>NC_092347.1:11675983-12875983 GCF_963676685.1 Mytilus edulis | reverse complement strand
GATACGGAGTACATATCTTCAAATTGATACTATATTCCCGTCCTCGTATTTCATGTCATGATTTCCTTGATAGAGGATTGCTACTCACAATAAAGCTATTAAACCAAGAGTTTCAAATGGTGAAGTTGAAATCATCCCTTCGTAAATTTTACGGAGGCCATCACGATTGGTTGACCGTTATGGAATAACCGTTTCACAGATGATATCGGATAGGTTCCCTACACGACGGGTGCCACATGTGGCGCAGGATCTGCTTACCCTTCCGGAGCACCTGAGATCACTCCCAGTTTTTGTTGGGGTTCGTGTTGCTTAGTCCTTAGTTTTCTATGTTGTGTCTCCAGTACTATTGTTTGTCTTTTTATTTTTAGCCATGGCGTTGTCAGTTTATTTTCAATCGATGAGTTTGACTATCCCTTTAGGATCTTTCGTCCCTCTTTTTACCGTGATAATTTCTACTATTTGTTATGAAGGAAGAAAATAATAAGATTGCAAAAATGATTAGAGAGTACTTTTCAGAAAATAGTAAGAGTCCAACATCGAAAACTATTTACCGAGTCAACTAAATACTGAATTGGGTTGCAAGTCAGATGGACAAATGTAAAAAAGCTCTTCCCTTGACAACTTTGCATTTGGCTTAAAAATACACTGTAGGTTTGCCTCGCTTAAGGATGTACTTGGGTGAGGTTTATGAATAAGTTTCAAAGCCTTGGTGTTTTTCCATAATATACAAGGTAAAATATTTTGCCCTATAACACCTATTTATCTTTTAACATAAGACTTAATAGCCCATAAAAGATCATTTGACAAAATTTGAGCAGATTCTTGATTTTCTTTCTTTTCATTTGAGATCCAAATAATACCAATGCAAATATAAGGTAAAAGGCCGAGTCAGCTTTTTTCCGCCATACTTTATAAATCAAATATCTCGAAAAGGAGCTCCTTGACCTATCAATATTTTAGCTTATTTTGATCCTCAACTAATACTCTTCCAGCTTAAAGTATCAATTTTTAATTCTTGATTTATTTAATTTTATCTCAGATCACCTAAGTACATTATAAACATTTGATATTATGAAGGACATCGATTTTTTATCGTCAAATGAAGATAGGGAGATGTACAGCTCTATACCCTGCAATTGAGAAGTGTGACATTCACAAACGTTATTTAAGTATTCATATGTTAACTTGCACATCACGAGTTGGTTGACCGTTATGGAATAACCGTTTCACAAATGATATCGGATATGTTCTTTACGTCGTAACTACATTCCCCTTACCTTTCATAAATGTGACCTACCGAATTAGACTATTTACCGTATTTATTATCTCATAAGCAACACGACAGGTGCCACATATTGAGCAGGATCTGCTTATCCTTCCGGAGCACCTGAGATCACCCCTAGTTTTGGTGGGTTTCGTGTTATTTATTCTTTAGTTTTCTATGTTGTGTTATGTGTACTATTGATTGTGTGTTTGTCCTTTTAATTTTTAGCCATGGCGTTATCAGTTTATTGTCGATTTATGAGTTTGACTGTCCCTCTTGTACACACCATGTGATTGCCGAACAAGGCATTCGTCTGTATTTTTGTCGAAGAGGGCTTGAAAACATACCAGAAATTACAAAGGACACATTTTATTGTTGAAGTAAATCCAAATACTGGAATAACGTCCATTCAAAAATGAAGCCGGGGTGAAAATAAAAGATCCAACGAAAAGGATAATTTTGGTGGTTTTGTGACTGGAAATATAGACTCATCCCTGTGTCCTGTGGAATCGTATGCAATCTTTTATTCAAACTGCACCCTGAAAATAATCGTCTTTGGCAGCACCACAGAGATATTTTTTCTTGACAATGTCAGTGTGTGGTAAACAAAAGGGGGACTCGGCAAAAACTTTATAAGTTCTTTTAAGGCCACTGCTACAACATCTTTATTCAAGAATAAATTTGCAAGTCATGGCCGTGACGGGGTTCAAATATGTGAACTCTTTAGCTGTGTACCATGCGTCTGACTAAGAAACCGAAGAAATGGGCGAAGCCATCCAAAAGTTAATACATACTTCAACTACAGCTCAATTGCAGTTACCTGCTCCAAAAGCACACTCATTATTAACACTTTCTACCATTCCCAAATCAAAACTTTCCAACTGAACTAGTATCAACTTCATGTATTATTTCGATGTTATTATCGATTTTTTATGATTTTGTCATTCATCAGCTATTATCAAATGAATGTTTTACCTCAATATTGGAGATCGCCAAATTGAGTGTAGTCAAAATTTCACAACTACAAAAACTTCTTACAAGCCATTTGGGCTTCTGGATGCGACAGTTTCTCGCTGTGCTGAAGACCCATTGGTTTTCTCTGTGACATATTTCCGCTTTTTCCATTCTCATTTTAATAGTTTGTGTGTTAGTATAATTCTTTTTAGCCATGGCGTAGTTTGTTAATGTTCGACTTTTATTGATATATTTATTTTAATATCTCTGACTGACCCATAATGTAATGACATTAACGAACAAAAAGTAAATCAATATTGGATTATGCAAACTGATAGCTTTTTCTGTGAAGTGAATGACATGATTTTGAAATATTGCCTAAAAAAAGGGAAAATAATAAAAATACCGAACTACAAGTAAAATTCAAATAGGAAATTCTTACTCTATTCGATCTTGATACTTCTGATGAACACTTTTATTTAAAGGACAAATCGTAATTTTTGAGCGTCAATGACGTTGAATTAAACACTATTTTATTTAAAAATAATGTCTGTTTTTTTTAACGTTTTTTTTTTTACTTGCAAATAAAACACCATACAACTAGATTTTTGTTAGTATGACACATCCGTGTTCTGTTAAATAAACTCTTGGATATTTCAGTTGAACAATCACTTTGATTTCGTTTACATGGATTTTCTTAGTTAACTGTAAAAGTGACAAAAAGTTATGTCGAAAAAATAAATTGGCGGATTATTTAGGTTTCATGACGAGAAATATATTTATTAAATGTTTCGTTTTAAAGAATGTGACTTATACTTGATACAGGTCCCGGGATTATATCCTGATCATGAGGTCAAGTCAATAATGTTATTGACAAACTTATTATTAAACACGTCTAGCATTTGATTACCAAAGGACGCTTTAGAGAATCTGCTTCATAAGAGAGAGAAAGCAGTCCGCTAGATGGATTAAAGAAAAGTTTTGTTAACTCATTCCTTAATCAGAATTTATTCCTTTATCTTTCATCACCAAGTCGAAATTATTCAACAAAGAAAAATTAATGAAAAATTAATGTTCAGGAAAATCTTTATCCAAAAGCGACAGAATTCCAATGTTGAAATACATTTTTTTTTATTCATTACTTAATAAGACTTGTTTTTAGATGTCTCCCCTTGAAGTATCGTCTGGCAAAGGAGAAGAATTTATAGGCGAAATTTTATTGGAAAAAAATAACCAACCAAAAACAAGTCAATAACTCGAATTGGTTCGAAGACGTTTAGCCAACACTGATAGAAAAAAACAAGTTTCACTACATTAAAAAATCAGACGGGAAATTCACCTCGCTCAATTTAAGATTCCTAATTTTACAGTTTTCTTTTATTTGATATCTGTAATATTTCTTGTGATCTTTTGCTACATTGTCTCCTACTTTGGCATGTATTTGATTGTCCACTAACCGCACTTAAACAGCAATGCAATCAAGTTTATGTAAAACTGCCATTATTAGGCATGATACTGGGGCATCTATGAGTGTTTTAAACCCCAAAATTTTTGACGAATTACCTGAGCATTGTAAAACTAGTTACAACCATGTGAAAATATTTTGAAAATGGCAGATGAGCATTATGTTGCACCATTAGGCATCGTTAAGTTACCATTTTTAAGAGACGATCAGTACATATACCAAATTTTTGTGATTGCTGATATTGAAAAACTTATTATTCTAGGATATGAGTTCATATAAGGTAGTTTCTCATTTGGTAGTGCATGAATAATGGTTTCACTATTGGGAGGTATAGTCAATTGATATTTTAAACAAATTAGGTATTTGACTCTCTAAATAACAGTCCACAGTCTGACTATTCAATAAAAGAATTTTATTTGGTACATCAATCACACATTGATTGTTATACTGGTACAACCATGATTCTTAGCAATACTAGTCAGTCTTTTAAGAATAAGGGAGTCCTTATTGTAAAATCTATTTGCACATTAAAGGGAGATAATTTACCTTTACGTGTCATGAATATGACTGATTTGCCCCAGACCTTATATAAAATAATTGTGCTGGTACAGCTGAAACTGTATGTTCAGAAAACATTTTGGGAAACATAAATGCAGAACCTGATTTAGTTTTACCTGCAAGTTGTGATGAAAAAGTGTAAAAGTAACCCCAAGGCCGATGAATGCAAAATTGTAGTTGACCTTTTAACTAAATACTCTAGAGCTTTTTGCAATGTCAGAAAAAATGACCTGGGTAGGCCGGACATAATACAACATCAAATAATAACAGGAGATGCTCATCCTATAAAACAAAACCCACGGCGTGAACCTTTGGCTCAAAGAAAGGAAGTTGACGATGAAATACAACTTATGCTTGATAGGAGTATTATACGTCATTTCCAGTCACAATGGAGCTCCCTTATTGTAGTTGTTCGCAAGAAAGACAAGTCTTTTCGCCTGTGTATAAATGTTCGCTTAGTCAACGATATGTCTATTAAATATAAATATATTTTGCCTAGAAAAGAGGACTGTATTGATGTGTTAAAAGGAAATCAATGGTTTAATGCTATCGATTTGGCTAGTGGTTACTATCAAGTGGGCAGGGACCCTCAAGTTCGGGCTAAAACATTTTTTCCCCCAGTAAATACCTTTTTAAATTTAATCGTATGCCTTTTAGTCTGTGAAATGCTGGAACCACCTATTCCAGACTTATGCAATATATTTCATCTGGGTAGTCTACCTAGATGACATCTTTGTGTCTTCTTAACTTAATCATTTGAGGAGCACATTACCAGGCTCCAAGATGTTTTTGATAGAATTTAGTTGGGTGGGTTGAAAATTGCTTCTAAAAAGTGTTTTATTTTTGAAATGAAAGTTTAATTTCTGAGACATGTTGTGAACGCAGATGGTATTACACCAGATCAAATTACAATAGAAGCTGTACAGTAATGGCCTATGTCAACCAATGTTGAGGATATAAGAAGTTTTCTTGGAACCTGTTCTTACATAGAAAATTCATTAAAGATTTTTCAAAAATAGACCGACCCTTTCATAGACTTACAGAAAAGAATGTGATTTTTAAATAAATTAATCAAGTGTCGCTGGTGTCCTAATTTGCAACCAAAGTGTGTTGGTTACAGAGAGAGACAACACGAAAAATGCCACGAGAAATATACAAACCTAATAACACCAGAAACAACTATGTGTGTGAGACTCAGAGGGAGGATTTCATATCAGAGACAATCAGGCAGCTAACAGAATTCCTGCAGGCCAGCATGCCGGATTTATCAGACCTGTTAGGTGTGGAACCCCGCACTCTATCACCATTGAGATAACTACTGAATGATTCCTTCAGACCAACTCTTCTCTAAGTGTGACAAGACCTGTCACCAATTAATTCCCCAGACAATTTCTCCATTGACATTGACTTGGAACCTTCCATCATTTCATATAATCATTAACTATCACCTCTAGTTTCCATAGCCACCAATTATGATCATCAACAACCATCACCTTCAGATTCCAATGCAACTAGTATTAATCATTAAGAACCAACAGAACAAATTTTAGATTTAACTATTTCCTAAACCATAACATCATAACACCATATGCATGTACACTATCTTAGAAATTACCTGATTAAATACTCAAGAATACAGTTACACAGAAGAACCAATTACAACCAACCAATAAATACTTTTAGATCTTTCTATGAAAACTGCAAATAATTTGAATAGAAAACCGATGGAGATTCCTACCAAATCATTGACATCTGTTATTGATTGCTCAGTACCTACAAACATATGGAAAGTACAACCCATATCACTAGTAACAGACAACCACGAACATTTTTGCCTGTACCCACGATAATTTTTTTGCTGGAGCTCCATCACAGTATCAAACACACCTTTTGGCTAATACCTTGAACGAAAAAAGTAAACATATACAGGTCATCACAGAAAGTTAGATACAAGAGACAGCTAGTTCTAATTGGTGTTAGGGAAGGAAGAACGCTGCTACCTACCAGATGGAACTATTTAAGAGATGAAAGAATAAACGGCTGCGCCATGAGCGCATGATATGCACGACATCTTGTGTGGAAGTTTTATGCAATAATCATAAATAGTTTCTGAGAAAGTTTTAAGCAATAACCATTTATTGTTTTCGAGACACGGCGGGACATGTGAACCCCCCCTGTTTTTTATTTTTTTACAAATATCACTAAAATAAAATTTTGAAACAAACTAAAAAGTATACAGATCTTAACTTACAACTCCCGTTAGCGCCATGTGTCGCATAGGGCGCGAATGGAAGCCTTCCATCTGAGTCTGTCTGTTGCTGCTTGTTGTCCCATGTTCTCCATCCAAATTCTGTTCTTTCCTTATCTACCATTCGTCTCCAAGTTTCTTTTGGTCTTCCTTCATTTCTCTATACTGGTGGTGTCCATGTCAAGGCGATTCTACAATCATATCCAACTCCATCCCCTGATCTTAATGGTGTTGGTTATGCAGCACATGTTGGCTTTTTGTAGCAGTTCTGCGTTGGATATCATAGTTGGCCAAAATATCTTAAAGATTCTGCGCAAGTTCCTGGTGTTGAAGGTGTTAAGTCTATCTCCATCTCTCTTGCTTATCTTCCAACATTCTGACCCATATAGCAACACTGATATTACATTGCTTTTATAAATTTTCATTTTCATACAGATCTTTAGATTAATATAACAAAGAAGTGTGTACAGTTTCAAGCAATAATCATAAATTATTTTTGAGATACGGCGCGACATGTAAAAAAACCCTCCCCCTTTTTGTCAAAGTACAGACTCAATAACTCAAAAATGAAATTTTGAATCATCACCAAAAAGTATACAGATATTAAGATTAATATAACTAAGAAGTGTGTAAAGTTTTGACGGGCGTATAAAAATGGACCTCTGACCAGCCAACACCATCACCAACAGAAGAATAAGGGTTTATTTTAAGGATGCATTTAATTTTTTAAGTAAATGCTTAGCAAGTAGGTCTCTAATTTTTATTTCGAGAACGAACCCTTTTTAACCCTGAATGGGGAGTAGTGTTATGCCTAAGGGTAGGAGTTAAAGATGATAGGTTTATATGTATCATGTTTCATTCTTTTCTTGTGTTGCTCAGATAGTTCATTTCTACTTTCATTCTTCTTATTTTCGTGTTCCGCTACTCTAAGCTGGACTGTTTATATATTATGAACGGAAGGACTATGGAGATAAACACTTTATATTTCAGGTATCGCGTCCGTATTATATTGTATGTATTAAATTATTGTTTATGGGAAATATAGTATTGTATGTATTATATTATTGTTTATGGGAAATATAGTAAGAACAGGGTTCGTTCTCATTGTTTGACTAGGGGGTACCTTGACACGAGACCATCTTTAGTTTGACCTGTATATCGCTTGTCCTATTTGCTCAGACACCTGTTTTATTCGATCACATTAAGGGTCTATATTGTAACCAGGGTACGTTCCCACTACGGGTTATTCTTGATAAGCCCATATCTTCCTTATTCCCTCGACAGGTGTACATTCCTATTGGTTTTTGCGCCATCTTTTATATTATTGCCGTGGGAACTTCCGGTTTTAAAGACCAATCGGAATCGACAGAGATGGCATAGTTTCCATAAACCATAACAGATATAGTTCGTAGACTTTGCATACAACAGTAAATAGTATTACGAAAGAATTTGTTATAAATGATCAGTAAGGATAACATTTCAATATATGTTTCGATTATTTGATCTAAAATACAAAGAATTATTGTCAGAATTTTAGTTACAATTAAATTACAGGTTTCACTCACAAGAAACTTATGAACAACACAATTAAAAAAAAGTTAAGGTATTTCGTTTAGCGTTTTCGTATAGTATAAGAAATCCATGTGGAAATAAGTGTTAAAATAACCGTATTGTACTTTATATACATAACGTAATGATCAACGCATTTATCTTCCGAAAGCAATATCGACATATATATTACTTTTTTATTTTAATATTGAGTAATGATCTTAATATGAAATCTTTCCAATCCATGAGTTATTTTGTCCATATTTTATACAAGCTGAATGTGTATTTAGTACTGTTACACCAAATAATCTGACGATAAATCGTCTGTAGAAAAACGTCTGAGATTATTGTAACGTGCACAGACAATAAATTATTGAAATTATAATCTATTATTATAATCTACAGCATGTCTTGAAGACTAATTCAAAACAAATACGTATAGTTATTCTACTTCGACACTTTTAGCAGATTTTATATCTTTCATGACTTTCTTGAAAACGATCCACAGAATGACGTGGGATTTAAAAAAAATAATACACGAACCAATGTTTCACTTCCTACTAGTCCAGTCAATCTAGCATAAATTTGACCCTAACCCGAAAGTAATTGCAACAGAAGATTTTTAAGTTTTAATCTTTAGCATTATACCCCAAATATACACAGAAAAAAGTCCCATAAAATCTAACTTGAGGAAGACTAAAAAAATCACAATTTAAAATTCCTATGGAGATTTGCATTGAAAAGGGAGATAACTCTTGCAAAAAAGGCAGAAATATCAATAAAATTGATACAAAATTATTACTTTACGGCTTCTATTCAACAGAATGTATTCATTCTTGATTTTTTAGCGGTCTTTAGAGTATAACAAACAACTCTGAAGATGTTTTCATATCTTTTATCAAGCTATAATCTAGATTTCGTAATTCATTAGTTGACCATTTATAGAATTTTTCAACATGTCAAGGTAAAGAATCTCAAATTTAATCAAAATAATTAAGCATGTATTCTTCTTTTTGTGGTTTAAAGTTTCTTTAGATAAGTAAGTTGCTGAAAAAATATAATATACAGATATAAACAATACCAAATTTTGACATTATTTTTTCTAAATGGTCACAAAGCTTCAAATTTGCAATTTCTTTAATGAAAAATGCACAAAAAAAATAAAACTACCCATAACACTTCGGTTTTGTACATTTCATGAGCAGAAGATTATATAATTTAGTCAAATACAAACTTGTAACCCCATTAAAGTATCATACTTTACATAAATTTCAAGAAAAACAATCAAAAACTGACCAAAAAAGACTCATTTTTGCAAGAGTTGTCTCCCCGTCCAATGTTAATTTCCATAGGAAATTAAAAATGTTGATTTTCAGTTTTCCTCAAGTTACATTTTATGGGACTTTTTTCTGTGTATATAAAGGGCATAATGCTATAGATTAGAACTAAAACATTTTCTGTTGCAATTAGTTTGAGATTAAATCTTAGATTGACTGGACTATACCAAAATGAAGCCTTGATGCTGATTGATAATTTAATTTGTTAATGTAAACGTGTCCTTTTCCTTCGATTAAATATTAATTAAAAAAAAATTAATGAGGAAAATGAAATGAAATCCAAAACTCCAAAGGAAAATGCAAAATGGAAAGTCCTTCATTAAAAATGGAAAAATCAAAAACTACAACATATTAAAAGAATGAGAAATACAAATTACTGTCATATTTCCGACTTGGAACAGCCATTTTCTAATGTAGAAAATGTTGAAAAAACTAGTTTGATAGCTAGCTAAATCTTTTACTTCTATGACAGTTGCATCGAATTCCATTTTATTAACAACACATAGATGCCAATCCCCTTTTGACACAATCAGTAACAATCTATCAAATGTTCAGTAATTTTGAAAACTTTTCAGTAATCATTAAAAAACAAGTAGGTTTACTTTTATAAATTTTTATTTGGAAGGAGAGTTGTCTCATTGGCACTCATACCACATCTTCCTTCCTATACCCATTTACCAAAATAAAATACTGACGAATGGTTGCAAAGTGATGTCAATAACATGATTCGTTAAACAAAAATTGTAAACAAAGTTTCAGTATTTGTCACTTGAAGTTCCATTGGGAGTTCTATCTTTTAATTTTAGGTGCAGACTGCCCCGACTCGGGACATTGTCATTTTGTCGAGAGGTAGAGAAATGGGGAAATAAACTCATCATAGATAGATGCCAGGATTAAAATTGTACATTTACGCCTGACGCGCGTTTCGTCTACAACAGACTCATCAGTGACACTCAAATGTTTGAAAGGCCAAAATAAAGTACGAAGTTGAAGAGCATTGAACACCAAAAGTTCCGAAAAATTTGCCAAAAACAGCTAAGGTAACATATTCCTGAGGTAGAAAAGCCTCAGGTTTTGAAAAATTCAAAGTTTAGTTAACAGTTAATTTATAGTTATGATCATATCAATGATAACTCAACACAGAAGCGCTGACTACATAATCACATGGCAAAATCAAATAACAAAACACATCAAAAACGAATGGACAAGAACTGTCATTTTCCTGACTTGGTACAGACATTTTCAAATGTAGAAATGGTGGATTAAACCTGGTTTTATCACTTTGTTGACAGTCTCATTAAATGCTGTTATATTTACGATGATGCGTGAACTAAACAGACATAATAAATAATGTAGTCAAAATATGGGTACATCAGTCAATAATTTTGAAAAAGAAACAATTTAACAGAATACAAAAACATCTATCTTCAAACACATTCATTCATTCGCGTGTCTGACGTCAGAAAATTATATACGTCACATATTTTTGTCGTTCAATGTTCATACAAACAATTTTAAAATTTCAGATGGGCAGTGTTAGCAGACAGGGTTAAAAAAAATCAAAAGTATGTAAGAATTAATTTCAGAAATAGAGCGAGATTTAAAATATTCCAAAAGTTATATAGAATTTATAAGAATCCACAAATCGATTGAATAATTTTGACGTTTGTGGTTCAACGTATTTTCTAATATAATAGAAATATATCATAATGACATATACTAGAACAATATCATACTGACGGGATCTTTTAAAGTACAGAGTGATAAGAACCAAAGAAACACAAAAAGTCGCATATACAAAAGACACAAGCAAAAAATGAAAGATAATACAAACACATTGACGGGATGTTTAAGTACCGAGCCACGTTAAATGGATATCACATAAAACAATCAAACAGTAAAAGTAATATTAATAATAGAACAAAGACAAATGAAAGAACAATATAACACGTTGTTAAGATGATAAACAACTTCAGTATGCAGAATCTATACATTAAGACCATCATGCATCATTTGTGAAGTTGATACGGAATATTTATCAACAAGGTCTTGGTACCTTCCGAGGTCTTACAAAATACCAGCCTTATAATTTATTGCGCGAGATGAGAATGTCTAAGCAATATTCAACAGTGGCACTGGAATCTAATCAATATGATGTTGAAGAACATAAGATTCGAAACAAACTGCCGGAATGTTGTGTTTAGTACGGCTTAGGCATTCTATTGCTGGCGATTGCTAAATCTGTGTAGTAAATTCACCCAGTAAATTTATGTCAACACAAGAGTGCAAACTGCTGGGCTTGTGATACGTAAATCATTTAAGATTGTGTACATTTTCAGGAAGTATAAAATCAACCAGTCGAACCACTTTTATCATTAAAACAGGATAATTAACAATAACTAAACGATTGATCATATCATATGAAGTAGACTGTAACATTATCTCAAGGGATTGCCACAGGACACCCCTGGTTTCTATACCCGTTATACAGATACAATTAACTGAACATTTATCAATAGGGAATAGCGGTTAATGAACTAAATCTCAAATAATACAGAAGCGCCTTCGGAGAAATATAAGATATTTATGATGTTTTCAAATGATTACAAATTCTGAATTAATTGATTTCTAAGTGCCTATGCTGCAATGTTTTGTTGATGATTGATATAATTAGTATCACGGGTTTGAAAAGGCTGTGCAATGGCATATTTTCTTCTCTGCCAAATTATCCTGCTTGAACTATATCATAACTTCTTTCATGTTCACAGGAAAGTACTACTCTTGTCTTATATATACACCTATAACATGTAAGTGCTGTAATGTACTTGCCAAATCTTTTAAATAATTGAAAATTTGAAATACTTTCTAATTGAACTTCTTAGGAAGAAAGATAAGAAGTTAGCAATATCCTTTAACTTTACGTTCCGGTATATAGACGATATTTTCTCACTAATTAATGGAAAATTTGGTGACTATGTTGAACGAATCTATGCCATCGAACTAGAGGTAAAGGATACTACCGATACAGTTCGTACTATATTTGGCCTTTTAATTGTTTTGGATTCGATCGTCACTGGTGAGTCTTTTGTAGACGAAACGCGCGTCTGGCGTGAATACAACATTTAATCCTGGTATCTATGATGAGTTTATTTAAGTCTGCCTCGTATCTTGACTTACATCTAGAAACTGGCAATGAGGGTTGAAAACAAAACTTTATGACAAAAGAGATGATTTCAGCTTCTCAATTGTGATTTTAATTTTTACATTTCTAATGTGTTCCTCCCGGACATACGATATGTTTCACCAGTTCCAACAGCAAATTGCAGAAGTACTTAAATACGAATATACATAGACGTTATACAATATTTACAATATTTCAGTTTAACATAGGGACGCAGGTCTGCTTTATTTTAGCAGCAGAAAATGAAGATTTGAAATGACCTTCCGCTTTCTGTTCAATAGTTATCGAAGGTACCAGGTTTATAATTTAATACACCTGGCGCGCGTTTCGTCTACATAAGACTCACCAGTGACGCTCATATCAAAATAGTTATGAAGTCAAACAAGTACAAAGTTGAAGAGCATCGAGATTGAGGACCCAAAATTACAAAAAGTTGTACCAAATACGGCTAAGGTAATCTATGTGAAACGATACGATACTCAGCGATTCCATCTGAAAGTAAAACCAGTAACAATTAAAAATATAACAATGACAACCACAGAACTACAGATTCCTGGCTTGGATTAGACATCGACACAAATGACACAACGTCCATATTCCGATTTGGAATATAATAAAACTCGAATACAGGGTCTGGTGAGCATTTTACAGAATATCTAAGGCACAGTACAGTGCGGCTACTTTTTTTCTTCAAGTAATTGATAAGTCTCAGGGGATTTTGTAAAAAATTAACCATATCTTCAAGTGATTGGATGTGATCATGTTTTATCTATAAAAAAAAACCAGCGTTAAAAGGTGTCAAGTTGTCAGTCAGAACCTTGCATATATATTCGAATTCATTTGACTGATTTAATAATTCCAAGTCGGATTCTGTTTAAATTAACGAGCTTTAAATTTTATTTCCATTAAATATGTGATATGTCGTTAATCAGGACTAAGGTGTTCACAGGTTTAACTTAAATCTGCTTTTAAAAGTGTTCAATAGTCAGTGCCCTACATATGAATTATTATCTATATATATATATATATAATTATTTAGTTTACCTCAACATTTGACAGTTTATTCTATATAAAATCAATTAAAATACCTGAACAACTGTCTGATCATTAATTGTACAGTTGCCGTTTCCACAAACAATGTTTGGCTCTTCCGCTTCCGAAAGTCTCTGGATCCATCTATAGCCGCAATAACATTGAGAAAAAGTGGCAAAGCTAAAACAATGTTTTCACAACTCTGATTCTTTGGCAGATGGTTAACCGCTATTTAAACAAAGAAACTAAAAATGATAGAAAATTATCTAGGATCCTTCATTTTGCCCTCCTAAATGATTAATGTTGTGACACATGACTTGCTATTTCCAAAAAAAAACAAAAAAAACAATCGCTTAAATTTTTATTTGGGGGAGGAGGCATCCGATTAAACGTCATATTTCTGTCATTTGGGGGTCGTACGGTTGCATACAATAAATTATTGCTTACATCCACTTCATTTGAACATTGATGGATAGTTTTCATTTTACAAACTTCACCTTCACATGGGATATATAGTTCCCAACTTATTCGGTATTCAGGAGCTTGTAGCTGCTACTTTGACTTTATAAAACGCCACCAGTGTCTGAGAAGAAAGTATACGAACCTGGGGTATGTTTCGTACTTTTTCTAAATAAGTTCATATAAAGATAGCAAGATATTCGATATCAACTTCACAAATAATACGCGATTGGCATGATGTATAGCTAAATCCTGTGTACTGGCGTTGTTTATCATCTGAATAACGTGTTATATATAGTATTCTATTTTTTTTCTCTGCGAATATTACTTTCACTGTTTTAAATATTTTTGGTGTTATCAAATTGACGTGGCTCTGTACTTGCACATCCCGTCATTGTGGTATGTTTTTTTTTTGTGTATTATCATATAATACATTTTTGCTAATGTGTTTTGTCTTAATGATGGATAGTTTTCATTTTACAAACTTCACCTGCACATGGGATATATATTTCCCAACTTATTCGGTATTCAGTCCTAGCAGCTGCTACTTTGACTTTTTAAAACGCCACCAGTGATTGAACAGAAAGTTTATGAACCTGGGGTATGTCAAAGAACGTCTCGTACTTTTTCTAAATAAGTTCATATAAAGATAGCAAGACCTTTTTGGTAGATATTCGATATCAACTTCACAAATAATACACGATTGTCATGATGTATAGCTAAATCCTGTGTGCTGGCGTTGTTTATCATCTGAATAACGTGTTATAGTATTCTATTATTTGTCTTTGAGAATATTACTTTTACTGTTTTAAATTTTTGGTGTTATCAAATTGACGTGGCTCTGTACTTGCACATCCCGTCATTGTGGTATGTTTTTTTTTTTGTGTATTATCATATAATACATTTTTGCTAATGTGTTTTGTCTTAATGCTGTTTTTTTACATGTGACGTGCCTCGATTTGTACTTGTGCATCCCGTCATTGTGTTATTGTAAAATGGTATATTCTTGTCTCACATTTTCGCTTTTGTGCTTTGTCTATATGCCTTTTTCAGTTTCTGTAACATATGACGTTGTTCTGTACTTATACATCCCGTCATTGTATTATGGTATTTTTTTTTATTTCTTGTGCTAGTGTTCTTTGTAACCTTGCTTTTTAACCGGATTTTTGTGACAAAAATGTCGGTTATTGATTTGGGGATGTACGGCGGGCGGTCGGTCGGTCGGGCGGGCGGGCGGGAATCAAATGTTGTCCGTGCATTAACTCATGAACCGTTCAACCAAAGCTTTTAAAATTTTAATATGTTGTTACTGACAACTAAATGAAGGTCAAGTTCAATAATGGCGATTTTGACTTTTACCGTTCAGGAGTTATGGTTCTTGAAAGATTGAAAAATGGAGTTTACAGTCGTGTCCATGCATTTACGCATGAACTGTTCTACCTAAGCTTCCCAAATTTTAATATGTTGTTACTGATGACAAAATGGAGGTCAAATTCAATAATGGCAATTTTGACTTTTACTGTTCAGGAGTTATGGTTCTTGAAAGATTGAAAAATGGAGTTTCCAGTCGTGTCCGTGCATTTACGCATGAACTGTTCTACCTAAGCTTCCCAAATTTTAATATGTTGTTACTGATGACAAAATGGAGGTCAAGTTCAATAATGACGATTTTGACTTTTACCGTTCAGGAATTATGGTTCTTGAAAGATTGAAAAATGGTGTTTCCAGTCGTGTCCGTGCATTTTCTCAAGAACCATTGAACCAAAGCTTTTGAAATTTTTATATGTTGTTACTGATGGCAAATTAAAAGTCAAGGTCAATTATGACGATTTTGACTTTTACTGTTCAGGAGTTATGGTTCTTGAAAGATTGTGAAATGGCGTTTCCATTCATGTTGTTGCATTTACTCATGAACCATTCAATCTAAGCTTTTCAAATTTTAAGATGTTGATACTGATGACAAAATGGAGGTCAAATTTGATATTGACGATTTTCACTTTCACCATTCATCAGTAATGGTTCTTGTGATATTGCCAGGACACAAATAAATCCGGTTTGCTGTCGTTGTGACAGCCTCTTGTTTCAGTTTCTTTTTTACATATTTGTTTGTTTTTATAGTGATTATGATTACAACACAATGTAAACTGCTGTACCAAAATTTTTGACATCTTTGCCTATTGTGTGTTTTTGTTTTGTTCAGACATCGTTGGCAATATAATATGATTTTTTTCGACTGTCACACGAAAGATTTATCTAGCTATAAAACCAGGTTCAATCCACCATTTTCTACATCAACAAATGTTCTTTCCAAGTTAGGGTAATGGCAGTTGTTATCCATTCGTTTGATATATTTGAGCATTTAAATTTGTCATTTGTTTAGGGACTGTCCGTTTTAAAATTCCTGGGTATAGCAGGAAATTTAACATCTCATTTCTCAGCAGTAACATACTCACGGTCAAATCGGATAGCGTCTACATCGCAATTTATACGATAAGTTACAAACGACTTCATTGGCTTTCTAAGATTCAAATACAGTTAGGGATATTTAGTTATCAAAGGTACCAGGCTTTTAATTTAATACGAAAGACGCGCGTTTCGTTTACATAAGACTCATCAGTGACGCTCATATCAAAATAGTTAGAAAGCCGAACAAGTGCAAAGTTGATGAGCATTGAGGACCCCAAAATCCAAAAAGTTGAACTAAATATGGCTAAGGTAATCTATGCCTGGGATAAGAACATTCTTAGTATCATTGAGCGTAATTTGAAGATTTTGCATTCATTGTGTTAATAGGCTTCCGTTCTATGTTATTAGTGGCAATTTGTATGTTTGACTGAGGTAAAATTTATTCTATAAACATTGTCTTAACTTGCATTGTTCAAAACGGCAATCATTCTATAGATATTTTACATTGGTGACAATAGTTTTGCATGTTTAGTTGAGATTATTTGTGAATTGTACATTGTCGTTGCAAGGATTTATCAACTTATATGTTTTAAACGGTTTTCAACGAATGTTAATAATCATGAAACAACCATTTTTCAGTTTCAGTACACAAACTGTAAATTAAAAACAAGCAATTTTGAAGGGCCTTTGATTACTTAACCCTAAAGTGAGTCCTACAATCTCTTTCTCTGTTCTTTCTTATTTGGTTTCTTTGAATATATATAATATTTTGAAACAACAAATACCAATTTAGTTAATAGCTCTGAATATTACAAAAGATCAGCCGTGATTACCTGTGTTTACTGAAATAATCACTAACTACATGTAATTACTAAAATAGTAAATACGAGTATATTTACTTAATTGTTCAGTAATAACGTGTTATTCCTTATTTCACCCATTTACTGTAACATATATATATATATATATATATATATACATTGTATACAGGAATGAACTATACTATATTCTAAAAAAAAAACCGAGATTTTTGCCTACCAGACCAATTCAAACTCAATTAAAATGTCACAAAAATGACAAATTCGGTAAATGTACAACTCAGACAATCATTTTAGAATTTAAAAAAAAATCTTTGAAAATGAAATTAAACAGCTTGACTGTTAATTTAAACACAGACATATGATATTGGTCGACCAATTTGTGATGGCAACCGTAAAATGCTTATACTTAGTCTTGATTCAGTCGTTCAACCCTCATTAACGTGTTGTACTTAAGTGCAATGCAATTAGTGAGAGGATATGTTATTGTTAAAACATGGGATTTGGACACATCAGGGAAAGCTGAAATCTACACATAAGGAAAACAGATCCTTATATTCAGCAGAAGTGTCGTTCCGGTAATATGCTTTATTTCAAATTCAGTGGGATGTATATGACATTCAACTGCTGATTGAAATGTGTTTGAGAGACATGACATCAATATATGATAAAGTGAAGTTAAACTTTGCAATCTTTGAAAATGTAATGACAAACTTTTGAATATTTGAAATACTAAAGCTAATCTACTTAAGGAATAGATTACTCTAGCTGTATTTGGCAAAACATTTAGGCATTTTGGTCCTGAATGCTCTTCAGCTTCGTATTTTTTTTTACCTTTTTAACTTTTTTGGAATCGAGCGTCTTATGTAGACGAAACGCGCGTCTGGCGTAAATACACAATTTATTCCAGGTATCTATGATGAGTTTATGTTGAATGTGATGCGTTTCGGTTGATGAAGAAATCATGTGTCTTGTATAGACCACTTTCAAACTAATGCCCAATGATACAAGCCAACGAATTAAAGTATAATAGTAAAACATTATTAGATACCGCGATTAAAATCACAAGTAGTATGAGGACACGTACAACGCCAAAACCAATATTTCACATGTGTCACAGGATCTGATTACCTGTGATTATCCCCGACTTTCGCTGGGGTCCTGGTGTTCAGACCTGAATTATTAATTATTATCGGACCACAGATGAATTATCACGTTGTGATTGGTTAAATGCCGACACGTGGTGACCCCCTATGAGACCGTATGGGGTTAGTAAGTTTCATATGGGGTTCATGACGCGTCAATGGCGACGTCATCTATTAATGTTGTTGTGTTTCATTGTTTAATTTTCAACAAAACGCCGCAGAAAAAGTCCAGCGTCCGATAAATCCGTTATACGGTTAACTACTGACCCCCTACGGATCCATAGAGGGTGAATAAAATTCATAGGGTACTCGGCCTCCGGACTCATTCCGTATGGATTTTACTAACCCTCTATGGATCCGTACAGGGTCAGTAGCGAACCATATAACTTATAGTGTATTTTATACTCATGTTTATTGATCTCTCTTCGACCGATTTTTGATTCTTCTTTTGATATCTTCTGTCTTTTTTTTCAGAAAGCTTGTTGATAGTACAAAAGTGAACATTCCACCAAGTGCGGATGCTTATGTTATCGTGAAAAAGAGGCGGGAGATAATTAACGTATTGAAACTCAAAGGCCGTAAACGGTCTGACCATGTTAAGGCCAAAACTGGAAATTGTAGATAAACATTGCATATTGTCTGTCCTGTTTTGCATTTTTGTGCATGAAATTCGATGACAAATGTGTACATGGTGATTAAGTAAAACTGATGTACTTAAATTAAATTATACGTTCATATTCAAAAACACAAAAGTATTGAATCAACAAAATGTAAGGTATTTTATTCAAAATAACATTTTACATCATTACGATTAATATCTTGATCTACGTTTAAAAGTTGAGAATGAGAGTCGGTTGAGAACAAATCTTTACGACAAAAGGGACGATTTCAGCTTTCGAATTGTCAGCAGTTCATTTCTAAGTTCCATCATTCCAGCAGGGCCGGAATTTGGAGTATTTATCTCCCATTTGATAGAAAATTAATGGTTTCCTTGATCGAGGTTTGCGCTTTCAACGAATTCATTGATTTGTAGTGGTGAAGATGAAATCATACCTTCGAAAATTTTACTGCTGCCATCGCGGTTTGATTGACCGTTATATAAAATCTGTTTCACAGATGATTCAGATATGTTCCAACTGTCATAACCAAAATCCTTTCCTGTTTTCCGCGAATTTGACCTACCGATTTAAACTCACCACAGTGAGCAGAACGACAAGTGTCACGTGTGGACCAGGATTTCCTTCTCTTCACCCTTTTGTTTCGATGGTGTTCCTTTTGAACAGTTTGTAGTGTCGCTGGTGTGTTTTGAATTCTGTTGTTCGTCTTTTTTCGTATTTGTAAAATTGTTGTCAGTTTATATTAACACATTTACCGTACCAATTTATATGCACAAGATGTGAATTAATGTCTCTTCAATAATGTTTGAATTATTTGAAAATCTAAAATGTGGAAATAACTGGTCAAAACAAAAAGCAACTGCAGTATAACCGAACACTGACAATGAATCAGAGCTTTGCATGAGGACGATATATATTCCATAATTCAAAATGATAAGAGTTTGAATATTTTTTTGGTATTATTTGCCTCTCATTTACATTAATGTAAACACTTTGCTGTGGTATAGGGATGAGTGTGAACAAGTTTTAAGTTACTCTGTTTGTGTAATGTAACAAACACTAGAGTAACTATATTAATGTCACCTTTATCTTGTGTTAAATATTGTACATTCCATAAAATCAACAAATGTAGGTCCAAAATTAATGTCATTGTTACTAGCCATTCAAATTCATGCATCAATCTGCTTGTTATCTAAACCATTTTGAGTAAACCATTCCAAGTGAAAACAAAAAAGAAAATCGCAAAAAAAATATACTAGGTACGTCCACTTGGTTATACATACATATTAAAGGTACTCCAACACATAGAAGTTTTCAACGACCTTGACTGGCTATACTGCCCTTGCACGGTGGGTTAAGGTACCCACAACAAATGGAAGTTTTTAACGACCTTGACTGGCTATACAGCCCTTGCACGGTCGGCCATTAAGGTACCCAGGGGGTATACCGCCGTCTTGAATTGTACAATTACAGAAAATAATCGGTCTAGTTCTTTGCCCAAATCTGCAAATTTGGAGACAGATTTGCAAATTTATTGGTTGCACTGTTTATTTATATAAAGAAAACTTAGTTATTTATTGCATTATCGAAAATGTTTCAACAAATACCAAATATTTGTGCTTTTAGAATTAATTTCTCAATCAAGCCATTTAAGGGGAGATAACTCTTTTAGTACAAAATTTATACTGGACATAAATGGAAATCTTCGTTTTTTAATTCCAGCAAGAAAACAAGTTCGGTGACACCTTTTTTTTCTTTTTATTTTCTTAAAATATACTATTAACCTATCTTCTCAGATTTTATTTCAAAACTCTGTCTCGTAGATTTCTTTTTATGCTCAACAATGTGTTTTATAGCGTGGGGACCCATACATTTTATCACTTTTTAAAAAAAAAGCATAGTAACATCCTCATTTTGGCAAGTATAAGAAAATTCTGTCATTTTGTTTTTCTATACCCCTGAACTACCTTAATAAATATATATATATAACCTTCAACTTGAC
The DNA here is from genome assembly GCF_963676685.1 of Mytilus edulis. NCBI lineage: Eukaryota > Metazoa > Mollusca > Bivalvia > Mytilida > Mytilidae > Mytilus > Mytilus edulis. The sequence goes on along the minus strand of NC_092347.1, from coordinate 12,854,949 downwards.
ATAAATGGTATAACTGTAACAATTAAAGTGATTATCCTTAGTGGTTTTACAGACAATAAATATATAGTAACTTCATTTAAAAAAAAAATTGATGTCTGACAATAATTTTGTTTTGTAAACAATATTTAAATATATATTTAGGAACACGATACAGATTTGTAAGAGAGGATACAATATTGTTCCTTTCGTCTAAACTGCATTCACACCATACTGTGCTCTTGGTGTCGACCGCCTTTGTAGTAAAATAGTGTACTCAGAATTAAGAGAAGCCACATTATTATGACTGTTTCCATTATGCTTGTAATAACGACAGAATATGATTGTTGCAAAGTTCTTCCGAAAGTTTTGGCTAAATATGCAGTATATAACAGGGTTTGCTGCAGAGTTGACGTATGCAAGGATAGTAACAAATACGACAAAGACCCATGTACCACTAAACGGTCTTTCAGAAACAGTATCGTAGATGAGTAAAATTTGATGCGGCGAATAACTTAAAAAATAGATTGTAACGCTTGCTATCAACATTTTGACAACTCCTCGACGTGTTTTAATTGCCTCTCTTAATCGACCATTGTCATCGCGTGCATGTCCCTTGTTTGTCAGATTTGACTGTAAGGCTTCTACGCTTAGAAACAAATGTTTTCCAATTATAACGTAACACAATAGTTGAATCAGTAATGGCAGGAAATAAAATATGACAGATTCCATATACTTAAACGTGAAGAACATGTCTTTGTTTGGTTCTGCTTCTGGAAATACAAGTCGACAAAAGCATAGACTCGCGTTAATTCCTACAGGGACGACAGTCACGAAGATGGTGGTTGGTATTCCAAAGCCAACCGCGACAAACCAAACGCTCACCATAGTTACCATTGTATGGCGTCTGGTACACAAAATATGTGCCTTCAGTGGAAAAACTATAGCGATATATCTGTAAAATAAAAAAGGAAAAAACTGTAATTAAAACCTAATCTGGAGACAAACTCGCATGCACAATGATATTGTATTTCTTAAACGACATTAACATCATACGTTAATTGCACTTAACATACATTGAACACGGGAAACATCGACTATTTAGCCTGGCATATAAGTGTTTGTGATTCTAATAAAGATCACTAATGTTATTTTAATTACAACATATTGGCATTTCAGGTGGTGTTTTCTTTACTGATAAAACATATTGTACTGAATCAGATGAATGTACTGTGATTTGTCTATTGCAGTTTATGTAACTAGAGGTAAAGAATAGAAAGAGAAAAATCGAACCATTATTCACGTAAATGATTACGAAACATGTAGACAGTAGAGAAAAAATCACAGTGGCGGACCACTTTCGTAATTTTCAGTAGGGATTTGGGCCTAATCTGCAGCTGAACGAAACGAATGACATGAATTCAATTTGTAAGTGTTTAAGGGTTTAAGAATTACAGCAGCATGTTCTGAAAGTGTTTTATTTATATCAATTTTTGGTTTGTCGGCTGTATCATTTACTGATAGTTTTGTTCGTTCTGAGTATATAAAAGACAGGTGTCTATACGCTTTGTCTTCAAGTATTTTTACAATAGACTATCAGTATTGTCACACTCTTCAACCCTTTGAAGTTTCTCTTCACTTAATTGAAACGTATTTAATACCCTTATACACAGATATATCAAAAACGCCGGGGGAAATTAAATATCTAGCTAATAGCATATTTCTTCCTGAATGTCCATTTTAAATCAACATCAATATTCTGTAGAGTTGTAACTTTAGCATTATCTGTAACTGGAATTAATTGTACTCGTAACAAAACTATAAAATCAGATTATGTTCGTCATCTATTTTCTGATTCTATTTTCCACGGATCTAGTTTCAGAATTCAATGATTCTTCATCCTTTCACTACCGAACTGATATAAAAGATAGCACTGATATTATGTAAATGTTCTATACTTTCCAGGTAAGAACAAAAAACACTTCGCCTACAGCATGTTGACGTATTTTACTTGTAGGTTTTAGAATCTCTATAGAAGATAAATTTAGTGCATACGAGTTGAAATTGTAATATGTGCAGCCAAACAGACACAATTAGAAGTAACAACCATTTACACAAATCAGTTTAAAAGGGCTTTACTCATTAGATTGATATATAGCACAATATAATTATAACACACAAACTAAAAACAAACAAGAAAACAGAATTTTGACAGGAACAGGAATCAAACCGGTGACCTCCATAATTCTGGATTAGCACGTTACAGCGAGACCATTAAGATTGATTTAAAGAGACATTATGCAAATTTGACAAACATCAATCAGAGCCTGCATGGGTCAGATTTAATATTGACTCTGAAGAAATCAGAATTTTAAAAAGCAACAGAACATAAAGAGTTCAATAAGATGCCATAAAGATGTTCTTGATGAAACATGTCTTCATTTGGGTAAATAGAAAAACTACTTGACCTCCTTTATGTGCCTCAATAATTCACTATCAAAGTGTGTATACGAATAGAAGAATAGGGTACTAAAATTATAACGCCAACTCGTTAATTTTAGTGGTTTTTTCAAGTGTACAGCAATTTATGGTCCTTAAATATGGTGCATAGCTGAATCCATTGTATATTATCATCACCATATTTTTAAAGGAAACAAGAACTATCTTTAAAAAAGATATCCGACGTATTTAAATTTGAGTATATGTTTAAAACTATCATTTCGATAACCTTCAGAAGCACAAAGATACCATTTAAATAACGTGTTCAGTATTCTCGGTCCTCGTATCTTTCCGTTTACATTCACCAAAACACCGCGGAAATCTCACATGCGTAGGCGCGTTCTAAAAGTCATGTACGTTCGTACAACAAAGTTTACATTAAAAATTATATAATTGTCCCGAATAAACAGCTGTCACGGATGCAAAGAGCTATTGGAGAAACAATTATTTCAATAAAAATATAAATCTTTGTAAGATCTAGTTCAAATATTTATAGTTTTTCACTTGATTTCCATCACGATATAATAAACGAGACGTTTTTTAAAACACAACCAAATACTCAGCATGACAGCATTTTGTCCAATCACTTAAAGGATTTTCGAGCATGCGCAGTATGTTGCCATAGTTAAGCGTCCTTAAGTTCAAAGGGCACAAACCGAAACTATACCGACTACGTCGGAAAAAGAGATATTATATCTCGTAATCGTAAAATCACAATTCGTTAATCAAGTGAAGTCTTAGCAGATGTCATAAGCTAAAGCCTTGAATTAAAAGAAGTAATGAACGCATGAGAACAGAAGAGAGCTCTCTGGTGGTAATAAAAACAAGAATTTGCTGACAATCTGTAATTTACTCTAGAGTCTGATGTTGAATTAATCATTTATGGAAATATGAAAGCCTACCTATTTCTTATCACTTCGAGCTAAAAGAATTTACACTTGCATAATTACGAAATGTACTGATTGATTGACACGTGTTCACCGTTTTATTCTGTAAATTCTGTCAGCTTTTTATTGTATTTGTGATAAATCCCTTCTCAGAAGAAGCTTAAAGTAGACAAATCAAATTAATTTTGTTTTCGAAGTCTGTCTATTGAAAATATTTTTTTTCATGTTTAGGAAATAATGAAAAGATTGAAATGCTTTGATCGAAGAACATAAATAAGAAAAATAATTAATTTTGACAGATTCAACTGCGAAATAGAAATATTAAGAAGGTTACATTTCAAATGTTTTACAAACGCTGTCATTACTAAAACAACCACAATGCAATATACGTATCACATATGACCATGGATGTAATTTTGTTGTCTTCCATATAAATAAAAAAATAAATAACAATGTCATGTCTAGTAATATTGACTCTGGTCAACCCTGATGATCGCAAGTACGCTATAAGCGCAGTTATCGACAGGATATCCGAATGAAACTTTTGTTGAGACATTTAGGCCACAAATTGAGCCGCAAGAACTGTTTCCCCGCTGTTATTGTGTCACTACCACGCTATACAGCTGTCAGACCGCCACTTACTACCTTCAATTTCTAACGTATGTAAAAGTAGCCCTACAAAATAGGGTTCTTGTCTATGAGTTTGCATTAAACATTCATGATTAATGCGCTTCATAGTATACTAATCAGAGATTCCTAGAAAACCAGGTGTTTTTTGGAGTACCTCTTTTTTTTAAAATACCCCATGAATTGGCATTCCTTCAATTTGACTGGTTTTCTCGTAGAATGATAGTTAAGATGTCAGTTTTTTTCTTGGAAGATTTTAAAACCATGGTGAAACATTGGCATGTAAAAAGCTTACGCATGTACAATTCAAGATATACCTGGTTTCTATGAAGTTAAACTTAAGGTAAAATATGTATGAAGCTGTGAAAATTGTGGTTGAACAGTAAGGGATTTCTAATTAGCGGTTTGACACCTTTACATACGCAGGTTATATTTGACAATGATGGAATCATTTGCTATGTCAAAAACGGATATTAAGGCTACAAAAATGATGCGGTGCAGTATAGGATGATGATACAGATTTGAATTGATGAGCCTCATGTTTGCTTTCGCCCATACATTTTGTGGAATATTTATATTGGTAATATGAGGTTCGGATTTAAGATGTTTTATACTATTGCAGTCTTCGCAAATTGCAGGTTGAGTAAAACGCCAGAAGTAGCCTGATTGCTTAACAGATCTCGTTAGGTGGAGATATTAATCAAGAAAGTATAATGCATTTCAAGGAACCACTGAGGAATGCACATATTAATCACAACTTATATGCAAAAAGTGGTTATGCAAAAAAAATGCATGCAAATTTAAAATCAGTATCTAATCAGCTTACATAAATTTTACTTGCATCTATATGTGTGTCTTATTGTAGACATTAAGGAGCATATGATATCACAGCTTTGCAATAATGATGTAGTCAATCCTGCTGATACTGCCAGATCACATTGTCTACCAATAGGGTCATTTATACTAATCTACACCAGTATCTAAGGGGCAAAAGAACATTCTGGACCAGGACAATCAGAATCGAAGCCTGCCTAAAATAGGGAGAGTAGTTCAAAAGACAACTTTCATTTTCGTACTTGTACCTTAGAAAAACCAATATCAAATTGTTCAGTACATAGATTAAAAAAGGGGTTTCAACTCTTATTCGGATGAGGAGGAAGATGAGAAAATTTAGCATCTACTGGGAATTAGTATAAGAAGAACACTTTTGTGCATCAAACAGAACAACAAAGTAGGAAGATGCACACATATTGTGAGCGATGCAAATCTCTCAGATTCCACTCGCAAAACGCAGTTTATACTGATTCTGATTTCAATTATTTATATCCATTAGGTTTCCCGGATGTTGCTACGGATAGCTGCTGTTTTTTTCGCTCTTGCGAAAATGCGTTTAACTGTGATTACTGCCCAAGTTAGAAATTGAAATGTGTCTGAAAGCTTCGCAGTAAGTAATTCTGCATGTTACAAAATTGGTTTTGCTAAAAAAAAATACGTTCAAATACAAATTTGAGAGATTTCGAAAAACGGAACTTTGTTACTTTTATTTTGTAACCAAGACTTTAACGTCACTATTAGAAATCTGTATTGTTGGGATATTGTTCTTCACTAACTACAAGATGGCGTCGTAACAACGTTACCAAAACGATTGAAAATGGATCCAAATGATACAAAACTCTTATTAGAAGATACTAGTAAAAATACGTTGGAAGCAAACATAGAACCAACATTTTTGGAGGTTCTGAATAAGATTTTAAATACTTTGCTATCAATGAACAACAGGATAGCAAAAATTGAAACAGAGGTCGAAAAAATTGAAGATGTTAAACAACAGTTATCATCGGTTGTCCAACGTATGGATCAAGCAGAACATAATATTGCCGAATTACAGCAACATAATAAAGAAATGGAAGACAGCTTTGAAGGCATGGGTCAAGTTGTTGAAAAAGCACTGGAAAAATGTGACTTAAATAGAAATGATATTGAAAAGATTGAGGAAAACACAATGCAGGAAAAATCAATCATCAAGGAACTGCAGGAAACCGTTCTAGACTTGAAATGCCGTAGCATGAAAAACAATTTGGTATTCAATGGTCTAACGTATCATCCATCTGAGGACTGTGAGGCAAAGTTACAAAATTTCATTAATAGACAATTAGGAATCGAATACATGGTTACATTAGGAAATGTTCACAGATTCGGTAAATATGGTAGAAATGGAGCACGCCCAATTGTGGCAAGATTCGTTTATAGAAAGGAATTAGAACATGTTCTGAAACAAGCATATCGGCTTAAAAATACAAACTTCGGTATCAACGATCAATTCCCTCCGGAGATAGAAATAAGGCGCCGCAAACTGTACCCGATCTTGAAAAATGAAAAAAGTTTAGGGAAACAAGCGAGACTTGTTCGCGACAAACTATATATTAAAGGTCAGTTGTACAATCCCGAAAACATCAATATCAATCCAGCAAATAATGACAGAGAAATTATTATTAATCAACGAACTCCTAGTACGCCACAACATAGAGAAGCAGCAAACCCTCCATCCATACCACCAAGATAAAAAAGAACCCGTACTGAACCGGATACTGCCGAAAAATCAAGATAGGACATTGGCAACGCTTTAGATAACAATACTGAGCGAATTGATAAACTTAAAATAACTCATCTTAATGTTTGTGGTATAAAATCAAAAATACTGAATCCTGATTTTCACCATCTAATTACACAGTATATCTTAGTGTTTTCAGAAACTAAATTGGACAACCTTGATGTCCTGGAATTACCCAGAGAGTATGACTACTTTGCAAAAACCAGAAGGAAATTTAAAAACAAATCAGGAGGTATCCTTATTATTTTCAAAACAAAAGCTCAAACAATATTTACGGTTTTTAAAGTCGGATTCTGAATTTGTTCAATGGATTGGAATTTCAAAACAAATATCCTCCCTTGATCAACATACTCTATTTGGTTGTACTTATGTTCCACCTGAGTTCTCAAAATATTCATCTGATGAATCATTCATTGAAATTGAAGAAGAATTGTTAATATTTTCTCAAGGTATCAAAAATATTGTGATCGTAGGGGATTTCAATGCTAGAACTTCTTCTTTGAAGGATTATGTTGATGATGATTTAAATTTACAAGAAATACTACAAATTGAAGAAGATGTCATTAATGATAATACTTCTAGTTATTCTATACTAAAAGAAAATAATATTTTACAAAGATTTAATGAAGATACAGGTCGTGTAAACAAATATGGAACAAAATTATTGGATTTTTGTAAAAGATGTAACCTATTTATAGCAAATGGTCGTCTTTTTTCAGACAATGGCATTGGCCATACAACATGTAAAGATGCTAGCATGGTAGACTATCTGTTACTTTCACCTAATAGTTTTAATATAACTACAGATTTTGAAATAGTTGGTTTTAACCCAATGTTTTCTGATGTTCATAATAGAGTCCATTTTACAATGAAAATAGATAACGATAATCATCAGAAAAGCTTAACTTTTAATCAAAAGGTAGACCAACATGTACGTTGGAGGTCAGATAAAGCAAATGAATTTAGTCAAGAAATAAATGATGATCCCAATAACTCATTGAATGAACTTAACATCATGTTGAATAAAATGAATGAAAACACACAGGTTAATGTCGATCAGATAAATAGTCTTATAGATAACCTTTGTAAATTCTTAGTAAATAGCGCCACTGACGTTTTTAGTGATAAAAAAATAATAGGACTAAAAGGTCACCTAAATTAAATGCAAAACCTTGGTTTAATAAAGAGGGCAGAGAAAAAAGAAATGCATTTCATCGGGTTAAAAATACATATAAGCATAAAAAATCTGCTGAGTTCAAACAACCTTTAAGCACTTCTGCTAAAGATTATAAGAAAACACTAAATCGAAATTTTAGTAAGTATCAAGAAAAATGTGCCGCTGAGCTAAGATCCCACTCAAAATCTGACACACAAGCCTTTTGGATGACTCTTAAAAAATATTCCGGTCAAACTAAACAGAACCCTCCGATTCCTATTGACACATTTTACGAATATTTTAAAAAATTGAATCAATATGAACCCGATGCAGCTGATGATGCTATTGATATTGATTTTAACTCTATTTGTGATGATGCTTTGTATGATTCAATTTTGAACGATGAGATTACGGAAGCTGAAATAACTGATGCAATAAAAAATTTAAAGAATAACAAATCACCAGGATTAGATAATATTTTAAATGAGTATATAAAACATTTAACTCCAGCATTGGTACATATTTACTGTAAAACATTTAACATTGTTTTAGAAACCGAAATAATACCAGAGCACTGGACTATTGGTATAATAAGACCAGTTTTTAAAAACAAAGGAGATACCATGGATCCTGATAACTTCTCCGAGCAATAGCATTTATAAGCTGTTTAGAAAAAGTCTTTACATCAATAATTAATTCTAGATTAACCTTTTTTGCAAATGAAATTTCCGTAATTTCATACAACCAAGCTGGATTTCGAAAAGGTCACTCTACAACCGATAATTTATTCGTATTTCATGCCTTAATATCACTGTATCAATCTTTTGGAAAAAAAAACTATTTTGTTGATTTTCGAAAGGCCTTCGACACTGTATGGAGAAGTGGTCTGTGGAAAAAACTACAGAACAGTGGTATGAAAGGGAAAATATTTACTGTTATTTTTAATATGTATAACAATATTAAATCATGTGTTAAATTCAACAACCAACAGTCAGAATATTTTCCCTATGTATAGATTATTATTAAGTTTAATGCAAAATAGCGGTCAATCATTCAAATGGCTGAACTTTATAGAATAAATATTATGGTATTAATGAATGGGTGTTTTTATAATGGCCCTGTTATATGTCCAAGGTCTGTAATAATGGTCGAGGAAGTCTGTAATTGCCCGAGGCAACGCCGAGGGCTATAACAGACATCCGAGGCCATTATTACTGACCGAGGACATATAACAGGGCCATTATAAAAACACCTATTACTTAATACATTTATTAACCAACTGAACAAAAGTATATGTGTTGCTGCTAACTTGATGTACTGTCTTACTATTTTAATGACAGTTTAGATTGAACAAAATAATTTGTACTTCACCATTATAAAGCTTTAAATATACCAAATATCCAAGATATTAAGTTGAAAGAGATATATGTGTTAAAAACAGGATGAACAGTGATCCCTTTATATGGTTCTTTAAAGTTGGTTGCTGGTTACTAAATTAAATAATATACAAAAAGGTATTATACTCTTTACAACTTAGTTTTATTAACTTTATCAAAAACCTAAACAGGGCGTAATACAGACAAACTGGGCATTAATACAGGGCCATTACAGAAAAACAGGGCCATTACAGAAAAAACAGGGCCATTACAGAAAAACAGGGCAATTACATAAAAAAAACAAGGTCATTACAGAAAAACAGGGCCATTACAGATCAATATTTAATGATACAGGACTAGGATATGTGTTTGTCAGTCAAGATAGTGCTGACTACAAACATCTGATAAAACAGGTTTTACAAGACCAATATATACAAAAAAGGCATCAAGATGTACAATTATCTTCCCGAGGTGTATTTTACTCTAGTTATAAAAACTGTTTTGGTTTTGAAAATTATTTAATAAAAATACCGGAAAATGCAAGAATCTGGATGACAAAATTAAGAACGTCTAATATAAAAATTCCCATTGAAACTGGGCGTTGGCACAAAATTCCGGCTGAGGACCGAACATGTCACATATGTAAAGAAAGTGTAGGAGACGAATTTCACTATCTTTTTATATGCAAGTCTCCTAAACTGGTTATTTTTAGAGAACAACAGATCCCTAGTTATTATACGAAGCATCCAAGTAAGCAGAAGCTATCTGTTATGTTATCTTACTGCAATGTTAATTTATATAGACAGGTGGCATCTTTAATCAAAAAGTTGAATAACTTATTGTGATATGTATATAAATTTGACTTATTCTTTTTTTTTTTTTTTTTTTTTTTTAATTATTTTATATATATTTTTTTTAATGTGTTATAAATCATGTTTACCATATATGTATCTGAGCGTTGCTTTACAATAAAATCTTATAATCTATAATCATAATGTTGCCGTAGTGATGGCCCAAGATTAAAGTGTGTACTGCTATCTAATCGAATTCAAAGAACAGAAAATTTCTATTTTTCTCTTTATCTCTTTATGAAACAACCAATTTGCATAATTAATTTCACGAAAGGAAATGACGTTTAAAGCAATCAAACGAAGTAGAAAGATTTTATATTGCTTTATTCTGCTTGGAAAATTCATAAAAATGAAAGTAAACATCTTAAGAAAATTCAAGAATTGGAATGCTTCCATCGTTTTAATTTGTATGTTTCATTTTTAAAAAACATGGACTGTATAAATTATTTGCAGTCTACCTTGTAATAGAAATGTCTTCAAAACCGTAATGGTGTCAGAACTGTGACAAATAATAATCAGTCTGAATGCGTATTTCCATCCAACAAGTTAATTATTAGAAAACATCGTTTATTATACGGGAAATGCTGTATAGAATTATATTTTTTAATATTCATTTCGAGTAAATTTGCAATTTTTCTTCTGAAGTAAAAATAGTTGTAGGTTGTATGTGGTTTTTATTTTATATAATTGTTTTGTTCGGTCTTTTTTTTATTATTATTAAATTTACACTGCATACTTAGTTTAATAAAAATTAATAACTTAACATCTGATCGAAATTCTATGGCAAATGAATACATTATTAATCAAAGTACTTAAGTACTGAACATCGGATTACCGCAAGTTCTTGTGGATGGTCAAAAACACAAGTCACAGAAAAAGATCACATCTCTATACCTGAAACTGAGGTTAATATACAGAGATTTATTTTTTTCTGAGACAAGTTCGTGCGTGGATGATTGAATAAATGACAAGAAATTTAACCACAAGGCCACACCAATTTGATTCTTTGTTCGACGGACCCGCACGCACCTATTTTTTTCAAAACAGATTTTTTTTTATTTTTTTTTATATTCCCGCATCCGGAAATGTAATCATGTCTATTTCCCGCACCGTTTTTTTGTAAATATTATAAAAAGATATCAACATTTGTTTTTTTTTAATCACAGTCTAACCTGTATATAACGATTTTAAACCTATAAGCACCCCATCACACTGTGTAAATATCTGTGAGAATATTTGTTTTAGCATGAAAGCAATTTATCCCATGTGGGTGTGCTCCGAAATAAATACATAACAGCAGAAATACCTGTACAGAACAACACATTGGTTTCTTTCCCTTTACTTATATTCCCTATTAAAACATGTTCGTTGTAAGAACTTCTGAAGGATTGCCTTCAACTGCAATTATATTGTATGCTGGCGAAACAAAACTATACATAGCCGCTGCATGTGTATGCACCTGTCCTGATTGATTCATTGGCCTGTTGTTCAGCAGTGCTCGTTTGTTGATGGGGGGCATTGGAATATTATTTCCCGTTTGGATATATAAATTAGATAGTTGGTTTTCCTGTTCGAATTGTGTACACTAATAATTTTGGGGTCCCTGTTTGGTCTGGATCAAAGCCCTGTGTAAAAGTCTGTACTTTGACCTTTTTTGTTATTATCAGGTTTGGAACAACCCTCCCTCAGACAAGGGGTCATTTTACTGTTGTAGAAAAGGAAGTAGAAATACCAAGGATTTGTATATTGCTACTATACAAAACCTTTGAAAACTTGGAATTTTTTACTCAAGAAGAGTACATCATATTTTAAACAACTTTTCTAAAAGAGGGTCCACTTATTTTGAATAATATTAAACTGTTAAAGTAAAATGTTTTAATATTACAAAATTCTTGGACATGTTTTCACCATTTAATACACGATAGATATATAGTTCTTTGGGAAAATATGAGCCCTTTTGTACTTAAAAGTGTTTTGTACAAAGAAATATATTACATACATAACTTATATTGACCCCTCATAAAAGGGATATTTATAACATTAAGGGGTTGTTCCCAACCTGATTATGACTTAGATGGAGAATTGTCTCATTGCCAGTCACACATACATAGACCAGATTTAATTATACAATTATTTCTTGGTGAACAGGGAAAAAATACTTCATAAATTAAAGAAATGTCAAAGTACAAGTGATAAATCAAGTTTCAATATTTATGATATTGTCAAAACCTACTATTTTATGTTTACAAACAAAAATTATAATCGCTCGCCTTTTCAAGCTTCGCCTCAAAAATTTGCAAATTAATTATTTTTTTATTAAAATTTTCAAATCGCTCGCTCGCCCCAATTTTTGGAGTCCAAAAATCCGTAGAACAAGAAATTAAATTGGTGTGGCCCAACGTAATAACTATTATATTGTAGTGATAAAAATCAGTATACCTGGAACTATTATACTAATATATTATAGTACCAGAGTATACAGTGGTTTGTTGTTATATATTATATCAATATAACAGTTACATGTATATATAATTTTCATCCATTTGTATATTATTCTATTCAACTATTCTAATTATAGTGCAGTGCAAGTGCATGGTGGATACTCTTCATTAAAAAATAACAGAGTTACCGGTCCTTGTCGTGAGTGTCGCTAAACGTTCTTGAGTCAGAGATATTCTTCCGCAAGCTTAAACATAATTTTCAGGTAAAAAAATTTCATATTATTAATTTGTGTTTTAAAAAAAATATTTATAGGTCATCCGGATGAAAAAATTATTATAGAGAGATAAAATTAAAATACATTAATTGTTATATCATATAAACCAGAGGAAGCCAGATATGTAGATTCCATAAACTGCAACAACTGTGTAAACGATATTTCTCCACTTGAGACAGTTACATTTGAACATATAAAGCGCGAGGCTTGCCGAGCTTTTTAAATTAAATAAAATCTAACTATTGAGAGCGCATAAATATCGTAACACACGAGTAATTGTGGTGAAATTTGTTTCTCGGATGATTTATATCGATCCTTCTGAAAGATTTGAAGAAAGTTGTGTACTTTTTATGTGACGTCATCAGATATGCTGTTTTTTTTCATGACGTCGCAATAGGAAAATTTTAATAAGAAACCAAGAAAATTTGACGTCATAATTAAATTTAGACCAATCATTTGCCGAGAACTGATTTTTCACAAGTGAGGAGAAATATTTTCATACATCGATCAGGAAATGTGAAAATAGCGCAAAAGTTCGAGATAAAAGGTTTTACATGCCAAGGAAATGTGTTCTTAAAACCAAGCAGACACACAAGCCTTGAAAATGTGTTCTAAAACCAAAAGGACGAACAAGGAAGACTGAAAATCATTTCAAATCTACCTGACGGCATTGGAATTCTATTAAATGCAAAAATTACACAATTTGTGGATTTTAAAGGAATAGTATAAACTCATTGGTCATGTCATCAGCACTGTAATTGACCCAGTGAGAGAGAACAATTGAAGTCAAAAGTACTAGTTTTATACGTTCCATGAATATACCAAAGGCTGCAAAAAGTTATTAGCATGGATTTGGAAAGAACCGAAGCGTTTTGATTAATTTTGAATACGAGAAGGGAAAAGTATGTTAGGTATACTTCAGCGAGATAAAACACCTGATGATCAGAATTAATGAATAAGAAATTATACTGAGCAAAAACGTGGCAAAATTGAGCATGTTCTAATTACAAGGCTGCAAACAACGGACACAATTAATGATCAATAGTTGTATGTATCATTCGCCTTTAAAACCATAGAATAAGGTTTAAGGTGAGAGGTTGTGAGAAGTCTCGTATAAGGAAATAACCATTGAGGCGTCCGTGATTTATAGTAATCCAACATTTGTTTTATATCAAAATATCAGAATCATCGTTAAATCTGAACTGACGGTATGTCTAAACTTTTGCACATACCTGTTTATCATCTTTGAAAACCAGCTGAATCTCTATTTATTTATTACATTTCAACGTCAAAATGACCCTTAGTATGCCTACGATAACTTTAAGATTTGTTCCGAATGTTTAGCTGAAATACGGATAATTTATTGTTACTCATTTTTATATGTCAACTGAATCGGTCAGAAAGTGGCCAACTGATTTTGAGTGTTTTTTCTTCTATGTTCTTGGTATAATCGTTTATAATTTCTTGGTATAATCGTTTATAATTTGACAGTAAGCAAGTTGAGTATCATAGTTATACTATGTTCAAATACTTATCCGGTTATAACATATTATTGAGCAGGACATGCATGTTAGATTTGCCATTCAAACTGTACGGTAAACATATCATAGATACTGTAACAGTTAAGCAGACATTTTGCATTGGTTCGTTATTGTATGGGAGTAAATTACTTAGTCATAGTAACACACCATACTTAAAATACAATGCAAAATGCGAGTTTTAAGGCCATGTATTGAAAATAATACTTTTCATTTCAAAGAAAGAAAATATCGCTGTTATCGACATGGTACAAGTTTCATAATAACGTTGCTATTAAAACGTCAAACATTGAATTCCACTGTATTAAGAACATTAAGGAAGAATGAGGCTTTCAGACAGTATTATTTACAGAATATCTAATTGCGACAATCACTCAGTGTCCCCTCGTATATGAAAACGCTGTCAATATTTGCAAATCAAATTTGAGTTACTTAAGAAAACACATCATGTATTTGATTAGTATAAGATAGATGTGAAACTGATTCTGACAATATCAGGGACCTCTGTTGATTACAATGTCGATGATGTCCTAGCGTGGAATTAAAAAGAACAACAAATCAAGTATTGAACACTCAGTCTGCAGTAGTGTTAAAACGTTCGCTGAAGATTCCAGACGAATGAATTTGTATATTATAGGACATTGACATTTCCACAGAATTTCAGTTAATTGCAATATTTTAGTTTTCAAAATCAAATTATGAAAAAAGATACACCAAAACTATTGAAAGCAATGATAAAGAGGTCGGAACATAATTCAGATTTATTTATACACGTTGATTTACCTGAATATAGGAAAAAGAAGATGTGGCATGAGTGCCAATGAGACAGCTCTCCTTCCAAGTCCATATTTATAAAAGTAAACCATTATAGGTCAACGTACGGTCTTCAACATGGAGCCTTGGCCTATATCGAACAGCAAGCTATAAAGGGGCCGAAAATGACTAGTGTAAAAGCATTCAAACGGGAAAAACAACGGTCTTATCTACAGTATATAAACAAAACGAGAAACAGTTATAAACAAAATCAACAAACGACAACTACTGAACATCAGCAGAGTCCTGACTTAGAACAGGTGCAAACAGTTGCACTATAACATTTATTCAGAAAAGAAATCTTTACATAGTTGGAATTTTTTAACTTTTTTTTGAGATGTTAAATGTCTGGTCTCGTATGGACCACGTTATCATGCACTTATCAACATAAATTTATATCTAGATATAAGAAGATGTGGTATGAGTGCCAATGAGACATATATTTCATGAATTCATGAAAACATATACTATCATAATAATCCTATTTATAAACGCTGATAGAATACTACGTTTGAAACAATGCTAAGCTTGATTAAAACTTGACATTTAACCCGTTATATATCCCTCTCGGGCAAACATTACTTTCTGTATTTCATATAAGAAGTGTTTTTCTCTTAGAAGATCTTAGAAACTTCATCGAATATCATCACAATCAATATGATAATATAGTTATTCCTAATATAAACATCGTCCTTAACTAAATTAGCTAACGAAATTGCAATTTTAGACTTCAGAAGTCAATAAATATATGAACAGTGAAGAGCTTTAAACCAAACAACACAACAGCATTAAGACCAACTGTATTCAGTATTTGCCTATTAACTACTGCATTATTACTATAACCCGTGTCGAAATTAGACAATACATATTTCGTTGAAAGAACGAAA
The DNA here is from genome assembly GCF_963676685.1 of Mytilus edulis. Lineage (NCBI taxonomy): Eukaryota > Metazoa > Mollusca > Bivalvia > Mytilida > Mytilidae > Mytilus > Mytilus edulis. Next base: position 12,839,012 of record NC_092347.1, on the reverse strand, counting down.
TCGGGAAATATGACAGCATTTAACATATATTTAAATCGAAATATTCTTTTGTTGTATGACCCAAGTGAAGAGCCTGTAATTCAGTTTGTCGTTAGTTGCTTTCAGCCGTGTTTGTTTTTGTTTATTTTATTATTATTGATAGACCGTTAGTTATCTTTTTTGGAATGTTTCACATTTTTATTCAGTTAGGATCTTTTATATCGTACTTAACTTTATGGGTTTTGCTTATTTTTTAATGCTCTACCTTGACATACATGTAATTATAAAAGTTGTTTTCATCCTCGTCTAATCTCAGTTACAATTATTCATATGACAAATCTTTATTTTTATGCTGTGTCACAAAACACCTCAGAAGGTTCACAGAAATGTATTCATTTGGCAATCTTAATTCCTCAAAACCTCACAAGTTCCATTTCATTTCTCCATTCTTTAAGTGTTAATTTACAGATATTTCTGTTCTGTTGATAAGTGGTCCTACAACCTCAAAGAAAGTCATCAAATATTCTATCAAAGCTTGTTAATTTCGCTATTATCTATTTCTGGAATTTTAAGAATGATTGAAAAGTATTGTATGAGCTATTTTCTTTGATAGCTAGGTTGTCTCCGTTAACAGTTATGGTTTTTGTAATCTAAATATCACTCTTCCATTTGAGATTATTTAATCCTATAGAAATGTTCTTGATAAAAAATGTGTAAACTAGAAAAAAATCCCAAATATAGGGACTTATTGGTAAAATATATCCACCACTCTCCTTATGAACACGCCATTTGTACAAAAGTACAACGTACAAAACCCTTCTTTGGACATTTCGCTAGATCGCGGTTTTCTCAAATATATTATGGCGGCTATTATAAGAAACCAATCCCAAGTGTAAGAACCGATAACCGAGTGTAATAAGAAATGATTACTTTATCGTCAGATTAAGTACTGTTAGCAAGACTCCAGTGTTTTTTTGTGTCTGCTAAAAGAGGGACGAAAGATACCAAAGGGACAGTCAAACTCACAAATCTAAAACAAACCGACAACGCCATGGTTTGTGTCGACCGGCTCCTCCTGAACCGTTTTTTCCCCCTTGTTTAGTTCTTTTTTCCCCAGTGTATTTAACTTTAACGGAGAGGGGAAAGAGCGGTTGACTTCTTTATATATGCTTTATTTATGTTCGAATAAACAACAACTGGAATAAAACTAATGCACAATATGTATTTTTATCAACACTCTCCCGTAATTAATTAACATACTACCTGTAGTCTATACAACTAAACGGACATAGGCAGGTGCAAAGTAGTCAAGTGTTTTAATCTTGATAGACAAAAGTATCTCAATAAGAAAGCGCAGCATATGTCTGAAAAATCTTTAAATGATACTAAATACCAATAAAATGATTTTATGTTGAACTGCTGCAAAATGATTTAAAAACTTAGCCTAAAATTGTGTCATCCTAATAAAAAGATTGTGGGTTGTATATAATTATGCCAAAGAATAAAAGCTAATTTGCAATATAAAAGTGAACTATTATAAACAACAAATCTGCTTTCGTGCTCATTATCAGGTGAATTTTTAATAAGTTTACCTTGAAGACTAAATTTACATTGGTATTGTTTTATTAAAACTTTCCTTTATCGTTTAGAAAATGGAATACGGGATTATTTACATAAATTCCTAAAGGTTTTTAGATAATAGTAACTTTCAACAAGTTGAATTAACACAGTGTTTCAGAATGTTTTAATGATTTTTGAGAATTGTTTTTTGAAACCAAGTTTTTCTACATTGATACGTATCGATCGCGGTGATATTGATGGTTCAGCAGGATCATCTATTGTGGGACTCAAAGCAAACTTATTGGCAAAGTAAATGATTCAAACGAAGTTTTGTACAGATTGACCATTGCCCCAAATAAGAGATGGTTTAGAAGGTTGCAGCGGACGATAGTGTGAAACAAATTTGATAATAAAGAACAAAAAAGAAAAAAAGTTACAAGCCAGTAAAATTTTATGATATTGCCTTGAATGATGGTTTCTTAGTTTTCTGCTTTCGGGTTCTCGTGAAAGTTACCTAACTAAAAAACCCCGATGCGTCCCAAAACTATTTGTTCACGCGTTCTTTCTGAACATTTTTTTTGTATAAACGTAAATTATTTCTTGTTTGAGAAGCGTGTGCATGATTATCAAAAAATAAGGATTAATGATTATATCTCTAACAAGAGTTATATCGAATTCAGTGTAATTCAAACAAATGATATAACAGAACGGAAAAGTCAATTTGATTTTATTCTCAGTGCATAGGTCGATAATGTTTTTTTTTAAATATAATTAAATAATAAAAATCAAGTTCAAATCCATGCTTTCGAAAACAGAAAACTCTCTCTTGAGACCACACTTATGAACATGATTTGTCTTTAGTAAGGTGATCTTGGCATTTCTATTTCATTAACCAATTCTGGGAGAGTTTATATTAACCAGACATTGCTCAGGAAATAAAGATAAATACTCTTCCGCCTTGTTAATCGGCACATGAAACATTGATGTGACAATAACAGTGAGAGAGAACAATTACACATCAACCTTATTAATAGTTTATTGACAACAATCGGCGTGATTAATAGAAATGGTTCAGTTAACATTTGGATGGTTGTCCATCACCGTATCATCATCTATTAATCTTGTCACAGGAGTGATCGTGAGGATAAACAGTGTTTTTGCTTCCTCTTTATTATTAAATTTCTTACAAATTGCTATTGTTGGCGGAAACGTGAAGGTGTACAGAGTATACCATGTTTTACAACATATATTTTCTTTACAAACCTTTAAATGAAATGTTTCTTGAAATTGCAATATAAAGGAAATTAAAGAATTAAATACATTTGCGTCTGTAATACATAGCCGCCTCGGTAGTGTCATGGTAGCGTGTTCGCCTCGAGTGCAGGAGGTCGTGAGTTCGACACACGGCAGGGGCAGACCAAAGACTTTTAGATTTGTATTTGCTGCTTTATCACCAAGCACGCGGCATTAAAGAGTAAAAGCAAAGACTTGTTATCTGGGAGTCAATAAAGTGTACGGGTTGGATGTGTCTTCCTGCTGACTGTTACCTAGTGAACTAGCACGTTAAAAATCTGGTCTAGTACAAAGTATGGTTAATATTCATATCGTCCTGAATATGCATATTAATTTGCCGCTGGAAGTTAAGCAGCCATTCATCATCCCCATCATCACCTATAATACATCTATTATGAACCCATAACGTATGATCGACAGTTAATACATTTTACGGTGATTGTTGATCGGAAACTTTGTCTGTGACTTTACTTTCTATTTTGTTCGAGATACTTAGTGATTGTGACCTTGAAGATCAACATGAATGCATTGAACAAGTGATATTTAAGTTTCTTGAGATGAAAGGTGTTGGCCTTTTTAACTTTTTTGAGTTCGAGCGTCACTGATGAGTCTTGTAGACTAAACGCGCGTCTGGCTTAAATACAAAATTTAATCCTGGTATCTAAGATGAGTTTATTGAATTGTTTGTTATTAATGGCTTTATTGCTTCGATTTTAGAGTCAAACTTATACTTTCTACATTCCACGTTTGAGTACTCTGTATCTTTTAGAGGTTTTATATTTTAACTTGAATTTGTTTTGTGAAAAAATGTGGATTGAACATTACTTCTCTTCAATAAGACATCACTCATTAATTCATCCCTTTAAGATTAATGGTGTTAATAAGAGTAACTCAAATATGTCTATTAAAATAGAAAACAGGAAATGTCATTATTATGTCTTTAAGCCAGGTTCAACCCACCATTTTAATTCCAAGTCAGGAATATTAAAGTTGTTGTCAAATAGCTCGTTTTTATGAACTTGGCGGTGGTTTTTTTCCGTTTTTTTTTTTTTTTTGCACTTCAGTGTTCCTATGTTTTCCTCTTATAGTTAATCATTATGTGTTTCCACGGATGTAGTTTGTAACCTGGATTTGTTTTCTCTCAATTGAATTATGACTTTTGAACACCGGTATACTATTGTTACTTTTATATATGAACCTAAAATGTTCTCGTATAAGAACACACTAACAACAACGGCTGGTCTTACAACTTCCTTTTTATATTGATAATAATACCTTCAAACAGATAGATGATGAATTAATAGTTTCCAATATGACAGCCTAATTTATTCATAAAAGCTAATCTATTTCATGCCAGATTAAAGAGGTACTGTCAGACTTAATTACACGGTTTATTATTGATTTTATAAATTAAATGCAAGGTCAAAGGTCACAATATGGTGTGACATTTTTTTTTAGATATGAAGGTATTTATGACATTGTAAATCGAAATGTTCACCACTAAATAAACAGGATAGAACAATTTGTTTTTGGTGGTCTGTACTGCCACAGTTTACATATTTTGGTTTTTCACAGTTTTTGCTATTAAAAAAATCAACCACTTTAACCAACCACTTAACAATCAACTACTAAAATCAGTATGTTTTTTAAAACCTACTTGTCTTTGATTTATCACTAGCCTAATACAAGAGACTCAAAATTATAAAAAAAGAAATAAAGATAAATATTTGACAAAACTCGTCACATTAGACTTGAGCAATATTAATCCCACCAAAATCGTAGACGCACTTAACGTCTCTAGTCAGTTACACAATAAATTTTTGGCTAAATTGTTTAATAACTTAATAAGAAACATATAAGGAGATTTAATATTTACATTTGTCGCCATGATATTTTATCCCTCTGGACATCATGATTGTTGAAGATCCGACTTCTCTAAATTTTCAAAATCGTGAAATATTTGATGTCGTCATATACAATTTATGGCATCGTTATACAGATCAAAGCAAAAGTCGTGTTTATGAAATGCTTAGCGACTTGTTTTATCTGATATATTGGACGTTTGTTGAAAAATTCAATGTTTAATGGTATTAATGTCTAAAAGTTCAGTTGAATAAACAACGGCCATTTGGTGATGCTTTAGAAAGATAGGAAATGTGGTGCATGTATGATTGCGAATGAGATGAATAGTCACCAGAGACCAACAGGACGAGGATGTTAACAACTATAAGTCAATGTACGGACATTTCATACCGTATACTAACAAACATTGTGTATTTGACAAGATCGCTCTATCGTTTACCACATTATGATACCCAATTTACGAAGCGTATGGTTATCCTTCATTTCATTTTTTCGTCAAATATTTTTTAAATTGTTTTGACTCAAATGAGGACTTCCGATTCGTCTTCACGAGACTCGCCAATAATGCTGCAAAAACAATATAAACAAATGAGAGTAACATAAATTTTAGATCATCGATTTGAGAAGTTGTGAAAAATGAAAACAACATTTTTTTAAATTGTATGCGTCAGACGAGGACTTCTAGATTTAAACACACATGGCAAAGGATGTTTTAGTACCAACACAAGTATAGAAATGAATACTAGTAACCAAAAATAACAGCAATAACAGCCATATAAATTTAAGGTCAACTTTGCTCTAAGTTTTATTATATTTTCAAAATTTTCAACGGATAAAGTACATATAAGAAAGGCAAGTCATAAATCATATAAGTACTGACTGCTGAGCTGTTGAGTTGATATCATTGGGGTCTACACAGTCTATTAAGAGAAGTATCGACCTAGTGCTAAAAAATTATATCCTTATAATCAAAATATTAGTACGAAACGATTTCCTGAATTTCCCTTCGTCAGAAACGATAAAAGCCTAAAACTAGATTTAAAGATATACTGGTATACGTACGGAAATTGTGGATGCAATAATACGAAGGAACGAATTACATACTACAACGATAAGGCAAGCAAGAGCTTATAATGTCGCACTCAATAAAAATCGAACTCATATTCTCTAGCGTTATCTCGGTTTAACCATTGTAAAAAATATACGATCAGAGTTAGCTTACTGACATCAATTGACTTAAATCAATTATACAAGATATAAATGTACGGAAGTGGGGTTTAAGTCCGGAGAAATTATTTCCGGAAAAAAGTAAGAGGACATGGCATGGATTATTCCGAGAGAAAAAATAATTCTGAGAACACTTTCTCAGGAAATAACACTCATTTCAACTTTTTATGTAGATTTTTAGTGTACATAGATGATTTATGTGAGTCAATAACAATTGGAGCGAAATTCATACCGACAAAAAGCAATAACCATGCATCGACATGTGACGGAGTATTATATGAGAGATAGCCTCAACAGAAGTTAGTGTAACAGTGTCATTATCGTACATAACACGAACTGAATGTTACCTACAAATAAAATAGTTTGATAGTAGAAACATGTTTGGGATTTTATTGAAGTTTACTTAAACACAGTTTAAATGGCATTATTTGATTGCTTAAACAAAATCACTGAACTTCAACCATTACCGCACATTGTAATTCCTAAAACAGATCATAATTCGTTTTCCTTTAGTATGCTTGATTTTCTTTTCTTTCTATAACTTGCAAATATAATCTTGTTAAAAAATCGCTTATCTTAATTTTTCTTCAAAATATAACTGCTCTGAGACATAAAAAGGAACGAAAGATATCAGAGGGACAGTCAAACTCATAAATCGACAATAGACTTAAAACGCCATGGCTAAAAATGAAAAGGACAAACAGACAAACAATAGTACACATGACACAACATAGAAAACTAAATGATGCCCCTGCAGGTGAAAAGTGTTATTTTAAAATATACAAAGTGGAACATGTGTTGGGGATCTGGAACACCTCCTATGCAAGAATATACTGTCTCAAAAAATTACAAAGTTGAAATATCTCACAAAAACAAAAATCAAAACCCTGACCACATGCACTCCTTCAATATATATAAAACAACATGCAAATGAAAACTTTCTAGCATTCAACCATTAGGAGGAGTTAACTGGATTAACTGGTTTGCTTGCAACAGATTACCTACTAATATCTCAAATATTTGTTGCAGGGGCTCTTAGAGATTTATCTGAACCTGGCTGCATACGTATACACCAGGTACTCTCAAACATACACCCTCTTTGACAAGGATTGTATGTTGGGAGCAAGAAGACCGAAGTGACAATATTCAAAGATACTAGAATCCTGTGAACTGAAAATACCGATTCACACAAGAGATATAAATAAAATGTGTTTCTTGTTTCCAGTTTAAAATTCGGTTGAAAGGGATATATTTGCACTGTTTGATTTCTATGGGTTGTACAGGAAATTTTCTAGCAGTTAATTAAAATATAAGATTTTATTTAAATTTTTGTTATAATTTAGTTTTTTGAGATTCCAAATCTTTTCGTTTTTGCATTGGTATGGGCTAGTTCATTAACAGATATGTTGTTGTTTTTCATATAGTTGAAATTGATTACATTGTACAAAAAGTATGTAGGCACGTGTTTACTCTTGCCATTTATGATTTTGACGTCACAGTGCTGTCACTAACTTCGACGTGGGTTTTCGATATCTACACTTTGGGCATAATCGAGTAAAATTCTTTGATTGGCTTAAAAATACTAACATCAGCAAGTTAATCACTAAAACCTTATTTACGTGTTTTGGTGTGAGATATTCAAGTCGTGATACAAATTTATCAATGTAAATGATATCATTGTGACCACAAAATCACTCAAAGCAACAAGAAAAAAAAAACAACAAATGAAGTTGTACACTTTGTATTAGTAAATATCCTGAAAATTTTCCTAAATTATGACAATTTCGTAATTGGATATTTGCAAATAACAATGCATAACAAGGCATGTGTTTGACAGCAGCTCAATAGAAATATGATAATTACAGATTTTATTTTTAACTCGAAATAAAACGTCACTTCTGTTATATTTAACCACGAAAATTGTTGTTAAATTTCTCAATCCTTTTTTCATTCCATATCTTGTCCGTAAATTTATAAGGTATAAATGTCATCAAAGTAACTATTAACAAATGATTAAGCCTGATAATCCCAGAGCTACTTTTGCTATAATAATAATAATAATAATATAGATTATCATGAAAAGAAAAATATGTCGTAAACATGATTGATGTATTCTCTTGTTCAATTTTCATTTATATTTTTTTACAAACGCTTGCTTCCACTTTGATTGGAAATATATTTAGAATTTTCGGTTAATTGATTGTAAATAAATAAGCTGCTCTAGAAAAAATCCTGAATATTAATGAGCATAAGAATTTTGTACTTGAATCTGCACTAAACAATAGAAAATCTATTAGGTAAAGAAAGAAACAAACATATATGGCAGAAGTTCAGTGAGTTCTTAAAACGTTTTTAAATGTCAAGATGTAACTGTTGTTTGAAGTATACATGAATAAGTTACAGAAGTATATATTGGTATATTGGTTATACTTGTAACACTACTACAGATTATGTATTTACAATGTAAAGCATTTAAAATTATACTTTTAGAATATTTGAATGTGATAAAACATTTGAAGAAATGCACATTACAATACTTTTATGTGAAGTAATATTTGCTTTTATTTCTTGAGCATCTAAATGCACCCGGTTGATGGTGGGGTCGTGTTGCTTAATGTTTTTTTTGTGTTTAGTATGTTTATAATATGTATGATTGCTCGTCTTTGTGTTGTTTCTAAAATTTTGCTATGGCAGTGTCAGTTTATTTTCGCTAGCATTTGGAACCTTCCTTAATCATGTTTTCAAAATATTAAAGATTATATAAAATGAATGGCATACTAGTTAAGTAAAATCAACAAACTATAATACATCTGTATTTTCTTTCCGTATAGGGCTTTTTAGTTTTGATGCTACGGAAGTGATTTCCCTGTTAATATGACATTGTATTTAGTTTTCATGACGGGGCAGTTGAACAATATTTTTTAATTATCATTGTTTAAAAACTTTTTAAGAAGAGGCCATTTCGTGAGAAAAAACCGGACTATTTGAGTAAGTTTGACCACAAATTAAAACAGAAGGTATGATATGAGCCATGATCTGTTGCCTAAATTGGCATAACTATTTTTCAAGCTTTCAAAATTATGTCAATTTTATATAAAAATGAATAGCTAATATGATCTGGACACCTTGTACATAAATATTGATTGTGATGTCACCATCAAAAGCTATCATGACCAAAAACTTGAACCTGAAGCGAGACAGACGGACGAACGAACGAACGGACTCATAGACCAGAAAACATAAAGCCCATAAATGGGGTATAAGAATAAGTTACGTACATTTAGAATGTTCCAAGTTGTAGATGGTGGAGAAAAATATTTGTTCTTTAATGTACTTGGTAGAAACATGAGTGTTAAGAAATATTTCGATGTGGCGTAGCGCCCTTCAAAATCGAATCTGATTATGATAAAAATATTTATTTTGAAAACATGTTATGATTTTTAAAATGTACTGATGACATTGAACATGAAAATCAAATTTTACTTTCTAGCATACTGTCTTGTATATGCAGGTAGACGTAATGTTATGTTTAATCATGCTAGTAGTGTTGAAGGGAATGATTTACATGTCTAATAATTAAAATTGTTATTTCTTTTTACAAATTAAAATATGGTATTTTATGCGGCCGAAATCTGCAATGAAATTTTGGTAATGGTTACACGTGTTTTATAATCAATATGTGTTACTTCTTTTTGTATTATATTTAAGAAAAATAAATAGTTCATAGTCTCTCATATTTCTTTATAGAGTGGCCCTTGTTGTTAACTTGTTTTTACTATGCTATTCAACTTTGTACTTTGTTTAGCTTTATAACTATTTTGATCTGAGCCTCACTGATGAGTATTATGAAGACGAAACGCACTTCTGGCGTATTAGAGTATAATCCTGGTACCTTTTGATGACTATTTAATAGCCTGTATATTTTATATGTAACAAGTGATGAGACTGTAATAACGTATTTGTCTTGTTTTTACGATTGTATACAGGTGGAGGATATAATAAATGCTACCCATCGCAATGACAAATTATCGAACTTTTAATTTTCTGTTAGGTTATATCTGTGATATTTCACATTTACACTCGAACAACTTTGAATAAAATTTTAATTTGAACATTTCATTACAAGCGCTGGTTATACAATTTCAGTTTCTACGAGAAGTTTTCTTCAGTGTGAAATTAGCAGCTTTAACATACAGAGTGTAAATGAAAGATAAAAAATAACGTGGAATTCACAAATGATTACCCGTAAGGTAGAGATAGCGTTTCCACGGTTAATGCATTTCGATTAAAAATCGAAAATCTTTAGTTGATGAAGTGTTTTGAGGAATATTCATTTAGAGACATATTCATTAGTTTTATTTTTTGATAAATGAATATGTGATCGATAGCAACGCATCATCATAAAGTCATCAATAAATGTGTCTTTCAATCGTAAAAAATCTATTTAGTTTGTTTTTCTGTTTTAAAAAAGCATGCGAACAAAAACCTGTAAACTGATATGATATAAGGTGATGAAGTCGAAGATCAGATAGAGGAATCCAACAAGTGATCGTCATCATGCAAGGTACATAATTATAAAATATCGATATTCACATTATAGTCTCGATGTCAGGATAATACGTTTAAAAATGATTTAAACATTAAAACATCAGCAATTAAAATAAAACGTTCTACTTTGTAAACCTTGCATGAAGATGGTCAGATTATAGTATTTATTTCAGTAATTTTTGGCAAATTACATTTTACATGATACAAATTTGTCTAGACTTTTTATGTGACTTGGAAGCGAAGCTAATAAACTGTTTGTGCCTATGGGAATTAAATTAAGTGCTCACTAAATCCCTTACAGATTCATCTTCTTGTAAAAGTATGCAAATTGGTAATTAAATGAACAGCCAAAGCCATTTAATGAAATCAATGCAATTCATCTTCATTCTGAGCAGATCACCAGTAGTAGACATGTTGGTTTGAAGAGTTAGAATATATTACAAAAGATTGTTCGTCACTTTTATGGTAGGGTGACTATATCATAAAAGAAAGTTCCTCACTTTTGTTTCTGGAATAAAACTGAATATAATATTTCGAGTAATTATTTATTATCTATCTGACAGTTAGACCTATGTTATCTGCTAGAACACTTTGTCCTGTGTCGCATTCTATATGTTTTTTCTGCTGCAAATTAACTTTCTTAGAAATATAATATGGTTCTTTATACGTTGTGGATATCTTTTATTGAAATATGTATGACTATTTAGTCTACCAATAACAATTACTAGATTTCTATTTTTACTTTTTTCATAAACACCCTTTTTTGTCAGGTGAGAATAAAAATTGTGCTATATTTAAAAAAATCGGCTGTATAATTTATTTAATACTAGATTATAAATCCGTTACAAATATAGACAAAATTTGAGGAGAAAAAAACATATTCGGGTTACAAACCAAACCAAGGGAAAACACTATAAGAGGAAAACAAAATAACAACCGGAACAGGGAAACACTGATGTGCAACAAAAACAAATGCTAACAAACATAGAAATGAACTGCCATATTTCTTATTTGATACAGGACATTTTGAGGAAAAAAATATTGCTTGAACCTTGTTTAATGGCATGCCAAACCTCCCGCTTCATTACATTTAAATTTCCATATGAAAATGCTTGTTCCAAGTCAGGAATATGACCGTTGTTTGATGTGTTTTATCATTAGATTTTGCCATATCATTAGGGACTTGCCGTTTTGAATTTTGCTCGGAGTTCAGTATTTTTGTGATTTTACTTTTTACAATATCAAAATATATAGATAAAAAATAATACGTAACAGAATTACATCACAAACATACGCAGGAACATTCATAACAGAGAAACGCACACACAAATAATAAAATAGTCGACAACAACCAACATATTACATCAACGATAAACACCACTGGATATCAAATACTCGACAACAACCAACATATTACATCAACGATAAACACAACTGGATATCAAATACTCGACAACAACCAACATATTACATCAACGATAAACACCACTGGATATCAAATACTCGACAACAACCAACATATTACATCAACGATAAACACAACTGGATATCAAATACTCGACAACAACCAACATATTACATCAACGATAAACACCACTGGATATCAAATACTCGACAACAACCAACATATTACATCAACGATAAACACCACTGGATATCAAATACTCGACAACAACCAACATATTACATCAACGATAAACACCACTGGATATCAAATACTCGACAACAACCAACATATTACATCAACGATAAACACCACTGGATATCAAATACTCGACAACAACCAACATATTACATCAACGATAAACACCACTGGATATCAAATACTCGACAACAACCAACATATTACATCAACGATAAACACAACTGGATATCAAATACTCGACAACAACCAACATATTACATCAACGATAAACACAACTGGATATCAAATACTCGACAACAACCAACATATTACATCAACGATAAACACAACTGGATATCAAATACTCGACAACAACCAACATATTACATCAACGATAAACACAACTGGATAGCAAATACTCGACAACAACCAACATATTACATCAACGATAAACACAACTGGATAGCAAATACTCAACAACAACCAACATATTACATCAACGATAAACACCACTGGATATCAAATACTCGACTTCTGATAGTTACTTCGTAGTCTAGAAAATTAAATAATAGCTAGGTCTTTTGATTCTTTTGGTCTAGCGTGTATCAGATAAATATGTTTTCGTGCTCACCCGGAAAAGTCTTGTTACATTAACTTTATCTTACTATTTCTTTGTCAGTACCACAGCGGTCAGGCTTGTCGTCAGTGTACTGTCCACGTTTCAGCCAGTGCATAGTTAATGGCTTAAACATAGTCCAATTTGGTTTATTCATTATAAGACCAATTTGGTTTATTCATTATAAGTACGTAACATGCATTTGCCATTTTGTCATCAATGACGACCTTAAACCGGTTCCTTTTTTTTTATCATTTCATTTTCGATGCTGCACTAGCTAATGTTTTAAAAGTTTTTTTAATTGATTTCAGTCGTTTTTCGGGAACATGAATCCAGAAGTATCATAAGTGCCTTAATTTATCTTTCAGCATTGAAATTTGATACAGTGTGTTCCAGACACCGCTTAAGTTTTGTTTTATCGTGTTTTTACGTTTTAGTAAAAAAATATGGAGAGAATTACTCATACCGTATCGTTAACGGTTGGTTTTTAACATATTTTAATAATTTAATTTTGGATGTAACGCGTCTTCTGATTGACTGTAGTGTTTTGTTTATAATCCCATAGACATAATTCTGTCATGTGATCGTGGCGTCATCAACGTTTTTTCATGATTTGCGCCGGTTTAAAATGGAATTGAGAACTTAATTATAAGAAATGACCGTAATATTTTTTCTGTCTATTCAAAATAACATAAAAAATATGGAGCACACTTGATAATAAACGGGTTATTTAGTGCACCACATTTTTGATGTTATTTCTGCAGTCAGAAAAAAAATCGTACAGTCATCCCTTAAATGGGATTTTAGTCGCGTCTTTTAATTTGGGGTTGATGTCAGTTTTTTTTTTATAAATGGGGTGCTGTTTTTATTTACTATTCACTTATTTTCTAGATCAAACAAGCTTGACACGGTACAAAATCATATATGTTGTTGAAAACAGTGTGTTTCCTTCCGGATGTACTATTTGACTTCGGTCTCATTGGCACTTACCCACACATCCTTTTAAAGACATGTTTCTATCAAAAAGTAAAACATACAAGTTCTATCAAACATTAATGGCATATCAAATTAGTTAATGTCACATTTATGTAGTCATTACTCGATAAATCTAATAACAATGCAATTAATAATACATTTACAATTGATTAAACATGAGTTAAAGTCGTTCTTAAAACATGTAGAACTACTGACATGTTTACAGCTTTTGCATGTTTACGGTCTAAATTCATCATGAAATGTATTCTTGCACTGAAAAATATGTGAGCACTAGAAGCAGAATTTATTATTTAAAATTAACGACGGCTTCTGTTAAGATATATTATATTATATTTCGAATTGTTTTTTGAGATTTTGGACTCAATTACAATTACGTAAATGTCACTAGCTTTAGTGAATATCTATTTCAAATAACTTGATAAATAAAATTCCTATATCAAAACTTTGATATACTAAAGTACAATTAAACTATATATGTCTATCTTTAAGTATATAACGTGGAAACAAACTCGTCATAGATACCTGAATTAAATTTTGTATTTACGCCAGACGCGCGTTTCGTCTACAAAAGACTTACCAGTGACGCTCGAATCCAAAAAAAATCTAAACGACCGAACAAAGTACGAAGATGAAAAGCATTGAGGACCAACATTCCTAAAAATTTTGCCAAATACAGCTAAGGTAATCCATCCCTTAGGTAGAAAAGCCTTAGTATTTCAAAAATTCAAAAGTTTGTAAACAGTTAATCGATAAATATCACAATATCAATGAAAATCCATGTCAGCACAACACAGAAGTGCTGGTCACTGGGGTGTTGATACCCTAGGGGAATTAAAATTGCACCCGCAGTGGCATCGACCCAGTGTTCGTATATAAACTCATCATAGATACCAGGATTAAAGGAGTAGGTCCGGTAAGGACCGATTTTTACCTCAAATTTCAGTTTCATCTGTCGAAAGATTTTTACCACTTTTTAAACAATTAAGTGTCTATTTTATTTGATTCAATTAATTTATGTGAAAGATTTTAACTAATTTAGTCATTAAAAACGCTCCGATTCAAGCTCAAATATGAAAAATCTACCGAATATGCCAATAAAAAAATCTTTTTTCAGATGGTTTTTGTCAAAAATGAAAGTGGCCACATCCGTGTTCATCCTCAACCTTTATATATGTTATGTATTATTATCAAATACAACTTACATTTCAATATTTTGGATGAACACGAATGCGTCAACTTTCGTTTTACACGGAAACCGTCTAAAATTTAACAAAAATGCTAGAATTGTGAAGATTTCAGTTATTTAGCATGACTAAATGGTGCTAGTACCCGCTATATGTGCATTGTATTGTCAAAAACAGCCCATATTTATGTAGCAGAAGCATTCTACTATCCAATAAATAACTAAAAGTTAACATTTAAACAATTTTGTAAAACTGCTGTATTTTGGGGCCAAAAAGGGGTCTTAATGAACCTACTCCTTTGGTATTTACGCCAGACGCACTTTTCGTCTACAAAAGAAGCAACAGTTAAATTTTTATGTTTTATGTGTTTAATGTTATTTTTTTAAACAGAATGATAAAAGTTTATTAAAAACTTGAGCGGAACGTTCCAAAATTGCAAAAAATACTGATTTTGATGTATATGCACCTTCATTTTTCAATAAAAGTACGTACTGAATATTAAGTTGGCGGTTGAATCAAATATATACTTCTAAAGAGAGAGTACTTGTGTTATTTGAAAAGCATTAGCCGTGGAATTCATAACGTTTATTTTTTTTTTGTGAGTGTGTGTTTGTTTTGAAGAAAAGAAGGTGTTTTAATACATGATTTTTATTTGCGATACTACACTTAAGTTTCACTGTGCAATTAAATTTTCTTAAGGCATCTGATAAATTCGATTTGAAATTTAATTCTGCATCTGGTTTGTTCTTACGTAATTTCTAGGTTCAAGTCGTGTGTTCTGTCAACCAATAAATCCGGAAGCACGTCAAAATGATATAAGATTAAGTCTTCTATCAGAACGAAATATGTACCAGATCGAAAACATAAAAGCAAACTACATTTAAATGACAGTTATTAAGTGTATAATTTTGTTTAAACTATCCCCCCCCCCAAAAAAAAAATTACATCATAGCAAAAACAAATTAAAGACAAATACTGTTAAAATCTCAATTAGCATATTTCAAAGATTATAGAAAAGTGCAAAATGTCTGCAGTATTCGTCAAAGTCTTGTTAGAGTTTACATATCATTCAGGCCTCATATTTTTATAACCACTATTTCTGAATAACGCAACATTCATATTACAATAATTTTTACATTTATATATAAACTGTTTTTAATCCACAGAAATTATTAGAGTGTACCAACAAATTATTGCAAATGTAGGAATGAAATAAAAAATAAAGTAAAAAATAAAATAGAATGGAATGTACTGCATTTTGTTGCGCAGTTTTTGATTTAGCTTTCTTTATCAGCATTTCCAAATTCCCGATAATATATGTCCTAAATTAGATCCAAAAACACTTTGATTATAGGCAGTTTGAAGTAAATATTATATTTCTAGAGATAGAACCTTAATCATAATTGAAAAATCTTTAGAATTTTAATTCAATAATTCAAATTTGTTTTTCATCACTTTACGTGCTGACCCTTTATTTATGCACAGTATTAAAAACAGCATGAAAATAAATCCACCTTGTTTAAACCGTAAAATTTGAGTAAAACAAGTATATTCAAGAAACACAATGTTAATACTATTTTTAACTAGTATAAGGAGCAACTGAGATAATCCTCTCTCGGATGTATTAGGGAGTCGCGATGCTTAGTTTTAAATCTTGTTTGTCTTATGTTTGTTTTTCTTTTGGTGCAATGGCATTATTAGTTCGGTTGACTTAAGGTAGATTCATGGTATACCGCCATCTTGGATTGAACAATCACAGTAAAAAATCGGTCTAGTTATTTGCCTAAATCTGCAAATTTGGAGACAGATTTGCAATTTGATGGTTAGACAGTTTAATAATATAAAGAAAACTTGGCAATTTATTGTATAATTCAAAATAATTAAACAAATATCATTTTATTTTGCTTTTTAAATCATTTTTTTCAACTGAGCCATTTAAGGGAAGATAACTCTTTTAGTAAAAAATTTATACTGAACAGATAGGGATTTTTTTTCTTTTTACTTGTAGCAAGAAAACAAGTTCGGTGACACCATTTTTTCTTCTTATTTTCTTAAAACATATTACAAAACCTATCTTTTCACAATTTATTTCAAAATTCTATCTCATAGATTATTTTTTATGCACACAATTGTGTTTTTCCATTTACAATCTAACCAAATTTAGGCAATTTTCAACGACTCATAGCTTGAAAAATAGCACGGTGACCCCTACTTTTTATTATATTTTTGAAAAGAGCATATTAAAATCTTCATTCTGGCTAAGTATAAGAAAATTCTGTCTCAAAAAAGATTTACTTATGATCTACCTTAAGAAGAAATCTTCTGACAATTTCTCTAATATATAAATGTATGGTATCTGATAAGTTCGACTTGAAATACATGATTTTAATATCGCACCTGGTTGTCTATTATGTAATAAATATGAACACGTGGTTTTGTTCTTTCACCCAAAAATATATACAGAAGCCCGTCAAATAGTTCTAAGTTTAAATCTTCTGACAAGTCCAAACATTTGCATCTGCATATCAGAACGAAATTTGCATTAGATCGAAACATAAAAGCAAACTACTTCTAAATGACAGTCACTAAGTGTAAAATTTTGTTGTAAACTATTTCCTAAAATCACATCAAGGCTAAATATATTTTTCCATTATTAAAATAACCACCATTCCGAAGATAACAACATGCTTTTTACAATCGGTTTAGTTAATGCTTCTTAACATTATTATTCAATATCAACCGATTGTTTTCTCAAATGTATAGTGCTTTTTGATATTAGTAAGAAGAAACTCATCGTTAAGAAAAAATTCAACCTACTATGTAATATAAGTAATCTAAAGTGGATCATTCGAAACACCCCTTCGAGTTTTTGTTAAGGTATTGTACACAAATTAGAATTAGATAGTGTCATACTTTTGTAAGTATGATTAATATGTTTTTCCTGCACATCACATTTATCTTGATGAGTCTTATGTAGTCGAAACGCACGTCTTGCGTACTAAATGATAATCCTGTTACCTTTGATAACTATTTAACACTACTGGATCGATGCCACTGCTGGTGGACGTTTTCTCCCCGAGGGTACCACCAGCCCAGTAGTCAACATTTCGATGTTGACATGAATATCAATAATGTGGTAATTTTTTCAAATTTCCTGTTTACAAAACATTGAATTTTTCGAAAACTAACAATTTTCTTATCCAAGGCATAGATTACCTTACTCGTATTTGGCACAAGTTTTGAAATTTTAGACCCTCAATGCTCTTCAACTTTGAACTTGTTTGACTTTATAAATATTTTGATATGAGCGTCAATGATGAGTCTTATGTAGACGAAACGCGCGTCTGGCGTACTAAATTATAATCCTGGTACCTATAACTATAATTCAGATTTTTTTCAACACACGGATCACGACAATTTCATTTCTGTCACCAAAATGACTGACTCGTTCCCCGTTTTAACATTAAGTATAAGGCATACAACCTTTAAATTGGTGCTAAGGGATTTTGTTTGAACTACACAAAATACAAATTAGAAAGCGAAACATTAAAAGAGGTAAAAGTAAAACATTAAGTGTATAAAGACAATTATTGATAGTTAATAACACACAATTCTACTTCGTCTGTATATATAATCAAACTGAAAACTAATTCAAACAATTGTTTAAATAAAGATCTACTGTTGCTTTAAGTTTTGAACCGAAAAAAATGTAGTTACAATTAAGATTCCATTGCTTTGATAATGTTAAATAAATGCCAATATGATTTATTAAATAGAAGAACAAAGTCATTCAATTGATGCTCAATGATTTGTGCTATGCTTAAGAAAGAAAAATAAACCAAACTGATATAAACTCATCATATATACCAGGATAGATAAATTATCACAACAGACGCGTGTTTTGTCCGAAAAATGATGCATCAGTGACGCTGGAATTCAACATTTTAAAAAGCCAAAATAAAGTTTTAAATTGATGAGCATTGAGGACACGAATTTCCTAAAAAGATTTTGACTGGAGTAGATCATTCATAGTAATTTGAAAATTTAAAGCTATGTAAAAGTGTTACATATTTCACATAATAATGACCATATCAATGATAATTCATGTCAACAAAGACGTGCTGACCCTTTATTTATGCACAGTATTAAAAACAGCATGAAAATAAATCCACCTTGTTAAATTTGAGTAAAACAAGTATATTCAAGAAACACAATGTTAATACTATTTTTAACTAGTATAAGGAGCAACTGAGATAATCCTCTCTCGGATTTATTAGGGAGTCGCGATGCTTAGTTTTGAATCTTGTTTGTCTTATGTTTGTTTTTCTTTTGATGCAATGGCATTACCAATTTGGTTGACTTAAGACTTGAATTATCCCTTGAACATCTTTCGTCTCTCTTTTATGAGATAAAACATAAATAATAAGTGTAAAAGTAGGGAGACAAATGTATATGGTATGATTGCCAATGAGAAAACCATTCCACTTAGTTAAAATGGCGTGGATTTTATATAATGACATGTGGAGCAGGATCCGCTTACCCTTCCGGAGCACCTGATATCACCCCTAGGTTTTGGTGGGGTACGTGTTGCTTATTCTTCAGTTTTCTATGTTGTGTCATGTGTACCATTTTTGTCTGTTTGTCTTTTTCGTTTTTAGCCATGGCGTTGTCAGTTTATTTTCGATTTATGAGTTTGAATAACCCTCTCGTATCTTTCGTCCCTCTTTTAAGAGAAACCAAACATATTAAAAATCAAGAAAACAAGTCAATTGATAATAAGACAAAATTAAACCCATGTACATTAAGTATGTCTACAATATGCTCTAAAAACATAATCATAAATAGATAAAAAGTATAAACTAACTACTTGTATTGGAGGGAATCAAAGTTTTCTTACCTTTCTATACATAATGCTACAAGTGTCAACACGGACACATACAGGGACATTACTAGTACAGATCGTTGTATTTTACACATAGCTTCCCCAAGTATCCATCCACGGTCTAACATAAACTGGACTATCTCGGGAATTCCAAAAACCATTATAATCGAGTCAGCAACGGCCAGGTTTACAATGAGCATGTTTGTCAATGATTTCCTCATTTTCTTATCATTGAATATTACAAAGATGACCAGTATATTACCTACGATGCCAATTATCCCAATTAAAAAGAAAGCAATGGTAAAACTAATAATGTATCCAAGCTGAACCTCTCCTATCTGACCGCTACTCGCATTAATGTTCTGTGCATCTGACCATTCAAATTGTCCGTCTAAAGCGGTCTCCATAATTGAAGGCATCTTTTCTTCATTGAATATAGTGTAGTTTACGTTGTTCATTGTCTAATTAGTTTGATAGACTTTAAAAAGAAGTTGAAAATGTTAATATGTTTAATCGACACCGTACAGAGGAAGTATAACTATAATAGCACTGTTGAAGTTGTAACGAGTTTTATTTGTCCAGTGTTGGAAGATCAATAATATCAACAGCTCTTTAAGGCAGTTTTAATGTAGAATTCTGCGTCAGATTGTTCATATATATTCATGTTTCTTGTATATAATAATTGAGAAATTGAATCTCTTAAGCTTTAATCCGCACAACTAACTATGTTTTGTTTTGTTTTACTAACAATAACATAATTTGAATGATTAATAATTCAATATAATTAATTTAAACAAAATTAGTTTCTTGACGAAAAATGTAGAATTCAAACAAGTAATTATTATCTTAGTGTTGATAAGCATTCCCAAGGTAAACGATTAGATCACACGAACCCTCTTTCGCATATCCAGAGGTTAATAACCACATTTATCAATCGGATTTCATATTACTTAAGGAAATACAAATCGGTTGTATCGAGCGTAATGCAATATTAAAATGAAATTGCAATTCTAAAGTATAATTGAAAATATGATGCTCAATCCCCGAATGAAAATCGTAAAATAAATCCGAACTGGAACACGTCAATGAACTGGATGTTACAAAGAGGAAAGTATACGGTCATATCAAAAGATCTAGTTTTGATATTGTGAATATCATTTTCTTTGTCACAATTGACCACCGGTTTAGCAAATTAAGCTGAAGATTCTATTTCATCCAATTTTGATCAGCTTAACGTTTGTGCTTTGAGTTCTGTTTTTTCGGATCACATATATCTGAATCGAGACATTTTCAATTTTCAGTGCATCATACAACAGAGGGGCGAAAGATATCAGATGGACATTTAAACTCACAAATCGAATTAGTCCGACAACGCCATGGCTAAAAAAAAGACAAACAATAGTACTCAAAACACAACATAGTAAAATAAAGAGTAAGGAACTCTGACTCGCCTTTAAACTGATGGATATTCTCAGATGCGACGGAAGGATAATTATATCCTGCCCCACATGTAGAACCTGTCATGTGAGTTGCTCATGTTAGTACACACTCATTTTACAATATTCGTTCAATACCGTCATAATAATGAATAGTTTTGGATAGTATTCCGAAAATAATTATATGAATTTGAAGATTATATGATTCGTGCTGTCGTTAATGGAAGATTTTCTTTGATATTCTCCAGTTTACATGTTGTAACGACTTTTATTATTATTTATATATGCAATTTTATGCTTTGAGTGTTCTTGCACTTGTGTATGCAGTATTTCTGTCACGAAGTAATGTCATTTCAGCGATGTTTTTTTTGTAACATTGCCATTATAGGCGGGAGGTTTTGCAAGCAATTAAAAGTTAAATCACAAATATAAAGAGGAAAATTGAAAGTCCTTAATCAAATGACAAAATCAAAAAGTCAAAGGCACCAAAGTTGACTGTTGTACCTATATGTAGACATTGTTAATTATTCAGTTCGTTTGTTTGTTAGTTAAGTTTAAACATATTTTTTTCTTTCAATTTAATGAAATTGTATTCTACTGTCATACAAGTGAGAGGATTAGCTAGCTATAAAACTAGGTTTAATTCACAATGTTCTACATATGAAAATGTCTTTACCAAGTCAAATATATGACAATTATCTATTCGTTTGACGTGTTTCAGCTTTTGATTTTGCCATTGTCTTTCCGTTCTGAATTTTACTCGGAGTTTGGGATTTTTGTGATTTTAATATTGCGTTGATTTATTGCATCAAAAAAGGCACTTTTATATAAAAAAAAGTCTCTGTATTGAAGCCTGATCAACAAATAAAAAAATAACATAATAGAAGTTTATGACATATTTCAACACATTTAATCGATGTCGTGCGTCTTGTATTTAATCAATTTAATTCTTTTATATTTTTTAATCAAGTTTCTGGAGTCTTAACTTTTTAAATTTTTATAATTTTATGCTGTATACTTTTTAACTTATTTTGTCTATTTTTAATTTTTTAGTTTCTTGTATGTACGAATTTGTGTTTATTTGCTATCACATGTAAAGCGCTTAGAGTAATAATTGTAGTTTTATATAATGCGCTATAAAAAGGCGTTGTAATAATAATAATAATAATAATAATAATAATAATAATAATAATAATAATAATAATAATAATAACAATTATAATAATAATAATAATAAACAAATGTTAAATATGTGTTAGGCTACTGTAAAAATATATCAGAGCATAACCTTTCATAAGTTGCTATCATATTGAAGATACGCAAAAGAAACTCCGATTTGAAAAGATTAAACATGTAGCAGCCGAGGAACTGGGTAAGGTTTACTTAACAGATAATAATAAACAAACGTGCAAAATAACAGATAATAATGGACAAACGTGCAGAAAAAAGGACAAACTAAAAGAAAAAAAATTGATAAAAATATCAAAAGATAAAGAAAATAGTCAATTATACTAAATAACCGAAAAAAATGGGTGCAAAAATCAGAAAAAATAAAAAAAAATGAGCAAAAAAAAAATAAAGAATAGGCCTAGGAAAACTGGTATAAAAAAGATGATAAAGAAACAAGAATGTGTGCATATTACACGAATGCCCCATACGCACTATCATTTTATATGTTCAGTGGACCATAATAGTTATCAAAAGTACCAGGATTATAATTTTATACGCCAGACGCGCGTTTCGTTTACATAAGACTCATCAGTGACGCTCAGATCAAAATGGTTAAAAAGCCAAATCAATACAAAGATGAAGAGCATTGAGGATCCAAAATTCCAAAAAGTTGTGCCAAATACGGCTAATCTACTCCTGGGGTAAGAAAATCCTTAGTTTTTTGAAAAATTCAAGGTTTTGTAAACAGAAAATTTATAAAAATGACCATATAATTGATATTCATGTCAACACCGAAGTGCTAACTACTGGGCTGATGATACCCTCGGGGACGAAACGTCCACCAGCAGTGGCATCGACCCAGTGGTGTAAATAGTTATTAAAAGTACCAGGATTATAATTGTATACGCCAGACGCGCGTTTCGTCTACATAAGACTCATCAGTGACCATAAAAATGGGGATAAACCTTAATTTGGCATCAGAATTAGAAAGATCATATTACAGGGAACATGTGAAAAAAGTTTCAAGTTAATTAGACTTAAACTTCATCAAAAACTACCTCTACCAAAACCTTTAACCTGAAGCGGGACAGACGGACAAACGAACGGACGCACAAACCAGAAAACATAATACCTATAAATTATGCATAAAAAGAACCCACTATCCAGACCCTCGTGCATGTAATAAATATTAACACTCAGTCTTCCTAAACTTTATAGCTCCTTTTGATAGATTTTAGAAGTGAAACGTAATTTATCCGCTTCGGAAACATATGGTTCGCAAGACGAACGGTTTTGATTTATTAGATTGAGAATATCCGAGTCGTTGAGAGGACACGTAATCTTTGATATATTTTTAATTATTTTATGCATATAAACTTGACATATATCAGAATGAAGAACATTCCTGTCTACTGCCATATGTTCTATAATCTCTGCGGTAACGCTGATGATGGAAAATATTTCCAATAACAGATTTTCAATATCCAAGAATTAGTAGTGGCCAAACAGCAGTCATACAATATTAATTACCTAGCTATAGACTTGTATCTGCGGCGCATGATGAACAGTGTAATATAATCCTTCTATTCCTTCCCAGTGTTTAAATATGAAGGTATATGTTTTGTAAATGAAATCAAATCACTAGTCGAATTCGGTACTGAAGATATATTTTTATGAGGAATAAATCTCAGACATCAAACAAGTTTCTGATACTTTTTCCAAAAAATAAATTTTAAATTTTAAATTTCATGTTAATCCAACGTTTACAGCGTATCGTAACATTAGATTGCCATTTAAAAACTGAACAGAGGAAGGACCGAACATACTATCATTGTGTGAAAGTATTTTTTTGTCAGATTATGTTTACGAAAAACTGTTCTGCTTTATAAAAAAAGAACCAGAAGATATTATAGACAAACTGACAATGCCATGGCAAAAACGAAAAAAATCCTGAATAGTTAAAAAAAATGATTTTTTAGTGCATGAATAAAAAGATGGAGGTATATTTCAATAAAACAGCATTCAAACAATATAAATTTCCAAAACACACCTAACGTTCAACATACGGTCTTCCACTATTTGAGGAGTTTCAAAGTTCTTATCATATACAGGCTCAGTCCTGGTATCTATGATGAGTTTATTTATATACATGTACCATAGCATGTCACGTCAGGGAAAACACATTAAGAAGGAAGTATTTCATTATACAATCTTTATTTTACATTAACTTATAAGCGGTGATGTCACTATAATAAATTGTTCTTTTATAATGAAATTCATAATATGAAGTGTTTCACCTAAAATTGTTTTCTACTTTTAGCACTAGAAATAATGAATTTGGTAATTGAGTCAAATATGTAATATGCGATTATAGTTGAAAATTCGATTTTATAAACATTAATATGAAAATATCATTATTTGAAAGTATCAATCTATTACGCCAACTACAAAATAATATTTATTGGTGAATAGCACATAACGAGTACAGACATTTTTGAATAAAACCACTTATTGTTCATTGCTAAAGATTTCTTGACCAAAAAACGGTGGTTCACATAATTGGTTTTTAAATATCGTTTATATTATCATTATGCATGTTTATGAATCTGCGATGTAGTTAATACGAATCAGTGTTTATATATCAGATGCGCATTTTCACAATTAATGTTTATTACATAAGAAAATGCACGTAACATGTCAGGAATATGATAGACAAAATGTTATGTATGATAAACTTGAATAGCTATGTGTGCAGCGACAATTCAACACACTTATAAATTTGTAATGATGGCGAACATTGAAACCTATAAACGGTTTCAATATGTTAATCAACTCCCACTGAGACATGTACCAACCAAAATAATGAGTAAGCTTATTATAATCAGAAACGAATATAAATACTAGAGACTGTATTATGATACTATTCATTGCTATACTCGGTAACAATTTTTAAGTATCAAAAAACATATGTCTCTTTGCATATCCAGAATTATTTGGAGAATATATTATTTTTTTTTCCCAAGAAAGATGAGAATAAAATGTCAATCAATTACGTCAATAATTCTAAAAATATGTTGGTCATTTCCTTTGAATTCATAACATCTTTATTAATTCTTGTACATGTGAAAGCGATTGACAGTTTGTCCGCTGTATGACTTTCCGAAAACAAAATTATGTACAAGGTATGTATTTATTCCGTATTATGTAAATCTCCAGACAAATAATTTTTATGAAACTTTCAATTTAGATGAATAAATATACAATAATCATACATAATTGTTAACAATTATCATACATATATCGTTAGCAAAGGCGAAGTAAGAGTAATGGTTATACTTAATGGCAAATTACATTGCTTGTAAATCTCATGGCATCTGTTTAGAATCACACTGAATCTTCCAGAAAATATACTGAAGATGATATTATCAAAATGCTGGACTTTTTGATCGACAATATATTTGTTGAGTTTGGAGGATTTATATTTCAACAGACAATCGGTATTCCAATGGGTACTAATTGTGCACCCCTGCTGTCTGATTTGTTTTTGTACTCGTATGAAGCAGAATTCATTCAAAACCTTCTAAAAGACAAAAAGAAAAAGCACCTTGCGAAATTCTTCAATTTTACTTTCCGATATATTGATGATGTTCTATCATTGAATAACGCGTACTTCAGCCAATACTTACATCTCATATATCCCAGTGAACTTGAAATTAAGGATACTACTGATACTAGAAGGACTGCTTCATACCTTGATCTTTTCCTCAATATTGACGTAGATGGACGACTTCACACGAAAATCTATGATAAACGGGACGATTGCAACTTCCCAATTATCAATTTCCCATTTCTCAGCAGTAACATACCATCTGCCCCTTCGTATGGTGTTTACATATCACAATTGATACGTTATTCACGTGCTTTTTCACACTATACGGACTTCATATACAGGAGTGTGCTACTTACGCAGAAACTTCTCCAACAAAGTTATGAGGAGGACAGATTAAAATTGACACTCCGTAAATTTTATGGACACCATCACGAATTGGTGGATCCATACGATTTGTGTTTAACCAAACTAGCTAAGGACATTTTTACCACATGGTAGATTGTGGTTTGTCACTATGTCGTCTAATCTTTTAATTACCAAACGTGACTTATTCCCGATTGTGACTGTTTTACTGAGTGTGAATTCGCATTACTATAAGACGTGTTACGGTACTTGTCTATCCTAAATTCATGTATTTAGTTTAAATGTTTAATGTTATATTTGTAATTCTCATCGGATTTTGTCAAATGTGTTGACGTCTTTTCTATTATATTTATGTGTTATGGAAACAAAAATTAATCACCGTCGTCATTTATTAGATTTACTTTTGGTCAACATAACCTGTACGATAATTTACGTTTGAAGTTGGATTCATAACAAACTGCACATACATATATTATAGTGAATTGCTATTAATAAGTATTGCAATATGCATTGTGTTTAAATGCAATATCAGTATTTAGTTCTATTTTAATCTTTAATCAATCCTAATTCTATCTTACTTTTGAGATATAGTTTTTCATATGTGACGTAATTTTTCAACTGTTTCAGAAATTTCATATATTCAAATGTGACGTAATTTTTAATGACTTTTCACCATCGTATGTGACGTCATTGTCATAATTTACTGCGTTGAGGCCTGGACTGAGTCGGGTGTGTCTATTCTGTGTTGGTAGTTCATTATGTATTCGTGTTTGTTTTAAGTAATGAGTTAATACTTCAGTTTCATTATGTATATCTGTTATATTCATTTGATAAAATTTACTGTTTGCAATAGCATTAATTGTTCTAAATAATAAGGATGTTCTTATCCCAAGCATAAAAACTTAGCCGTATTTGACACAATCTTTTTCAACTTTTGATCTTCAGTGCTGTACAACTTTGTACTTTTTTCCGCTTTCGATCTTTTATATCTTGGCGTCACTGGTGAGTCTTGTGTGGACGAGGCGCGTTTTTGGCGTATTAAATTTTAAACCTGATGCTTTTTGTTATTCATTAATCATGTGTTTCTTTGTCTAATACGTTTTCCTATTTGTTTGTATTGTAGTCCTGTAATATTATGTTGTCATTTCTATGTTATATTTAACATTGCCATTAAAGTGCGAGGTTTGGCATGCCACAAAACCAGGTTCAACCCACCATATTTTCCTTTAAAAATGTCCTGTACCAAGTCAGGAATATGGCCATTGTTATATAATAGTTCGTTTCTGTGTGTGTTACAATTTAACGTTGCGTCGTTTGTTTTCTCTTATTTTTGAGTGTAAATTGACATTGCGATAAGACGTGTCACGGTACTTGTCTATCCCAAATTCATGTATTTGGTTTTGATGTTATATTTGTTATTCTCGTGGGATTTTGTCTGATGCTTGGTCCGTTTCTGTGTGTGTTAGTTACATTGTAGTGTTGTGTCGTTGTTCTCGTATATTTATGCGTTTCCCTCAGTTTTAGTTTGTTACCCCGATTTTGTTTTTTGTCCATGGATTTATGAGTTTGAACAGCGGTATACTACTGTTGCCTTTATTTAGCCTTGCCCACAAACAATTTTAATATATAAATATATATAAACTAGTATAATATGAAACGAAACCTATCTTTATCTGCTTAAATAAGGTGTTTTAAAGGCGTCTGTGCAAAGCATGCAATTGAACTTTCTAATATACTAATATAGTTGTACAGATAACACAAAACAATATACGTATACTAGACGTATATAATCTCCTGGTAGCCTGATTCTGTTGCTAGCAAACGGTACTGTCTAATTTCTGTTTACGTCACAGTTTAATTTCTGGTCCTCATTGCGGTCCGTTTAAGTAGTGACGATTTCTTTCCCAAAAACAATTCAACTATTCAGATGAGAACAAATTGTACAAAATAAATGTTTAGTTTCTTTTAATATCAGCTATATTAGTATTCGGCTTTTTTTATAATGGAAAAACAGTTAAAAGCGAGGAAAACAAACATATTTTTAATGTTAAATTTTGTGATTGGAGTGTCAAAACAAATTCTTACTCCAGACTCTATATCCTTCCCGCGCATTTTTTTTATACCGAGTTTGGAGTAAGAATGTGGTTTCACACTGCAATCAGAAAATTTAACATTAAAAGTATGTTTGTCTTCCTTGCTTTTAATGTTTTCCCATTATAAAAAAAAAAAAAAAACGCGCGAAGGATACAAACTCATAACGAAACATTCAAAATAATCAGGATGATTAATGTCGAATTTGACAAACATACTAACGTGTATTTCAAATAAGAATTAAAAACAAATACTCAACATTTGTTTATCTCATTTAATGTAGACAATTATAGATGTGCTGTAAGAATGTAGAGATTTTATAATGGGCGTCAAGTTGGTTACCTATTCCCTATTCCCTATTCGTTACCTATTCCCTATTCCCTATTCGTTGCCTATTCGTTACCTATTCCCTATTCCCTATTCGTTACTTATTCGTTACCTATTCCCTATTCCCTATTCGTTACCTATTCGTTACCTATTCCCTATTCCCTATTCGTTGCCTATTCGTTACCTATTCCCTATTCCCTATTCGTTACCTATTCGTTACCTATTCCCTATTCCCTATTCGTTACCTATTCGTTACTTATTTGATTTTTAATATCCTTCACCCTTTTTAATTATGGCATGGAATAGTTTAATATGGCTGCCGTTACCATGGAAACGGCACAATTGTGAAAAAAATGAGCTTTTGGTTTTTGGTGAACTGTTTGGATATGCTTCAACTCAGAATCATCATATTTTAAAACAATGTAGGTGCCCACTATATACAGGTGTTGGATGATTTTGGCGATCATTGGAACTACTATGTTGCCATGGAAACTACACCAAAATTTTCAAAATTCTCAAAATGCTCAAAACTTCATGAAACTTCACAGTAATGATGAGCAACATTGGAGTTGGAATTTCCAAAATAGGTCTTGTTACCATGGAAACAATGCAAAAAGGTCAAAAATTTCAAAAATAAGAATTTTCCGCAAACTGGATGAAACTTTACAGGAATGGTAACTGGCATAGGCAGAGTTGGATTTTGAAGTTAGAATTTTCAAAATGGCCGCCGTAACCATGGAAACAGCAAAAATATCAAAAATTCAAAATGTTCAAACTTAATGAAACTTTGCAAAAATGTTACTAGACATCTGTAGATGCTCTCTTTGACTTTGGAATTGTCAAAATGGCTGTCGCTCACCTGGTAATAGGGGGAAGGGGTGCCTTCCGTTATTGCTAGCAATTACAAATCTAGTTGTTAATAGTCTTACATATGGTAATAGTTCTGAATTGGTTGAGGTAAAATGATCTTTTTATGACCTATTTATATGTGTTTGTGCTCAACCGATCCTTTTACTTCATGTTCGATACGCATTTGTTCCTTACTTGTTTTTTATACGTTCTACCTTTTAACTGCTTTATGTCCGTATGTTTGAAGATGGATCTTGGTTCGACGGGATGAAATCACCGTGTTAGCGCTTGCGTAAAAACGAAGATGTGTTATGATTGCCAATGAGACAACACTCCACATTAGACCAAAATGACACAGAAATTATCAACTATAGTTCACTGTACGGCCTTCAACAATGAGCATAGCCCAAACCGTGTAGTCACCTATAAAAGGCCCAGACATGACAACCTCATACAATTCAAACAACAAAACTGACGGCCGTATTTCATATACAAAAAAATAAACGGAAATATGTAACACAAAAACAAACGATAACTACTTAATTTCAGGCTCTTGTCTAGGGACAGGCACATACTTACATAATGTGGT
Source organism: Mytilus edulis (assembly GCF_963676685.1). NCBI lineage: Eukaryota > Metazoa > Mollusca > Bivalvia > Mytilida > Mytilidae > Mytilus > Mytilus edulis. The sequence goes on along the minus strand of NC_092347.1, from coordinate 12,808,805 downwards.
AGAGTTAAACATGTAAGCAGGGTGTACATCGTTTCGGAGCATGCTATTACCTTGTTTAATTCCTTCCATCACTCGCTTATAATTCGCTTATAATACGTGTATCTTACGTTGCACCTTTTAAATCATGATTTTCAATTGTTTTGTTGTCTCTGGTGGAAGATTTGGGCTCTTAGAGGTGATATAACTCTATAAGTGCATTTGTATCCGTTCCAGCGGTCGGATAATACCCTGTTAAATGTTCGTTACTATTTCGCTTTTAAAAAGTTTGTTGTACGTTGCACCTTTTAGAAAAGGATTTCCAATTGTGTTCATATCTCTGGTGGTAATAATGTGTTCTTATAGATGAAATACCCCTATAAGCGCATATGTACTCGTTCCAGCGATCGGTTAATACCCTGTTACCTATTCGTTACCTATTCGTTACCTATTCACTTATAGTACGTTTGTTGTACGTTGCACCTTTTAGAAAAGGATTTTCAATTAAATTCATATCTCTGATGGTAACAATGTGTTCTTAGAGATGAAATGACCCCATTAGAGCGCATGTACCCGTTCCAGCGCTCGGTAAATAACCTGTTACCTATTCGTTACTTATTCGCTTTTAATGCGCGGGGTATACGGTGCACCTTGAAATAAATCGTTTTTTAATTATGTTCAGGTCTCTGGTGGTAAGAATGTGTTCTTAGAGATGAAATTACCCTATTAGCGCGCATGTACCCGTTCCAGCGCTCGGTTAATACCCTGTTACCTATTCGTTACCTATTCGCTTATAATACATTTTTTTATACGTTGCACCTGTTAGAAAAGGATTTTTAATTATGTGCAGGTCTCAGACGGTAACAATGTGTTCTTAGAGATGAAATGACCCCATTAGAGCGCATGTACCCGTTCCAGCGCTCGGTAAACCTATTCATTACCTATTCGCCTTTAATGCGCGGGGTATACGGTGCACCTTGAAATAAATCGTTTTTTAATTGTGTTCAGGTCTCTGGTGGTAAGAATGTGTTCTTAGAGATGAAATGACCCTATTAGCGCGCATGTACCCGTTCCAGCGCTCGGTTAATACCCTGTTATCCATTCGTTACCTATTCGTTACCTATTCGCTTATAATACATTTTTTATACGTTTCACCTGTTAGAAAAGGATTTTCAATTATGTCCATGTCTCAGGTGGTAACAATGTGTTCTTAGAGATGAAATTACCCTATTAGCGCTCATGTACCCGTTCCAGTGCTCGGTAAATAATCTTGTTACCTATTCGTTACCTATTCGCTTTTAATACGCGGGGTATACGCTGCAACTTGAAATAAATCGTGTTTTAATTGTGTTCATGTCTCAGGTGGTAACAATGTGTTCTTAGAGATGAAATGACCCCATTAGAGCGCATGTACCCGTTCCAGCGCTCGGTAAATAACCTGTTACCTATTCGTTACCTATTCGCTTTTAATGCGCGGGGTATACGGTGCACCTTGAAATAAATCGTTTTTTAATTGTGTTCAGGTCTCTGGTGGTAAGAATGTGTTCTTAGAGATGAAATGACCCTATTAGCGCGCATGTACCCGTTCCAGCGCTCGGTTAATACCCTGTTACCTATTCGTTACCTATTCGTTACCTATTCGCTTATAATACATTTTTTTATACGTTTCACCTGTTAGAAAAGGATTTTCAATTATGTCCATGTCTCAGGTGGTAACAATGTGTTCTTAGAGATGAAATGACCCCATTAGAGCGCATGTACCCGTTCCAGCGCTCGGTAAATAACCTGTTACCTATTCGTTACCTATTCGCTTTTAATGCGCGGGGTATACGCTGCACCTTGAAATAAATCGTGTTTTAATTGTGTTCATGTCTGGTGGTAACAATGTGTTCTTAGAGATGAAATGACCCCATTAGAGCGCATGTACCCGTTCCAGCGCTCGGTAAATAACCTGTTACCTATTCGTTACTTATTCGCTTTTAATGCGCGGGGTATACGGTGCACCTTGAAATAAATCGTTTTTTAATTGTGTTCAGGTCTCTGGTGGTAAGAATGTGTTCTTAGAGATGAAATGACCCTATTAGCGCGCATGTACCCGTTCCAGCGCTCGGTTAATACCCTGTTACCTATTCGTTACCTATTCGTTACCTATTCGCTTATAATACATTTTTTTATACGTTTCACCTGTTAGAAAAGGATTTTCAATTATGTCCATGTCTCAGGTGGTAACAATGTGTTCTTAGAGATGAAATGACCCCATTAGAGCGCATGTACCCGTTCCAGCGCTCGGTAAATAACCTGTTACCTATTCGTTACCTATTCGCTTTTAATGCGCGGGGTATACGCTGCACCTTGAAATAAATCGTGTTTTAATTGTGTTCATGTCTCAGGTGGTAACAATGTGTTCTTAGAGATGAAATGACCCCATTAGAGCGCATGTACCCGTTCCAGCGCTCGGTAAATAACCTGTTACCTATTCATTACCTATTCGCCTTTAATGCGCGGGGTATACGGTGCACCTTGAAATAAATCGTTTTTTAATTGTGTTCAGGTCTCTGGTGGTAAGAATGTGTTCTTAGAGATGAAATGACCCTATTAGCGCGCATGTACCCGTTCCAGCGCTCGGTTAATACCCTGTTATCCATTCGTTACCTATTCGTTACCTATTCGCTTATAATACATTTTTTATACGTTTCACCTGTTAGAAAAGGATTTTCAATTATGTCCATGTCTCAGGTGGTAACAATGTGTTCTTAGAGATGAAATTACCCTATTAGCGCTCATGTACCCGTTCCAGTGCTCGGTAAATAATCTTGTTACCTATTCGTTACCTATTCGCTTTTAATACGCGGGGTATACGCTGCAACTTGAAATAAATCGTGTTTCAATTGTGTTCATGTCTCAGGTGGTAACAATGTGTTCTTAGAGATGAAATGACCCCATTAGAGCGCATGTACCCGTTCCAGCGCTCGGTAAATAACCTGTTACCTATTCGTTACCTATTCGCTTTTAATGCGCGGGGTATACGGTGCACCTTGAAATAAATCGTTTTTTAATTGTGTTCAGGTCTCTGGTGGTAAGAATGTGTTCTTAGAGATGAAATGACCCTATTAGCGCGCATGTACCCGTTCCAGCGCTCGGTTAATACCCTGTTACCTATTCGTTACCTATTCGTTACCTATTCGCTTATAATACATTTTTTTATACGTTTCACCTGTTAGAAAAGGATTTTCAATTATGTCCATGTCTCAGGTGGTAACAATGTGTTCTTAGAGATGGAATGACCCCATTAGAGCGCATGTACCCGTTCCAGCGCTCGGTAAATAACCTGTTACCTATTCGTTACCTATTCGCTTTTAATGCGCGGGGTATACGCTGCACCTTGAAATAAATCGTGTTTTAATTGTGTTCATGTCTGGTGGTAACAATGTGTTCTTAGAGATGAAATGACCCCATTAGAGCGCATGTACCCGTTCCAGCGCTCGGTAAATAACCTGTTACCTATTCGTTACTTATTCGCTTTTAATGCGCGGGGTATACGGTGCACCTTGAAATAAATCGTTTTTTAATTGTGTTCAGGTCTCTGGTGGTAAAATGTGTTCTTAGAGATGAAATGACCCTATTAGCGCGCATGTACCCGTTCCAGCGCTCGGTTAATACCCTGTTACCTATTCGTTACCTATTCGTTACCTATTCGCTTATAATACATTTTTTTATACGTTTCACCTGTTAGAAAAGGATTTTCAATTATGTCCATGTCTCAGGTGGTAACAATGTGTTCTTAGAGATGAAATTACCCCATTAGAGCGCATGTACCCGTTCCAGCGCTCGGTAAATAACCTGTTACCTATTCGTTACCTATTCGCTTTTAATGCGCGGGGTATACGCTGCACCTTGAAATAAATCGTGTTTTAATTGTGTTCATGTCTGGTAGTAACAATGTGTTCTTAGAGATGAAATGACCCCATTAGAGCGCATGTACCCGTTCCAGCGCTCGGTAAATAACCTGTTACCTATTCGTTACTTATTCGCTTTTAATGCGCGGGGTATACGGTGCACTTTGAAATAAATCGTTTTTTAATTGTGTTCAGGTCTCTGGTGGTAAGAATGTGTTCTTAGAGATGAAATTACCCTATTAGCGCGCATGTACCCGTTCCAGCGCTCGGTTAATACCCTGTTACCTATTCGTTACCTATTCGTTACCTAATCGCTTATAATACATTTTTTTATACGTTTCACCTGTTAGAAAAGGATTTTCAATTATGTCCAGGTCTCAGACGGTAACAATGTGTTCTTAGAAATGAAATGACCCCATTAGAGCGCATGTACCCGTTCCAGCGCTCGGTAAATAACCTGTTACCTATTCGTTACCTATTCGCTTTTAATGCCCGGGGTATACGCTGCAACTTGAAATAAATCGTGTTTTAATTGTGTTCATGTCTGGTGGTAACAATGTGTTCTTAGAGATGAAATGACCCCATTAGAGCGCATGTACCCGTTCCAGCGCTCGGTAAATAACCTGTTACCTATTCGTTACCTATTCGCTTTTAATGCCCGGGGTATACGCTGCAACTTGAAATAAATCGTGTTTTAATTGTGTTCATGTCTGGTGGTAACAATGTGTTCTTAGAGATGAAATGACCCCATTAGAGCGCATGTACCCGTTCCAGCGCTCGGTAAATAACCTGTTACCTATTCGTTACCTATTCGCTTTTAATGCGCGGGGTATACGGTGCACCTTGAAATAAATCGTTTTTTAATTGTGTTCAGGTCTCTGGTGGTAAGAATGTGTTCTTAGAGATGAAATGACCCTATAAGCGCGCATGTACCCGTTCCAGCTCTCGGTTAATACCCTGTTACCTATTCGTTACCTATTCGTTACCTATTCGCTTATAATACATTTTTTATACGTTTCACCTGTTAGAAAAGGATTTTCAATTATGTCCATGTCTCAGGTGGTAAGAATGTGTTCTTAGAGATGAAATTACCCTATTAGCGCGCATGTACCCGTTCCAGCGCTCGGTTAATACCCTGTTACCTATTCGTTACCTATTCGTTACCTAATCGCTTATAATACATTTTTTTATACGTTTCACCTGTTAGAAAAGGATTTTCAATTATGTCCAGGTCTCAGACGGTAACAATGTGTTCTTAGAAATGAAATGACCCCATTAGAGCGCATGTACCCGTTCCAGCGCTCGGTAAATAACCTGTTACCTATTCGTTACCTATTCGCTTTTAATGCCCGGGGTATACGCTGCAACTTGAAATAAATCGTGTTTTAATTGTGTTCATGTCTGGTGGTAACAATGTGTTCTTAGAGATGAAATGACCCCATTAGAGCGCATGTACCCGTTCCAGCGCTCGGTAAATAACCTGTTACCTATTCGTTACCTATTCGCTTTTAATGCGCGGGGTATACGCTGCAACTTGAAATAAATCGTGTTTTAATTGTGTTCATGTCTGGTGGTAACAATGTGTTCTTAGAGATGAAATTACCCTATCAGCGCGCATGTACCCGTTCCAGCGCTCGGTTAATACCCTGTTACCTATTCGTTACCTATTCGTTACCTATTCGCTTATAATACATTTTTTTTATACGTTTCACCTGTTAGAAAAGGATTTTCAATTATGTCCAGGTCTCAGACGGTAACAATGTGTTCTTAGAGATGAAATGACCCCATTAGAGCGCATGTACCCGTTCCAGCGCTCGGTAAATAACCTGTTACCTATTCGTTACCTATTCGCTTTTAATGCGCGGGGTATACGGTGCACCTTGAAATAAATCGTTTTTTAATTGTTTTCAGGTCTCTGGTGGTAAGAATGTGTTCTTAGAGATGAAATTACCCTATTAGCGCGCATGTACCCGTTCCAGCGCTCGGTAAATAACCTGTTACCTATTCGTTACCTATTCGCATATAATACATTTTTGTATACGTTTCAACTGTTAGAAAAGGATTTTCAATTATGTCCATGTCTCAGGTGGTAACAATGTGTTCTTAGAGATGAAATTACCCTATTAGCGCTCATGTACCCGTTCCACCAGAGACATGAACACAATTAAAAAACGATTTATTTCAAGTTGCAACGTATACCTCGTGCATTCAAAGCAAATAAGGAACGAATAAGAAGCAGGGTATTAACTGAGCGCTGGAACGAGTACATATGCGCTAATAGGGGTATTTCATCTAAAAGAACACATTATTACCACCAGAGATATGAACTGAATTAAAAATCCTTTTCTAAAAGATGCAACGTACAACAAACGTAATATAAGTGAATAGGTAACGAATAGGTAACAGGTTATTTACCGAGCGCTGGAACGGGTACATGCGCTCTAATGGGGTCATTTCATCTCTAAGAACACATTATTACCACCTGAGACATGGACATAATTGAAAATCCTTTTCTAACAGGTGAAACGTATAAAAAAATGTATTATAAGCGAATAGGTAACGAATAGGTAACGAATAGGTAACAGGGTATTAACCGAGCGCTGGAACGGGTACATGCGCGCTAATAGGGTCATTTCATCTCTAAGAACACATTCTTACCACCAGAGACCTGAACACAATTAAAAAACGATTTATTTCAAGGTGCACCGTATACCCCGCGCATTAAAAGCGAATAGGTAACGAATAGGTAGCAGGTTATTTTCCGAGCGCTGGAACGGGTACATGCGCTCTAATTGGGTCATTTCATCTCTAAGAACACATTGTTACCACCTGAGACATGAACACAATTAAAACACGATTTATTTCAAGTTGCAGCGTATACCCCGCGCATTAAAAGCGAATAGGTAACGAATAGGTAACAAGATTATTTACCGAGCACTGGAACGGGTACATGAGCGCTAATAGGGTAATTTCATCTCTAAGAACACATTGTTACCACCTGAGACATGGACATAATTGAAAATCCTTTTCTAACAGGTGAAACGTATAAAAAAATGTATTATAAGCGAATAGGTAACGAATGGATAACAGGGTATTAACCGAGCGCTGGAACGGGTACATGCGCGCTAATAGGGTCATTTCATCTCTAAGAACACATTGTTACCACCTGAGACATGGACATAATTGAAAATCCTTTTCTAACAGGTGAAACGTATAAAAAAATGTATTATAAGCGAATAGGTAACGAATAGGTAACGAATAGGTAACAGGGTATTAACCGAGCGCTGGAACGGGTACATGCGCGCTAATAGGGTCATTTCATCTCTAAGAACACATTCTTACCACCAGAGACCTGAACCCAATTAAAAAACGATTTATTTCAAGGTGCACCGTATACCCCGCGCATTAAAAGCGAATAAGTAACGAATAGGTAACAGGTTATTTACCGAGCGCTGGAACGGGTACATGCGCTCTAATGGGGTCATTTCATCTCTAAGAACACATTGTTACCACCAGACATGAACACAATTAAAACACGATTTATTTCAAGTTGCAGCGTATACCCCGCGCATTAAAAGCGAATAGGTAACGAATAGGTAACAGGTTATTTACGGAGCGCTGGAACGGGTACATGCGCTCTAATGGGATCATTTCATCTCTAAAAACACATTGTTACCGTCTGAGACCTGCACATAATTGAAAATCCTTTTCTAACAGGTGAAACGTATAAAAAAATGTATTATAAGCGAATAGGTAACGAATAGGTAACGAATAGGTAACAGGGTATTAACCGAGCGCTGGAACGGGTACATGCGCGCTAATAGGGTAATTTCATCACTAAGAACACATTCTTACCACCAGAGACCTGAACACAATTAAAAAACGATTTATTTCAAAGTGCACCGTATACCCCGCGCATTAAAAGCGAATAAGTAACGAATAGGTAACAGGTTATTTACCGAGCGCTGGAACGGGTACATGCGCTCTAATGGGGTCATTTCATCTCTAAGAACACATTGTTACCATCAGAGATATGAATTTAATTGAAAATCCTTTTCTAAAAGGTGCAACGTACAACAAACGTACTATAAGTGAATAGGTAACGAATAGGTAACGAATAGGTAACAGGGTATTAACCGATCGCTGGAACGAGTACATATGCGCTTATAGGGGTATTTCATCTATAAGAACACATTATTACCACCAGAGATATGAACACAATTGGAAAGCCTTTTCTAAAAGGTGCAACGTACAACAAACTTTTTAAAAGCGAAATAGTAACGAATATTTAACAGGGTATTATCCGACCGCTGGAACGGATACAAATGCACTTATAGAGTTATATCACCTCTAAGAGCCCAAATCTTCCACCAGAGACAACAAAACAATTGAAAATCATGTTTTAAAAGGTGCAACGTAAGATACACGTATTATAAGCGAATTATAAGCGAGTGATGGAACGAATTAAACAAGGTAATAGCATGCTCCGAAACGATGTACACCCTGCTTACATGTTTAACTCTACCACATTATGTAAGTATGTGCCTGTCCCTAGACAAGAGCCTGAAATTAAGTAGTTATCGTTTGTTTTTGTGTTACATATTTCCGTTTATTTTTTTGTATATGAAATACGGCCGTCAGTTTTGTTGTTTGAATTGTATGAGGTTGTCATGTCTGGGCCTTTTATAGGTGACTACACGGTTTGGGCTATGCTCATTGTTGAAGGCCGTACAGTGAACTATAGTTGATAATTTCTGTGTCATTTTGGTCTAATGTGGAGTGTTGTCTCATTGGTAATCATACCACATCTTCGTTTTTACGCAAGCGCTAACACGGTGATTTCATCCCGTCGAACCAAGATCCATCTTCAAACATCCGGACATAAAGCAGTTAAAAGGTAGAACGTATAAAAAACAAGTAAGGAACAAATGCGTATCGAACATGAAGTAAAAGGATCGGTTGAGCACAAACACATATAAATAGGTCATAAAAAGATCATTTTACCTCAACCAATTCAGAACTATTACCATATGTAAGACTATTAACAACTAGATTTGTAATTGCTAGCAATAACGGAAGGCACCCCTTCCCCTATTACCAGGTGAGCGACAGCCATTTTGACAATTCCAAAGTCAAAGAGAGCATCTACAGATGTCTAGTAACATTTTTGCAAAGTTTCATTAAGTTTGAACATTTTGAATTTTTGATATTTTTGCTGTTTCCATGGTTACGGCGGCCATTTTGAAAATTCTAACTTCAAAATCCAACTCTGCCTATGCCAGTTACCATTCCTGTAAAGTTTCATCCAGTTTGCGGAAAATTCTTATTTTTGAAATTTTTGACCTTTTTGCATTGTTTCCATGGTAACAAGACCTATTTTGGAAATTCCAACTCCAATGTTGCTCATCATTACTGTGAAGTTTCATGAAGTTTTGAGCATTTTGAGAATTTTGAAAATTTTGGTGTAGTTTCCATGGCAACATAGTAGTTCCAATGATCGCCAAAATCATCCAACACCTGTATATAGTGGGCACCTACATTGTTTTAAAATATGATGATTCTGAGTTGAAGCATATCCAAACAGTTCACCAAAAACCAAAAGCTCATTTTTTTCACAATTGTGCCGTTTCCATGGTAACGGCAGCCATATTAAACTATTCCATGCCATAATTAAAAAGGGGGAAGGATATTAAAAATCAAATAAGTAACGAATAGGTAACGAATAGGGAATAGGGAATAGGTAACGAATAGGTAACGAATAGGGAATAGGGAATAGGTAACGAATAGGCAACGAATAGGGAATAGGGAATAGGTAACGAATAGGTAACGAATAGGGAATAGGGAATAGGTAACGAATAGGTAACGAATAGGGAATAGGGAATAGGTAACGAATAGGCAACGAATAGGGAATAGGGAATAGGTAACCAACTTGACGCCCATGATTTTATAGATGTTTGAAATGGAATCAAAATAATTAATATGGTTAGTTTATTTTTACTACAAAAAGCTAACTATAAGATTCGGAATTGGAGGAAACATGCAATAACAGCTAAGTATTTAATCTTTATTTTTTGTTTTTATTTTTTTTCAAACAACACTTTCATATTTGTTACATATGCTTGTTCATATTTTAATGATCATACTTTTTATTTCAAATAACTTTTGCCTGCAACTAGTTTATTAGTGCGGATTTGACAATAAACACATTTAATTTCTTTTAATACCTTCCTATTGAAGATTGCATGTGTATAGGTTCAAATCCAGCTTAAAAATCAAGGTCGGAGGATTTGGAATTGTACGCCTTTCACCATGAAATAACAAATCTTTTGTTTTCTATCTCTAAGTGTCCTCTGAATTGATTAACATTATAAAATGTGATTTCCGCGAAAATGATTGAATGCGTGCAGAACTACTTGTTTCCTGAATTGTCAATCTGGGAAGAAGTTTCTAAATTGAGACAACCTGCAACGTATAAAAACGACAGCTTCCGCTTTTGATTCCACAAGCAGAAACAAAATGAATACAATGAAAGTCAATGATGAATTGCATGGAATGTAAGATGTAGTCAGTGAATGGGGGTACTTCAAGCAGTATTCAACTGGGAATACCTAAAAACTCCATTAAGTAAATGATGCATTCATTTTCATTTACACAGTTTGTTTTAAAAATAAATCAATGTTAAAATTGAAAAATAAAACAATTCTTACTAAGCTGTTTTTAGTCAAAGGCACACTCTGTAAACGTAGGTCATCAAAAGAGAAAGAGAAAGATCCTTTTCCCACAGAATTTATTTCTCACCAAGTGCCACCTGTATCTGATATGAATGTTACAGTATCAGTACAGTAACAGTATCAAATTTCATATGTTAACCCTGAGGGTGCTAGTGTCGAAGGGTATTTCTAGAAATTCACCAAATAATGCGGCATGCATGTCTAAACATTTTTAACCACGAAGGGCAACTTTAATACTGGTACAGGTAATATACATCCTTCGCAAAGTAAAAACGGAGCAAAAGTCATAGTTTTAACAGTCAATAAATGAATAAATAAAATGGATAGTAAATTTCCCTTCCTTTTGCTCAGCTATATACGACTCATACTTGCACTGATGTTGCCTCGAGTAAGTCGATCAAAGGAAACGGATATATTCAATGAGAAAACTGAATAACGATAGCACGTTTATAACAACCTTATTATGCCTACAATAAGAATTTCGTCGTGTATTAAGCGGTTCAAACTAATTTGTTCTGAAATATAACAGAACTAATAGATATTCCATATCTTATCTAAAACCAGTTTATCGTAAAGATATCTTTAGAAAACAATACAAAATAAATATTTCATCGGATTTATTTTATATACAGGATATGCAAAATTCTCATGGTTACTTTTAATTTTGCATTTCCCTTTTAAATCAGTATTTTTGTGATTCTACTATATATCAACACAGTCCTTGTGCTATGAAAACTTCTTAACTTTGGTCTTTGCTAATGTGCTTTGTCTATATGCCTTTTTCTTTTTCTTTGTTGACTTCTTTACTCCTATTTTTGTTTTGTTTGTTTTGTTCACGCCTCGATGTCAATATAATTGAATTGTGTGCGATTGTCATACAAGCAAATGGTTTAGCTAGCTATAATACTTAGGTATAATTCATTTTCTACATAGGAAAATGCATGTACTAAGTCAGGAATATGAGTTATTATCCATTCGTTTGATATGTGTTGGAACTTTTGATTTTGCCATTTGATAAGGTTTTCCGTTTATACTTTTATTGTGAGTTATTTTTTATTTATATATATCAAAAATATATAAAAAAAAAAATATGTACGGTGACAACATGTTTACTTACTATTTTCGGAAGAACATAAACTCCTAAATATACCACAAGGACATTACAAATATTCAGGATGGTTGAATATTCTAATCAAAATGTGTTCATTTACAGCATGGCTATGTTCGTCCTTCCTTGACTTGTCATGTGTGATTGCCCTTGATATTTACTAGTACTTACTTTTGATTCCAATCTATAATTGAACCATCACTAAATAATAATTAATCCAGACCTACGCATTTCTCCAGTGCATCAACACTTTCATATCATTTCGGACTATATATATCCATGTTGACAATATAAATTTACGGTTAATATCTTTTGATCATGAGTGATAAGAACATTTCAATTTCATAAAATATCTTTCGTCTAAGCTGATTAATTAATAATTTGAATAACGAGTGCAAAGACGAGAAACTAAAATCTCATTCAGTCTGCATGAGATAAAAAAAACCCAGATATATCACTTACAATTATACTTTGTTTCAAGTAGAAAGTATTTGTATATGAAATGAACAAGCGTATTATAGGGCAATCACCGGCATTACAATAAACTTCTGATACTTTAATCTTATATAAATAGTTCTACAGTGCTACAGGATTAAGTTGATAAAATTAGTACAAGGTAATTCCCCTTTCACATCCTTCACCTTTTGTCATTTCCAAACATCGGATAAGCGGTAACTTTACAGCAACATGTGGAGTTTTGCATTGTAGTACTATCTTGTTTTCTACAATCAAAATGCAAAACAACATTACATGCATATGTAGGTTCCAAAATTAATGTAAGCAACAATGAACGCATAATCAATAACGAATTGGTATCGTAGACGTGTTTCGGCATCCCGCTAATGAACATACCATTTTCTTCTGCGTCAATTATATCTAAAAAAGGTAAATTCTTTAAATTCATACTCGTAAGTTATCTTATGTATAAAGGGTCTGATGTTCGGGATAGTTAAATACACAGTAAGTCAACGTCTGGATATCACAGATGATATCTGGTATAATACATTTTGTATTTTCTAGTCTCATTCAGATTTACAATCACAGATAATATCGGATATGTTCCTTATGCCGTAACTACGACCCCGTTCCCTTTTCACAAATCTGATCGACAAAAGTAGACTATTAAACGGCTTTGTAATAACGCGATCAACACTACCGGTGCTACATGTGGAGCCGGATCTGTTTACCCTTCCAGAGCATCTGAGATAACCCCTGTTTTTGTTGGGGTTTGTGTTGATTAGTATTCAGTTTTCTATGTTGTGTCTTGTGTAATATTATTTGTCTGTTTCCGTTTTTCTTTTTTAGCATTAGAGTTGTGTTTATTTTCGATCTTTGAGTGTCCTTTTGGTATCTTTTGCCCTTAGACGTTTGTTAGCCCACAACAGCTGGTTTTAATTGCCACAGTTCTCAAATGAAACGAAAATTATGATTAAATTATAAAAACATAGAATACAAGGGTATATATAGGTAATGGAAGTGGCTTCGGCAACATGGTATAACGAAGTGTAAACCAAGGAAAAAAGAGATTAATCAAATACAAGTATTTGTAGAACTGATATGCAAATCATGAATGAAATAAGTATACATGTTCTTCATTTAAAATTTCAGCTTTTTGAAGCAATGTATATGAATTCGTGAAACGAAACCGTAATACGCTGTGTTGCCAACTGGTTCATATAGATTTGCCGACGTACAAAAAATCATAAATTGAAATTACCTTTTTAGTCACAATGCATTCCTTACATTTGTGAATTATTGTAAGATATCTGATTTTCTGTTCCAGTACTTCTGAAGAATTCTCTGTAAGAACCAGACTTTTAAGAGCAGACCAGAAATGCACAGTCTCAGAATTGGGTCATACTTGTAGATATAATCTATTACCACCCTACAATTACTTAATTGACATTAAAATTCAAAGTGTCAGTATGGTTGCCATGGTTAACATTTGAGCTTTTGTTCGTCCATTTTACATGGAAAAAATACCTTATTGTTGCTTTTTTTTTTAATTCAATTTTCATTATGCATTACTTAAACTGCAGTTACAATGAACTAAATAAAGTTTAATCATAGCATAAATATATTTATTGATAAATCTCGATATTTCTTTACGATAAAAAGAAATGTACAAGGTCATTCCCCCTTTTTTATTTTTTTAAATGTCAAGTTCTGAATGATTTTGCAATGCTTCTATTTAAACATATACCATATATATAGTGGAACAACATAATTATTATTCAGTCAAACATTCAAAAAGAAGTAATTATTATAAAACATAAACCCCCAAAAGCCCAGTTGCAGATTTTCTGTATTTGACACACATCACAAGTATGTTTTTACTTTAAATTTTCATTTAATAATTAGAAATATTTAAAAGGATAGGCAAATGAGATGCTATAAAAGGCAAAAGATTAATAAGGAATTTAAAATCAACACTTTAAGGTCAAGGTCAAAGATGTCAATTAATGACGATTGATTTTGAAAAAAAATTCGTAGATTTCCAATGCTATTCCTATCTGATTTTCAATGTTTACAGTATACATTTATAATGTTTTTAGTTGTAACGAAAGAATTATCATAGAAAGACTAGCCAGATTCCCTTCAATTAACAACATACTTGTAAATCAAGGGTAAGTTTTACAAAAGCCGATAAGGGTCGTTCAAAAAAAAATAAGTTATGTCGATTTAATGACATCTCTATGTCGTAATAACGACATCCTTATGTCGTTATATCGACATCGCTATATATAAAAAAAGAATATGTATTATGATTTCTAAGAGACTAAATGACACAGAAATTAACTATAGGTCATCATAATACCTTCAACAATGAGCAAAGCCCCCGCATAGTCAGCTTTTAAAGGCCTCGAAATGACAACTGTTAAACAATTTAATTCAAGCGAGAAAACTAACAGCTTTATTAATGTACAAACAATGAACAACACAAAAACAAATATGTAACACAGCAACTTACGACAATCACTCCTGATCGTAATGTCATAATTATGACAACCTTAGCATTGTCACAATTTTAAAGCGATAGAAAATTTAAAATGGTCGTCAGTGAGGGCAATGTTTGTAGAGTAAACAAATTCATAAAATTGAGAATGGAAATGGGGAATGTGTCAAAGAGACAACAACCCGACCAAATAAAAAACAACAGCAGAGGGTCACCAACAGGTCTTCAATGTAGCGAGAAATTCCCGCACCCGGAGGCGTCCTTCAGCTGGCCCCTAAACAAATATATACTAGTCCAGTGATAATGAACGCCTTTTTGGAGAATAATGAACACTAAATGCAATCAAGCTTAATCAAAGTTATTTACTTGCACATACTAGAACTTTATTTTATAATCAAGTCAAATGAGACCTTGTTGAACAGGGGAGGGAGTAAGCTTTTCCAAATAAAGACTATGTTAAACTCCTAGTGCGTAGACCCATGGACCTCTGTACCTTCATTTGTATACACAATTGCATCTTATTGTCCTACTGTTTCCTTCACAAAAGGAGTTCTTTGATTTTTGACTCCTAAAACACACAGCGGCTGTTATTAACTTGGAAAATATATGACATAGTGGTCACACATTAGTTTTTTGAAAATGTCTCGAATATCGTTAAATTTATCTCAAATTTGTTGAGGGTTCATCATGACAAAATGGACCTATGCCGAAAATTTCAGAAAGATCAGTTTGACCCACATATCTAAGTTGTGTCCTCTAAAATATTTTTTGAGGATAGCTACATGTATTTTCATCATTATTTGATAACTGTCATATTCCTGAATTGGTACAGGTCACATGCAATCTCGAACTTTCTACAATTACTTCCACAATACTATACAAATAGACCACAAAGCGAAATAGCAGATTTTCATCTCGCCTGCGACGAACGTCATAATGAATCCACGTTTCTACCCGATACCTTTCAATTATAAACTTTTATCTTCATATTGTTCACCTGCAATTGATTAAAAACTTCTTTTCTCGTCACTTCAAAGTGCATATTCTCTTCCAGATTCTGAAGTAAGGCATTTACTAAAAATGCTCTCAAGGTGAACCCTTGTGCCGTGAAACAAAATATTAACCTTTTTTCTTTAATTTTCATTATCTTGAGTTTTTTTTCTTTTTAAATTGTGATTATCACAATTACTGACAACGATGTTTTGCTCCAGTGCACATTGAGTGTTTAAAACCCTTTGAAGATGCCATCTTTTGGGCAAATATATTAAATGGCTAAACTATTGAGTTCCTCTTCTATGTGTTTTGAACTGGTTCATCAAATCTGTCTTCGTGCCACAACTGAAATTATTAAAAAAAAAATCAAACAGATTTTTTAAATTGTATTTCATGTAAAAATATTATGTTTTTTTTCCAAATAAGTTATCACAGTCTCTGACTTCGAAACATGCAAAATGTGTTACTTAACTTATCTTTGCAAGTGCAATTTAATTTATATTTTGTGTAGCAAATACAAAGCAGTTTTAATTTGGATCACCAAAAAACTCGATTTTATCAACAAATTTCATCCACCATTCCAATATTATTGATTTCATTTCATTCAATTTGGAAGGCTATACTAGATACAGTATAAGCTTTATTTCATACGCGTTAACGTAAATTATGCCTCATGAATGTGTTTTCGAAACGTCAAGAATGTGAAAAATATAGTACACACTTTCAAGTACACGTGCATACCGGTAGGTTGTTAATTTTTACGGAGACTTTGAATCATACAATATGCAAATTGTGGAATTTGCCCTGGTTTATATACTTTTTGATCGAGGACATACAGACACAGCTATTTAGTAAACCAATCATACACACATGTATCATTTGACATTTACAACAAAAGTATACAGATTAAATCATACAAACTGACAGTTTATTTTTGACGAGATTGGTTATTTGTGTTCTGTTAATTGGATGCAATTTTGAAAAAAAACTCCATCAGACTGCAGTTTTCATTTGGTAATGGAAATTGTCATATCAGATATCATCTAATAATGGTACGACGTTTGATATGGCGAACATTTTATGTTTTTGTTACTTTATCCGTCGATATCAACTGTCAACCGAGCGGCCAACTGCAAGTATTTATCTGGGCAGAATTGCAGATCATTTGGGATATCATATATTTGTTTATCTCTTGAGAAATTAATAATCGATTTGACTGGGAGTTTTTTTAACTTCATTACAATCGTAATATAACACAAATAGTGCAAATACACTCGTATGTGATAAGAAAGCAACAAAATACACCTGAAAGCGATCTATGTTTATTGTTATATACGTTGTATCTATAACCAATGTAGTGCGCTAATGTGTGTAGGTTGATTGGACGATTTAACAATGTGGATTTTCCTCAAACTCATGACCATTATAGTGCATACGACAACTGATTTAAAATCTTATATACTAAATGAAATATAGGTTTTCACGCATAAGGCAATAAGTAGGGGATGTCTATTGTATATATTTTGCAATATAATCTGAAGCTTTGAATTGATAATATTGGATTCAGCAATCGCCAGCTACGCCCGCATCAAACCAAATTCAAAAGATGATGTTCTTAACAAAGATAAAGTAGCATTGTGTTAAGTACAATTAATTTAGTATGCGTTTTAATATTCCCAAGATTAAAAAAGGAAATAAGAAAGGAACAGATAGTATTACTTAGAATTCATCCATCCATCACAAATTTCATCCACCATTCCAATATTATTGATTTCATTTCAGTCAATTTGGAAGGCTATACTAGATACAGTATAAGCTTTATTTCATACGCGTTAACGTAAATTATGCCTCATGAATGTGTTTTCGAAACGTCAAGAATGTGAAAAATATAGTACACACTTTCAAGTACACGTGCATACCGGTAGGTTGTTAATTTTTACTGAGACTTTGAATCATACAATATGCAAATTGTGGAATTTGCCCTGGTTTATATACTTTTTGATCGAGGACATACAGACACAGCTATTTAGTAAACCAATCATACACACATGTATCATTTGACATTTACAACAAAAGTATACAGATTAAATCATACAAACTGACAGTTTATTTTTGACGAGATTGGTTATTTGTGTTCTGTTAATTGGATGCAATTTTGAAAAAAAACTCCATCAGACTGCAGTTTTCATTTGGTAATGGAAATTGTCATATCAGATATCATCTAATAATGGTACGACGTTTGATATGGCGAACATTTTATGTTTTTGTTACTTTATCCGTCGATATCAACTGTCAACCGAGCGGCCAACTGCAAGTATTTATCTGGGCAGAATTGCAGATCATTTGGGATATCATATATTTGTTTATCTCTTGAGAAATTAATAATCGATTTGACTGGGAGTTTTTTTAACTTCATTACAATCGTAATATAACACAAATAGTGCAAATACACTCGTATGTGATAAGAAAGCAACAAAATACACCTGAAAGCGATCTATGTTTATTGTTATATACGTTGTATCTATAACCAATGTAGTGCGCTAATGTGTGTAGGTTGATTGGACGATTTAACAATGTGGATTTTCCTCAAACTCATGACCATTATAGTGCATACGACAACTGATTTAAAATCTTATATACTAAATGAAATATAGGTTTTCACACATAAGGCAATAAGTAGGGGATGTCTATTGTATATATTTTGCAATATAATCTGAAGCTTTGAATTGATAATATTGGATTCAGCAATCGCCAGCTACGCCCGCATCAAACCAAATTCAAAAGATGATGTTCTTAACAAAGATAAAGTAGCATTGTGTTAAGTACAATTAATTTAGTATGCGTTTTAATATTCCCAAGATTAAAAAAGGAAATAAGAAAGGAACAGATAGTATTACTTAGAATTCATCCATCCATCACAAATTTCATCCACCATTCCAATATTATTGATTTCATTTCAGTCAATTTGGAAGGCTATACTAGATACAGTATAAGCTTTATTTCATACGCGTTAACGTAAATTATGCCTCATGAATGTGTTTTCGAAACGTCAAGAATGTGAAAAATATAGTACACACTTTCAAGTACACGTGCATACCGGTAGGTTGTTAATTTTTACTGAGACTTTGAATCATACAATATGCAAATTGTGGAATTTGCCCTGGTTTATATACTTTTTGATCGAGGACATACAGACACAGCTATTTAGTAAACCAATCATACACACATGTATCATTTGACATTTACAACAAAAGTATACAGATTAAATCATACAAACTGACAGTTTATTTTTGACGAGATTGGTTATTTGTGTTCTGTTAATTGGATGCAATTTTGAAAAAAAACTCCATCAGACTGCAGTTTTCATTTGGTAATGGAAATTGTCAAATCAGATATCATCTAATAATGGTACGACGTTTGATATGGCGAACATTTTATGTTTTTGTTACTTTATCCGTCGATATCAACTGTCAACCGAGCGGCCAACTGCAAGTATTTATCTGGGCAGAATTGCAGATCATTTGGGATATCATATATTTGTTTATCTCTTGAGAAATTAATAATCGATTTGACTGGGAGTTTTTTTAACTTCATTACAATCGTAATATAACACAAATAGTGCAAATACACTCGTATGTGATAAGAAAGCAACAAAATACACCTGAAAGCGATCTATGTTTATTGTTATATACGTTGTATCTATAACCAATGTAGTGCGCTAATGTGTGTAGGTTGATTGGACGATTTAACAATGTGGATTTTCCTCAAACTCATGACCATTATAGTGCATACGACAACTGATTTAAAATCTTATATACTAAATGAAATATAGGTTTTCACACATAAGGCAATAAGTAGGGGATGTCTATTGTATATATTTTGCAATATAATCTGAAGCTTTGAATTGATAATATTGGATTCAGCAATCGCCAGCTACGCCCGCATCAAACCAAATTCAAAAGATGATGTTCTTAACAAAGATAAAGTAGCATTGTGTTAAGTACAATTAATTTAGTATGCGTTTTAATATTCCCAAGATTAAAAAAGGAAATAAGAAAGGAACAGATAGTATTACTTAGAATTCATCCATCCATCACAAATTTCATCCACCATTCCAATATTATTGATTTCATTTCAGTCAATTTGGAAGGCTATACTAGATACAGTATAAGCTTTATTTCATACGCGTTAACGTAAATTATGCCTCATGAATGTGTTTTCGAAACGTCAAGAATGTGAAAAATATAGTACACACTTTCAAGTACACGTGCATACCGGTAGGTTGTTAATTTTTACTGAGACTTTGAATCATACAATATGCAAATTGTGGAATTTGCCCTGGTTTATATACTTTTTGATCGAGGACATACAGACACAGCTATTTAGTAAACCAATCATACACACATGTATCATTTGACATTTACAACAAAAGTATACAGATTAAATCATACAAACTGACAGTTTATTTTTGACGAGATTGGTTATTTGTGTTCTGTTAATTGGATGCAATTTTGAAAAAAAACTCCATCAGACTGCAGTTTTCATTTGGTAATGGAAATTGTCAAATCAGATATCATCTAATAATGGTACGACGTTTGATATGGCGAACATTTTATGTTTTTGTTACTTTATCCGTCGATATCAACTGTCAACCGAGCGGCCAACTGCAAGTATTTATCTGGGCAGAATTGCAGATCATTTGGGATATCATATATTTGTTTATCTCTTGAGAAATTAATAATCGATTTGACTGGGAGTTTTTTTAACTTCATTACAATCGTAATATAACACAAATAGTGCAAATACACTCGTATGTGATAAGAAAGCAACAAAATACACCTGAAAGCGATCTATGTTTATTGTTATATACGTTGTATCTATAACCAATGTAGTGCGCTAATGTGTGTAGGTTGATTGGACGATTTAACAATGTGGATTTTCCTCAAACTCATGACCATTATAGTGCATACGACAACTGATTTAAAATCTTATATACTAAATGAAATATAGGTTTTCACACATAAGGCAATAAGTAGGGGATGTCTATTGTATATATTTTGCAATATAATCTGAAGCTTTGAATTGATAATATTGGATTCAGCAATCGCCAGCTACGCCCGCATCAAACCAAATTCAAAAGATGATGTTCTTAACAAAGATAAAGTAGCATTGTGTTAAGTACAATTAATTTAGTATGCGTTTTAATATTCCCAAGATTAAAAAAGGAAATAAGAAAGGAACAGATAGTATTACTTAGAATTCATCCATCCATCACAAATTTCATCCACCATTTCAATATTATTGATTTCATTTCAGTCAATTTGGAAGGCTATACTAGATACAGTATAAGCTTTATTTCATACGCGTTAACGTAAATTATGCCTCATGAATGTGTTTTCGAAACGTCAAGAATGTGAAAAATATAGTACACACTTTCAAGTACACGTGCATACCGGTAGGTTGTTAATTTTTACTGAGACTTTGAATCATACAATATGCAAATTGTGGAATTTGCCCTGGTTTATATACTTTTTGATCGAGGACATACAGACACAGCTATTTAGTAAACCAATCATACACACATGTATCATTTGACATTTACAACAAAAGTATACAGATTAAATCATACAAACTGACAGTTTATTTTTGACGAGATTGGTTATTTGTGTTCTGTTAATTGGATGCAATTTTGAAAAAAAAACTCCATCAGACTGCAGTTTTCATTTGGTAATGGAAATTGTCATGTCAGATATCATCTAATAATGGTACGACGTTTGATATGGCGAACATTTTATGTTTTTGTTACTTTATCCGTCGATATCAACTGTCAACCGAGCGGCCAACTGCAAGTATTTATCTGGGCAGAATTGCAGATCATTTGGGATATCATATATTTGTTTATCTCTTGAGAAATTAATAATCGATTTGACTGGGAGTTTTTTTTAACTTCATTACAATCGTAATATAACACAAATAGTGCAAATACACTCGTATGTGATAAGAAAGCAACAAAATACACCTGAAAGCGATCTATGTTTATTGTTATATACGTTGTATCTATAACCAATGTAGTGCGCTAATGTGTGTAGGTTGATTGGACGATTTAACAATGTGGATTTTCCTCAAACTCATGACCATTATAGTGCATACGACAACTGATTTAAAATCTTATATACTAAATGAAATATAGGTTTTCACACATAAGGCAATAAGTAGGGGATGTCTATTGTATATATTTTGCAATATAATCTGAAGCTTTGAATTGATAATATTGGATTCAGCAATCGCCAGCTACGCCCGCATCAAACCAAATTCAAAAGATGATGTTCTTAACAAAGATAAAGTAGCATTGTGTTAAGTACAATTAATTTAGTATGCGTTTTAATATTCCCAAGATTAAAAAAGGAAATAAGAAAGGAACAGATAGTATTACTTAGAATTCAGATATTTACTTCAAATTGCGTATCTTAGATGATTGATTGATTGTTGGTTGCTTAACGTCCAGTGGCAACTATATCAGGCATTTTTAGGTGAACGTATCACATATATTGCCGCAACTACCTGGAGTTTTCTCGAGATACAGGGTAAAATAGTTTGCCGCATTACATTAACTTTTATTTTAACACAAGACTTTGATAGCTTATTTACCAAAATTTGTGCAGATCTAAATGATCATATCAAATTCATATTTGTAACGGATGTTTATTCTTATTTTACATTTACATGTTAATGATCATACTTTTTTTATCAAATAGCTTTGCTGATAACTAGTTTTTCGTGCTGATTTGGCAATAAACATGTATAATGTTTTTTCATTACCTGTCAATTGAAGATTGCACGTGTCAGCTATAGGTTCAAATACAGATAAAAAAAGGAAGGTTGGATTGTTTGGAAATGTATGTCTTCTACAATGAAATAATAATTAACCTTTTATTTTCTATCTCTAATTGTGCTCTGAATTGATTAAATTATAAAATGTAATTTCCGCTTGAGTGATTGATTGCGTTAAGAACAATTTGATTCCCGAAGTGTCAATTTGAATAGAAGTTTCTAAATTAAGACAATTTGCACACCGTATAAAAAGGACAGTTTCTGGTTTTGATTCCACATACAGAAACATAATTAATACAATGATAAATCTTGATTAATTACATGGAATGTAAGATATAGTCAGTGAATGGAAGAAACATCGAGGAGTATTCAACTGGGAATCCCCAAAACTTCATTAAAATTATGTCGCATTCATTTTCAATAACACAGATTTATTAAACGGTAACTAAAATTCATTTTCAATAACACAGATTTATTAAACGGTAACTAAAATAAATCAATGTTAACATTTAAAAAATGTCTTACTTAATTGGTTTTTTTTAAAATTCATACGTTTTTTTAACGCATGTAATCAAATAGGAAGGGCAAATTTCCACTGAACGTATTTCACACGAGTCTTTAAATTTTTATCGAAGGTTAATGTTAAAGCATTTAGTTACAAGTGTGTACCATGATGATGTAACAGTGTGTTTCGTATGTGCGAGAGAGAGAAAGTGTAAGTGGTGAAGAAAGCCTTTAGATCTTTAGATGAATAACGGAATTTCTTATTTTTATGCGCAGGTCAGAATATAACACTGAACTCAACAACAAAGTTTTGTCAAATTTTAAAAGTAACTGATACAGATATTCTACATACTGTATATTATTAGCGACTATGCAAGAGTCTCATTTTTAACAGTCAATAATTAAAATGGATAATAAATTTTTCTTCCCTCTTCCCAAGTCAGGAATAGGACAGTTCGTGTCCATTCGTTTTTGATACGTTTTGTTATTTGATTTTGCCATGTGATTATGGACTTTCCGAATTGATTTTTCTCTTAGTTCAGTATTTTTGTGATTTTGCTTTTTTCTTATCAGCCCCGTACAATTTTGTGTTCAGTAAATGTATGTTCTTTGTTTTATATATATATATATATATATATTTATTTAACAAGATTACATGTAAGGTTTACATATTTCTTTAAAAAAAACCAGCCGATAGATAGCTTGCGGACATTCCAAACTAATAAATCGAAGAAAAGACGACATAAAGACAAACAGGTCCCTTTAAACGCTTCATACAAAAAACTAACACTTAACTGTCATTTTGATGTTAACATCATCTGAAAAGTCTGGTTTAGTAAAAAGGACTACATTCAAAGTTATCAACTGCGGTAAATTGAGTACTAGTCAGACAATTCGCTGGCATTCCTTTCAGTGCTTTTCAGTAACTTTAGAGATGCAGTATGCAATTGAAATTTACGGGACACAAACAACACTCGAACATAAACTGAACAAATTCTAATTAACTGCAAGCGGAATGTACTGAATTTACCGCAGTGGATAAGTTTGAAAATTGACTGAAAGACTGTGAATGACATAATAATGTATTGTTCTGTCTTAAAACAGCTAGTAAGATCAAAATTGTTTACTAGTACAATACTAAGCAACACGGACCCAACCGAGAAAGGCGTGATTATCAAGGATATGTGGACCCTGGTCCACCTATTAAATCCATGAAGTTTCTAATGGAAAGTACAAATTTGGAGAAGCCTTGTACAAATTTGACTTTTAATTTTTTCTTTAGTTTTAGTTCGATTCACGGTTTCCTTGTTTCTCTATATAACCTTTGCAACAAATGTCAATGATGCAGAACCTGTTGCTAAAAATTTGCTCGGTGTTGTATACGTTTTATTATATCTTTGATAACTGCAAGACATAACCTAAATTATTACAAAATATAAAATAAAAATGCTTTATTATTTATTTATATCCTCAATATACAAGTTAAATAATATATATGTGTGTTCACGAAAGTTCCAACACAGTAAATAAATAAACCAATGCGAAACAAGACGGTTGAATATTATCATTAAAATGTGTTCATTTACAGCATGGCGATGTTCGTCCTTCCTTGCTATGGCATTTGTGATTGCCCTTGATATCTTCTTATTTTTGTTTCCAATCTATAATTGAACCATAACGAAATAATAAGTAATCCAGACCTACGCAATACTCCAGTGCATAAAAACCTTAATATAAGATTACAATTATTTCGGATTATATTTATGAATCTTGACAATATAGTTTTAAATTGAATATTTATATCCTGAGTGATAAGAACATTTCAATTTCACACAAAAAAATCAGATGTCTAAGCTGATTAACACTTAGAATAACGAGTGCAAAGAAGAGAAATTGAGATTTAAATTATTTAGCATCAAATAGATAAAATACATTTAGTATATACAATTTATGATTTCTGAACGTACTTTAACTCTACTTTCAATATCCTTTAACTCTACTTTCCGCTATATAGATGACGTTCTTTCACTAAACAATTCAAAATTTGGTGACTATGTGGAACGCATCTATCCCATCGAATTGGAGATAAAGGATACTACAGATACAGTTAAGTCAGCTTCATATCTTGACTTACATCTAGAAATTGACAATGAGGGTCGGTTGAAGACAAAACTTTACGACAAAAGAGATGATTTCAACTTTCCAATTGTGAACTTTCCATTTCTAAGTAGCAACATTCCAGCAGCACCTGCATACGGGGTATATATCTCTCAATTGATACGATATTCCCGTGCTTGCATTTCCTATCATGATTTTCTTGATAGAGGGTTACTGCTCACAAGGAAGCTATTAAATCAAGAGTTCCAAATGGTGAAGTTGAAATCATCCCTTCGTAAATTTTACGGACGCCATCACGAGTTGGTTGACCGTTATGGAATAACCATTTCACAAATGATATCGGATATGTTCCTCACGTCGTAACTACAATCCCCTTCCCTTTCATGAATTTGACCTACCGAATTAGACTATTTACCGGATTTGTAATCACATAAGCAACACGACGGGTGCCGCATGTGGAGCAGGATCTGCTTACCCTTCCGGAGCACCTGAGATCACCCCTAGTTTTTGGTGGGGTTCGTGTTGTTTATTCTTTAGTTTTCTATGTTGTGTCATGTGTACTATTGTTTTTCTGTTTGTCTTTTTCATTTTTAGCCATGGCGTTGTCAGTTTGTTTTAGATTTATGAGTTTGACTGTCCCTTTGGTATCTTTCGTCCCTCTTTTAGGTCAATCACCGGCATTGTTGTAACCTTCCAGTACTCTAATATTATGCAATATACTTTGTAGATGTAAAATATGAGAATCATACTATGAAAAAGGACACCGTTGACGTTGATGAAATGAATACAAGGGAAATTAATCATATATATAAATATATATCAAAAAATCATCTTAAGGGGGCTCGCAGGTCCAAATGATTTTTTTAATTTAATATAGGATTTCTCTATATTTTTCTATAAATGAACTTTATCTTATACTTAATAGAAAAATGAAATAAAAAAATGGGGTCACCGTTCATTTACGCTCACAATCTGCTTTCGAAAGAAGCATACATTTTTGTTAATGTCCTTTTTTTCTGTTGAAATAATAGGAGAAATAGCGGTAATATCGAAATAAAAAAAGAACTAAATTACAGAAATCACTAAAATTTTACAATTATTTAGTTTATGTACAGCTTATTCGAAAACAACAATAAAAAATATAGGTCACCGATGAGTTAAAAAAGATATTTTAATTTTATTGCCAAAAAATGGCATTTTTGCACCAAATGGAGATAATTTGGAGCTTTTTAAGTGATATCTACATTTAAAAAGTCCGCTGGGGCCAACACGAATTGATTTTTTGGAATGATTTTTGTACCACATGATAAAGTAACAACTACTTAAGGTAATACATAAAATCTGTAATGAAAAATTAATGTTTAATTTTTTTCTAAAAATCTTATACCCGCGAACCTCCTTAACAACGCGTTATATTTTTCTTTCATTTGCTATTGTTCTAATAATTAATATTAACTGTTTGGATTGTTTTCTGTGATATTCATTTGATTTGGCTCGATATGTTTTAGATTTTAACGAGAGAAATATATGTATTACTGACAAATTATTACACCAGGGTTTCCGATATCACAAACTAGTCAAAACATTTACTAAATTTTATCATCGGTATAAAGACATCAT
Source organism: Mytilus edulis (assembly GCF_963676685.1). Classification (NCBI taxonomy): domain Eukaryota; kingdom Metazoa; phylum Mollusca; class Bivalvia; order Mytilida; family Mytilidae; genus Mytilus; species Mytilus edulis. The sequence continues at coordinate 12,782,072 of NC_092347.1, read as the reverse complement.
TCGTAAATATAGCTCAAAATGCAGACTTCTAATACGTTCAGGTATTTCACATCCATTTTTTTATGGAAATATTCTTTATAAAGCACAAAGGTGTCAGTATTCACCTCAGAAACTTACAAAACCTTTGAATAGACTTATTAAGAAGGGATATAATTACGATATGATAAGGTCTTTGCATCGGAACTAAACACATTTATTCTAAAAACAGTTGTTGGCATGACATGGGTTATGTTCTTCTCATATATGTTATGATGGTATGATACTAAATCCCTAACGGGAAGGATTGTGCCTGATGTTCATATGATGAAATCATAATCTTTCAATCAGTTTAATTGAAGTCTGGAGCTGGCATGTCAGTTAACTGCTAGTAGTCTGTTGTTATTTATGTATTATTGTCATTTTGTTTATTTTCTTTGGTTACATCTTCTGACATCAGACTCGGATTTCTCTTGAACTGAATTTTAATGTGCGTATTGTTATGCGTTTACTTTTCTACATTGGTTAGAGGTATAGGGGGAGGGTTGAGATCTCACAAACATGTTTAACCCCGCCGCATTTTTGCGCCTGTCCCAAGTCAGGAGCCTCTGGCCTTTGTTAGTCTTGCATTATTTTAATTTTAGTTTCTTGTGTACAATTTGGAAATTAGTATGGCGTTCATTATCTCTGGACTAGTATATATTTGTTTAGGGGCCAGCTGAAGGACGCCTCCGGGTGCGGGAATTTCTCGCTACATTGAAGACCTGTTGGTGACCCTCTGCTGTTGTTTTTTATTTGGTCGGGTTGTTGTCTCTTTGACACATTCCCCATTTCCATTCTTAATTTTACTTATACATCCCGTCAATGTGTGTTTGACGTATTCTTTCATTTTAGCTTGTGTGTTTTGTATATGTGACTTTTTGTGTTTGTTTGGTTCTGTACTTTAAAAGATCCCGTCATTATGTTATTCTTCTATTAACTGTCATTATGTTATAGTTCTATTATAATTAGAAAATACGTTGAACGACACACTCATTTTAGTCGAGTAGTGGTAAAAACCATTTGAGGATTCTTAGAAATTCTACAAGACTTCTGGACAATTTTAAATCTCGGTCTATTTCTGAAATTAATTCTAACATACTTTTGTTTTTTTAACCCTGTATGCCAACATGCCCCATGTGAAATTATAAAATTATTTTGTGTAAGCACAGAACGACAAATATTTGTTTTCTATGTGACGTATACATTTTCTGACGTCAGACACGCGAAGCAATGAATGTAGCGTTATGAAACTAGGTTCAATCCATAATTTTCTACATTTGAAAATGCCTGTACCAAGTCAGGAATATGACAGTTGCTGTCCATTTGTTTGATGTGTTTTGTAATTTGATTTGCCATGTGATTAAGGACTTTCCGATTGAATTTTCCTCGGAGTTTTTTTTTTGTGATTTTTACTTAGTTTTAAGTTTAGTTTTATTTGCTTAAATGTGCTAAAGAGATGAGACACAAGTTAATCAAACTTATATATAGTCTTCACCAAAAGCAATTTATAACAATAGAATATTTACAAAGCATGCATACAAACAAAACAAATTTGCAAAAATGCGAAAGCAAATTTACAGATCTAACATTATTGGGTTGATGTTTAGACGAGTTGTATATACATAATGTACACAGCCATGTATCACCATCACTGCTGGTGATCCGATGGATAAATCTGTTGTAGAGTTGGCACTGGCTCAGACGTACTTATATATATTTCAGGGTTTAAGAACATCAGTTGTTCGACCTGTTAGTCAAATGCGTTTTGTTTAAATATACTTTTTCACTTTTTTGGTCTTTTGGAAAATGCTGTTTGTGCTGTATTTAGACCCTTCTACAACGAAATTTGTTTTACATGCACACGTTTTTATCAACGCAATCATAGGTTGGAACGTAAATTTCAATTTAGACTCGTATGTATATATATATATATAACGACGTTCATAACGACGTTCATAGTCTTGAAAAGTCCCAAGATGGATGAAAGCGCTAGACAATGCTGCTTTTAAAACTCTTTTTGTGTATTTAATTTTTAATATATATATATATATATACATATTGGAACTGTGAAAAGATGGTGTGTGATGATGTGAATGGTTATACACAATATGCATTTATATGCACATTAATATGTGCTATATATATTACACAATAAGAAACCTCTTAATAGACTCTTTCATAAATTCTTACACATTCTTTACAATTCTTTCATTTTCAACATTAGTTAAAGACGTATCGCCGGAGGTTAAGATGTTCAAATTTAGTGGAAAGTTCTCTGGTAACCAATGTAGATTATTAAATAATTTGGTTCTTATATTCGCATAATTAGGACAATAAAAAAAGAAATGACGTAAATATTCGCACTTAGCACCACAACTACAAGACGGATCTGAAATAATGTTGACTCTGTTAAGATCATAATTCAAAAAAGAAGCTGAGCACTTAAGTTGTGTCAAAATAATGTTGTCAATGAGTTTACGATTGCCAGTCATAATGTTTTGGTACTTGGTCTTTTGAAACACAGGCACTTGTTTCTGTCAATATGTTAACTATCCATACCCGTACGAAAAATCACAAGGTAGCTAACGGAACTTTTCAATGTGTCCGCTTCAACCAATATTTTATTATTTTTCCTTGTCCCTCTCACGAATAAACATACACCAGTCTGTCGGTAATTGATTTATCTGTACACTCAAAAAACTTTCACGTACCTTGAGAATCCCCGCGAAACAGAATAACACACTTCAGATGAGAATTATTGACCTTTTTCTAGACCATTGAATTTGTACTTCCACAACTTCCAGTTAACTTAGGAAGTTAATATAACAGTGCAATCTGATTGGTTCAATTCATCTGGTAACCTGTTTATTTATACTAGTTACCAAAAAACAGAAAAATGTGGCCAATGGGATTGCACAGTTTTATTTACCTCCTAAGTAAACCGGATGTGATTTTCCGTACAGGTATGGATAGTAAACCCCATATTGACAGAAACAAGTGGCTGTGTTTTGAAATCAATTTAAGATTTTTTAGTTCGGTTTTAAATTTACCAAGGATTCAATGTTGCGTGTCACCACATTAAGGTTATTCCACAGTCGTATAGTTGAAGGTATGAAGGATTCTTGGATCAATGAAAGTATACAAAAAGGGTATACTATAAAATTCCCATTACGCAATGGAAAAAAACTGTACTTCGGATTGTGGGTGGAATTAAATTGCAAAGGTAGACTGGTGCATTATTATGTTGAATTTATAGAATAATTGTAACTTCGTTCAGCTAGTTTCCCAACCAATCTCATAATAAATAATTCTATTACATGTAAAATAGGAAGACTTGTTACAATTCTGGCTGCCTCCATGTGCAGCTGTTCTAATTTTTTACAATAACCCACACCCATATTATCCCAAACTTCAAATGCATATTCCAGTAGCGGTCCAATAAAAGTCGAAGTAAAGCTTTTCTTATTTAGTACATTCAAATGTTTAGATACATTTTTTATGATATTTTCCACATAGGTGTTCCATTTAGCATCTTTACTAAATATAACTTCAATCCTTTTTTTTGTTAACACTTGAATATAAATTTATTGCACTAAAGCTGTTACTTCAATCCTCTTACTATTGAAAGTGAGAGTAGCCCAGAGATGTCTCATCTGCAAATAAATAATCTACATAAAGAAATCAAGTGTTCAGCAATATCATTAATATACAAATACTAATAAAATAATTTTATAATATAGAGGGACACCAGCTGAAATACTGCAAAGTTCAGAGGAAGATTGTTCAATAACAACTCGCTGTTGTCTGTTGTTCAGGTAACTTTCAAACCAATTCAATTAAATTCTCGCCCACACCGTATGACTTCATTTTATGTAGCAATCCTTTAGGCCAAACTTATCGAATGCTCTAGAAAAGTCACTAAAACAAAACAGCTATTTTTTTTTATTTTCTAATGAATTTAATATACAGTTATAAATTTCGGTCCAGGTGAGCTTAAAATGAAGTAAGCAACAATGACCGCATTCACATAAACGAACAGTTATCGCAGACAGTCACCCGATTCTTAACAGTTAACTTTTCTTCCTCAATTGTATCCAAAAAGGGTTAACTCTTAAATATATTCTCTGATTAGTTCGTCAGTTATTATATGTTAAACGTGTTTCTTGTCCGATGTTTGGGAGTTGTTGTTGATATCTGCCAATGATCAGCTTCGTTAGGAATCGTTTAGATATATTAAATTCCGAGACTTTCATAAGTCTTAATGGGGAGGGCAAAAGAAAACTCGCAGATTCTATCTAACTGTAATAAATCTTGACCAAGAGCAAACGATAATTAATAATCTGCATTAATTGTTAACAAAAAATGCTAGATGGATGCATTATTGTTAAAACTTAATCTCAAATGTGCAAATCTCAATTTGTTCGTTCATCCAAATAATAATATGGTAATACTTCGTTAACTTCACAAATACTTTTTATCTGCTAGATGAAATATAAATTAAATGGCGTTGTTTGCATATGTTAAGTAATTGGACGGAAAATCAGAAATCTAACAAATATTGACCAAATGCATTGTGACTGAGAGAATTTTATATTGGTTTTCTATTTCTTGTTCGTGCATACCGGTTGGTTTCTTACTTTTCATAAGTCATTAATTCATACAGTGGAAGTGTTATAGACTGGCTGTTTCAAAATTTGCCCTGGTACATGTCTATAATATTTGTTTGAGCGCCAATACAGACACTAGTCAATAAGATCCACAATCATAAACATACACGCTTTTATCATCTGACATACATCACTAAAGCAAACAGAGCAATTCATATAAACAGACAGTTTATATTTGACGAAAGAAGTTATTTATGATCCGATTACTGAATATACTTTACAATAACTCCACCAGACTGCATTTTTCATTTGTTAATGGAAATTGTCATATCAGATATCAATGAATAGTGGTACAATATTGACGGTTGGCACGGCGTACATTTTATGTTTTTGTTACTTCATCAGTGTAAATAAATTGTCAACCGAGTGGCCAACTGCAATTATTTATCTGTGAAGTATAGTAGATTGTTTTGGATATCATATATTTATTTATCTCATGACAAATAAATAAATCGATTTGACAAGAAGTTTTTAACTTCATTACAGTCGTAAACTTTTCTCTTTGTAAAATAACACAAGTCCAAATGTACTCGCATTTGATAACACAAAATCAAATTGATACACCTTAAAGCAATCCGTGTTTATTGCAAAGTATTTATAAGCAAAGTAATGCGTTAATGTGTGTAGGTTGATTGTACGATTTATAATGTGGATTTTCCTCAAACTCATGATCATTATAGTGCATACGACAACTGATTTAAATGAAAATAAGAACGGCAATGAGGAATGTATCAATGAGACCACAACCCGACCTAAGTGCAAAAAATCAGCCGAAGGCTACTAATATGTCTTCACAACAGCGAGTGAATCCCTCTCACTGAGGTTCATCTGGCCTCTTAACAGAATTGTGTACTGACCTTATATATACTGAAGGGAATATGAATAAGTTTTCACGACGACTTTGGTAAAACGAAAGTCATTAGTAGATATTACCTTTTTGCATGAAATCTGAAGCTTTGAATTTATAATCTTGGATTCTGAAATTGCATACTATGAATTCATTTATTTTCGTGGATTGAGGAAAACTTGCATCTTCGTGGATATTAAATTTCGTGGTTTTAGTAAAGTTTGTACTAAAGCCTTTAGAAAGTATGTGAATCGTTGAACATTTAAATTCGTGGTTCCCCTGTACCCACGAATTCCACCAAAAATTGGTATCCAACGAATATTTATGAATCCACAGTAACCTCTTTCTCATCAAACAAATGTCTTAAGATGCTGATCTTCTCATAGTATAGAGGCATTTTGTTTTAGATAAACAAAAACATTGTTATATTAATTTAGTATGAGTTGTACTATATTCCCAAGATTCAAAATGAAATAAGACTGGGGAGAAGGTACAGATATTTAAAACTATTTAAATTTCATCTTCAATCCCTTTGTTTTATATAAGGCCAGAATGATTTTTGCTACTTAATTTCTGTAATCCTTTCTGTCAAACATCTAAACGCATTACAAATGTATATATATTGCGTAAGTTTATAGAGTTAATTTATACAAAATAAAATTATTTTTTTTTAAATGCAAAACTTTGGTTTCAATCAATCAATTGGATCAATTGGATCTTCTAAAACTCCGAAAGTGAGGAGGACTTCGCAAAAGACCATAACTCCGAAGAACGTGTATAAAATATACCCCGCTAAAAAGTTGTTCATTTCAATCGTCACATAAATATTAACACGGGTCAGCCACTTATCGTCCCCTTTCGACGGACTATCATCGTTTCCTCAAGAACTCGCTCACAAATGGTGCCAAAGGAGAGCCGAAAAATTGAATTTTACTAGTATAACGTAATCATTCTCTAAATGCGGTAAATTCAACGCTCTTTTCACAGTGATTGATGAACTACTACGTCCCAAATCATCCATATGTGATTTTGTAAAAATAGTTCAGTGTTATTTTCAATGAATGTCGACCTCGAGTTTCAAATTCTGACCTCGAAGGTACACAATTGGCAAAACATATGTGAAAGACATCAAGACAAAGTAACAATAAACGCACAGTACAATGGAACAGAAGGACACTAACAAGAGGGAAATTTTTTGTAGGGAATCGGCTTGATATGAGCTTCATTAGTGAAAGAAATACCGAATCTTAGCTGCGAAATTCAGTAGAGCCATACTTGCACTCGAGATAGAATACGATTGATATTGTATCGCTGCCTCTCTGATGTTAAAGTCAGCCACCTGAGATCACAGGGCCATGTAAAAAGGTATCTATTAGAGGTCGAGAAAGGTGTCTTAATTAAAACCACCGATCTCAACCCGAAAAGGACGAAGGAACTTTATAACAAAAATGTAAAAGCATAAGCATTTCCTGACTTATCAATGCTCGTCAACTTTTTACTTGTTTGGCTTTATAAATATTTTGATATGAGCGTCACTGATGAATCTTATGTAGACGAAACGCGCGTCTGGCGTACTAAATTATAATCCTGGTACCTTTGATAACTTTATCAAACACTTTTTGTAACCAACTTCTGGTTATGGATCATAACAACGACAAACATGCATTTCAAATCAGCACTGAATAAATACGGGGACCGCCATTGCATTGCCCCCTGCCTTAAGGATTTGGTTCCATATATGTGAGCTAAGTGAGCTTATTTACAATGTTTATGACAAACTTATTAAAGTAACTATACTATATTCAAAATTCAGGTAACTGTATAGGAGTTCTAAAAACTCTTTGATCTGTACTATGTGTGTTTGACAACAAAGATATTATTTCATTCACAAGGTAAATTTTACTAATTATATCAACAACAAACATCAAAATTCATCAAAGTTAACAACGAAGTTAAGTCTATTCGCATACAAATCATTTAGTCTCCCCTGAACTATTGTTACAAGTCCCGATAGCTTATAGAACTTTTTGCCTCCTGTAGTAACTCGAACAAGTAGACATGCTCTGTAGGGAGATATCTTTTTTCTATGTTACAATTGTTCCTCAAAAAGTAAAGGATTATCCTGAAATGAGCAGGGTCGCGATCGTCGAAATAGACGTTGTTAGAAGGATAGAACGGACTTAAAGGCTGCAACATCAAGGCCAATATACAAGAAGGATCAGCTCTTAGTGTGTTTTTACTTTTTTCTACCATTATCCCTCCGCATTTGTTTGCCTTTTGTGACCTTCTAGCTGGTGTTGATTTTTCCACTGTCCCTGGTGAGCTAGACGACAATTCAGATAAGGATGAACTATTGGGAGATCTATCTGCTTTTTCAAATGTGCTCACTTCTTATTCTGAGACCTACAGTTCAACTTCCTCTAATAGTAACTCTCTCCTTCTATTATATCTGCTTCCGGTTCGAGAGAAATTGTTATTGTCTCACAATTCTCGCTGATTAGATCTTAAAGAACATCTTTGATTTTCTTAAGTTTTTGCTCTGTTGTCTCTGATGTCTTGCTTATTTTTGCGAGAGTCGGTCCTGTTATGTTTTCTTTGTTCTCTATATTTGTCCTTTTTCAGGATGTTTCTCTTAACAAACTTGCTCTATTTTTAAACTCCCGTCCCTTTATACTATTACTTGTAGTTCTATTGCTGGTGTCACCTATTTTGGATCTACCATATCTGTTGCGTCTAGATGCAACTTCAACCTCATTCTCATTATTATCAACCAACTTAATTTCCTTCGGCATTTCATTTTTTTTTTAATTTCTCTATGTCTTCCTCGTCATCATTTCCTCTATGTGCGGTGCTGTTCTGAAAACAAATAATTTGATTTTCATGAACCTTGCACCCCTGGTTGAAATTCCGTGTTTGGAACAGTTTTTTAACACTCTGGACACTTCCAGGCAAAGTCTGAGTGCCTTTCCAATATGTGTCGCTCCTGCGACCACCTCTTTACAAATGTCATGTCTTCCACATATAACACACATCCATTTTCTCTATTAAAGAATAAAATAACAATCATAACTTAAGGGATATATAATATTGGACATTATAATTATATATATTTTTACAGCTGAACAACATATTTAAAGAGTCGTAAAATTAATAAGTAATACATCGCATACCTATACATGGTAGGACACTATTATTATAAGGTTAAACAAGAAAGAGACGTGTGTTATTGTACGCAAAGAAGGTAATAAAATAATCTCAAACCTCTTTGATAGTGTGTGTGTCTAGAGGGATAGATTATATTTACAAAACGTACTATTTTATACAAGGTAGAAACCCGATTTAACGAGCCGTAGAGAAAAGAAACGCTTAAATTCATCATTATAATTTGAAGCTGTAGTGTGTTCAACATTCATTATGGAATATAAGCGAATACACAAAAAGTGAAATAACTGAACTACCGAGCTAATCTAAACGAAAAGTCCCTAAGTAAATGACAAAATTATACGTTCAAACACATAACGAATGTATGACAACTGCCAACTGAGAAGAAAACTTAGGAGATTTTAATATTATTTTCAATGTATATGCACTTTGACAAGTATCTCAGCCATTAATATATTTAATTGGACGATAAATATCATGCTCATTGAACTAATCATTTAAATTACCTCATGCACTTCTCAAATGATCCAATTATTTTTGAGTTTCAAATAAGTCGATTTTGAACATAACAAAGCATCTTTAAAAAGTTATACTCGCTACTTAAACTACAATTTACTAGTTCAAACAATTAAAATTGTTATGCAAACCACAATGCATTATTGAAAATTACATTATATTTGTAATTCTATTTGATTGAAATATCCTAGGTTAGTGAACTTGTTACACATCATAGGAGAAGTCGAAATCTACTAGCTTGCCATTATTCAATACATACGATGAGTATTTTTAAATTGGTGATGATTTGCACCGAAATGATCGATAAACTGGCAGAGAAGCCGTCAGTTTTACTTTCATATTTATTTCTAATCTGGACGGTAGTATAAGACCCATCTTAAAATGAGACGAGCGTTTGAATATGGGATGTATAAGTACACAGCCCCATCCAGTAAAATGGAAATATTTAATCCGAAGTCTTGTGACTATATTGTGCCCCTATCTGTGCTGTTGATAGCTGTTTGTGTTGTCTGTAGATGGTTTGTTGCAAGGAAAACTACAAAATATATCTTCCTACCTTGCCATAGTTAATTTATGTTTGTTTATTGATTGTTTTAGTTTCACTATGTAGGTAACAGAAAAAATATTTCGATAGAACCAGAATAATAAAATTAGTAAATCTTAGTATAAATTTAAAGTAGTTACGAGTTCGATACGGCTATGAAATTCATCAGAAATGAATGAATATTTTGAACGACATAAACATATTCCAATATGGTCTGCCAAGCAGTCTCGCGGATTCAAAGAGAAAAATTTGAACTAGATATATAGGACATTTTGTCTTGAAATAGATCACCAGTTACACCACCTAATGGAATTGATTTAATACAAGGGTGTGTTTTGCTATTGTCCTTTGTTTATATGACTTTTTGTATTTCTGCGATATATATGACGTCGCTCTGTACTTATTTATCACGTCATTGTGTTTTTGTTATATGAAAAAATTTGTATTCCTGTCTTTCATTTTCACTAATGCGGTTTGTCTATATGTCTTTTGGGGCTTCTTTGTTAAATATTTGTTTGTTTTTAATGTGATTACGATTAAAACATAATGTTAACTATACCTCTTATTTTGAAATTTTTACCTATTTTGTAATTTGTTTTTTGTTCACGCATCGTTGTTGATATAAAGCAAGTTAATGCGACTGTCATACAATTGAGATTTAGCTAGCTACAAAACCAAGTTCCAAGTCAGAAATATGACAGTTGTTATACATTCGTTTGATGTGTTTGAGCTTTGATTTTGCCATTTGATTTGTTCTTCCGTTTGGAATTTTCCTCGGAGTTCAGTATTTTTTTTATTTTACTTTCAAATGTATATGGGGCTTGGTCATATTAAAATTGGTTAAATTAGAATAAGTATTTGCATTCCCACAGGACGTGACTGCGTGTATTATGCACATCGATACTTGTACTATCCTCTACCTCGATTTACTGTCAGGCAAGAGAGCGATGTTGGGTTTACTGATTAATGGAATGCTGAATAAGTTGACCAGAGGTTTTCTATTCCCAAGAAGTTTATCACATTTGTCATTAAATTAAGAATCAAATAGCAAGTAGTAAGCTGACCTAACTACGATTAAAGAGTAATAATTCATCTCAAATTTCATCGAGTATTTACTTCTCATTTTTAGTTAGTACGATAAAATTGAGTCACTTCAGATGCAATTATGTCTGATAGATCTCTTCACACAAGAACATTATTGTAGTGAGAACCTTGGAAATTTATTAGTCTGGTAGGATTGTTCGAAAACATATAATATCAAATAAGAATTAAAGCGTCCAATATTTTGCAATAAATGCATGCTATTCTGTCATTTGTTAGAGTGTCGGAGAACGAGTTTTGTCAAAAATGATTTACTTTGAAAACGAATGACTGTGCTTTGTAATAAAAATATAATGTCTGTTTCACTTGATATATAATTTTCTTTCATTTTCGCAATATAATTCTTACGCCATTTTCTGGATCTTCAATCGGAAAGTCCCTAATCGCATGGCAAAATCAAATGACAAAAAACACATCAAACGAGTCATATTCCTGACTTTGAACAGACATTTTCAAATGTAGAATATGGTGGATTGAACCTGGTTTTATAGCGCTAAACCATTTGTATGACAGTGTCATCAAATTCCGTTATATTTACAACGATGCGTGAACAAAACAGACATAATCGTGATGGCGTCCGTAAAATTTGTGAAGTGATGATTTCAACTTCAGCATTAGGAACTCTTAGTTTAATAGCTTCCTAGAGAGCACCAATCCTCTATGAAGGAAATCATGATAGAAAATACAAGCCCGGGAATATCATATCAGTTGGGAGATATATACTCCGTTTGCAGGCGCTGCTGGAATGTTGCTACATAGAAATCGAAAGTTCACAATTGGAAAGCTGAAATCATCCCTTTTGTCGTAAAGTTTTTTTTTCAACCGATCATTATTGTTAATTTATAGATGTAAGTCAAGATATGAGGCAGACTTAACTATATCTGTAGTATCCTGTATCTCTGTTTCGATGGGATAGATTCCTTCAACATAGTCACAAAAAATGTATTATTTAGTGAGAGAACACCATATATATAGCGGAACGTATAGTTCAAGAGTTTGCTAGCTTCTTATCTCTCTTCCTGAAAGTTCCTGTATGAAGTAAGCCTCATAATAATAAAGAAACAAGTCGTCAAGAAGAGGGGCACGATTGGTTCCTATTGGAATGCAGACAGTCTGTTGAAAAACACGTCCACCAAACGTAACAAATATGTTGTCAATCAAGAAATTAAGCATGTTGATAATGTCAGTTTGAGAAAATATTTGATAGAATTAAGAGTGATTCCATACAAAGATGTTTTTTAGTTTCCACATCTTATTCTCGCCACCTCTAGAATAGGCAGTTTTACAATAACTTTGGAGCTCGGCTTTGATTGCTGATGAAATAGATGTTAATAATTTAGAAAGAGGTTTCGTGGAACAGTAAGTCTTTTATATAGTTTGCATAATATAAGCTGAATGTACTGTTTCACACACAGCTGGTTGTGTCATTAATAAAGAATAACTTTCTAGCAGAAAAAAGAAGTTCTAGCAAATTCATATTGTAGGATTATGACTGATTTGGTTTTCCTGGTTTACAATTTTATTTAGTTTTTATGCTTTTATGCCCCACCTACGATAGTGGTGTGATTTTCTGGTCTGTGCGTTCGTTCGTCCAGGTTAAAGTTTTTGGTTAAGGTAGTTTTTGATGAAGTTGAAGTTCAATCAACTTGACACTTTGTACACATGTTTCCTATGATATGATCTTTCTAATTGTATTGCAAAATTAAAGTATTGACCCAAATTTCACGGTCCACTGAACATGTAAAATGATAGTGCGAGTGGGGCATCCGTGTACTATGGACACATTCATGTTTTTTTGTGAATTTAGATTATGTTAAACTGCCATGATTCACCATATCGTCGCTGGGCTTCTAAAATGTCGTATATGGGTCATTTTCAAAAAATGTCGAATTTTGAAATTGAAAAAATTATTAAAAGTTACTTATTCAAACAACCCTCTACATAAGATAATCAAAACAAACAATACTTTAAGAACAACATATTAAAAGATGCAATCTTAATGATGTCATACAAAAATATGTTGAAACATTTTTTGATCGGTGGTACATTATTTTGTCTATCCTGTTACCATTTTCAAAAGAAATTTTGGGTTATTAAGAAAAGGTTTAGATAAAATGTTAAGCTTGTTTTACGTAGAAAATTAGATGGTTTTAAAGAGAATAAACTTCTATATATATTCATTCTGTAATATAATAGATTATTTGCCAATTCAACAGGTTGTACTGAAAAATGCCTCTAAAAATTGGTTTTCAAAGGTTGTAAAAATTACCACCAGTAATGCAAGTCTAAGATAGCAATTTATATTGTTCGGCATTTTTTCACCCTTTCAAATAAACCCAACATCAAGTAAATCCCTCATAAGTTAGTTTACTTTTCTCTATATTTCATTGGTAACAGGAACGTACGTTTCTGATATATTACTATATAAAAGTCTTTCCTGTTACCATTTTGTCTATCCTGTTACCGATATCAGTATTGCACCTGCGAATGCTTAATTGGGAAGATTAATACGTTATAACCTTAAGATGACTTCAAACAACGAAATATTTCATTCGTTTTGCACCTATATGTTAAGATAAAAAAGAATAACGACGTTTTTGTCTACAATTGTCTATCCTGTTACTGTAACCATAGCAACAATAGTAACAGGATAGACATAACAGGATAGACAAATTTCTTCGTTTTTGATTGCTGTTGTGAAATAACTACTCCCTTTGGTGGAGTGATTACGTTTTTCTATTGTGAATTTGGTTTCCAACACGTTATTGCACTTTTTACAAGTATACTGTTGGTGTATTTAATCAAAATTGGTGGTAACAGCATAGACATGAAAAAAAGTACGCTATATTTTTTTCACTATATGTCTTGAAATTTCTTTTCTCTACAATGTCGTTCAAGAAACGAGGCGTTTTAAATGTAAAGATTACTTTGCACTTTTGAGATCAACACTGACTGATTCAATATGCATAGGGAGAATAATTTCACGGCTGATTTAAGTAGCGGTAACAGGAAAGACATGAACCTCCTGTACGCAGATTCAATTTAGTTTGTAGATAATATGTTACATACAATGATATAGAAGCTACGATTTTTCGTTAGAGTAATATTAAACGTTCTTAAAAAGTCCCTTTTGCAGATATCAAGGCGATCGGAAAATCGCAAAAAAATCATTTGAAATGTGTTTTTCTGACACTGTACGCAGACAAATACCTCCAAAATGGGTCTTAAATGCAGTTTAATCTTATCAAAATAGATGTAAGGTGTGTTTATTATTAATGTTCTGAATCACAAATCCGACAAGCTTTCATTTAAACCATTACAACTGAAATTTCCATTAGAAATAAAAAAGTTAGCATGGGTGTACTGAAAATTCGACATTTTTTGAAAACGACCCATATGACTTTTTTGGCTAAAAATACTTTTTGACACCAATGGTCTGGGCGGGAGGAAATCTTTGTTATCACAAAATAGCATACAGTTAGACCAATCAAAATGTGTGAAATAAGACATATTACAAAATTGCCAATGTCAGTTGTTTGTAAAGTTTGCTTCCAAAATGTTGTATGAAAACTTGAAAATCGTTGTAGAATGGTTTTGGGAAAAAAATAATTGTACATTTCTTTATTTCTGTAAAATAATTTAAGTTCTTGGTTAATCCAGAAATGTCAACGTTTTTATTTCACTGCTATTTACAAAAATGTTCAAGTTCACATACGACATTTTGGAAGCATGCATTTTGCCAAAATTTTCAAAGCCTGTTTGTGAGAAATATTTTTCTTGAAAAAATCGTAATTTACAACATTTTAGAAGCCCAGCGACGATATGCTGCATGATTGGGTATTATGTTTCGATATCATGGGATCACTGCCTATGATTAGAAAAAATGAAATGTCCCTCGAGTTTCATACATGTATTTGATATATTTCAAGCGGTATAACTTTTTTTTAACAAAACGTCGATCGTCCACTCTTATAAAACTTGTCCGAGAATTTGCTGATATAAACCTTTTGTATATTAAAGTGTTGCTTTTTTTTTAATCTGACAAGACTCAAGATTTGGAAATAAACATTAATTGAACAATTCATTTAGTTTTATATATTACAATGAATATCTTTAATCTAAACAAGTGCCCGTTTAAAAATTTTTCTTTACTTTGTCGTATTTATATTTTAATTTCACGAACACATAATTTGACGGCCAGCAGTGTTATTAAATTTAATTACACTTTGATGCTTTGGTAGGCCGAAAATAATTGTTAGGGCAAAAACAATTTCCAACCTTGCTTGCGTTACGAAATTGACCCAAATTGTTGCATTCATATGACACACGTAGTTTTCACGTTTGTTTTTGTTTTCTACTAAAGGAATGACTGTAATATTGTTTCTGTTTATGAAGAAATAACATAAAAAATGGGGTGCACACTTTTCTGTCTATGAAGTACGCGTGTGTTATTTTAAAGCCCTTTAAAGTGTGCACCTCATTTTTTTTTATATGTTATTTCGAATAGACAGAAAAAAATATTACTTTTATTTCTTATAATTTAATTCTAAATTCCATTTTGAACCGGAGTAAACCATGAAAAACGTTAATGACGTCGCGATCACATGACTAAATTATGTCTATGAGCTGACAAACAAAACGACGTCAGCCACTCAGAAGACGCGTTTCATCCATAATTAAATTATTTTACATTAGTCACTGATTATAACCTGAATTATACTGAAGAATCGGTGTCAAGACGAATTAAATCGTGCTAACTTGCTATAAATTCCAACTAAGGTGTGTTTGAGCGTATAAAACTAGGACGCCTAACTGTAAAATAAATTAAAATAACAATACCAAACTCCGAGCAAAATTAAAAGCCCAAACCAATCAAACTAATGGATAACAACTCTAATATTTCTGATTTGTTACAGTCATTTTTCTTGTGTGGAAAATTGTAGATTTAACCTCGTTTTTTACCTAGCTAAACCTCTCACTTGTATGACAGTCGCAATTCCATTATATTGACACAGTTGTATGAACAAAACAAAAAGACATAATAGGTAAAAATTTCAAATATAGGGGTACAGCAGTCAACATTGTGTTGTAATCTTAATCTCTATAAAAACAAACAAAAATGTCAACAAACATAGACAAAGCAAATTAGCAAAAATTAAAGACAAAAATACAAAAAAATTATAGCCTAATGTGGGGATGCATAAGTACCGAGTCACGTCAAATGGATATCACCCAAAAAAAAATGACTAAACAGAAAAAGCAATACTCTCAAAGATAAATAAAAGAATACTATAACACGTTATGAAGATGATTAACAACGACACTATCACCAAGTTCAAACTCACAGCTGATATAATAAGGTAAATACTTCCGAAATACCAAAATCATTTACAATTAGTAATTTGTAGTTGAAATTAGTGTTTTGTATCAATTCTAATCAAGTTTTGTAAATATATTTTTCACCGATAGCTGTTTCATACATTACAGATGATATAAAATCAAAAATTGCCAAATGTTTTTTTTAATGGCTTGGTTTTCGCAATCTTAAAAGGCATTTTATACGTTTCATCAACGTGTTATGATCAGAATTAAACTGTAAAATGGTTTTATTCATATTTGACAAACAGGAAACAGAGATTATGTTCTCATTCAGATCCAAAATAATTTCTCGAAAACTATCACTTACGTTCAAATCATGTCATGGCTTGTTGATAATGAATTGTCTTTACATTTACGAAAGATCGAAAGCATGTAAGTACGGACCTGTAATTACAACCAAAGGGAAAACTTCAAAATATGTATGAAGATGATTTTTCTACTAAAATGTATTCTGAATTTGGAAAGGCACATGCGTGATTGTGGTCAGTGTCAATTAACCGAATAATATAAGACGGGACAGAAGAGAATTTATATTTAAAAAAGGGGAACATTAGCCAGTCGGTCAGTTAAAATGGCTTAAAAAATAACATTTGTATAAAAATTTCAATTGCATTTACAAGCAATTTTGACACGTTAAACTAAAAAAAAAAAATTACTATACGTCGAAAGGAATCGAACTAAGCTTTAAGAAGATCTAAAATGTAAGTAATGCAAAAATATCTTCATAAATGTCAAGACGAAATTGGTTAAGATATCTTATTTCCGCTCACTTATATAAAAACCGATATGAGAGCTAACAATAATAATCCGTTTTATACAAGTAAACAACAGATTGCGAAAAGGAATGTATTGTTTAACGGGAATTGATTTATAAAAACAGTTTTAATGATTTATTAACTGAAGTTGTAGCACCTGCTACAAATAAATGGTCGTTGAAGGACGGTCAGGTTGTCGACCTGCACGTTATAAACGAGGAAAACATCTTTTCAAAAAAAAAAAAAAACAAACAAACAAGAGAAGAAGACATTAGTGACAATTCAAAAACCATCAGCCTAATAAAAAATGGACAACACAATTGAGTCTAAATATACATTCGGAAGTTAGTTAGAAGCTCAAGTTTATGTCCGTGAAGTGTTGTGTTTTTCTTATATACATAAATAAACAAATGCTATCAGTTCTTATATCAATGCGATAATTTTAAAATATCATAGCGGTGTTTTTGTTATATAAATATTAGACTCATATTTTGACAATTTTACCTATTATGTCTGTTTTGTTCACGCATCGTTGTAAATATGACAGACTTTGATGAGACTGTCATGCACGTGAGAGGTTAAGCGCTATAAAACCAGGTTCAATCCACCATTTTTAAAAATGCCAGTACCGAGTCAGAAATATGACAGTTGTTATCCATTCGTTTGGTGTGTTTTATCATTTGATTTTACCATTTGATAAGGGACTTTCTGTTTTGAATTTTTCTCGGAGTTCAGAATTTTTGTGCTTTTACTTCTTAGTAGTATTCATTATCACTGAACTAGTATATATTTGTTTAGGGGCCAGTTGAAGGACACCTCCGGGTGCAGGAATTTCTCGCTACATTGAAGACCTGTTGGTGACCTTCTGCTGTTGGTTTTTTTCTATGGTCGGGTTGTTGTCTCTTTGGCACATTCCACATTTCCATTCTCAATTTTATTGTATGTAAATAAGCAGTTTTAAAACTGTTTCTTAAATTCAAATTGTTTTTGATAACATCTTACAAATTTCTTAATTGGTTTTGGAAGCAAAACTAATCAAATGAGGGTTTAATAAACAATGTCGTAATCAAATAGCTAAGTATCAAAATGATTGTTCAAATATATAACAGTTAGCAAATTTTTATAATTTTATAATATATATTCGATATTCTCCCAACGCACGCATGGAAGACTTTCTTTATTGATAACAATTAAACTAACTTGTGACAAAGATGAATCATACTGTTCTCGTTCAGATTGATTCGACAAAATCTGACCTGTACTTTTGAATCTCCTTTTTTATACAAATTAGACCGTTGGTTTTCCTGTTTGAATGGTTTAACACTAGTAACGCTAGTAATGATTTGTTCCTATATAGCGTGGTGTTCGCTGTGAGCCAACTTCCAAGGCTCCGTGTTAAAGGCCCTACTTTGATCTATAATGGTTTACTTTAAACAATTATTACTTGGAACGTATTATGGTATACCGTGGTCTGTCTGTCCGTCCGTCGTCCACACTTCGGACAATAACTCAAAAAGACTTTCACCAATTTCCATGAAACTTAAGTGAATTGTTTATATCTATTGACGTAAGCTCCCTTTCGTTTTTTTTTAATTTCAGATTTTAAGTTTTGGATTTATAGGGCTTTATTCATAAAAAAGGGGGATTTTCAACATTTCGGACTATAACTCAAAAAGGCTTTCACCAATGTCCATGAAACTTTGGTGAATTGTTTATATCTATTGATGTAAGCTCCCTTCCAATTTTTATAAATTTCAGATTTTAAGTTTTGGATTTATGGGGCTTTATTCATAAAAAAAAGGGGGATTTTCAACACTTCGGACAATAACTCAAAAAGGCTGCCACCAATGTCCATGAAACTTTGGTGAATTGTTTATATCTATTGATGTAAGCTCCCTTTCAATTTTTATAAATTTCAGATTTTAAGTTTTGGATTTATTTTTTCTTAAAAAAAGGGGGATTTTCAACACTTCGGACAATAACTCAAAAAGGCTTTCACAAATTTCCATGAAACTTTGGTGAATTGTTTATATCTATTGATGTAAGCTCCCTTTCAATTTTTATAAATTTCAGATTTTACATTTCCGTGTTATGAATTCTTATGCTTAAAAAAGGGGTGATTTTCCAATTTTGGGACAATAACTAACACTTTCACAAAATTTTATGCAACTTTGATAAATTGTTTATATCTATTGACGTAAGCTCCCTTTCCATTTTTATAAATTTTAGATTTTACGTTTTCTAAAGTAATGAATTTTTAGACTTAAATAAGGGGGATTTTATGAAACTTTGGTGAATATATTAATGTAACATCCCTTTTGATTTGTATATATATTTCTAGTTGATCATATAAGTTCATTTAAAGCATAAAAGACAAGTTAAAAGAGCAACGGGCGTATCATGCGCTAAAGCGCAGCCCTTTATTATAAATTAGTCTGGTATATTTAAAGTTTGAATTGATGCTTTGTTTCAAATTTTGTTAGTGTTGTCTTATATAGACAACTATATCATGTATAGGTCATCATTAGCCTCTAATAAGTAATTACATTGCTTACATCCACTTAATTGAACTCTAATGGATAGTTTTTTTTTCATTTATCATACCACATCTTATTTTAATAAATATTTTATCATTATGCAAGGGCAAAAACTTTTATAACAGTGGATTTACCATGTAGGCTTTGTTGACCTCTGTAAATCTTTTTTTGTTGATAACTTCTTCTGTTAATAGTGTCCCTTTATCTTTAATGTTCTTGCCCTACACATAAAAGGGTAAACATTAGCATTTAATGACAAAAAAACTACTATTACGTTATAGATAATTCATATTTTAAGGTTTTTCTTGTCGAAGAACACCCCGAGGTGTGTTCTACGACAAGAAAAACTTAAAATATGCATTATCTGACTTATATACCGTCAAAAAAAATTAATTTTATAAAGTTTTGTAAAATTTAGTATCCTATTTTACCGACAACCCTAAAGTGGGATATTCCTTTCTAATGCGTTCAGGTTTTAAATACGCCCTGCGGTTCATTTAGAATGTGAAATAAAACTCACTAAATAATTTAGATATAAAACTTTTAAAAATTATTATCCATACACAATAAAAATATTACTGTAACTGCATGAAGTAAGATACAAATGTATTGTAACCATCCGATAACGGTGTATGACAAATACAAGACACATTGTAATTGTAAGTAATTTATTGTACCACATACAAATGTAGCTTATGGAAAAGGGGGAGGGGTATGTTTTTTTTTCCTATTTGTTATGTTATTTCTATCGCGGAAAAGTGGTTATTTTTTTTAACAATTTTATTTGAATCGAATGAGATTGTCTTTTGAATAGCAATACATTTTATTAAAAGATAATCTGGATATAGTTATGTACCCTCCGCACCTGACCCTTTCATGAGTTACGTTAATGTAATTCAATAGAATATAAGATTATCTTATTAGTTGATCATTTGATAGAGTAAAAGGTATACGTAAATTTTAAAAAGTTAAGAAATGACACGAAGACGAATATAAATACGTGTAGGTCACAGTATGATTTCCTATTCAGTGTGTATCGTTCTGAACATGCATGCAATATTTGCCACTGGACGTTAAGCAAGCAACCAAAAATCAATCAACCTTTTCAGTTTGACTCAATAAGATTTTCAAAATCTTACACACGAATATGTTAAATCTGGATTTATTTTATGAAAGTCTACATTAAAATTCATCTGACATATATGATAATGTTTCTTTATTGTAGCGATAAATTAACTAAACTTCACGTTATTTGTTTCTAAAATTAAAATACGGGACTACAATGACGGTTTCTTTTACACCTTTCATCGATTGAACTTTAAAAAATAAATTTCCAAATCGGCAACAAAAAACTATTAGACGAATAAAGTTTTGAAGTAAATCATAGGTTGCATGTTTATCAAGGAAAATAATGACCTCACACAGGTCATTATTTTATGCCTTGGAGCATATATTATTTAGTAGGCAACTGAAAATGTTGCCTCATTTGTATATAACATCAACTTGCTCATCTTCATGATCATTCTTGCTGTTTAATATTATCATTATTCTATGAAAATGAGGTCACAGTAAAATTAACCTTGGCAGACAAACATCTTATTTTTATATGACACCTTGCAGTCATTCCGTACAACAACAAGTAGAACTATGCTTATAATATCTGTAAAAAATGACAAAACCAAGAAAATTTAGCATTGACCAAAGAACCATAAAATGCAGTCATGGTTATATGAATCTGCAGAAACTGCGGACCATATAACTGAAAACATGTTTAGTGATCGCTGCATACCTACCTTCTTCTGTTTCAGATAAAATTACAGCATCGACGACATATAATATAACGAATAATTAAAAAAATATACGAATTCACTTTGAAACTTCTCTTTTTACTGTTTCTAGTGTATAGTATTTTGATTCCTTGGTACATATTAATTTTTTTTCTCCAATTTAGTTTTAGCGTAATGGAATTGTCCCCTTTTCTATTCTTGAGCATTTTCTTCATCTTGATTTATCCATGTTATTTTCACCAGTTAAAAAAAATGATAATACATTATAATTATAAATATGATAATGTCAGGAAAATCAGTTTAAAAAATGTGTCCGGTGACCCGGCCAACCAACTAAGATGGCCGTCATGGCTAAAAAATAGAACATCGGGGTAAAATGCCGTTTTTGGCTTATAACTCAAAAACTGAAGCAAATCTGACGTGGTAATATTGTTCATCAGGTCAAGATCTATCTGCACTGAAATTTTCAGAAGAATCGGACATTTCGTTGTTGGGTTGCTGCCCCTGAAATGGTAATTTTAAGGAAATTTTGCTGTTTTTGGTTATTATCTTGAATATTATTATAGATAGAGATAAACTGTAAACAGCAATAATGTTCAGCAAAGTAAGATCTACAAATAAGTCAACATGACCAAAATGGTCAGTTGACCACTTTAGGAGTTATTGCCCTTTATATTCAATTTTTAACCATTTTTCGTAAATCTTAGTAATCTTTTACAAAAATCTTCTCCTCTGAAACTACTGGGCCAAATTTAACCAAACTTAGCAATAATTATCATTGGGTATCTTGTTAAAAAAATGTGTCCGGTAACTCGGCCAACAAACCAAGATGGCCGCCATGGCTAAAAATAGAACATGGGAGTAAAATGCAGTTTTTGGCTTATAACTCAAAAACCAAAGCATTAAGAGCAAATCTGACAGGGAGTAAAATTATTGATCAGGTCACGATCTATCTGCCTTGGAATTTTCAGATGAATCGGATAATTGGTTGTTAGGTTGCTGCCCCTGAATTGGTAATTTTGAGGAAATTTTGCTGGTTTTTTTTTTGTTATTATCTTGAATATTATTATAGATAGAGATAAACTGTAGTCTAAACAGCAATAATGTACAGCAAAGTTAGAACTAAAAATAAGTCAGTATGACCAAAATAGTCAATTGAACCCCTAAGGAGTTATTGCCCTTCATAGTCAATTTTTAACAATTTTCTTAAAATTTAAAGATTTTCAATAACATTTTCCACAGAAAGTACTGTTATAGATAGAGATAATTGTAAGCAGCAAGAATGTTTAGTAAAGTAAGATCTACAAACACATCACCATCACCAAAACACAATTTTATCATGAATCCATCTGTGTCCATTGTTTAATATTCACATAGACCAAGGTGAGCGACACAGGCTCTTTAGAGCCTCTAGTTTATCTAAAATGGTGTTGCAACATATGCACTTGTTTGAATTCATAAATAAATAGTGAAGTGCCAAATTATGACGAAAAGCTTGTTTAAAGAAAAAGTATATATACAAATGTAAAGTGGATTTTAAATTTGTAAAAAGTACGAAATTAGGCCTCTAGTTTATCTAAAATGTTGTTGCAACATATGCACTTGTTTGAATTCATAAATAAATAGTGAAGTGCCAAATTATGACGAAAAGCTTGTTTAAAGAAAAAGTATATATACAAATGTAAAGTGGATTTTAAATTTGTAAAAAGTACGAAATTTTAGGAGCATTAATTTGCATTGGCCTTCATTAGTCTAAAGAATGACAAAACGAGGCTATTGACATTCGTAACATTTAAAATTGACTGTATACACGTTTACTATAAACTAAGATTTGTGGTTGCGCTAATACTGAAGTTTTCCATTGTTTTAGATGGTGTCTAAAGGTTACCAGAGGGTCGCTATCTTCCAATCACGATTGCATTAGTTCTGTATTTTTCTTAACGTATATGAATGGAGTGTTTCAAAAGAAGCATGTAACTCCAATTATAAAAATAAAACAACCATACAAAAGACAAAAAACTTGTCCAAATTCAGGATGCAATTAATCATTTCCTTTTTTACGTCAGAATCTCTGAACACAGACATCCTGAACTTAGCAATAAGCTAAACCATAAATGTTTTCGAGAAATACAAATATAAGGATGAGCAAATCATAGAAAGTAAGGTTATACAGGATACAATTCAGACAATGACTGAAATTGTGAAATAATGAAGCGGATGTGAATCTGACATTTCTTTTAAAACTGAGAAATATGTAAGTTTTCAAATTAGCTGCTTTCGTAAAATTTTACAGTCTATGACAGATAATACATAATGAAGACTTAAAAAATGACATTTTCTATTTCAAACATGAAATTGATTATCATACTTCCTTTCAATGCACTTAATACAGTTATGAATACAATGAGATCAACAAAGATTGAAGGATTTTTTTAAATGATTTTTATATACAGGTAGCAATGATTCCATTTTTTTGTTACATTTAATTTTAGTAATTCAAATCACTTGCAATGACAAATATGAAAACAATACCTGATTTGTGTTTGACAAGTATTAAATAAAAAAATAATATATAATACCACTAAAACAATGTATGTACACAGGTGCTCAAACAACCGTAGAATTCCTAGTTCTTAAAAAAATAAATCAGTAATATTTCAGAAAATAAAAGAGAATATACATCGATTTTCATTTATAGTCTTTGTTAAATTTGTTTATTGTTCAACCGTATTGAGTTTACTGTAAACGTCAAATGCATCTCAAGCCTCAATTTTCTTATTTTACAAAATCCATGTTACTCTATTTTTCTTCAAGGACGTCACATACAATTCTATGTTCCTTTTTCTAAAATCTGTGTCCATGCTGTACATCTGATTTGGACATATTTGCCCTAGAAAAGTTTTTAAATTGTTTTAGGTGAGATGATTTTGGTTGAATTTTTGAAGGAAAAATAACTGATACCTACAGTATTTTTGTAAAATATAGGTCTAATTGTAATTTTTTTATTTATTTACTTAATGCTTCTTTACGATTCGATGAAATCGTCCTTACATAATGCTGTTACATCATTAATAAATACAGAGGATAATGACTGTTCCTTTATATTCACGAAAAATAACAAATATCAAGAAGTGGTATGAATTTTAATTAGACTGCGCAGTGACTTATGGACTTATATAAGAAGGGAATGATATGATATTAAAGTAAGCACAATGACACATTAAACTCACATAGTTTGGATCAAATTAGCTCATCTTAAAAAGTTAATATCGGCAACTGTCTATGGAACATTCAGGAATTGCATAGAAAGTACAGACGCTGTTTCGTGTATTTTTATAAATCATGTTTCGAAAAGAGGATACGACTTCATTAAGTTGTATTGTTTTGCATATTCTTGTAATGCTAGATCCGTTTATTAGCTCTTTTCTTCATAGACCTAAAGCATAACAGAAGTGTTTACCATGATATTATATTGTTACGTGTCACTAGTTGTGATATCCTGTGGTTTCTGTTATTGATGGAATATGTTTATTGTTGTTCTGCAGTTTGCATTTTGTGTCGAATATTACATTATTTGTGTGTGTTTCTGTCATTTAGTGTTGTCATTTTAACGATATTTTTAAACATTGTTATGAAAGGCATGAGAGGTTTGGTTAGCCATTAAAGCAGATTCAACCCAGCATGTTTCCTGGACCAAGTCAGGAATATGGCAGTTGATTACCCGGTAGTTCGTTTCTATGTACTAAGTATGTTGGCGTTTGTTTTGTTCCACTTCAGTTTTCCTCTTATCATGCTCCAAGTTGATATGTTTCCCTCGGTTTAAGTAACCTAGATTTGTCTTCTCTCAATCAATTTATGACTTTTGAACACCAATATCAGCTGGATATATTACTGTGGCATTTATTTATATTAAAGAAAAGAATAGTAAATGAATGTTTGTCATAAACAATGATGAAATTTCTCAAAAATAAATTTTTAACCCACTATGTTCTTCTGAAAATGGCTGTATAAAGTCTTAAGTGTCTTAGTCTTAGTTGCTTAAGTGTTACGTTTCGTTTTGTCAGTTTTCTTGGATTTCCAAGCTGATTTACAGACCTATCCACTGTATGTATTTTGAAATGATGTATCTCATTATTATTGATGTGATACTTGATCTTTGTGCTCTACTGATCAACATGTAAATAACTTCGGTTCTAATTCAGCTTTACTGAAATTGATTATTGTAAGCGTCCAAATGACGACATATCAGTTTTCAACATGTATGAGGACATTCGTCTTCGAAAGTTTAATGAAAGTGTTGAATAAAAGAAAAATGTGAAATGTATTTCTAAGCAAAACTAAATGTACCACAATGTAGCGCCTAAAGCTTTGCAAAACAGATCATAACAAATTGTATTTTGTATGGGAAAGTCATTGGGGTTCGTGTTGTTTATTCTTTATTTTTCTATGTTGTGTCGTGTGTACTATTGTTTTTCTGTTTGTCTTTTTCATTTTTAGCCATGACGTTGTCAGTTTGTTTTAGATTTATGAGTTTGACTGTCCCTTTGGTATCTTTCGTCCCTCTTTTAAAGACTATCAAGAAATTCAATGGTAAATAAATAAAGATTGAGAGGACAAATCGCCAATATAAAAACAACAGTATAGTCTTAATTAATACATACAGGCAATCAATATTTATAGTATAAAACTACCATTGTATACTAAAAACTAATAATTTGCTCGTCTGATGTGTTGTTTTCTAGATCATAAATGTAATTGTTTCTTGATAGTAAAAATGATAATGGTATACTACTATACTCTACAAACATAAAAAAAATAAATATAAAAAACTATCACTGCATAATACAATAAATTATTTTAATAATCTTATTCGATTTAAATTGAACATTACATGAAATTAAAACATTATATATAGGAGCATTGAGCAACAATTGTCAACTTAATTCTTATGAGGCTTACTTTATACAGAAAAGAAAAGAAGGTAACCATATTCGTCCTTAAACATTACATGCCGCCATATAGATGATGTTCTCTCGCTCAAAAAAAATAATTGGTGACTATTTTGAACGCATCTATCGCAGTCCTGGCATGTAATGTTGTCATTTTAATGTTATATTCAACATTGCTATAAAAGCGGGAGGTTTGGCACGCCACAAAACCAGGTTCAACTAACCATTTTTGTCTTTAAATGTCCTGTACCAAGTCAGGAAAAATTGACATTGTTATATTATAGTTCGTTTGTGTGTGTGTTACATTTTAATGTTGTGTTTTTGTTGTGTCGATGCTCTCCTCTTATATTTGATGTGTTTCCCTCAGTTTAAGTTTGTAAACCGGATTTCTTTTTTCTCAATCGATTTATGAATTTCGATCAGCGGTATACTACTGTTGCCTTTATCCATCTAACTAGCGATAAAGTATACAGTAGATACATTTAAGTCTGTCTCACATCTTGACTTACATATAGACATTGACAATAAGGGTCGGTTAAAAACAAAACTTAATGACAAAATAGATGATTTCAGCTTCCCAGTTGTGATTGTTTTATTTCTATGTAGCTACCTTCCAACAGCGCCTACATATTGAGTATATATCTCCTAACTGATACGATAATTACGGGCTTGTATTTCCTATCATGACTTCCTTGAAAGAGAGTTGTTTTTTATGTAGTATTATTTTTCTGTTTGTCTTATCTTTTTACCCATGGCGTTGTCAGTTTATTTGTTTTATCTATGAGTTTAAATGTCTCTCTGGTATCTTTGCCCCTCCTTTAAAAGGTAATGAACATGTTCACGCCGGTATTTGTTTATCATAAAAGACAATAATTTTTTTCCGTTTCCGTGTAATGAATTACTTTAAGCGGAAGCTAAGCAGCGATTTGTCGATGTTGCTGACTGAAACGAAATAGGACCTAAAATTATACATTATTCCACAAATGGAATGATAAAGTAAAATGACATTACCGATCTCAAAGGTAAATTCAAACGAATAAATAACGACTGTTACATTTCTCACTTCGTACAAGTACTTCTTATGTAGAACATGGTAGAAAACGAAAGACAACAAGACAAAAATGTACAATAACACATAATCGGGATGTATAATTAAATTAAATACCAAGCCACGTGAAAAAAGACAAATAAAAGAATACTATAATACATAATTAAGACGATAAACACCGTCAGAACCTAAATTTATGTTATAAGATCATCGTGTATTTTTGTGAAGTTCATACGGAATATTTATCAACTTGGTCTTGGCAACTTTCCATTACTTTTTCTAGTAACAAAGGATGAGACGTTTATTTACAGAATCCTAGTTCATCTTCTTTCTGCTCAGACTCTGGTTACGTTTTTACAAAATCTGAGTAGCAGCTGCAAGCTCTTGAATACCAAATGTGTTGAGAGATGTATACCCCACATGTAGATAAAGCTTGTATATTGCTATTATAGAGGTGGCAGTTATTGATAAATTCTAAAATTAGAATAGTTCGTTTGTCAAAGAATCTGTTACTGAGATGGTTCTTCAATTTCACATTGGGAAAGGTGGGTTGAAAAATCAATACTTTTGATTGATGTAAATTCAGAGAAATATCTAGATTTGAAATTACCCAGAAGTTCTTTTGATTTGTTTTTAGAAACTAATACAGTTTAACTTATCTTTAGCCTCTCTTTTACGCCTAGTAAAGTTCTGACTTTGGAACAGGAAATTATTCATTGAAAAATTCATTTTTTATTGTTTTTTGCCTTGATTGATCTTCTTTATTTATTAGATTTGAACATCGAGATTTTACGGATTGTAACAGTTGTTTTTAGAAAAAAAGGTTTCACAACTCCGGCAGACAATGTTACGTCAAAATGGTGGTTTTGGGTAACTTATTTTAAAAATGTGTAGTAAGTCAAAAATTATCTTTGTCCTACAGGCCAAAAATAAAAATAACGGTGAAGTATGGTCAAGTCTACATAACGACAAACAAACTCACAAAAATTGCTAAATTCCTTTCAGATGAATTGTGAGTGTTCTTTTGTTGAACGACAGAGCTCTCGAAATCTGATTTTTCCCTATTTGTTCATAAAGAGCATTTGCTGAACTTGACAATTATTTCTATCGCAACATATCTTAATTGTGTCAGTCCTTTGCACTTGTTGTTGATTAAACCTTCGAACCACTACTTTTCATGAACTCGGGAATACCTACATGTATCTAAGGAACAGTGAATATATTGTTAGATGTATTTTCTATTTCGTTTCAAAGTTGAATATGATGCAATTAATTTTCAAGTTATTTGCCGTTTTAATAAAAAGAGGGAGTGCATACCAAATGTTAAATAGTTTTCAGAAGCAGTAAGTTACAAATGGAGCTGTATACACATGTCGAATGAACTGAGTTACTGTCAAGTTGGACATGGAATGAAAGTGCTCTTCTTTGATATATTGTTAAAAAGTAAAATCACCAAAATACTGAACTTAGGAAAATCTAATCGGAAAGAACATAATCACATGGCAAAATCAAATAACAAAACACATCAAAAACGAATGTAAAGAAAAGAACGTTCCTTAAATTGTTGTCTCCTGTACAACCACATATGCTCTACAATATTCTTTTTGAACGTAAGATATAGAAATATGATCACCAGCAAAAGATTTACTTATGTAGACGAAACGTGCGTATGGCGTACTAAATTATAATCCTGATACCTATGATAAATATTTACACCACTGGGTCGATGCCACTGCTGGTGGACGTTTTGTCCCCGAGGGTATCACCAGCCCAGTAGTCAACATTTCGGTGTTGACATGAATATCAATAATATGGTAATTTTTACGAATTTCTTTGTTTACAAAACTTTGAATTTTTCGAAAAAATAAGGAGTTTCTTATCCCAGGCATAGATTACCTTAGCCGTATTTGGCACAATTTTTTGGAATTTTGGATCCTCAATGCTCTTCACCTTCGTACTTGTTTGGCTTTTTAAATATTTTGATATAAGCGTCACTGATGAATCTTATGTAGACGAAACGTGCGTATTGCATACTAAATTATAATCCTGGTACCTTTGATATCTTTTTACTCACAGTAGAAAAAAATAATAGTATATGTATAGCGTCTTTCATGATTCTATTCCCATTTCTTGAATATATTTGTCTCTTTTTTCTAAGTTGATTATTTAGTTAATTTGATGTTTCTTAAGATGTTGATGCGTTGAACATTAAGGAGAAACTTTGTCAATTGAGTTATAAACTTGTACTTTTTGTTTTTGTATTATTTATGACTGACATTAGAACGAAGTAATGTATCAGAAATAAAACAATGATAATGTAACTGTCTTTTGTAATCTTTAAAATATCATTCATGTACTGTGACATTTCATATTTTACACAGTTTGAGTGCTGTAGATTACCATATCTCACTTTCATTTGATATTACAATAAACATGTTTTACACTGCATCTTTATTCATGGTGTTGCTGTCTTTTTGTCTGGCGTTACTGCGTTGGCTATTTACCAATTAAAACTGATTGGTTTGTTATTGTTGCAGCGAGTTACCACTCTTCTCTTGGAATTTCTGTACCTAGCTTTTTCATAATTTTTATATATTCGCCATCACGTTACATTATTTAGAAATTTCAGTAGGTGTACGTTGTTTGGGAACGTGACCAGGAAAATAAAGGATATAACGTGCGGCTAAATTAAGATGAATAATAGTTATTGTCAATATCGTGTTTAAGCTGTGTTGTAGGGTAAAATTATAAAATATTTTAGCATCTTCTACTTTGGTCGTCTTTTTATCAAAAGTACAACGTACACATTTTATGACGTTCAATTATAATGTAGATCAAAAGATAGATATAAATAGGCGGACAGAAGTTCAGGTCGTAATAAAAGTACATGTTATATTATTGGAGCGGCATCTCGAACTAAATATTGTGTTTAAATATTTGATTACTGAAATGGCTATATACTTTCTAAATTTCAAGAAAATTAGAAGTTAAAGCAACATACACATTAACTTTTATATACTTGCCGATATAATTGATATATAGGCTTGAACTTGAACCTGATTTATTCTAAATTGCCAAGTATTGTCAGCTATTTATTGACCCTCTATTTGCTATGTCAATCAATACAGAGTATTTCACTGAATATCCGTATGAAATTCTGAAAGCTCTTTCCTGACACTACATACCATGTGCACTATTATTAAACAACTGCAGCAAAATCTTTTGTTACAAATTCCCATAAATTCGAAAAGAAAGGATACTAGGTGGGTGTTCAAAAAAATTAATCTAATGAAATGAAGAAACACTATATCAAAGTAATGTCTGATGTTACTGTTTATTAAAGCAATTAGTGATTGTGTTCTTTAAAAAAAATTACAAAATCAGTTTCTTGCAACAATGAATAATTATTATGGTGACTTTTCCTTTAAAGTTTTTTTCCCTTTCATGATAAGACAGAATTCGAAGTTATATAAGTTATAATACAATGGGGTACATGAATGATAGTAGAATTGTTGTTTAAAAAAGTTGCGATATACGGTGATATTTTAATACTAGAAGGTTAGATTAAAGCAAGAAAAATGTATTTGCTTTTTTGGACTTTTCAACTTATTTAATGCGTCCTTCGTTTATGAGTCTTTTGATAACGCGTGAATGGCGTACAACATTTTATCGTGGACATTGGTATCTTTAAAATGAGTTTATATGTAAACTATCAACAATCAGTTCTAAAATCCCGATATAATAATTCACAGAAAGTGATTTAATTGATTGTCTTAAAATAATATGATTGCTGAAGACATAACAGTTTGGTACAAATTTGTTTAGCCACAAGAATAGAAGTTATGTAACTAAAGGGATGAAATATTATGTGTCAAATCAATAAACATTCTTTTCAAACGTTACGTTGATGTGAACGTTGTGAATTTAAGCAGTGAGAACAAACTAAAAGTGCAGTTAATTAATTTCTATTAATTTGTCTTAGGTATCAAATGTAACTGGAAACAACAGTAGTACATCAATCATGTCAATAATCACCGATGTCAATGTCTATCCTTTCAATCCTCTGGGAAGACAATTCTTATTGATAGTCAATTTAAGTGGTAAAGTAATGAATTTCAAACATCTTTTCCTATAAAAAGTAATTCAACATCCCATGATACCGCACCTATAAATACTGGTCCTGACAGATGAAGTGTATTGTTATAGCCTTTTCTCCACCAGGACCTTCCATATTAATTTAATACTGTGAGATGTTTAAATATATACATGTTTCTATATATCTATATTCTATATATATGTGGAGACCAATCACTTATGGATGCATCTATCAGTAAAGGATATAATAATATATCGTTTGCACTAATTATCAGTAAAAGAAGGACGAAAGATACCAGAGAGACAGTCAAACTCATAAATCGAAAATTAACTGACAACGTCATGGCTAGAAATGAAAAAGACAAACAGACAAACAATAGTACACATGACACAACATAGATAACCAAAGAATAAGGAACACGAACCCCGCCAAAAACTAGGGGTGATCTCAGATGCTCCGGAAGGGTAAGCAGATCCTGTTCCACATGTGGCACCCGTCGTGTTGCTTATGTGATAACAAATCCGGTAAATAGTCTAATTCAGTAGGTCACATTCATGAAAGGGAAGGGGATTATAGTTACGACGTAAGGAACATATCCGATATCATTTGTGAAAATCGTGTAAATGTCATGTAGATTGAATTTATATTTGAAATATAAAGATCTTGCGTCGTCAATTATTCGCTTTTTGGTGCATCGAACAACTTCTGTACTCTTTAATATTTCTCTTAAATAACCTTTACTGTTGTAATCTAGCATGATTTCAAATCTGCGACTTTGTTTCTGATATTTTTGTGGTTTTTTTTTTCGCTGGGATTTAAAGTCATGCACTGGAGATATCGGGACAACACCGGCGGCAATGTTTCCAGCGCTCTAGACTTCTTAACTACCTAGACTGAACTAAACCTTAACCTTTCGATGGCCAAGTATTACCTTTCACTCGTCAGTAGAATCTAAAGTTGTAACACACTATACATGATATAAATAAACTCATCCTAGATACCAGGACTAAATTTAGTATAAACGCCAGACGCGCGTTTCTTCTACAAAAGACGCATCAGTGACGCTCGAATCCAAAAAATTTAAAAAGGCCAAATAAAGAACGAATATTAGCCATGACGATTGAAGACTAGCTAAATATCTGTCGTAAAGGATCACAAGATGAAGTCACAGAAATAATTATTTGACAAGTAGGTCAAACAACTCTACTACAGATCTGGTCCATACATTAAACGGCTGAAAACACATGTACATTATATTCATAATTTCTCTAAATATCAGCACATCAGCCCGGATTTGAACTCATATGTGTAATAAGAATACCAAAACCAAACAGAAATATTTAAAAATAATATGGTAATTGTTTGGAAACTCATATCCCAGCTTATAAAAGATTCATATTTTTACGATAAACATGCAAAATTGAGAATAGAGTTGGGGAATATGTCAATGAGACAAAAACCCGAACATAGTCATACGGTAACATCAATCATTAAGGTTGACATGTTAGGAAATTAATAGTAATTAAACTATACACCTTTCATACATTACATGTAGTTGGTTCGCTATATCTCAAGGTAAGTTTTTTTTACACCAGATGCACGATATAAATCCCCTTAAGGGTGTCACCGTCATCAAGTATTAGCAGAATAGTGTCCGACGAGAAGACAGCATCTTTAGATGAAATACATAATACATGCTGTTCTTAATAAATCATCAATCGGAAATACTGTAAATTTTGAATGAAAATCGACAGACAATATTTCAATTTGTATTACACCCCAAAATTACAGGCAGAAGTTTGAAAATCACTTTTTACAGAAGTCAACAAAGTTCACTTAATAAATAATTCAAACTGAAAACGAGGGATCGTATCTTTTACAACAAATCAATACGGTCACTACCAATATTTTGGATGAAACCAATCATTTTTTGTACACTTTAAAAAAAATATGCATACGTCAAAAGTGTTAAAGAAATTAGTGTCTCCTGTATAAAAACATATTCCCATCAATAGCACAAAACATTTCAATCCTCAAATCCATCTCGACCAATGCCTTTCTCCGCTGATAATGTTTTTTTCTATCGACATGACTTTAACCACATAACCATCATGGCAAGGATTAATATATATGTTTGACAGTTTTTAGCCACTATTCAATAAAACTCAATATCTTTGCAACACAAGGCTTACTGCGGGCCACATATTTCATCCAAAAGTTTGATCATTGCTGAATATCTACTAAAATTAGAGTGTCGGCATGAACCTGTTCAACACTTAGTTGATGTTGTCATACATTTAATTAGTAGTGATAATAAAATATGTTTAGAAATAAATATGTATGTATAGGTTAATTTACTACAATACTAAATTTTACTCATTTATTTTTGTAACGAGTGAAGCTGATATTATATAAAAAGAAAGGTAACTCTTGCTGGATAAAGTGTAATGAACAATTGTTTCAATGTTCAAATAATGTATTTTTTCCATTTATTGTGAATTCAATGTTCGGAGATTTCAATTATATATTAATTTTGTAAATATTAAAAAGAAAAAAACCAAGATTAATCTTTCTTATTATTGTTATTTATCTAATTGCTTACCATACATGAATGTATGTTTGTAATAATATACAATGTTGATTTCTCTTCCTCGTGTAATTGAGTACAAAAGACAACTCGGAAAACCCAAATCGTATATTCAGAAACTCCTTATTTATTAACTCACGTATTTCATTTTTGTACAACATATCTTGATCTTTATTAACGGCTTGTGTTTATTTCTCCCTTCTTTTTAACCTTTTTATTTGACTCTTTATTTTTTTAACTACTTTTGGATGGACGTTTTCAACATCTAGGAAGCATCGAGGCTATTGTTTGACTTATAATGCTTTCATTAAACCCAATAGTATACTTTAACTGAATACAAGGCAACACAACACAATATTACTCTTTGGTATTGTTGCAAATACTATATTACTATACATATCATATATGCCATAACACGGACCATTAGTGATACTAAAATTAATTATAATGACAGATATTTACCATATATACTGATGTAGTAAACTTGATATGAGGAAGGCGCTACCTTTAATGCCAGCTTTATACTAAGACTATACTACATCCTATATATTGATTGGTTGTTGGTTGTTTAACGTCAAGTGGCAAATATTTCATGTATTTTCAGGACGAATGTCCTAGGTTACATTAACATATAGTTTTTGTATAAAATAAAATTATAAGTTCAGATTGAAAATGTTTAGGGAATGATCATTGAACTTCAAAAGGCAGGAGGGAGTTATGGTTTTTTTCCTAAAAAATATATTCTTATTCCCAAATTGATGGAAACAAAATCTGTTCAAGCAGAGGACAAAAACAATATTTTGAATCCAGATCTTCACCAAAAATGATTTTATCTTTCAGAAATGCAAAATAAATTTAACTTTTATATATCTAAAAATATTTAAAACTTCCCAGACGGCACAGGTAAGTCTGTACACAGTATTTTTTAGGTGATAATATGTTGTATTTGCTAATTTGTTATGATGAACCTTAATACTAGTGTTAAATTTTGACTTAATAATTTTAATTGATAGCGATGAAGGGGTTCAGTGAAAAAAATCTGACTCAAACAAAAAAACATTCGTATTCCTGATCATCTTCAGTTTGTTAGTTCTACATCAATTTCATGTCCTAATTCAGAGTCAGTTTTATGACATTTCTTGCATACTTTTTTTTTGTTAGCTCACTTTTCAAGTTTTTATATGACAGCAAAATAAATTTGAGAATGGAAATGGGAAATACAAGCATGTCAAAAATTTACTTTCGAGTAATGCTTAATCATGTCATAGTTGTTTTCAAGAAGAAACATTTGGTTTCAAGACAATAACTTTAGTATAAGTGAAATTGTACTAGAACGTTCAATACACAAAAGGAAGATTAAAATTGATTTTGGGGTTATGGTACAACATTTTTGGGGTTGTTTTTTTTTTTATCAAATTTTGGGTTTTTCTTTAAAAATTTACCATATTTACATGGATTATACTCATCTAGTATATATCACTACAAAAGTCAAAAAGTCTGAAAAGACCATTTTTTGTTTGAATTTTCATGAATTTTTACTCGACATTCTTAATTAGTCTGAATGATTTTTAAAAATTCTTGACATAGTATAAATTTTTCTAATAAGGTTCTTGATTTTTCTTGACAAGTGTCTTGACAGTATGAACATTGTCTTAAAGTTTCTCGACACTTCCTGTATCATCTGATAAGAGTCTGGATTAGTCTTAACCATTTCTTGACTGTCTTAAATTTGTCTCGATCTGTCTTGACATATTCTAGACATTCTTAATTATGTCTGAATATGTCTTGACACATTCTTGACATTCTAAATAATGTCTGAATATGTCTCGACACATTCTTGACAGTCTTAAATATGTCTTGACACTATCTCAACAGTATAAATTTCGCCTGAAATGTGTACAGACTTATTTTGCACTATTTTATTGCTGTTATATACTCCTTTTTATTATGGCTAAACTAAACTTTGAAGAATCAAGGATAAATTTGGTATGGTAAGATAAGTTTTAAAATGTGACCATGTGTCTCTTTTGGACCCCACATTATTCCCATCTTGATTGAAAAACCTTCTCATTTTTTAGAACAACCCAAAAACATTTTTTATTAAAATTTGAGTGCTGAATTTTTTAATTTTTTATCAAAAATAAATATTTGTAATAACTCCTTCCTTGTTTGAGATCCATTTCCTATAGAAATCATTGATGAGACCCATTATAAACACTTTTTTTAATTATTATTCCTCGAGTAAATAATAATATTCTTTAATATTTGGGAATTGTTCAATTTGTTTTTATGTGAAAATAATTAATTTCATAATTTTGATGAAGAAAATTCATTCTAATTCATTTTTTTTTCATAAAAATGATGATTTAATAATTTTCATATATAAACTTTTTAAATTGTTTTTTGTGTGGTTGGTCCACTGATAATTGTATGGCTGATTACAGGGATGTCAGTAATTTCTATTTGACAGTTGCGTGTACTCTGGGTGTGGAATACCTTAATTTTATGGGGAATATCCTGTCCACGTGTAATACTTAATATATATTCCAACAGATGACATTACACAAATTTTTCTTCTGTTAAACATGTTAAATAAATTATTTTTAATTTCCTCGTAATTTGTTATTTATATAAACCACATTTTTGTACAATAATTGTTTACCATAATAATATTGAATATTATGAATGTAGAAAGATTTAGGAATTAAAATTTGTATTTTTTTAAAAACCCAATCTAAATTGTTTTATATCAACACACTCACTTTTCATTTTTGTTGTAAGAAGTGTAACTTGAAACAGCGGTATATAATATTAAGAGAAATAAAGATTAAAGTTATATCCTGAATATTTGTCATGATTTGTAAAACTCAGAACTGTCAAGTAAATTTGAGACACAATTCAAAAGGTTCAAAATATGTCAAGCCATACTGAGAAAAAATTAGAATGTCGAGAATATGTCGAGAAATTTCAAGACAGTATTCAAATGTCAAGAATTTGTCAAGAAATTTTAAGACCATATTCAGAATGTCGAGAACATGTCGAGTAAATTTCATATAAATTTAATATAAATGAGAATTTGTCAAGAAAAATTAATACACAAGTCATACTTTTGGAGAATGTCGAGTAAAAGTTCATGCAAATCAAGACAAAAACTGGTCTTTTCAGACTTTTTGACTTTTGTAGTGTATAGATGCAACAAATACTGATTTGGCAGGAGATGCATACAAAATAGGATGTTTTAATTATTATATTTGTAATTTGTGCATTTTTCCTATGATGTGTACTTCTTCATAATGTCGACATGAGTATCATGAAAGAAAATATATTTGGTAAGTATATTCACAATTGACATGCGCCAGTGGGAGGCAAAAGGATCTTCTTTCCCTTTAACTCCCAAAATTACACATGTCTTTTTTTCTCACAGAAACACATGAGTTATTTGTTAAATAAAACACTTGTCATTGTTTAAAACTTTCAGTAATAAAAATTAAGTTTAGCCTTTTTGAATGTTTCACTGATTGTGTGAAAATTTTAACAGAAAATGTAAAAAACACTAGTCTTGATGAAATTGCAGCAGCATTATCTGTAGAATTATTGATAACTTTCCTCACTATATATTCACAAGGATATAACTAACATATTGTCCATGCTATTCTGATCTGAGTTTTTATTCATACATATACTAGCATGGCTGGTGCTATTCCAAGTTGTCTTCTTTTTGTTTCTTTTGAAGTAATTGTTTAACCTGTTCAGCCACTATAAAGGATTACAATTCTTATTTAGACGCAACACATAAATAATGACCAAAAAGGTACAGCTTTCACATGAGAGAAGCTAGGAAAAAAATAAATGTACACATTTTCAATATTCTTGTAGGACTTAATACTATCAATATCATATGCAATTAAGGAGATATGTAGTTAGAGACGTCTGCTGAATAGAAATGTTTGGGTTCACTTGATACCTGTTTTCAAATTAGTTCATATTGAAGTTTGATGGGTCCCAAATTAAAATATGTTTGATTTCAACTTGATTGATTGACTTGATATGACAAATTGACATAAAAAAATTGGTGTTTTTTATATGCTAAATATACATTGTACATCTGTGGTCATATCAGGCTGTGCATGGCGAAGCATTTTATTGCCTTTAGGTTTGTAAATTTTTTATTTTTGTCAGGAAAATAAATTTGTAGTTCTGTTATGAAGTTGCTAACATGAGAGTACCCAAATTGCACCTATATTGTCAGTTTTTTTCACCAACTTTTTTTTATGAACCAGACAAAAGTTTATTCTGTGCTTATTTTTTAGACTATCCTTGTTTACAATATAGTTACACCAATTTAATTTTGAGTCCATGCAGTCATAAAAAAATGGGTTTGAACTGACCTCCAAGCAATCCATGATTCTGTAATGATGTCAGTACCCAAATTCCATACATCATTACATGTTATTTCAAATCCTTAAAACTGGAATATAAACAGATGTTTAGTTTTATTTCTTCAAATATTTCGAACAATTTGACATTATTCCATGCTTCAACTTTTATTTTTTGAAGAAAAGGATGCTGGTAA
Source organism: Mytilus edulis (assembly GCF_963676685.1). Taxonomy (NCBI): domain Eukaryota; kingdom Metazoa; phylum Mollusca; class Bivalvia; order Mytilida; family Mytilidae; genus Mytilus; species Mytilus edulis. Next base: position 12,743,506 of record NC_092347.1, on the reverse strand, counting down.
CACATTTAATTTGCTCATTTTAAAAAGATGATAATTAAATAACTGTACATGGTGAAAGAAAACTTGTAAGATTTCCACAGTTTGTTTTGTTGAATAGGTGCAATTTTGGTTATTGAGTGCAGTTTTGGTACTGTAATGTTATATAACCATAAGTGTGTATTGCTAAATAGGTTGAAATGTGAACCTGATATTGTGATAAAGTACTCTGTAGAGTGAAAATGTTTTTGATCAGGTTTAAACTGATGCATAAAATATACAGGTGACTGTTGCAGCTTGAATTTTTTAGGATGAAGCGCACATACATGACATACTCCCAAGTAACATGCCCTGTACATGTATATACCTATCAAAGTCATGGTATTATTATGGGTTAAGACCGTTATCATATGAACTCCATCTTCCCATAAAATCCTTTTTTGGACAATATGGGAGCATACAATATACAGTTTGTACTTGAATGTACTAGCCAGACTCAAGTCTCCAAGTTTCATTTTATGATTAAACTTTGAGAGAGAAAACAAAACAGTTTCCATCTCCATGGACTGTATCTGATAAAGTGATCTATGTGACAAAATCAGTGAAAAGATTTGTTGAGAGTTTGCCAAAGGAAGTCATGAAAATAAATATGTAGCTGTGAAGCTGCTAACATGAGAGTACCCAAATTGCACCTATATTGTCAGTTTTTTAACCAACTTTTTTAAAGAACCAGACAGATTGTGAATTCTTGGGGTGGGTGGGGGGTGGGGTGCGTACTTAAAGTTTTGAATTAGTCTGTGGGCTTACATGACTTACCGTGATCACATTCGACAGTATAACCAACGTCATTATCACTGTTCTTTGATGTGGGGAATTATGTGGCAGGTGAACATAAGTAGTCATGGTCAACCAGTGCACCGGAGTTTACCCCACATGCCGCATGACCATTATAAAAAAATCCCGAAATGTATTGCTTACAGAGGTTTGTTCTGTGTTCCCATTGCTGGTCGGAACTTTTACGCTAAATATGTTATCATTAATTATGATTTTGTGACTTTTAAATGAAGTACCTGTGATTACTAAGGAACTTTGTTTTGACCTCACTGACAATGGAAAATGAAGCAGACGAAACATGGCGTCAGATGTTGTGACGTCCAAACTTCGGTAATTTCCGTGGTACAATAAAATTTAAATTAACTTCACAAGTTACCAAAATTTCTGAATTCTTGTTTTTGTAAACAAATACAAATTCATGTCGTTTTTCACATAGAAATTATTCCTATCTGTCCCGTTTTTTCAAGTTCACGTTGAAACGTTAAATTCGGCAGTCATTAAAAAAAATAATCGTACGAGATTTAACGAGAGTGACGAAACTTTTTAGATGGGTCGTGTAGAGAGAGTTATCGTTCTTTATTCCAAAACGATGCTTCTACCATAAGTGCCAGCTAAGGCTGGCATATCGAAACATAATGTTATTGCATAAAATGGTCACAAGTTTTGTATATGTCTGAATCTTTACATCTGACCTTTCAGAGGATGCAAAGCCACAAAAATGATGATTGTATATTCTCTCAACACTTGGCGAATGGACAGGCACAATACATATCATTAAGCACACATTTTCATCCAGGATTTGATATTTATCTACTTATTATAAGTTTAATGTTAACTAATCGGTCATTTAGATAGGCAAAAATTAAATGTAAGAATTTGAATACGTATAATACTTTCCTGATTGCTAGGGAATATTTGTATCGTAATGTTTACCTGCAATTACATTTTATAACTCTTGTTTGTTTACCAAGTAAACTTATGAACGCAACAAAGCACTTGATGGTTTTGACATAACTTTTATATACTTGTATAAAAAGATCAAACGATGAGAAAGTCACAAATTACTAAATGCGTCATGTAATGCTCACACAGACCAATGATTAAAATTAAAGATACCACGGATAAATGTAAGTCCACCTCATATTTTGAATCACATCTTAAAATTGACAATACGGGTCGGTTGTAAACTTACTTTTACCAAAATAAAAAAGAGGAATTCGGCTTCATATTGTGAACTTTCCACTTTTAAATTTTAGCACATGCTAATTGAATATGTATTGTCAAGTTTATACGATATTACAGATGTTGTGTTTCATGCTTTCAATTTTAAGTCCACCTTTTTCTACACCAGGAAATGCTTGTACCAAATCAGGTTTATGACAGTTGTTATCCATTAGATTGAAATGCTTGAGCTTTTGATTTATGTCATTATCGAGGGGTTCGTAGTGATAAATATGAAGTTTTCCCTTCTCAAATTTGAATGGTTGATCTGGTTGGTGTTGAACGTTATAAAATATATGTGTAGCATGTGATATTTGTGCTATGACCATCACGTGTACAACGGTTGGCAAATGTGGCGTAGGATATGCTTAATCTTTCTCTGTCTCATTTCGGGTTAACGACAGTATCGAAAAGGATTGATAGAGTTGTCCAATATATAAAGTAACAATCCCTATTGCACAATGTCATATATGGAACTTTTAAATGAAAAAAACAACAAACATTGTGTCATTATCGTTAATCATTCAATATAAAAAAGAATTCAAAACGGAAAGGTCCTAATCAAATGGCAAAATCAAACGATAAAACACATCAAACGAATAGACAAAAACTGTCATATTCCTGACTTGGTACAGACATTTTCAAATGTAGAAAATGGTGAATAGTCTTAACGCTTCTTAAGAGAAAAATATCGGCCTGGAATTTGTTTATTATAGCATAAAGTAGTATTTTGGTTAAAACAAGTTACTTAGATAACAACAAAATAAACGGAATGTTCCATTTATAAATCTCATTAATCTAGGCCAAAGTTTGACACATAGTAAATAGATTTGAGTCAACATTTAAAAGCTTAAAGAATCGAAGGTCGCATTTTATTGCCTCAGTGATTTGATAAAAGTTAAAAAGAATGAAATTATGTATTAAGTATTATAGATTTCTATCTTGTACATAATAGATGTCATAGTTTAGACAATTACACTTCTCTGTGGTCAATAAAGGTACAAATCTAACATGCAAGTCTTCAAACAATTTATAACACAATGCATGAGGGGAAAAGTTAATGAAACCTTAGTTCGTAGAAACTGTGTTCGTATCCCAAGCAGAAAACCCTGGCCGTATTGTGATCAGCTTTTTTGAACTTTTGCTGTTCGACTTTGTACTTGTGGCTTTTGATTTGTATCTAGGCGTCACAGGTAAGTCTTGTGTAAACAAAACGCAAATTTTAAATCTGGTGCCTTTTGTTAGCTATTTTTGGATTGTTTGTTTGTCCAATATGTTCTCCTATATATTTATATTGTAGTCCTGTTATGTTGTGTTGTCATTGTAATGTTATATTTAACATTGCCATTAAAGCGGGAGGTTTGACATGCCAAATAACCAGGTTCAACCCATTTTCTTATTCCAGGCATAGATTTCCTTAGCCGTATTTGGCACAACTTTTTGGAATTTTGGATCCTCAATGCTCTTCAACTTTGTAATTGTTTGGCTTTATAAATATCTTGATATGAGCGTCACTGATGAGTCTTATGTAGACGAAACGCGCGTCTGGCGTACTAAATTATAATCCTGGTACCTTTGATAACTATCAACCCACCATATTTTTCTTTAAAAAAAATGTCCTGTACCAAGTCAAAAATATGGCCATTGTTATATTATAGTTCGTTTCTATGTGTGTTACATTTAACGTTGTGTCTCATTTGTGTCGTTTGTTTCCTTTTATATTTGAGTGTGCATTCACATTATTATAAGACGTGTCACGGTACTTTTCTATCCCAAACTCATGTACTTACTTTGATATTATATGTGTTATTCTCATCGGACTTTGTCTAATGCTTAGTTCGTTTCTGTGTGTTTTACATTTTAATGTTGTGTCGTTGGTTGTTCTCTTATATTTAATGCGTTTTAGTTTGTTACCCCAATTTTGTTTTTTGTCCATAGATTTACGAGTTTTGAAAATAGTATACTACTGTTGCCTTTATTTACCTTACTCGTATTTGGCACAAGTTTTGGAAATTTTATACCCTCAATGCTCTTTAATTTTGAACTTGTTTGGCTTTAATAATACTTTGATATGAACGTCACTGATGAGTCTTATGTAGACGAAACGCGCGTCTGGCGTACTGAATTATAATCCTGGTACCGTTGATAACTATAATTCAGAACACACGGATCACGACAATTTCATTTCTATCACCAAACTGACTGACTTGTTCCCCGTTTTAACATTAAGTATAAGGCATACAACCTTTAAATTGGTGCTAAGGGATTTTGTTTGAACTACATAAAATACAAATTAAAAAAGCGAAATATTAAAAGAGGTAAAAGTAAAACATTAAGTGTATAAAGACAATTATTGATAGGTAATAACACACAATCCTACTTCGTCTGTATATATAAACAAAATTAAAACTAATTCAAACAATTGTTTAAATAAAGATCAACTGTTGCTTTAAGTTTTGAACCGAAAAAAATGTAGTTACAATTAAGATTCCATTGCTTTGCAAATGTTAAATAAATGCCAACATGATTTATTAATTAGAAGAACTAAATCATTCAATTGATGCTCAATGATTTGTGCTATGCTTAAGAAAGAAAAATAAACCAAACTGATATGAACTCAACATAAATATCAGGATAGATACATTATCACAACAGATGCGTGTTTTGTCCGCAAAATGATGCATCAGTGACGCTGGAAATCAACATTTTAAAAAGCCCAAATAAAATTGGAAATTGATGAGCATTGAGGACACGAATTTCCTAAAAAGATTTTGCATTGAGTAGATCATTCATAGTAATTTGAAAATTTAAAGCTATGTAAAAGTGTTACATATTCCCCATAATAATGACCATATCTATGCTAATTCATGTCAACACAGACGTGCTGACCCTTTAATTATGCACAGTATTAAAAACAGCATGAAAATAAATCCACCTTGTTTAAACCGTAAAATTTGAGTAAAACAAGTATATTCAAGAAACAAAATGTTAATACTATTTTTAACTAGTATAAGGAGCAACTGAGATAATCCTCTCTCGGATTTATTAGGGAGTCGCGATGCTTAGTTTTGAATCTTGTTTGTCTTATGTTTGTTTTTCTTTTGATGCAATGGTATTATCAGTTCGGTTGACTTAAGACTTGAATTATCCTTTGAATATCTTTCGTCTCTCTTTTATGAGATCATATATAAATAATAAGTGTTAAAATAAGGATACAAATGTATATGGTATGATTGCCAATGAGACAACCATTCCACTTAGTTAAAATGGCGTGGATTTGTATAATGACGGGTGCCACATGTGGAGCAGGATCCACTTACCCTTCAGGAGCACCGGTGTACCTGATATCACACCTAGTTTTTGATGGGCTTCGTGTTGCTTATTCTTCAGTTTTCTATGTTGTGTCATGTGTAACATTTTTTGTCTGTTTGTCTTTTTCGTTTTTAGCCATGGCGTTGTCAGTTTATTTTCGATTTATGATTTTGAATAACCCTCTGGTATCTTTCGTCCCTCTTTTAAGAGCAACCAAACATAATCATACGGCCTACCACAATTAGCAAATCCCATACCGTATTATCAACCAAAGAAGGCCCGGACATGACCAAATGTAAAAGAATTCCAACTTGCACTAACGACTTGTTGTGTGACAAACACATTATGACGGGCAGCACACAAGAACCACGATTGAAATATACGCTCCTGAAACGAGACATTCACATAACGAATGTGGCGAGGATAAACATGTCTGCGTAAATGATCCACTTTCCCCCTAATTTGAGACAATGGTTTAACAAAAAAAACATAAGAACAAACTGTAAAAATCAGAATCAAATGCTCCCCAGGTTGGTACATGTACAAGTCACAAACAACACAAGGCACTTTCATTTACCGAAAGCTAGTGCAAGCAAAATATATCGATTTATGAGTTTTGAACAGCCGTATACTACTGACGCCTTTATTTGAAATGAATCAAAACAAATTTAAAAAAAATTAAAATAAAAAAAAAGTAATAATAAAAAATAACTTTTCTCGATTTATATGCATGACAAACATAGCTTTGCATAACAATTAGTACCGTTTATGTTATTTTAACTATACTTCAAAATTACAAATTTGCTATTATGATATATCAGATTGGTATCTAAAGCTTCGTTTTGCATTTAAAATATAAATGGGTATAATAAGTTTAAATGTACATGAAGTTATTTTTTATTAACCAGGTTTCACAACAAAGACATGTACTGACAAAATACATTTAAATCTTATTTTTGTATACATTTTTTGTAAAGATAAAACATTATATCGATCAGTTTAATTTTCGGAAAACCATTTAGCTTCTGCTTAGCATACAACGGTATATATTTGATCTAGTATACCTTTAATATCCATCCGCGTTGTATTAAATGAGCGCAACAGACAGGGAGAAATGTAACAAACGTAAGTCCAATATTTTGTTATTCGACTTTTATCAGGTCAATTTAGAGTATTATAACTTATCAAAGATATCACGCGTACAAATATGTACGTCGGACGCGAGTTTAGGTATATGCATAAAAAAACAATGTTTGGATGAGGTTTTTGTATACTATATTTCTAGACACTTTGATATTTTTTCAATACATTTTATTGTTTAATTGTACTGTTAATGTAATTTTCTCCGATTTGATATATCAAATAACGTATAGCCACATGTGTTCCTATATAACAGTATTTGCAAATTTATTTAACTTGTGAGTAACAAATTTGACCGAGGCTTCAAACATCTAGTATATAAATTAAGGCTAAGTGATAATGTAAAGACAGTCTTGGTATGGGTTTTACACATTTTTGTAGGCCGTAAAGTGACAAAGAACTGCTTATATTTCGCCAGGAAAACTCTGGAGGATAGCTGCACCATTGGCAAGCATGCTACATCTCCATAATATATTTATACAATTTCGATATCTTGTCGTAAACACATGCAGCTTTATTATGTCAACTTTTTAATTTGTAAAGAAAATCATATTACAAATTTACGAAAATATTGATAACAGGCCTAGGCTGACATTTAAACAACATGCCCATTGTAAATTATCACAAAAGAAATAATGCATTCGTTCATATGTACATAGCAAACAAAGATACGCTTTGAACCTGTTATAAATAACAATCGATTTTGGTTGCAGGTTCGAGCGCTTCAAATAGTTTAAACATCAAAATAGAAAACTAAGAAATATATATTGCAACTGTTTGCAGGTTATTGATATTTATGTCATTTGAAATTATAGAAGTAGACAATTTAGCTCAGATGTTGAATTTTCCATGACATTAGCTACACTGTATCCCTTTAACTCTTTTAGAATACGAACGTCGGTAGCGTTTTTCTTGATTTACCGTACTCTAGAACGCTTAATCCCAAGAATTCAACTTTCCCTGAGGGCGTTCTTTTTTTCCTAAACAAATTCTTATCATTGGCTGTCTGTTTGGTAGGTGCAGTAGGACATGTGATTTCGATTGCATATACAACATATAATTGTAATATCATCGTATACAGCACGTTTTTATCACTGTCGTGATTTCCATTCCATTACAATGAACGCAATCGTTCACATATTCTGTTGATAGGTGTTACTAACTGCATTACACACTCGTATGTATTACTGAAAGTCAGTAAAAAGACATGCAAATTTGTTTGATTTTTGTATCGAATAAGGTTATAACACATTATTGACTGCTGTATTTTTGACATTTTACCTTTTATGTCTGTTTGTTTAGTTCACACATCGTTGTCATTATAAAGGAATTTGATGCGAAAGTCATACAAGTGAGAGGTTTAGTTAGCTATAAAACCAGGTTCAATCCACCATTTTCTACATACGAAAATGCCTGTACAAAGTCAGGAATATGACAGTTGTGAAGCTGTCGTTTGATGTGTTTGAGCTAGTGATTTTGCCATTTGATGAGGGACTTTCCGTTTTGATTTTTCCTCAGAGTTCAGTATTTTTGTGATTTTACTTTTAATTATATCAAAATTATAAGAATTTTAAAAATTTTAAGTATATTATAATTATTGGCGTGACTTTATCGAAAAACTGTTTACTGAAGTGTTGCTACATTCAGAAGAACCCTCGGGAATTTTATAAAGTATTTGTTTTTTCATTAAGAAAAAGATAACAAATAATGCAATCATATGCAATGCTGAGAACCACTTGACAGATTTTGTTCGAGAAATAAGTTAGTGAAATGAATTGTATTGGGTCCAATATGAAACATGCCCAGTTTTTACCTTCAAACTTGTGCAATACTATACTAACATTATAACGTTTATAAATATTATAATGATTCCAAACTTGTATTCTATATGCTAATGCAATTAGTTTGTAACGATAATTTTATAGGACGTTGACAAATATTTTGAGGGGTTGGACTCCACGTTCTACCAGTCCGTTACTAAGAAAGCCACCATTTTGAAATCCGATTTTTTTTAGGTATGTAATTTCTCAAAAAATAAACAAGATAGTCAAATTTTGAGCCTCAAACTATTCTTTTTGTCTGTACCGAAACCATTCTGAAGCATATGCAAAGTAAAAATACGTTTAGTATTCATGTTTGACATACAAAATATACATTTCACGTCCCATTGTTTAGATGCTAAAGACGATGCAACAGTTTCGCGGACTTTTTCATTTATGCCATGTTCAAGTCAAATTATTTATTGAATGTCATTTATTTTAATATGTTGCATTATAACTGTAACTGTATTGTTATCTCCTAAATCTCAATTAATAATTAGACATTAATAAGCGGTAGCGGTAGTTTTTCAATTCTTGTACTAGAATTATTCCGCCACAATAATGTGATATTTGAAAAAAAGATAATATGCAAAACAATTTTTTTTTCGTTCTTCTTTAATTGCCTGTCACTGACAATTTGCAGTGTTTTGTTATTAAAAAGTAAAATCACAAAAATACTGAACTTAGAGGAAGATCAATTGGGAAAGTCCATAATCACATGGCAAAATCAAATAACAAATCGCATCAAAAACGAATGGACAAAAACTGTCATATTCCTGACTTGGTACAGGCATTTTCAAATGTAGAAAATGGTGGATTAATTTAATGTTTCAAAATAAAAGCTAAATAGATTCTTAAAACATTTAAATAGATTTGTATTGACAAACTGACAAAACAGATCTGATATATCATACTTTAATGAAAGTAATTCAATATTTTGAATACTTTCAAACATAATTTTGTATAATTTTGTTTACAAAATTATTGAACAGATATATCCAGGAAAGTAATTTAGTATAATCGATTATAAATTTATATGATTTATGTTGTGTCAGGTGTCCTATTGTTTGTCTGTTTGTCTTCTTTCATTTTTAGCCAGGCGTTGTCAGGTTATTTTTGATTTATGAGTTTGACTGTCCCTCTTGTATCGTTCGTCCCTCTTTTAATATGTCTTGTTGGCATATAAAACTTCTGAGTATCAAAATGTATGCTTACATAATAATATTATAATCATTTGATGAAAAAGAATGTGTGGTTTTTTTCAAACATTTATAAGGTACAGCTAATTAACCACAGTAAAGCTCAGAATAATAAATAATAATAAAGTAAAAACTTAGAAGAAAGTGGACACGAGGAAATGTTTATACAAGCTTATCAAAATCTTTGAATAAAAATGTCAAAGTGAAGCAGATTTTGGTAAATGAACACGTGCTAAATATCAAACGCAGGTTCCATGTTGCATTTGAGAAACTGGTAAATTAAGTTTATATTGGCTACGGAAAAATCAAATTGAGGTCAATTTTGTATGGAACAGCAAACAGCAAATACTGACGATTTTATGTATACAATCTTTAATTAACTTTAGTAATTTATACGTGTTTTCCTCTTTCTGTCAATATAAAATATAGAAGGTGTTGTTTCGACAAAAGGTCAGAGATGTGTCTCGTTTTTTATGATTTGAACCACAAAATAGAAGGTAAGAGTGTATTGAACCGACTTTTATGATAAACCATTACCATAACATTTATTTTTACAGGAAGACAAACAGCGTTTCCGAGGACTTAACAAACCTGATCGAGATCAACTTTACCGACATAGATTTTGATAAGGAAAATATGGAGTAAGTATTTTGGAACTTTGTTTTACGTATGAATAGAATTGAATTTATTATTGAAAGAGAAATCTCATATAAACACAGAGAACGGACGTTAACATTCGACATGTCTTTATACCATATCAATTTTACAGAGAAGTAGACAATGCAAAAGCAAATTTAGATTAATGATTGGAAGACAACCTGACACGTCATGGCAAAAACCCGAGCAAACTACCAAAATGCTAACAAAGTCTACAAAAACTAATCCTTTAAAATTAAAGACTAAGAAACACGATCCTTCAAACAAACCTGGAATTATCTCTGATGGTCAGCAACGGTTAGCAGATCGTGCTCAACATATGTGGCACACTGTGCGCAGCACTGAATCGCCTGCAGTTTTCACAAACTGTCAACACATCTGAGAGACTATGCACTTTAAATCTGACATCAACATAAAATTGATGGAAAGCAAAGAACTAGAAGTATAAACAACCACTGTCAAAGTTTATTCGACTATCTCTTTCATAACGATAGGTAGTATTCTAAAGGGAACATGAATGTACAAAGATAACTGTTCTAATAATGGAGACATAACTTTTAAATAATCTATTATAAGCAAGGTAGGGTAAATGGGGTAACTCATTATACTGGTGAAGTTAGAAATTATCTGTTTATGTGTCAAATTGTACAAAAACTTTTTGAATAAGACGTTTTGTATATACAAGCAGTACTTATTGTTCTATTCAATGGTTTAAGTCTTATCAAGAAGTATTGTGAATGTAAAATACCGTCCCTGGTTATTTTACATAAATTCTTTTTTAAATGATTTAATAAGTTTTGTATTATACCTGTCAAAGACGATATTTAAATAGCGTACTATTCAATAAAAAATAAAGAAGAAACTTATCATGATTAAAAAGATATAAATAGACTTTAAATAAACAGACTTGAAAATACCGTATAAAAGGTTGACCTTAAAGTACTGTATATATCTAAAACAACTCTTACAATCCAGCGCCTCTATACAATACATTATCTCTAGAATGATTGAAGTTAGCGGAATATATCAACTAGATAATTCGGATTTGTTTTACAGATGAAGAAATTGTGTTCACCTTCAAGCCAATGTCGACCATTGTACTTCCGATAATATTTAATATATAATGTTATAAACGTACAGAAAACATGATCTCATTCATTTATTTTGATTTTTTTTTAGTATATCAACCTGTAGTATTATCAAATAAATAAAATTTGTCGAATTGCGTATCTGCTGCTGAAATATGTTTAACCTTATGGAACCTAATGACCAAAGTAGATATATCTTTATGTACGGCCTTAAAAATGAGATAACTCATACCGTTATGTCAACAATAAAAGCCAGGACACGTAAAATATTAAACAATTCAAACGTGGAATATAATGGCCTAATACAATTGATGAAAAACAAATTTTACAGACATCAACCAACGCCAACTCCTGAATTAGTTTCCTGACTTGTGATAGACACATACAGACTGTAAGGGAGTGAACATGTTTGTAAATGCTGAATCCAGGAACAGCTAGTGGACTACTAACATAACTTATTACACACTGTAAAAATCAGAATCAATCGCAAATGTTTTAACTCAATACATCGATGAGAAACAGAAAAAAAACTAACATCAAATAAAATGATAGACACAAAGTATTTATATAAGAATACAGCTATTAATGCTAGTTGAAAACTAATTACAACTAAAAACAAGTGCCATTTCTCCAAGGCTAAAGTTTCCATTCAAATAATGTTTGATATAATCACGTACCAATTTTCTTTTTACTGTGCTACGATTAAGTGCTTATACGTGTAATGTCACACTTAAGGATGTTTGCTACTCTGTTAAAAAATAACAAACTTTTTGAAAGACTATAATGAATTGAAAGTATATAAATAAAGAAATTAAAAAAGAAGAAAAAAATGGAGGGTCTGTGTACTCGTTTTCAAGATATAAGCCATTGAAAATTTGGCGGGAAATTTTTCTCTCTGGATTTTCATATATTTATCTTTGCACCTTATTTCTTTCAAATACTATGAAAAAATAACTAGAATTTTATAAAATTTTGAAATATGGCTTTTTTAACTTTATGTAATAAAATTATAAAAAGAAAAGTAGGGGTTAGTGGGCATTTTTTTTTTAATAACAATACATGGATAAAACCAGAGGATTCCGAAAATCTGTCAAAAAGTCCAAAAAGTGGAGGAGCAAACATCCTTAAACACCATATCATAGAAAGTTCCGTTAATAAATCGTAGCTGCAAGTAGTTACTGTGATGATCGGTCTTTCATCATCATACCTTTCGTGCACACAAATACCAGCATTTAGTCATTGGACTGTTCTGCTTTGTTAAAATACTTAATAGGACAACAATTGCTACAGATGCTTAAAACGCCAGGCGGGGACTTTTATATATACTTTTGAATACTCTGTTTGTAGACCTATTATTGTTGGTGTTAAAGTCACTTTAGAAGCTAAGAAGAGGAACAACGATGTTCCAAATGTAGACAGCACTGGTGTTCCACTTCCGTACCCGTATGAAGATGAACCACAGCGTGTATGTATAAACGCAGATGGAAATGAACAACTGTGTAATCAGGAAAAACAGAACCATATCATTTGCAATACAGTTAAACTCATAGATAATGAAGGAAAACAGACTGAACTTCCTTCATATCCAGGACTTGTTTTGGCTGTAGTTGGAGATTCAGACAGTTTTGTTCCTCGACCCTGGAACACAGCAAAATTTACATCGGGACTCATAGATACAGTGAATGGTGCAAACAGTTCGTACTTTTAAACATATTTGGTATATCGAACAATGAATAATATTTTGCGTTAAAACACACTTGGCAATAGTAAATAAAAGCTCATATTATGCAGTCATTTATTTGATGTATAATACCCAAGTCCCACTAGGCCACGATCGCACTACGATCTGTGAAAAAAATGCAAATTTTGATGATCGTAGTGCGATCGTGTAGATCGCAGTAAGGTCGTATCACGGTCGTGGTGAGGTCTTCAAGATCGTGAAGAGCGTGGCCAACTTTGAACAAGTTCAAAACAATCGTGGTGCAGTCGTGGAGAAATCAGGTCGTAGTAGAAGCGTAGTGGGAGCGCACTAAGATCGTAGTAAGATCGCAAAGGTCGCTGTACAATCGTAGCGAGAGCGTAGCGAAAGTGTGATTCTTTTCGGAGAGACTGCGCTACGATCACAGAGCGACGTTATCACGACCTCACTACGCTTCCACTACGACTATACCACGCTGTTCATGACCATAGTACGATTCTAGCACGCCCTTGTCGTCCTCATCACGCTCTTCTTACGACCTGACTACGTTAACACTACGACCATCATTCGCATTGTCATTTACACATAAACTATATAAAAAAGCTCCCTTGATTTTGTTTGTTTGAATGTAATTATCCATTTGCTCTAACGGCTCAACCATGCTTCTCGTTTTTATATAGATTAGACCGTTGGTTTTCCCGTTTAAATGTTTTAACACTAGTAATATTTTGGGTCCTTTATAGCGTGCTGGTTAATGTGAGCCAAGGCTCCGTGTTGAAGGCCGTACCTTGGCCTTTAATGGTTTACTTTAATAAATTGTTACTTGGATGGAGAGTTGTCTCATTGGCACTCATACCACATCTTCCTATATATATTGATACATCTATGTCATCTCTGCTATCGTTCACTAAAATATCGTCATTGAGCTTTATTGACCAGCAATAGGTTGTAATTTAGGTTGGATTGATCTGTCCGACATCTCTGCTTGATCAGGATTCGTTACTATGCTCCCTCTGCCGCCTCTACATGAACTCCTACCACCATGCCCACGTGTTCTGGTAGATTTTGGTGGCATGACTGTATTGTTTAAGCCCCAGTCCCACTAGACCACGATCGCACCACGCTCACCGCGATCTAAAATAAATATAGATCGTGGTAAGGTCGCGGTATGAGCAGCTTGAAAATGTAAATTTTCGTTGCTTTCACGATGCTACTACATGTACGTCCTCTCTACGCTTCTACAAAGATCCCGCTACGATTATACCACGTTCTCACCGCGCTTATTCTGCGACCTCACTACGATTATCAAGATCTTTCTACGCTCTTCACGTTCTCACTACGACCATACCACGAGTTATCCGATTGCAACACGATCTTACTGCGATTATAACACGTTCTTACCACGATTATACTACGTTCATAGCAATAACGTCAACATCGTGTTCCATATCAATACAGTTCAATTCCTTCTATTTCTGATTAAATCGTAGATTTCTCGGAAACAATGCAGTCATGCCAACAAATTCTACCAGAACACGTGAGCATGGTAGTAGGAGTTGATGTAGAGGCAGAGGGAGCAAAGTAACGAATCCTGATCAAGCAGAGATGTCGGACCGACCAATCCCACCTAAATTACAAGCTATTGCTGGTCCATAAACCTCAATGACGATTTTTTAGTAAATGATAGCAGAGATGACATAAATGTATCAATACATATAGGAAGATGTGGTATGAGTGCCAATGAGACAACTCTCCATCCAGGTAACAATTTATAAAAGTAAACCATTATAGGCCAAGATACGGCCTTCAACACGGAGCCTTGGCTCACATCAATCAGCACGCTATAAAGGACCCAAATATTACTAGTGTTAAACCATTTAAACGGGAAAACCAACGGTCTTATCTATATAAAAACGGAAAGCATGATTGAGCCGTTAGAGCAAATTGATAATTACATTCAAACAAACAAAATCTAGGGAGCTTTTTTATATATTTTATGTGAAAATGACAATTAGAATGATGGTCCTAGTGTGAACGTAGTCAGGTCGTAAGAAGAGCGTGATGTGGACGGCAAGGTCGTGCTAGAATCGTACTATAGTCGTGAACAGCGTGTTATAGTCGTAGTGGAAGCGTAGTTGGGTCACAGTGAGAACGTGATGGTCGTAGTGAGGTTGTGATAACGTCGCTGTGCGATCGTAAAGCAGTGTCGCCGAATAGAATCACGCTTTCGCTGCGCTCTCGCTACGATTGTACAGCGACCTTTGCGATCTTACTACGATCTTAGTGCGCTCTCATTACGCTTCTACTACGACCTGATTGCGCAACGACCGCACCACGATTGTTTTGAACATGTTCAAAGTTGGCAACGCTCTTCACGATCTTGAAGACCTCACCACGACCGTGATACGACCTTACTGCGATCTACACGATCGCACTACGATCATCAAAATTTGCATTTTTTTCACACATCGTAGTGGGACTGGGATATTAAAGACCGCAGATTATAAATCATATTTTTTTTTATTCAGACATAGCTTTTAATGCAAACATTGTAAATAAAGTATAAAATAGAAAAAATAAATCATGATGAATAATATTGACTTCTATTCTGATAAAGACAATATTTATCTGTTTTATAAACGTTATAAGTTTTTATATATCATAATGCAGACAGCACATTATTAAATAAAACAAGATACAACTAAGAATACATATATATAATATATTCTTTCAGAATGCTGGATTATCTATCGGGGTGGAGAGGATGGAGTCAGTTCTTACATTGACAAAGCATTTAGAATGAGTGAGCACAGTATGGATGAAGGGTCGGATTCTGAAAAGAAAGAAAATTCCCTTAAGAACGAAAAGTTTATCGCCATCAAACCTGTAGCAGCTGACTATAAACACGATCAAACAATTTATAAAGTAATTAAATGATACTATTTTTTTATCGGGTGGTTATTGAAAATGTGACACGTAATAAAACGTGTCAATGTGAAAAATAAGTGTCTCGACATAAAACTGTATACAATACTTATACTATTGACTATTTAAAAGTGATGTCACGTTTTGTTTACGCAAATAAATTACTATTTAACGGAATATATATTTTTTTGTATTAAAAGAATAGTAAGTTCGTAATTTATCTATATTTTAAAATCAATCTGTCAAACAAACAAAAATGAAACAGACATTTTGCATTTTTCCGATCTCATCTTTGAATCAAACCAATCTTTTACAATTTTAAGTGTTAAAAAACTTCACGTATATTTTGAGTATTCAATCGGATTAGTTGATCAGCAAAATTCTACTTTGCCTACGATGTGACACTAAACATTGCAGATGTCAACCATGCATACTTATAGATTACTGTTGATTATCTCAACGAGATTGATTTTT
This sequence comes from Mytilus edulis, assembly GCF_963676685.1. Lineage (NCBI taxonomy): Eukaryota > Metazoa > Mollusca > Bivalvia > Mytilida > Mytilidae > Mytilus > Mytilus edulis. Next base: position 12,727,161 of record NC_092347.1, on the reverse strand, counting down.
TTTCTCGCTTGAGCCGGGACGTCGAAAGCGAGAAAACCAATCGAGTTGAGATGATCAATGATAACCTGTTTATCGGTATTTTACTTATGACGACGTTGTCAATTTCATGTCAATTTCATTAGCAACACCACGTGCCCCTTAGTTTCTAGCGATAATTTTCATACCGCTTGACTATGTTTTCATTTCACTCGACTCCACTGAGAATGAACATTATCAGTCAGTAAGTCGTAAAATAGTCGTAAAATAGCGATAATATTCAGTACTGAATAAGTTTCAATTTTATCGTATCGAATCTTTTTATTTGCCATAATGCGGGGTTCACACATTGCCGATTATTACTCCCGTTTGAGATCAGACAGCAATACGACACGAAAAGTGAAAAAGTCGGATTAGTATCCTCAATTATCTGGAATGTCCTATTATTGTCTGAACGCAGTCGTTTTAGTTCGTAACAGATTCCTACTGGTCGGGAAGGGTCCGAATAGTTCGGCAAAGCACCCCGACAGTTAGGTGCGTCCCGTAACAATCGGGGAAACTCAGCCGATGTTGTCTAGTCGTATTACAATCGTGCCTATGTCGTGACAGATTCTGCTGTATCGGATCGAATTCATAACAATGTTCTGTGTATTCGGGACGGTGTCCTGTGGAACGGGAATGATCTGGAGAAATTTGTTCGAACGGATAACTTCCGTCAGCGTCGGTTCACTGTCTTGTCACTATCTGATCTCTGTCGGATTACATTCGGTAGAATCGGGACGCAGTCGAATTTTACCTGGCGAAAGATAAAAATCGGATAAGAAGCGGATTTAGAACGGGATTATCGGGATAAATTCGCTTGGAAACGGTTGAATATCGACGCTTCCTGAACAATATCTGATTGTTGTCGTGATTAAATTTTTAAAGTTTGAATTTACATCCACGATTCATAGGGTCTTGATCATACTTTTGATAAATTTTAATCGGGAATGGTCCTGTCAAGGACGGCAGTAAAAATCGTGAATGTGTGACCCCAGCTTAAACAGGTACATTTAGTTATAACTTAGTAAAAAAAAAATTATCACCGTTGTTCTATTTTTAAGGGAGACAAAGAAAAAGGAAAGCCACTTCCACGGTGGACGTTTCTCGTCAAGCCTACATTTGACGCATGTGAACATGGTGAAGATGATGATATCCAGAAATATAAATGGTTTAACGAATATTCAGCCAGACTTCTTTTCTTATTGTCAAAGAAGACAACTCCCCTCTTATCAAAAAAAGAAGGAGATAAGGAACAGACAGGTGATAAGCTTGCACGTGACAGCTATTGAAAAGTGATATTATCACATGCTTTACTTGTAAATTATAAAACATGTATCACTTTGGTGTGGTGCTTTATCCGATTTTGAGATAAATACTTTGTTCCCATTGCTCACGGGAATACGGTTACCCAAATTGAACGCACGACTGTATCAATATTTAATTAATCCAAAAGAGTATCTGTTCCAGAATTTGTATTAACAACTGCCCTATTTTTTGTAATAACTACACATATAATCTCACAGAATGTTTTTTCGAATGAAAAAAAGTAGTGAACATGTTAACATGTTATGGAATGCCTTTAAATAAAAAAAGTAAAAAATAAAAAAAACAATTGTAGTCTAAAACAATAGGCCACATATACGCATCACAGCTACTAGGATACAATATACACACAAAGAATTATTCTACTTGTGACACAGACTCTAGTGTCAATATTGATTACACTAGGTTTTGAACAAATACTTACTAGACACAAAATAAAAAGAGATAACCCTGCCAGTTTGATATATTCATATAATAAACAATTATTTTCAGAACTGTCAATGAAAGTTCCTGTTCTGTTGGTAGTAGTAGAAGGCGACATAAGTACCATACATCAGGTTAAGACCGTGTTAGAAAAGAGCATTCCTGTTTTACTTATCAAGGGTTCTGGTAAAGCTGCTGATTTCATCGCAGAATATCTCGTGAGCAGGTAAGTTATATAACATAGTTACCGACAATCTTAATTTATAAATGGTTTCCTAATTTTACCTTTTTAGGGACTAGCCTTCGAAGTAGTGCATCAAACACACATTTGACAATTTACACATATGGATTTGAGGTAGACAACAACACATGTTTGTTAAGTAAATTTAAGTATCAGTTGCTACGCAAATTAATTTAGTAACATTTTGTATGCCCCACCTACGATAGTAGAGGGGCATTATGTTTTCTGGTCTGTGCCTCCGTTCGTCCGTCCGTTTCAGGTTAAAGTTTTTGGTCATGGTAGTTTTTGAAGAAGTTGAAGTACAATCAACTTAAAACTTAGTACACATGTTCCCCATCATATTATCTTTCTAATTTTACTGCCAAATTATAGTTTTGACCCCAATTTTATGGTCCACTGAATATAGAAAATGATAGTGCGAAGTTCAGGTTAAAGTTTTTGGTCAAGGTAGTTTTTGATGAAGTTAAAGTTACATCAACTTGAAACTTAGTACACATGTTCCCTATGATATGATCTTTCTAATTTTAATTCCAAATTAAAGTTTTGACCCCAATTTCACGGTCCACTGAACATAGAAAATGATAGTGCGAGTGGGGCATTCGTGTACTATGGACACATTCTTGTTTTTTTTTTGTTTTTTTGGTTTTCCTTACAAGTACCATTAAAAAACCATTCAATTGTAATAGAGAGAAAAAATCGAATACTGAAGGAATACATATTGTGATAAATCAAATTTTAGTGTGGTAAAAGTTCTATAAAAGACGAAACACAGAATATACAAAATCAAAAGACGTAAATATCGAAATTTGATGGGAGCTTAATACTTAATAATTTGATTCATCCAAACAATAGTGTAAATGTTAGAGGATATCAGTACAAGCATACTGGAGTTCGTGCTCGATATGTTTAAAATTGCTAACATGTTTAACCCCGCCACATTATTTATGTATGTGCCTGTCCCAAGTCAGGAGCCTGTAATTCAGTGGTTGTCGTTTGTTTATATGTTACATATTTGTTTTTCGTTCATTTTTTTTTACATACATAAGGCCGTTAGTTTTCTCGTTTGAATTGTTTTACATTGTCTTATCGGGGCCTATTATAGTAGACTATGCGGTATGGGCTTTCTTCATTGTTGAAGGCCGTACGGTGACCTATAGTTGTTAATGTCTGTGTCATTTTGATCTTTTGTGGATAGTTGTCTCATTAGCAATCATACCACATCTTCTATTTTTATAATAAATTTGATGGTGAGGGTCTCGTTAAATCTAGACAGATTAAATCAAAAATCATAAAGTTTGGTTATATGACGGGACGGACTGATCACTTTATACCACAATATGTCCCGTCAAAGAACGATCTGTAAAACACATGCTTTTCTGATACCGGTTGCAATGTGTTGCCTTTAAAGCTTGTATGCTGTCATTTTTCATTTCTTTTCCGATTTGTAGTGATACAGAATTATTGCTGAAGAGAAAAGCTCCTCTATTGTTTGGAATATATTTCAAAAGAGCAGTATTAAAACTTCTTCAGGACATTATGAAACAAATAACGAAATATAATTACTTGGTATGTATTGTATTTTGTTGTGCTTCGAATTTTTGTATGATTCACTTATTTGATATAGCGTTCTTTTCCTTACAATGTTTAAAATTACAATTTTCATTATTTGAATTAGCTAAGTCAATCTTATATTGAATTCCTTTCTTCGTGGAGGATTTTGTCGATGAGCCAACAGAATAAAATTTAAGCGCTTTTTTACAATGCATACTTCCTCAAAATGCAAGTAGTTTATGGAATCATTATCAGTATATAGCAGATATTTCATTGAATTATTCCATCATCCACCGAAAGTGATGTTGTCTATGACCTCATACTTTGCTCAAGGCTGCTTCTGATATTTGTTAAGACATTAAAAGCTGCTACCGATGTTGATCAAATTGTTTATAGCTACTCCTCATATGTTTTTTAGAGTTACTCACGCCTGTTCCTGATGGTTTTAGAAGTGCTCACGACTGTCTCAGATATTCTAGTTGCTTAATGCAGCTACGAAATTTTTTTTCGTTGCTCATCAAACATATTATTTCGTTTGGTTGCTGGTTGCGTTCTCATTCTCGTCTGCATGCGATATATTATACAGTTTTTCGCTGCTTATATGATTGATGTATAATATTGATTGATTGATTGATTCTTGATTATTTAACGTCCAGTGGCAAATGTTTCATGCATATTCAGGACGAGAACAAGTTCACATAAATACAATAGGCAGGTCTTGTTATAATAGAGGTCATTTGGAATGATGGTCGGGGAAATTTGGACTGCCACTGGAAAAAGAGGGGTATATTGGATAGGGACAGACATTTTGCCTTGCCACAGGCCACCTACGGTGCCCTCAAAGAGGTGTTGAAAGGGTTCTTTTAATACATCCCGCACTGCCAAACGGACGCCCCACTTCGGCAAGCGTTTTACTGCCGGTCGGGAGAAGACCAAGTGACCATATTTCTACTCCCCAGTCACCCTTGGGGGTTGATGTATAATAACCACCACTCTTCTGTTTTCCAAAACATAATGTATCTATGCTTTCATATTTGAGCATAAACAATTACTAAGTACATCAAATCAAATCACTTTTACAGATTACTGTTTACGATATTGACGACAGCATGGAACCTAAACTAGAAGATGCTGTAGTTGAAGCAATTATCACAGGATGGTCCCTTCAAGAAATAAACGGTACCATATTAATTATAAAAAAATAAAAGATGAAAAAGAAATTGACAACAAGAAAAAGAAACGCATTTACTTATAATGTTGTTACTTGTTTCATAATGTGTTCGTCCTTTGTTTTAATTTGTGATCTTTAATCTCATCAACATATATGCCAAGAACTTTTCCTGGTCGAAAAAACGTCATTTGTTTCTTTTTGGATGAGAAGTCTCGCAACAAAAAATGTACCTTAGAAAAACATATTATTTGTTTAAAAAGAAGATAGCACATAGAACGGAAAAAAATTCTTCCTTCAAATACCACTAATGTTTGAGTACACGAACTCACGAAACAACTTTTAGGAGCATCTATCGTGATTTAAAGTTATAGTAAATGATCTAAATGACTAATGAGCTAATACACCCATTTGTTTTACATTGTATTTTGTATGTAATTTTTAGTTTTAATGCAAATAAAAAACAACCTACAATTGACTATTATATCATACTAGTATATCATTATCTAAATATTTAAGGCTGATCTATGATTAAATGATGTAACAGCAGTCTCATAATTTTGCATAATAAACTTGTTTGCTATTTCGAGTCAGAAGATAGCAAAGGACAGTCAGACAAAAACACCAAAGCACAGACTATCACTTCGAATGTTTTACTTAAGGGCAACAAATCATCAGGTAAGAAATTTCCAAGATTTCAACATGTTTAGATATTATGGAACACAGACAAGAGGAACAACTACGACACTTAACATTATACTTTGTGACGTATAAAATTTTCTGACGTCAGACACTCAATCAATAAATGTGTTCGTAGATAGTAGATGTTTTTGTGTTCTGTTAAATTGTTCCTTTTAAAATTGTTAAACGACGATGACTGATGTACCCATATTTTGACTATTATATTTATTGTGTCTGTTTATTTAACGCATCAATGTAAAAATATCGGAAATTGATGAGACTGTCATTAAAGTGAGAGGGTTAGCGCTATAGAACCAGGTTTAATCCACCATTTTCTACATTTGAAAATGCCTGTACCAAGTCAGGAATATGACAGTTTTTGTCCATTCGTTTTTGATGCGTTTTGTTATTTGATTTTGCCATGTGATTATGAACTTTCCCAATTGATCTTCCTCTAAGTTCAGTATTTTTGTGATTTTACTTTTTTTGAAGATCATTATATAACTTAATAAACCAAAAAAGGGGGCATTCTCCCTTTTTACCTTGTCTTGGAGGTCATTTTTCTTGCACCAGAAGCGCACTTCTACAATCAATTCTGTTCAGGGATGCTTGAAACAAAAAAGTTTAAAGTCTAAAATATAATTCAAACGTTGAAGAGATAAAAAAAAAAAAAGCATAATCAAATACATACAAGAGATCAAAGCTTCACATAACGGAGAACTATTCTTTTATCTAAAAATAATATCAATTTTTATATACATATATATATACAATTCCAATCAAACAGTTTCTGTATGTTCATGGTAATATCTTATTAATGGCTATCCGACTGGTGTTACCCTAGTGAAAACATTGCTCACTAAATGTAGCTGTATGCTTCGATATGCTACCGAAACCAAATGATAGCTACTCTACACCCATTTAATTACGTATAATATACAGAACTAATAAAAGACCCATACAACTTCATATGGTATTATATGCTTAACACGATGGGAGTAATACATGTACGTGAAGCAGAAACACTGCGTAGTATACTGACCGACTTAAGATTTTTATCCTCGCCTTGAGATATCTTAATTTTTGAAGAAAATGTGAGAAATGATTTAGGAAAGATATATAAAGTTTATATAAAAGTAACCTTATATAAGTGTACTTTCATTGTAAACAACAAGGAGATACGGTATGATAGCGAATGATTGAATTGTTGAAAAGAGATAATTGAATAAAATCTATTAACAACAAACGGGTAAGTAAAATGATCAAATTTGAAAAAAAAGCATACACACTTAATTTGCCATCATATATATCATTGGAATGCATTCATAAAAAAAGTCCCATAGTTTTTATGTTAACTTTGTTGGTTATCTGTGAACACATGTTGAAAAAAAATTCGTATATTCAAATTATTTGATATTTAAATTCAGAACATTACAATATTGGAAATGGGAAGCCAGGCGAAACCATACCGACACATACTTCCTCATCGAATGATGTAAAAAACGACAGTAAATCATACGGTTAGAAATTTCTTGATTGTTTTAGATGTTATAGTATAATCAGCAATAGTTTGTATTATTGTAAAGATGTTTTCGTTGCTATAGCATATATGCTTTTTGTAATAAAGTATTCGTTCAACATCATGTGTCCTATAATTCGAGCAAATGCTGTAATCAACTTTAAGACGTTGACGATCATGCTATAACTAACTTAATCTTTGTCACAATCGAGTAAAATTAAAGGGGATTTTGCCTGCGACAATTACAACAAATCTATTACTGCTCACAAGGAAGCTATTAAACCAAGAGTTCCAAATGGTGTAGTTGAAATCATCCCTTCGTAAATTTTACGGACGCCATCACGAGTTGGTTGACCGTTATGGAATAACCGTTTCACAAATGATATCGGATATGTTCCTTACGTCGTAACTACAATCCCCTTCCCTTTCATGACCCTCTTTCATGAATGTGACCTACCGAATTAGACTATTTACCGGATTTGTAATCACATAAGCAACACGACGGGTGCCACATGTGGAGCAGGATCTGCTTACCCTTCCGGAGCACCTGAGATCACCCCTAGTTTTTGGTGGGGTTCATGTTGTTTATTCTTTAGTTTTCTATGTTGTGTCATGTGTACTATTGTTTTTCTGTTTGTCTTTTTCATTTTTAGCCATGGCGTTGTCAGTTTGTTTTAGATTTATGAGTTTGACTGTCCTTTTGGTATCTTTCGTCCCTCTTTTATATGTGATAAAGATATTCCAGAACGCCTAGATTAACTCGCTAGGGCAATTTTATAGGGATGCCATACTCTTTAGCTTGGAAACCTATGTATATCTCTATCTAGATAATAATAATAATAATAATAATAATAATAATAATAATAATAATAATAATAATAATAATAATAATAATAATAATAATAATAATAATAATAATAATAAAAATAGCCATAATAATAATAAAAATAGCAATAATCATAATAATTATTATATTCTTGATTATGATAATAGCAAGTCTATATTAAGAATATTAACCTCTCGACGTTAGTTCAATTAACACGGTACGCTTGTAAAGGAAACTGGTTTTTTTTCTTAATTTTATTTAAGCTAATCTCGACTGAATTAAAAACAAAATATATATAAAACTATCGAGTATGCTCTCCCATTCAACACATATTAAAGATTATCTATTGAACTTTATTTTAAATACAATATAGAAAATTTAATCATTTTTCTATTGATGTTTCAAAATATAAATGATAACAACATATTAAGAAATATTTTGATCTTTGCAACTTGCATATGCATACACAATGTATCAAATTTAATTTAAAGTTAGGTCTTTAATTATTAAGAATTATTTCATTATTCTTATTATAAATAGACAAACGGAGAAAGAGGCAAAGGAGAAAATGTCACAGGAAAAAAAGTAACAAACTAGGTATAAAAAATATTACCGATCTGATAAATATTTTTTTTAAATTGTTCAGAAATATTATTTAAATTATCTTAATGATTCATAATGTCGTGTACTTTGTTGCTGGTATCAATCGGATATGATGTCCGTCCATTCTTTTTGACTCTAGAAATGACTAGCATTCTATAAGTCATGACCTCCAATAAATGGCCACTATTTCATAGTGGACATATAGATGATGGATATTTATCTGATACCTTTAGATAGAGAACTCTTATTGAAGTGTGTGCCATCGTATTTAGTTTACCATAGTTTACCTACAATTTCAGTTAACAATTTTTCCAGGAGTTTTGGGACCTCTTTGAAATGTACTATTATGATTTTGATGTCGAAATCTCTTTCACACCTCTCACATTTATTAAGTTTATGAAATCATTGGTGTTTGAAATTTATCGTCTTTTTGATCAAACAACTAAAATTTATGGTAGTTATATGGGACTATATTTTTAGCCATGGCGTTGTCAGTTTGTTTTAGATATATGAGTTTGACTGTCCCTTTGGCATTTTTCGTCTCTCTTTACTACTCTATCGCAATAACAGCTTAAGAACCCATTTCCCCGAGAGTGTTTAACAAAAGTCTCTTCGAAGGATTACTTGTGAACATATCTTATTTTAATTTAAATTTTGACGGTAGAAGTGACTCTCTGTTCCGTTTGGTTTACAATAGTTACACAATGACAACTTGTTTGACCTATTGAAATCCTATTTTTGATTTTACATAAATACCACAATACCTTGAATGCCAGTCATACCAGCAACACATACAAGAGGTTGAAATATACGTAATGAATGAATTGATATATTATGTTTCTACGGTACATTTTTGTAAAGTCCGTAAACTTGTATTCTTCATTTAACTAATGGCTAGCGACAGAAAAAATGGCTATTTAATTATACATTTATTAATATCAAAATAACAATAAATATTTCAATTAAGGGAAGATTGAACCGAGGACTAGTACACAAAAAAACTAGAATGAAAGTATATGGTGCAAGTTATAATTTAGACACAGAAACAGCAATCAGTCTGATATAAAATCAGTCACGAACAGAATACCAAAAAGAAAAAAAACACTAGGAAAAAGCCCACTCCAATCAAATCATAAATTAACGGCGATACTTTGCCTTATCTGTTTATACATTTGTTAATCTTTAATTCATATAATTTCTATACTCATTTGTATCCTGATCCTGACATTTTGTGGTGATATTAGAGTATGACCCTTGAAATTGTATAAGTAAATTGAATAGATTTCACCAAAATGTATATAAAGATTCATTCATGTTTTATATATACAGGTTTGATGGAACAATACCAGATAGCCTTAACACCAGGCTCTTTGTCCCTCTACTTTTACATTGCCTACCAGTATATACAGGAACAGTACAAGGATCAAAAACAGGTAATGTAAATGAAGATAGTATGTATCCCGGTAACATTTCGCACAATATAACAAAAGAGAGATGGTTCTGTCAGTGTGTATTTCTGAATTGTAATGTTTCCACAGTTTTATTTTCTATATAGATATCTTCAGAACATACAATTAGCTCAACTCCTTACTTGTATATATGTTTTCGGGGAGCTATGGTACACTTCAGGAAAGAATGTTTGTGATCCAACTAAAATAGAAACATGACATATTTCACTGCTTCATATAGTGTTCGTAACAGACCACTTTTGAGTTATGTCCGATCCTTAACCGAAAAAGTTCGTCATTTATGCGCGCCTTTATGACGTCGCTTTTTAGATAGAGGGGATCGCCTGTATCTGTGCACTATTGTTCATCAAGCGTCTTCGCGATCGTCATTATGCAGGATAAACTAGAAATAATATTTTTTCCGTTGGTACTTAATCACACTTTCTTAATGACAGCAGTGATGATTATCAGTTACAATGTATGAACATTTAATTCGCCGACATGGGAACGACATGGGAACGGAAGCGACGGCATTCCTCAACACAAACATGAGGTATGATTTATGACTGATTTTTTCGATGTTTTTTCCAAGCACTGAGTCCTCGCAAAAACCCGTTAACACTTTTTACGTTTATACACCTGTGATACACTGTTAATCTCATTCAATCGTTTAGGATCACAAAGTGGTGTTCAAGTGTATATTAATGTTTTCTTTTCTTGCACATTAGGAACAACTGGAGTTACTCCTCTTGGAAGCAATCGTAGCCGATCGTGTTGATTATGTCTCAGCAATGATACAGAATGGTGTAAAGTTTAATCCTGCTTTCCTGGAAATTCTGTATGATGAGGTATATGTTTGTTGATTTGTACAATTTAATCATATCTGTCTATCATTTTCTTTAAAACCATTATACAAATGAGTCATAACGTCATATTTCATTGATTTAGATTTGAACATAATACTGTACACCTATCGTTATCATTATGATGGAACTGTCATATAAGTGAGACGTTTAGCTAGCTATTTTATCCATTAATTTCGTCATAAGAAAATGCCTGTACCATGCCAGGAATATGAAAGTTGTTACTATTCATTCGTTTTATGTGTTTGAGCTTTTATTTTTGCCGTTTGATAGGAATTTTTTATTTTTAATTGTCCTTGGAGTTCGGTATTTTTGTTATTCTACTTTTGATGTATTTTAATTTACATGTTTCTTTTCAGACTATGATATGTCCAAGTTGTGAGGCTAAAGATTGTCGACAAATTCATTCAATTCATTACGTGAGTATGTCTTGATAATTTACGTAAAGCATACTTGATCGATTAATAATCATCGATGCAAACTTGGACACGCTCAACCTGTCACCCAATTATTCAGAGTACATGCAAATTTTTGAAGTTTTATTCACCTTGATTTGTATTTTCTTAATGTATCATTCGAACTTTGATCGACTGCTGTCTATAGTTTTGTTGACTGCAAGTAATTGTTATTTTTGACAAAAACATTTTGACACATGTATGTTATCAAAATTTTTAAGTTGAAAAGCATGACAGATACAACAAAAGAGCAGGAACTGCTGAAAATAATGGAACGACCAAATTCAGCTCCGTTTCTTTAATAGATTTGTGTTGCTCAAAACGTTTATTTTCGGTGTAGGGCTTTATGAACTGATGTTTTTCAAAAAGTAGGTTTTCTTTAGCATTTTTATTCTCACTACGGTTTAAACTTTCCTTCTTGTCATCTTCTTTTTACCGTACTGTGACCAATAAAATAATAGGTTTTTATATTTTAAAGAGAAGAGCGCTAACTTAATACATTAATTTAATATTAACTTTCATTTCAGCGTACATGCAAAAAGACATGCAAAAAGATTTGGTGTACATGCACAGAAGATTGCTCTTTAGTGAGACATAAATGTCAACGTAATAAAAACGAAAAGCCATCCCATGAATATTCCGTGCATGTCGAGGGCTCCGAATGTAGCTGTGTGAGACACGACCGGAACAAAAGACTGAAATCAAATGGAAAAGATGGCAAATGCGTTGATGTCAGTAAAAGGGCAAGATATCTTTGTCAGGAACTCTTGAATCACGCGAAAGGTAAAGGAGAAATATGTGATAGCTTGATTTCAATACAAATAACAAAAATGTTAAGATAAATGTAGTATTCGTACATCTTTGATTTGCATTGCGATTCAGTGTATTATATACTAGATATAAAACGAAACTAAAACTGAAAGAGAAAAGGCGTACTTAATTTTCCTGGCATTTTGTTGGCATTTTGTGTTCCCTTTTAAAATGAAGGAAGGTCGGAAGATACCAGAGGGACATTCAAACTCATAGATCGAAAACAAACTGACAACGCCACGACTAAAACCGAAAAAGACTAAGCCAAATGACCCCTATCAATAAATGAGGGTGATCTCGGGTGTACCGGAAAGGTGAGCAGATCCTGTTCAACATGTGGCACCCGATGAATTGATGTGAATTAATTGTAACGAACATATCATAAAAAATCACTGAAATGGTTAAAAAATAGCTTGAAATATAATAAAGAAATAAATCCAAAGGGTCTTGCAATACTATTACACACTACGATTTCATTTGCTACTAAATTATTTTACTTGTTGTTCTGTTTTTCAGTAAAGAAAGAAAAGCGTTCGTGCAAGGTAAAACCGAGTGAATCAGAAAGCTCAGGTAAAGAATGACCTGCAAACGTTAACGTTATGAACCAATTTTCAAATGTCTTTATTAACGCTTTCTATTTCTATTTTCTCATCACTTTTTGACAAGCTATCATAATCCAACGACCTTACCTAAGAATATCTCCAATTTAATTTTTGTGTTTTTTTTTTTAATTGAAGGAAGTTATTTGCGTCGAACAGCCCTTCTTAATTAGTAGAGGTTCTGGCCAAAAACGAAGGCTTTTATTCACGACGCACATCAATATTGCATATTTAACAAGTGTACTTCTCCATGAAGAAAATTGTCCTAGCCTAAGATTATTTTACTTTATATAGATACATATGATATATGATAAGTGATCATTTTCATACGTAATTGCAGAGGATTTTATTAAGTGAATGCTCCTCGTCGCTGTAAAAGATCAATAAATGTTTTAAAGTCAAGGTCAGCCAAATTTCTCCAAACGTAAGATTTTTCTTGATATCGAACTCATCAAAATTTTATTTGAGTAAAAACCTGAACTACAATTAAAAAATAAAGCTGTGTACAAATTTGAAGAGGATCAATATAATAATGTTGGTACCTAATTGGCGACACATTGTAACTGTGGGACGGGCAAACACAACTGTTTGCGAATTGTTTAATAACCTAAAAAAAAAACCAGATAAGCTAAAAATTAGTTGCCGAAATGGTATATTGCTGTTCAATTGTAATAAATCGATTAAGCGGAAACAAATTCGGGTAACAAACTAAATTCGTGGGAAACATATCAACTAAATGAGTAAAACAACGGAACAAAAGAAACACCGAACTGTCCACAAAAACAAACGCGAACATATTTAGAAAAGAACTTTTTGATAAAAACTGCCATATTCCTGACCTGGTACAGGACATTTTAATAAAAATAAAAGCTGGTTTGAAAATGGCTAGTCAAACCTCCCACTAGTATCTGTATCAATATACATTCTGCCAATGTAGGCACACCTCCAAAGGAGTTGAATATGTAATCCGCCACCACAAAATGTTATAATACACAATAAATGTCTAATCCAATTATGAATACACAGTAATATATCGGTAAAAAGTGACTTCTATAATGCCACCGTTATGTACATTTAATATTTAATTTGACAATAAAAAGATAAAATTTATCTTTAATATAGATCTGTATGCATCCATATAATAACCAAAATTCATTAACTTAAAGGTTGATTTAACTGTCTATTTGATTTGATTACAACTGATGATACCCGAAGAGATCCCCACCCTGATCATCAGCATAATGTCACATGTTACTTAACATTCACTCCTCATGAAAGATTGTTTTTCTTTTCACATTTTTGTTGTTTAGTTAGCAGATCATATCGCTTCATATGGAGATTGTTAATAAGCTGTCTACACACTCTTTTTAATTGTCCAGCACTATTTTGAACAATTTTATTGTTACATTTATTCACAGTATAGTAGAAGGGATTAGCTATTAGCAGAACTAAGTCTACTTCCTCTGCAAAGTAAGATTTTGCTAAAAATTCACTACCATATCAATTACTATATCCACCAATCTTTTCCTTACCATTTCAAGTGACTCACATGTTAATAGAAAATGTGACAAGGTTTCAGGACTCTTATTACAAAGTTTACTTTCTTTGGTTACATCTTCTGACATCAGACTCGGATTTCTCTTGAACTGAATTTTAATGTGCGTATTGTTATGCGTTTACTTTACTACATTGGTTAGAGGTATAGGGGGAGGGTTGAGATCTCACAAACATGTTTAACCCCGCCGCATTTTTGCGCCTGTCCCAAGTCAGGAGCCTCTGGCCTTTGTTAGTCTTGTATTATTTTAATTTTAGTTTCTTGTGTACAATTTGGAAATTAGTATGGCGTTCATTATCACTGGACTAGTATATATTTGTTTAGGGGCCAGCTGAAGGACGCCTCCGGGTGCGGGAATTTCTCGCTACATTGAAGACCTGTTGGTGACCCTCTGCTGTTGTTTTTTATTTGGGCGGGTTGTTGTCTCTTTGACACATTCCCCATTTCCATTCTCAATTTTATGTTGGATTGACTTTGTTTTTATTGAACGATGCTCGATTTGATTGAAATATAGTTTCTGTAGCAATTTTAGTTCTTGAAGGAATCCTTACAATGTCTCTATTATTTGCTGTTTTTGTAGTAATCAGTGGGTGTTTTTTCCCGATAGTATATTGACAGTTCATATACTGAAGAGTTGAGTACATCTTTGATTCATCAAGACTTTTGTAAGTCCAGTAGTTTTGCACTTTATTATCTATAAATGATTTCCATTTTGATTTTGTAAGTGGATTATCCAGATATTTCTCTATATTTTCTATGTTATATAACAAGCATATTTTTTTTATATCAATGAACCAACTGTTACTATTAAAGGATTTCAATTTAAGCTGTCTTTCTGCTATTCGTCACTCATTTGAAGTTTTTTCTGATCTAGAGATGGTTCCAAATAATGTCAAAATTTTGATATGTTACTCAACTTCAATTGGTATCATGCCAGAGAGTATATAAATGGATGGGTCTGCTGTATTTGTGTAGATAATGATAATAGCTGTTTTAATAATTTTTTGTGGTATAGATTTAAAGTTGTTAGCGATTTTCCTTTTGGAATCAAAAATTTCTAGTCCATATGTTAGAATCGGTAGTACATAAGTTTTAACTAGTGTGAGTATTGTTTCTGGGTCTAATAAGTTGGTTCCGTGTTGACCTGATCCCATTAAACTATATAAAGTACGCCTTGCTTTTTTGATGTTTTCTTCGACTGTTAAAAGGACTGAGTTTGTTTTTCTGATTTATGTATTCCAATGTGTTTTGCTGTTTTAACTACTGGCATTGGCTTGTCATCCATATTCCAAAATCCTTCTTCAGTTTCTATTGTTTTTGTGGTTGTTCTTCTGGCAGTATGACACTTTTAGTTTCTACTGAAGTCAACTGCAATATCGACCAAAGACTGTATCTCAAGTGGATTAGTTGCTATAATAGCGACATCATCAGCACAGGTAGGTGCACAACAGTTTATGTTACCAATTTCCCACCTAGTCCTGTTTCACACAAGAGGTTCAATAAAGGGTTAACATATACTTTATACAAGTCTGCAGATATAGCTCCACCTTGACGTACTCCTTGTTCTACTAGAAAAGGTTCTGAAAGTTGACCATTCCATTTAATACAAGTAGCAGCATTTTGGTAAAGATTTTGTATCATTAGTAGAGATTGGTCAGATATTCCAATTTGGTATAGTCTTCTAATGAGATTTGCATGTACTACAATATCAAAGGCTGATTTCCCATCAAGCATAGCTAAGTAAGTTGGTCTTTTTATGTTTTTATTTTCTCTCTCAAATTCCTCTATGATGAGTTCACACATTAATGGGGTCGTATCCTCTGTGAATCCACTTTGTAATGGGTTTTGAGATTCTATAATTTTCACATTTTCTCTTAATTTCAAAATCTGTTCTATTATTTTCGATAAGGTTGGAGTGACAGTTATTCCACGATAGGTAATAGCATCCTTAATATTTCATTTGTTTTAAATATTGGAAATAATGTGCCTATTTTTAGTAGGTCTGGAACATAGCAGTATTTAAATGACATGTTTATGAGTTCACGTATATAAGCTCTCAGATCTTCACCACCATATATAATATTTTCTGCTGTTATTCCATAAATATCTGCTGCTTTATTTTTGTTCAAACTTGATATTGCTTTTTCTACTTCTTCATCAGTCACTTGCATATGGATATATCTTTCTTGGCAATTATCAGATATAACTTTAACTTCTTTTTCGACATTTTCCAAATGTTTATGATCAAACTTTGTATTCACAGACTGTTTAGCTAGTTCTCCAAAATGTTTATGCCAGCCGTTAATTATTTGATTGTCGCTGTTATAAATTTGACCATCAACATTGAGTTCATCTATATGTTTGGACATTTTTCCTCTTTGATTTGTGATCATTCTAAAAAAAGTTTTGGTATCGGAAACTTTAGATTCAATTAGTTTTTGCCTCTCATTTATTCTTCTAAGTGCTATTTCTAAACGACATTGCTTCCTCAGTTCGTAAGTTGTTAATTTCTTTTGCTTCAGATAGTAGTTGTGCTGATTATTAATGCTTCCGTTATTTTTCCAGTTATAGAACGCAACTTTCTTGTTACTGATAGCTTTACGGATTTCCTCATTCATCACTTAATTTTGGCTTCTTTTTTCCTTTATTTGATTTAGGAGCAAAAACTTTTGTAGCTTTAATTATGATGTTTTTTAAAGTGCTAAGACCACCCACAATGTCTTCACGGTTTTGTATTTTGCATCTTGTTGAGCTAATTTCTGTAGAGATGAGACTTGCATATTTTCCTGTATCAATTTTGTCCCATTTAATTCTTTTGCTAAATGTTTTTGTTGAAGTTTGCGACTTTCCAGAAGTATTGAGCTTTTTCTGATGATGTAGAACAGACAATAATATAGGGTAATGGTCCGAGACATTTGAAGTTACGTTTAGTTTCTTTATATCTATTATGTTCTCTGAATATTTGTTTTGATAAAGAATAAAGTCAATGGCTGTAGCATCTTTTCCATTTGAATGTATAAAGGTAAGTCCAGTTTCTTTTGAAGATAGCTCACGATCTTGCATAAAGTCATTGATACACTTTTTTCTTTGAGAGGAAACACCATTAATTATGTCTTCATTGAAATCTCTTCCTATAATTATCTGATGAGTATTGGAGTATGTACATACAATTTCATTTAGTTGGTCTATACATTCTAGTAACTCTTGTGTACTATTAGTGTGTCCTTTGCATGGTAGATATAAAGAAATAATGATGATGTTGGGCTCACTTTCTATTTCAATGCATTGGATTCTACTATTTCCTGCTTTCACAGTCGATATAAGGTGGTCTAGTTCTTTTCGCCACAATATTGCCACTCCGCCATATCCTCTCGGCATTTGTGTTGGCGGCAGAGGGTCATCAGTGTCAACCGACTTTCCTATTCCTATATATTTAGAGTGAATTTCATTCAATATGTGGAGTTGACAGTCAAACAACCAATGTTCCTGTAGTAAATAAATATCGACATCTTCCTTCATCTCCATGAAGAATGGTCCACAAGTTAAAATGTTTTTACAATTAAAACTCAGAATTTTCATATTTTTCTGCTCACAATAATTAAAATCTAAAACATTATTTGTACAGTTACTATTTACATTTGTAAGCAATTTCTCATCTAGTGCGGTGTCTGGTTGAGACTTGGGTGGTATAAAAAATTATCAGTGTGTCTTGTAGGTTGGTAGTACAACGCTTGTCCTACATGTATGTGTCTATAAAGATTGTCTGATGTTGGCTGATTGTTAAGCTTCAATTGATATATATCTTGATAATTTATTCTTGAATGTTGTGTTGTATTGTTTTGAACAAAAATGTGGTTTTGGATATAATCCTGGTTTGTCCAATTTGGAACAACTTCTATTAGATTATCCTTGCAGATGTTTCGAGTCTCTAGTTCTGTTTGATATGAGAATTGACTTGTATTCTTTGATCATAATTCTGATAATTCCTGTCTTCATTTTCTGGGCGGTAATAGTATTGATTGGGTTCACTATACCGTGCTCCATACATACTGTACTAGTATAAATTGGTTTTTTTTAGCCAGCAAACCTTCCCGCTTATATAAAATGTTTCATGGTTAGCTAAACTTCTTGCTTCTATTAAATGTTTTTTTTAATCAGGATTTGTTTTGCATCCTAGAATGAAATATATAACCAGATAATCGCTAAAGATTTTCTTTATTTCAGATATTTATCATGATTTACTGGCTTGGGCCATATTTGGAAACAAAACAAGACTGGCTGGAGTATTTTGGACAAAATGTTCAAGTCCACTATGTATGTTGATTTCGTATTAATCTTAATATGGCATATTATGCTTTTTGAATAACGGACATTATAATGGTTTATAATTACTTTTTTAAATTATTATTTGGATGGAGAGTTGTCTCATTGGCACATCACCACATCTTCCTATATCTATGATCATATTTTAACAGATATCACTGTATACATGTATGTACCCGGCAATAAACATGTTTTGTTTTGTATGATGCTCAATCACACATGAATCATGCCAAACTTGTGTGCACATCTTTAGGTTTTCATTGTTTTCTTTTTTTTTTAACGAAAGACTTAATGGTAGATTACAAACATTCCTTTGAATTAAAATATCTACTTTCGGCATTCAATTAATTTTATGGCGAAAGTACTTGACCAAAGACGACATTGTTTCTTTTCTAGTGCTAATCTTCGACGAGAAGTGTGTTTTTAATTTATATATGTAAATATAATTTCATTGACTTTTTGTTTACTAAGAATGTGTTGCACTAATCTTGTCGTACTCACAAACTCATCGCCTGCTAAGTTTGAAATGGCAACAGGACGGTTGCTACCGAAGGAGCGGAAACTACTTTCCTTGCCGTAGTAACTAGCTCGTGTTGCGGTATAGCTCAATCATTTATTATCTGAAATGTGTACTGTTGAACTGTATTTAGTTTGTTCGTCTTTATATGTTTTTTTCGCGATACTTGTTATATTTTTATCGACTTTCTGTGTGCAATTGTGGTATGTTCGTCTTAAATAAAACGAATACCTGTTATATTTTCACAGTAACAGCGATTATGGCGAGTAGTATTCTTAAAAACATGGCGGACAAAGTAGAATCAGCAAAAGACAGAAAACTACACGAAGAACTAATACAGCACTCTAAGTAATTATCGTATTGTTTAACAAGTGATTTAGAGAGAAATATTGTTACGTATAGGCTAAAAAGATATGTTTTCAATGACTCTTTATTTATTGGACATCGTTATTCAAGTTTAAAGTTTAAAAATACAACCTAGTAAGTAAATGGGGTGGGGATTGAAAAAATACATCCTTAAATGTTATGTATTTTTATAAAATCATCTGGCCCAAAGGGCTAAGTTGGTATTTCTCATCATTTTGTGTCCGTCGTCTGTTGTTTTCAGTTAACTTTTTCTTCTCTGAAACAATGTGACAGGTGAGGGGATTGGGAGCCCGTTAACATGTTTAACCCCTCCACATTATTAGCTCACCTGGCCCATAGGGCCAAGTGAGCTTTTCTCATCACTTGGCGTCCGTCGCCCGTCGTCTGTAAACTTTTACAAAAAAATCTTCTCCTCTAAAACTACTGGGCCAAATTTAATCAAACTTGGCCACAATCATCATTAGGGTATCTAGTTTTAAAAATGGCTAAACATAGAACATAGGGGTAAAATGAAGATTTTAGCTTATATCTCTGAAACCAAAGCATTTAGAGCAATCTGATTGGGTAAAATTGTTTATCAAGTCAAGATCTATTTGTCCTGAAATTTTCAGATGAATTGGACAACGGGTTGTTGGGTTGATGGCCCCTAATTGGCAATTGTTAAAGAAATTTTACTGTTTTTGGTTATTATCTTGAATACTATTATAGATAGAGATTAACTGTAAACAGCAATAATGTTTAGCAAAGTAAGATGTACAAATAAGTCTCATGACCAAAATGGTCAGTTGACCCCTTAAGGAGTTATTGCCTTTTATTAATTTGGTAATTTTTTTGTAATTTTTTTCAAAATGTTTTCCTCTGTTACTAAAGGGCCAAGTTTATTATGGATGGAGAAAATTGTAAGTAGCAAGAATGTTAAGTAAAATAAGACTCTACAAACACATCACCATCACCAAAACACAATTTTGTCATGAATCCATCTGTGTCCTTTGTTTTACATGCACATAGACCAAGGTGAGCGACACAAGCTCTTAAGAGCCTCTAGTTTATGTATATGTCTGTCCCTAGTCAGGAGCCTGTAATTCAGTGGTTGTCGTTTGTTTATGTGTTATATATTTGTTTTTCGTTTATTTTTTATATAAATAAGGCCGTTGATTTCTCGTTTGAATTGTTTTACATTGTCATATCTGGGCCTTTTATAGCTGACTATGTGGTATGGGCTTTGCTCATTGTTGAAGGCCGTACGGTGACCTATTGTTGTTAATGTCTGTGCCATTATGGTCTCATCTGGACAATTGTCTCACTGTCAATCATACCACATCTTTTTTATATTGACCATAATCATCATTGGGATATTTAGTTTTAAAATGTTTCCGATGACCCCGCTTGACAAACAAGATGACCGACATGGCTAAAATAGAACAAAGGGGTGCAAGCAAGTTGTGTCTATTGTTCTGAAAAACTTTTGAAATAAAAAAATAATCTTTTAAAAGATAAAAATAAGCCCTATCAATTACTCGTTGGCGTGAAAACTGTCAAGTGACTTCTTATAGGAGTAATTGTCATTAAATGACAAATTTTAACTTTGTTTTTCGTTTTGCCTTATAAACTATAATAGATAAATACACATAGAAACTTTATGTTCAGCAAGTCAATATCTACGAACAAGTATGTATGATGGTCATTATTGTCAGTCTATTTCCAATAAGAGTTAGTACCATTTGATAACATTTTACCATAAGTTTACGTTTTTGTCTCTTATCATAAAGATTATAATAGAAAAATAGAAACTAAATTTAGCAAAAACGCTCAACAAGATAATATTTACATTCAAGACAATTATAATCAAATGTTCCGACGACTCATAAGTTTTACGTTTTGCCTGATATGATCAAAATTGCAATAGATGAAAAAAAACTGTATGTTACAAATATTATCAGCAAAATTTATAGAAGGTTGAGAGAAACAAAACAGACAAAATGATCAGTTATATTTGCTAAAAAACAAATTTTTTATGAATGATATACTTACCTGATCGCCATGGAGAATAAACTTGAAATTGATAGTTAATAGAAAATACACTTTATTTATAATATACGTATAGTCATAGCATACAGAACGCGAAAATAATGGAATTTAACAGAAAACAAAAAAATAACGGACTTTGGAAAAAAGGGAGAGGGCTTTAATAAATTGTCCTGTCTCGAAGTATCTATGAATTTTGATATCGTTTCTGAAATTCTCCAGACATAAAATCTCTTACTGAAATTCTCTAGACATAAAATCTCTTACAGCAATTCTCCAGACATAAAATATTTTACAAAAATTCTTCCTACAACAGTTTACCAGTTTACATACTTTTAACCATGCTCTAAATGCCCGCGATTTCGCGGTTGTGTTCTATGAATCTAAGCATACAGGTATTTGTATCTTAGATTATTTGAGGACAGAGTACTACGTATGCAGAATACATTGTATGACGAATGTGAAGATGATGCGATGGTTCTAATGCAGCAACCAGATAGAGTATGGGGGATAAATGTATCACCAATGGCATGTGCATATGAAAACAACATGAAAGATGTAATAGGACACCCTTGCATCCAGAGACGTCTTAACAGGATATGGTACAACCAAAACCCCCATGACAAATTAAAAACTGATGCAACTGCTAAAGCAGCTAAACTGACAGACTTTGGATGGGTAATATTGCTTTATTGTCACTTTCTACGGAATATTTTTGATTGGTTAAATTACTTTGAACGTCACTATTTGAAAATAAGTTAGTTTTTTTGTTTATTGTTCAGAAAATCTGTGTCTGAATATCAAACACTATCGTTTTCCTTGATGACTTAATTAAAGCTTACTTTTATAAATCATTAAATGTTCTTGCTCTAATTTACCCAATTTGGTTATAATTCGAGCGCATTACTGCTCAAAAACAATGACAATGGGGATCAAACACCATTTATTTTCCATCTTAGAACGCCTTCTCCAGCACCACTAATGAGAATTATGTAAACAAAACATGCGTCTAGTATCATAATTTAGTTTTTGTTTTACAAGCCAGATACATCCAGTGGCATATAGTTCATACAAGTTCGGGACCAGAACTGATTTACAATAAATAAAATAGAGGTCTATGAAGAAGGTCAGAAAAAATTAAGAATCATTATGCAAAGAGCGTGGCATTCTCTTTAAACAAGTCATGTAATGTCCCCATTCTGACAAGTCGTGGTTACTTACTTGTGCATCCCACATAACAAAAACTAAACTAGCTTCTCAAATTGACTAGTGTTTGACTGATTTACCAGGAGTGGCATATATCTATTCCCCAGTCACTCTTGTGACGTACCCCTTGAAGTTGTTTTCGCAAACACATATGTCTTGCACATTGAAATATGTTTTAAGGTTTAAATTTTACAATTGCTGTTGGATAAAGATACAGATTGATATTATAGATCAAACACATGAAGCATTGGACATTTTTACTATCTGGCCATGAGGTCTTGATGTAAATAATAGTTGGTTTGTTTCTATCGAACGATTGTGTTGGTGTGACGGGCCTGCACACAATATAAATAATATTAGTTTGCTACAGAGTATCTCATTACAATTATCACAAAAAATTAGGACGAGTATGTAACACTTGCTTACAATTTGTTAATACATTGTGTATTTAATCCATTTTATTGTTTGTGCACTGTAAATTTATATGGAGAAGATGTAGTTTTCTTCATATTATTTTTGCGAGATGCTACATGTGTTGATAATGGCCTAAAAAAGAAAAGCTTTATAAAATCAGAATTTGATATTTTTCTCATTATTTTAGAACTTGATTTTTTACAACGGAAAGAAAAATGCAAAAGAGGCTTGGTTTTCGCCCCTAATGGTATTTGTATTCCATTACGTAAGTATAATGATTTTACGATATTAAGTTTTTACATATCAGAAAGTCTGAAAATGTGTTTACGTTTAACCCCCCCCCCCCCCCCCACACACACACACAATATGTTTGTACCTGTCCAAAGTCAGGAACCAGTAATTGAGTGGTTGTCGTTTGTTGCTTTGTAACATATTTTTTTTTCGTTCATTGTGGTGTACATAAACGAGGTAGGCCGTTAGTTTTCTCCTTTTTGGCGGACTATACGTTACTGTCTTTGTTCATTGTTGAATGCCGTACGGTGACCTATATTTCTTAATTTCTATGACATTTGGTCTCCTGTGGTGACTTGTCTCATTGAGAATTCTACCACATCTCTTTGTTTTTAAAATCAAGGTTTCTATAACCTAGACAATAAGCCATAAAATAGATAAAAACAATGTTGTGTTTTAAATAAGATTGTAATATGTCGTGTATCTTTAGATAACATTACATTACATTTTAATCAAGTTCATGTGCTTATTACTATTTATATAGTACTGTATCTGCATATTTCTTTTATGTATTGAATCATTTTAGCTTTTTGTTATGGCTGTCATTGTTGGATTCAGTGCCTTTATTCTGACGGATCTGAACATAATTGACAGTTACAAAGACATAGGAGTGTACGAATGGCTCCTGTATGGCTGGTTGGTTGCCGATATTACAGAGGAGTATTTGATACCGGTATGCTTTAATATACAGCTATAAGGATAGAAAGTAAAGGCAAATGAAATGTTAAATCACCACATAATTCGAAAGTTGATTTTAACTACTATCGACATCGACTCTTCTTCAATGCAACATCGACTTTAAAAGTCTACAAGGCACTTAATATTTCTTCAGATTTTAACCATATCTAAAAAGTTTCGGGTGTTATTGTAATTGAATGAAGTTTGGTGTGGAGTGTTTTGTACACTTGTTAAGATTCAGAATTGAATGGGGAATGTGTCAAAAGGACAACAATCCAACCAAAAGAGTAGAAAACAGCCCAAGGCTACCAATGAGTCTTCAACGCAGCGAGAAATCCCGCAACCGGAGTCGGGCTTCTTTTGTTGTCGTTTTTCGTTATTTGCTATGGTTTTGTAAGTTTGTCTTCGAATATATAATTTATATTACATATCATTGCATTCGGTTGTCTTTAAAATAATGAGAAGTAATTGATAATAGCCTGTTATAAACATACACGCATCGTATTATTTCAAGAGGCTGCGATAATTCGTAAATTTTATCTGTTTGAAATACTTTCTTATATCTATCAACCATACAGTAGAGTAAGAGCTTTCCATTAGAAGATAAATTTTTTCTCTTACAAATATTTTGCATTTTTTACAGCTGATTATTAGGAAGCACTATTGTATAGGACGAAAACATGGCTATTGCTTCAAATTTCACAGAGCTTTCTTCAATATTTGGAATGTGTTAACCTTTATGTCATATTTGATCATTGCTGCTGCAGTGTTGGTGAGAACTATTAACTCGGCTGACTTCCACAGAATGGCCCTTAGACTGTACAGTCTTGGTCTTTTCACGATGTACATGCGATTTCTTCAGTGCATGATTATCCATAACTATTTTGGTCCTAAAATAATCATGATTGGCGAAATGGTAAGTTTACAATAACAAAAGTTAAAAAAATGGGTCCAAAGTATAGAATGGGCGCTTAAAAGTCTTATATTAAAAATAATGCTAGAAACTTAGATCTCTTGATTAGATAAAATAATAAGTGAAACTGAAAGTAACGTATATTATCACACATGGTGTACTAATATGTACGATTTAGCATGGCCAATATAGCCAGAAGTTAAGGTAGTTATTTGTCCTCGGGGGCAAATATCGTTATCAGCCCTCGAAAATCAATATCGTGCTCCCGACTTTCACGTCCGGTAACGTGTCAATCAAAAACACCATCATTAACTCACTGTGATACATATTTTTGATTTTTGTCTTCAAATTTTATTTGAATTTTTGTTGAAATTATTAAACATATAATTAATAATATATTGTAACTATGCTTTCTTTTTCTCCAGCTGGAAAATATGTGATAAATAGATTATTACATGTCATTTTTCATTTTGGCTCTGGTATCAGCACTCGACCCATACCAAACCCTCTGGCATGATAAGGGAGTCTAGGGCCGATACCCGGGCCAATATCGAAAATATCATGTAATAATCTATGAAAAGAATGACACTTAAACCAATTTAATATTGAAATATACAACCTCGAAGCAAAACTAACTTGACAGCAAAACAGTTTGGTGAAAAGTCACATAACATTTAACTAGTTCCCATTTAAGAACAGAATGTAACTGAGACCTCTTAAATACACATTTTCGTATATCAAAATAAATTGTTTAATTTTGGAAATATTCCTAAACAGGCTGGTATATTTCTAACTTAACAATCATTCTTTCAAACGATATCAACAATAGATAACAAAATTGTGTGTTCTATTATAAATGCATTATGTTTGATCTAAGGTTGTCATACAATTCTGAATTTCGTATATGTTTCTTTCAGCTACTCGAATTGATGAAGTTTGTCTGGATTTTAATTATTTTCATGATGTGTACAGGGGTTCTGTATCATGCAAATATGTACCCAAGTCATTTCGACATGTGGTCATTGAAGGGTGTGCAATTCTGGAGAATCTGGAAAGTTATAGCATTGCCGTACTGGCAGATCTACGGAGAACTTAATCTTGAACAGCTAACAGGTAAACAGTGTATATTAATTTTGGCAACATTAATCTGGGTTTCTTTTATCAAAGTGTTTATACAATAAGTCTTCTGTGTATAATTATTAGTTTAAGCGAGATGTTATATGATAAAATTGAGAATGGAAATGGGGAATATGTCAAAGAGACAACAATCCGACAATAGAGCGGACAACAACCGAAGTCCACCAAAGGATCTTCAATGCAGCGAGAAACTCCCGCACCCATAGGCGTCCTTTAGTTGGCCCTTAAATAAATATGTTTACTACATGTAGTTCAGTGATAATGGACGTCATACTACACACCGAATTATACAAGAGAAACTAAAATTAAAAATGATACAAGTTAACATAGGCAAGATGCTCCTGACTTGGGACAGGCGCAAAAATGCGGCGGGGTTAAACATGTTTTTTTAGATTTCAACCCTGTCCCTATACCTCTAGCCAATGTAGAAAACAAACTGCACAACAGTACGCACAGTAACGAAACTGCACAACAGTACGCACAGTAACACTCTGTTTATGAGAAGTCCGAGTCCGATGTCAGATTAGGAAACAAAAGAAAATAAAAAAAATGACAATAATACATAAATAACAACAGACTACGAGCAGTTACTGACATCCCAGCTCCAGACCTCAATAAAACTTATTGAAATATGAATATCAGGCACAACCCCTCCTGTTAGGGGTTTTAGTGCTATACCATAATAAAATAATATGTGAGACGAACATAACCCGTGCCATGTTAACAACTGATTTTAGAATGAAAATACTTGTGTTATCGTTCCAATCAAAAGCATCAGGACAGACATTAGTTTTCAAAGTGACGCATTTTTCAAAGACAAAGAAATGATTGTCAGTTGTAAATATTTGTGTGCATAGAGATCGCTTCTTTTTTTTTTTTTTTTTAAAGTTTTTTCAAAACAATTTTCTTGTAGGTGACAATAATGATAATGGAACATCATGTACTTTTGTTGAGTCTGAGTGGGAGGCGAATCCAGATATAGAAAGATGTGTCGAATACGACTGGGCACTTTTAATCATAGCAGCATTTTATCTTCTTGTCACCAATCTACTGTTGGTAAACCTCATAATTGCTTTGTTCAGGTATGAAAATATTGATATATCACGGTGACCTATAGTTGTTCACTTCTATGTCGCTTGTTGGAGAGCTTTCTCTTTGGCAACCAAACCACATCTTATTTTATACATATGTTGTGGTCTTCGATCATTTTGTTGTTAGAGGGACTAAGATTGTCGTCACACTTTTACTAATTGCAAATTTATTTTACAACCACATATACGGTATACGACACTAACTGTTCGCCGCAGACAAGCATACGATAAGTATACAGTCCCGTAAAATAACATAAACATGCTAAAATATGTCCTATATATCTGATAACCAGAAATACCAAATGGAATGTATATAACAATAATACTGCAGTTTCTTTTTAATTTCTGTCAGTCTGTGTTTATAATACTTTAATAACATAAAATTATTGTAATATTAATAAATATACAAAATGTTTATCATTTCACTTACCGTAATTTCTGCATCTCTCTTTTGTAGTAACCAGTTTGAACAAGTGCAAGTCGACTCTGACAGACTGTGGAAATTCTGGAGATATTCAATCATAACCAAGTTCAGCACAAGGCACCCAGTACCTTTCAACTTGTTAATATTCATTCCACTAAAGATCTATAGACGTTGTACACAAAAGGGTTTGTACATTTGTCACTATTGTACAATGTATATTTCTGTTGTTAAATAAACTTTAAGTTATACCCGAAACTTTTTATGATGATCTGTGTCAATTATAATTATGTTTTCATCCTAATAAAGAATTGGTATCAATTAATTAACCAGAATTTTTTAAAATGAAATAAAATGATGCTGTTTTGTTTTTGATTTCCTTTTTGATATATGTTTTACACATAATCTAGATTGTAGATTAGATCCTCTGATCGGTATCATGCGGAATTTAAGCAACGT
Organism: Mytilus edulis; assembly: GCF_963676685.1. NCBI lineage: Eukaryota > Metazoa > Mollusca > Bivalvia > Mytilida > Mytilidae > Mytilus > Mytilus edulis. The sequence goes on along the minus strand of NC_092347.1, from coordinate 12,699,237 downwards.
TTATGTCTTTTTTTTTAATGAAATTTGGTCGTTCACACTTTTTCATGTAACATCGTGTATGTTAAACACTAACACTGTTACAATTATGTGATTATGTCATCACATTACATAACTTTCAATCTAAAAAAACAACAAATCACACAAATTCTGAACTCAGAGGAAAATTCAAAACGGAAAGTCTTTAATAAAATGGCAAAAACAAATGATAAAACACATCAAATGAATGGAAAACAACTGTCATATTCCTGACATGGTACTGGCATTTTCTTATAACAACTGTACTATAGGTTTTTTGTCGAATTTTTAGTACTAACTGAAGATTTAATAGAATGATGATATATTAATCTTTCGGTGCGTACTCAAAATACGCCAAAATGTATAGAAATTAAGGTGTTGGTCTATTATCTTTAGACATGTATTATAATAGAAACCATCCTATTGTTTGAACATCAAAGTTCCCAATGACTAGACGTTTTTTTTCTTCTAGATTTATTACTAAACACCAGTCTGAGAACATTCCGTCGGAATTTATAATTCATAGCACCAATCACTGAATAGTTCTATTTTGTAGCGGAAATAAATCAAGTCATCCATTTATGGAATTCTTTTTCTCTTTTTTTTGTAGAAGAAAATAAAAAGGAAGTATTAGTTAAAGAACAGGAGCTGCATGCTGTCCGCTGTCTATATTACCAGGCGACAAAGAAAAAATAGTAGAAATGAGAGAACAAAATTGTATTGTACATGTGTAAATTACTTTTTAAATTATTCAGATTGTCTATATTGTAATGTAATGATGTATGTGGGTATTTTAAACAGTTCGACATGAGTCTTACTGCGAAGAAATATCTCTCAATAACGTTTGGTTTTTTTTTTTTATGCACAGTCGTAGTTTCCCTGCTAATGTAATTATGTTATACGACGCATACATGTATGTAAACAGTAAACACATTGATCATCCTGATAATTACTTCATTCCTAAAGGATACCAATAGCACCGTAGTAAGATCTTAAAATATTGTTTTAATTTGTACTAACATTGTTTTTGTTTGTGATGAATTAAAATATATGATATGCATTGTTATACATTTTTTTTTTGAGAACCTATGAACCTACATCCTGTCCACATGGAAAATATGTTGTACTTGTAATATGTAATTGGCTTTGAAATAGATTCCAGTAACTGCGAGTACTCTAAGATCGTTACTTTTTTGTCTTTTTTGTCTTTACGTTAGTTGTGTTTGTGATTCTTGTCGATCTGAGGAGTCAAGTCATTTCAAAATGGTTGCTTACAGTCAAGTTGTGCTGTCACATACTGTCCATAATGATTGTTAGAGGAAAGATGAGCATTCACAAACATCTTCAAACCCGAAACTTTCTTCATGTGTATTTCCAAAGTCAGAAGCGTGTAATTCAGTGATTGTTTTTGGTTGCTGTCCATCTTTTTTTTTACACTTTTTAAAAAATGTTTTTTGCTTCATGAATATATGCCTAAACAAATCGGAAATTAAGTCCAAACACCGGAGGTTAATCCGTATCATGTTTGAGGTTCGTGTGGCTCACTTTTAATACCGGCATCATACATCAGCGTATAGCTCCGACGTATGCCGGGCGTGGTAAAAAATCATGTACGCTGCCAATACACTAGAAATTTTGGATGCATTCCAACTGTCAATCATATCTGTATCGTATGCACAACGAGCGTTAAGCGTGTATTGGACGTACGAAAAGCGTACCTAGGCGTTTATCGGGCGTTCAAGTAGCGTATTTTGGCGTATTTCTGGCGTTTGCCTAACGTAGAAGGAACGCACGCTACGAAGGAAACATATTCTTGAACGTATTTGAGACGCATCCCAGTCGTATCGGGGACGACATACCGTGCTTTCGGCGTGTATGTGACGTTAACTTTTGGGGTGTTTGTTCCAAACACACCCGCATACGTTTAAGTTAAAGTCGAACGATCTTGAAGCGTATACAACGTGCCCTAAATGTGTCTCAAACTGATCTGTAGCGTTTTCAACGCGCTTGTAGCGTATGTATTACGTGCGTGTAGCGTACTTGTATACGCTTGAGATGGATGAAATTTTTTAAGCTGCATAAACATTTCCTGGACTTATAGCGTTCCCCAAGCGTATAGCTTTGCATTTCGACGTACTTCAAACTTATACAACGCGCGTTTAACTATTGCTTTTAAGCGTTCCTCTGGCGTGCAACTAATGTATATTTACCCTGGTATATCCTTCGATGAATGGTGTTCGTTGACTCCATAGAATATATTTTCGCTCTGTTTACACCTTTTCATAAAATTCTTGGTGAACTATGTGCTTATTCGTCGTTTTCAATTTCCTAGTGACCTTTAGCTTTAGATAATTATTTGCATTTGAATAGTGTTACCTTATTGAAAGAAGAAGCGATAAAGTTCCCGATTCTGTACTTTAAACACATTGATACAATGTGCAAACATGAATTCGTTCTCTTGAACAACATTCTTGTTTAAGAACTGGTTTTAATGACCTATTAGTGTGTCGTAATCAACCTTGAAATAACCTGGAAACATTTCAGACCACTACCCCATCGTAGCAAGAATTAAATATGAATATTGTATACACAATAAATCTAACAAAAGGATATGTTCGACTCCGAAAATCAACTGGGACAAAGTAGATATTGAGAAATATAACTCAACAATAGAAAATGGCATATTAGAACTGAACAAAAACCTCCAATCTATACAGGATATTGAACATGCTTATATAGACTTAAATCAGCTACTATCCAAGGCGGCATCTACCTCAGGACCATCCAAACAAATAAGGAAGAATAAACCAAAACTACAAGTAATGACACCAGAAATTCGTCAAGCAATAACTGACAAGAAGAATTCATACTATAATTGGAAACAGAACAACCGACCTAATGATCCCAATAATCAGTGGTTACAGAAGAAGAAAGTAACAACTTGTAACCTTAGAAAAAAATGCCGACTAACACTAGCAAAACAACAACTAGAAAGGAAAAGCGAACTGATTAATGCCAAAAATAACAACTCCAATTTATTTTTCAAACTTATCCGACGTCAAAGAGGAAGATTTGGAATGCATATTGATGAGCTAAATGTAAACGGACAAAAATACAATACAGAAGGGGGAATATTGGAGGGTTTTAGAGAACACTTTGCAAATCTTGCTAAACAAAGTGATAACAGTCAATTCGACCAAGCATATATTGAGCAGGTAGACAATGAATATGCTACTATCATAGATATATGCAAACATGACTTCAGGCATATTCCAGTAGAGAAGCAAGAGATCACGAATGCCATTAAAAGTCTTAATCGAAACAAATCCCCGGATACCTATGGAGTCACTGCTGAAAATTTAATTCATGGTGGAGAAATACTTGCCTCATATTTACAAACTCTACTAAACAGTTCTTTTGAATTCTGCTTTATACCCGATGTTATCAAATTTGGAATATTAACACCAGTCTTCAAAAATAAAGGCAACAAGAATGACGCAAAAAAAAACTATAGAGGCATCACAATAACTCCAACTCTATCAAAGATCATAGAAACAGTACTTAAATTTCGCATCAATCCCAAAATTATATGTATACAAAATCCACTCCAGCGAGGCTTTACCAAGAATGCATCTCCTTTATATTGCTCTTTAATTATGGAGGAATTTCAACGAGAGAACAAAGATCTGAAAAAAGAAACAATATTTGTTATGCCTTATACGTAAATTATTTCACATGGGACTCACACCGCAAGAAATACTCATGATTGATGATCTATATAAAAATGCAAGATCCAGTGTCAAATTGAACGGTGAACAATCAAATGCATTTAATATTGAACAAGGTGTCCGACAAGGAGGCACTCTTAGTGCCGACCTTTACAAAGTTTATGTAAACGATCTATTAAACGAAATATGTAACACTGGGTTTGGAGGACATATTGGAACGATCAACTGTAGTGCGCCTACTTGTGCTGATGATCTTACCATAACTAGTAATTCTCAGTTTGAAGCACAAATACTAGTCAACATAGCTAACGATTACAGCAAAAGAGAGTCATATATAATACAACCTACTAAAAGCGTTGTACTACCTATCCAAACCAACACCAATGCCCATAATGATATGACACTTCTTATGGATGATAGGGAAATGCCTACAGTTGATAAAACCACACATGTTGGGATACAAAGATCGAACTGTAACACACAACTAGTAACTGCGGAGGAAAACATTAAGAAGGCAAGAAGAGCTTTATACAGTTTAATGGCAAGTGGCTTGCATGGAGAAAATGGACTAGACCCATCTACATCTATATCCACCTTCAGAACATATGTTATGCCTATCCTACTATATGGACTAGATGTTGTAATGACCAACAGCAAATCTTTGAAAATACTACAATCTTTCTACAAGAAAACGATAAAGCAAATATTATCTTTACCCATATCAACTGCAGACCCGGCTATATATTTATTATCTGGATTACTATATATATAGCTACCCATAAATGCTGAAATTGATATAAAAATTATAACTTTACTTGGAAATATTCTATGTTCTGACAAATCAACTGTTGAATGGAAAATAGCAAACCGTCAATTGAAAATTAAATCGTGCAAAAGCAACAGTTGGTTCATAGATGCAAAGAAAATTTGTTTTAAATATCAACTAGCAGACCCAGTAGAATTTTTGGATACAATAACAACAAAAGAAACATGGAAAAGAAGCATGGTGAATAAAATTAAAACATACTGGCATAGAAAGATCTTGGATGAGAAAGAACATTTCAATAGCCTACAATATTTATCTCCAATATACAGCCTTGGTCATTGTCATCCGTTGATCAGTATATCTACTTCTGACCCAAAAATAATACAAAAATTGCCACCACGAGTGAAAATTGCAACAGGGGTATACATCCTACAATCATAAAGAGCCAAATATAACTCTAATGCAGTGGACCCAACATGTCAATTATGCAAAAATGGAGAAGAAACATTATCCCATTTCCTGCTTATAATTACTTGTGTAACTCTAGATGCTGTAAGAAAACCCATATTGGAAAAAATAGTGAGAACTGCTGGTAGAATTTTCTCTGAGAGCAACAGAGTCAATAACATTGAACTACTCAGATTGATTTGCGATCCTTACAACTATTGCAAAAATAACAGTGATCAAATATTTGATAATATATCAAAAATTCTTGAACCTCAATGTAGGAAAATGTTACACCTACTCCATACAACAAGATATAGAATTCTCGGTCTGGATACTAAACAACTCAAAAAGAGGAGGAAAGTTTAAGACTATTAGTTAATTATATATAATTGTATATAATTAAAGTGTTATGTAAGTGACTCAGCATAAGACAGTCCAAATTATCACTTCTTATTTAGATAATTTTAGATTTTAAAATTTGCTATTGCGTATAGTATAAATTGACATTTGTGTATATAATATTCCGGTGGATGGAACCATTATTTGTGTGATAATTATATATATATTCGTGGTGGTGGATGTCACTCCAGCTATGATTGGAGGTGTGCCTTGACTGGCAGAATTTATTATACAGATTACAGATTACAGATACGACCACATTAAACCCCAATTCCACGATTTTTTTCGAAAACATTCATACGTGACGATACCTCTCGAATAAAAAAAATAAAAATCCACTTTGACGATTTTCTTTGGTAAAACAGAGTTAAATCAAATACACAAGAAACAGAAGCAAAAATTACCTCAAATGAATGAACCCGAAGGAGAAACGACCACTCTTGAAATATAAAACAATTCAACTGAGAAAAGTAACTTGATTTATAACAAAACAATTTGGATAAACGTTTAAGTATGTTATAAAGCCAATATGAAAATTAGGTTCAAATAGAGCTTTCTTACAAATTGACGAAAAGTACGTATGCTTGACGAATCATACGTAAGACTCGTTTAAGGGATCCTTTCTTTTGACATACTAGTATTGAAATAATAGTCGTGGAACTTCGGACAATTATCCTACATGCAACGACACTTATTAAATTGGATTTTTCTTGGGATATATTTAGGATTTCTGGACGTACGATAGGTTAAAATATGATACAACCAGGTCGGAGGAGATAACACTTCAAAATATCCTAAATATAGAGTAGTCAGACGAAACATTTACCCTAATAGACTAAAAACCGGCCCTCTTCAATATTACAATGTTGCACTGTTTAACCTAAAAAAATGTCAAAGCAAATACATTGTCTTCTTCCCTTACAGAAAAATGAGAAAAATCAAAGCACAAATACTTCCTTGATTCAAAATTTACAACGCTCAAAATAATAAGATGAAAATGAAGAAAACAAGATGATTTTCAAACTATGCCATATGCTGGTGCTCGTTTAATAACTTTTGAATCATCGCTTCTCCCATGGTGATATTCATTGCTCCCTCCTTAATGTGTATATATGATACACCGGAGCAATGGAAGGGTTGTTTTAGTGTATAATTACGTTTTGCCTATTGTCCTGAACATTCATGAAATATTAGCCACTGGACGATAAGTGACAACTTTGCGTCTATCTTCCAAACATGTGTACTGTTAAATCGTCATTATAAAATCCACAAAATTGTAGATTTATTTTCTTGATATACAAAATCTGTTTTTCTAGATTTATTTAATATTTCTTTTTAAAAACATTGTAGCATAATTTTTTAGCAAATCTCGATATTCCACTTTGACAATTTGCTGAATGTTTACTATAAAAAATAAAAATAAATGTGAATCTTGTCGTTAAATTTAGACTTTTTAAACGTACTTCAATAATGCCATTGAAATGTTAATCTTGTCGTTAAATTTAGACTAACGTACTTCAATAATGCCATTGAAATGTTAATCTTGAAACTCGTGCTTAAAAAAATCCCGCGGAAATGTGTGTACTCGTGGTTTACGTCAGTAACGTATCGGACGTAAGTGTATTTGACACTATTTTTCTCTGTTTGATTATATTAAAATCGTGTATTATTTACGATATCATTATTTTTGAAAAATAAACTTGATTTAGAAAAGAATGCTGTTTTACTGGATAAAACAAAGACTCTTTTAACTGTTATTGTGGAAATGAAATACGTGCTCCCTTTACGTTCGTTCGTACCTTTCGTCAATTTGTAAGAAAGCTCTAATAGGTGAACATGAATTTGACAGCTATTGTCCCTTTAAGGAAAAATTCATTAGGAACAATCCGTCAAATATAAGAATGGTCAAGGTTATTTATTAAACTACTTTCAGTAATAATAGAAAAATAGTTCTTTAAATAGTATACTTGATTTACTAGTATTTTGTTACACATTCGTTGTTTTTTTAAATATTTCTTTTTCGACAAAGAAGAAACAAATAAGCTGTTGGACCATAAATTGTATAACAAAATGTTTATTCCGGCATATTATAATACATGCACAAAGCTTACTGGCAAAATTTAATTTTTCGGAAATCAACGATTTGTTTAGCAAATTTGTTTGTATTGTGATTATCAGAGCGAAGGGAATGTTAATTGTTTATTTCAACAGTCAAGTTATAGTTCTGTTTAAATTTTTGAATGCGAATCAATTGCAAAAAAATGATTCTTTTATAAATCAGAATGACTGATAATTTGTAAGTAATTTATATTATTTTTATTACTATTATTAATGAAACAAATGTTGATGTATCATTGCTCTTCATTATTTTACTGTTTTTGTCATAACTTCATGTAAAAATTGAATATGTATTTTTAGTAGATGCGGTGATGTATTAATAGGGGTCGAATCTAAGTTTTTTTGTGTACTGGGCAGTCGGACCAGTGGACTGAAAATCCACCGGTCCAGCTCCAAATCTACTGGCCCTGCAAAAATGACATGCATTTGACAAACACCAATTTAAATGATAGTTGAAGGCCGTACGGTGACCTATAGTTGTTAATGTCTGTGTCATTTTGGTCTTTTGTGGATAGTTGTCTCATTGACAATCATACCACATCTTCTTTTTTTATGTTTACTCTTATTTGCATGCTTTCTTTTACATATGTTATTCCCGTAGATTATTTGTGCTATTCTGATTGTTCATGAGCAATTACAGAATTTAACTTAAAATTTGAAGATCCGGTTACAAATTAAATATACATTTTTTTTAGCTAGGTCTGCAACTGCAAATTCTTCACATGTTACACAATTCATTACATTGTGCTTATTACCGCCAAGTGCAATTGATTTCGTAGGAAAATTCTTTGTAAACAAACCGAGATTGCAATGCAATTAGTGATTTTTATCGACGAATTTCTAGTGGTCCGCCGGACCACCAGCTCACAAAATCTACTGGTCCGACGCAAATTCTACTGATCTCGGACCACCGGAACAAAACAAACAGACATAATAGGTAAAAATGTCAAAAACCTATACACATAACCTAGTAATTAATGTGGAGCAAAATGTTCGAGGAACGGCGATACTGTTGCATATACACTTTTATGATGAAGATAACATAATTTATGCTTCACAAACAATGTAAATTTGAACTTTTTCTTAATAATAAGAAATTTAAAATCCCTATAGCACTAGCATACACGAGGAGGAAGATAGCAAAGGAATATATAAACTCAAAAGTCGACAACACATTGACATCTTCATGACAATTGAAGAAAACACGACAAAAAAAAAATTTAAAGTCAACAAATCACTAAATATTGAACAACATGATTCCATTCAAACACCGTGGGGGATATCAGGTACTCCGTGAGGGTAAGCAAATACTGCTGCAGTTGTGATACCCGTTAAAAGTTCACTAAGAAATTATTAGTTTAAACAACACACAGCACCATTATAATTTCAATTCCCTTATAGAACCACGTTTAATCCACCATTTTCTACATTTGAAAATGCCTGTACCAAGTCAGGAATATGACAGTTTTTGTCCATTCGTTTTTGATGCGTTTTGCTATTTGATTTTGCCATGTGATTATGGACTTTCCCAATTGATCTTCCTCTAAGTTCAGTATTTTTGTGATTTTACTTTTTAGTTTGGAATATCGCGCGAGATGTAGAAACTTGAGAATCCTTTTACAAGTTGATGTAATTTTATTGTGATCTACAGAAACCATCGACACGTCAAATATTTTAGTTTTGATCGTCTTGTGTATGCTATCACAGTTGGAAAACTAGTGGAACGACGAAAATTGACACCATAACTTATTTGCGACCCTAAAATAACTGAAAACATTTCAACGAATTACATAGAAATACAATAAAGGCAACAGTAGTATACCGCTGTTCGAAATTCATAAATCGATAAGTAAAAACAAATCCGGGTAACAAACTAAAACTGAGGAAAACGTATCAAATATAAGAGAACTACGACACAACAAAAACACAACATTAAAATGTAATAAGTGGTTCGTATTTAAAGGAACTCTTATATACCTTACAAACTCATACACTTGACCTGAACATCACAAACATAAGATGTGTGCCTTTTATAATTGAAATTGATATAATCAGTTACTTTTTACGAAACATCTTTAATTTATTCTATCAAGTATATGTATTAACCACCGTAACAGGATTTTTTTATTATTTGAATGATTTTTACAAATTAGATATTTATAGATTATCGGTGATCATCTCAACGAGATTGATTTTCTCGCTTGAGCCGGGACGGCGAATAGGCGGGTGACTTTAACCATGAAATTAAATTTTTAATGCACCTACCTAACACACGGCTAAATTATATATCATTTGAAAGCTACAAATCTGTACTATCTGTTTTGCCCGGTCGTAAAAAAATCGTACGGTGCAATTTCCGTCAAATCAAGATCAAAGGCCAAAAACGTATAAGTGCATATTGTCTAAGATTTCAGCTTGATTGCATAATATGACTTTTATATACTTAATTCACATATGCAAACAATTTAAACTTTTAGCAGAGAGATTAACAGTCATTAATCAAATGCATTTTTATATATTTAAAGCGTGTTTTTGATAGACAGCAAATGTTTCCTGAAATTCGAGTAAAAGTTAATAAAATGTGCAAAAACACAAATTTTTCTTTCTGATGCAACTGCTAATCACTTTAAACTAAGTAAAACCCTGTAATGACTATCAAAGAAGTTTTTGACATCATAAATTTCCTAAAATTATGCTTACTTCTAATCAAACAGCAAATCAAAACAACTCATACAGTTGCCCCAAATACCGCCATCTGCGAAATCCAGCTTTTAAGCATTTCTTGCAATTTAAACATTGTATGTGGTCAAAATAAGATTTAACAAACAAATTCTTAAGAATATAAAAAAATTAAAGTAAAAAAATATGTGCGCGAATCATACTTTTGCTTGAAAAAAAGGGGGCGAAACTAAGAGATTGCAATCTGCATTGAAACTACCCGACTGAAATGAACATCTTTCGACTTTTCTAATTGTTTGATTTGTAGCTTCATTATAAATATTGATTTAGTGAAAAACCCTTTTATTTATTTAATGTGAACCATAAAAAAAGAAATTGACAATCTAGACAAAAATAGATAGAAAATTAATTGATGAAAATTGAAATTTCAAAGAATTAAAAACCCAGGAAACAAATTATAAAACTTTACTTCTTGATTGATTAAATTGCGTTGTTCATTGTTTAAAAGCATTAATTCAGCAAATAAGAATAATTTTGAAGAAAAAAAAATCCATTAATACGCAACGATTCTAGTTACAACTAGACTTCCTGAATAGCTTGAATGACTAGTCCATTTTTCATACGAGGATGAATTCATGCAAGAGTTTCTGATGACGACTGGAAAGAAGCACCATTATCTTGAAACTTCACTTTCAACTATAACGATATAACAGAAACACTGAACTGCTACAAAAACAAACGCCAACATACAAAGAAACAGATTATTCGATACCAACTGCCATATGCCTGACTTTGTACAGGACATTTGAAGAAAAGTGGTGGTTTGAACATGGTTTTAAACCAGAGTTCAAATGCAAAGTTGGAATCATCCCTTTGAAAATTTTATGGACGCCACTACGAGTTGGTTGACAATTATAATATATTTGTTTCGCCAGATGACGACTGATAAGTTCCAATCGACGTTACCAAAATACCGTCATATCTGCCTTGAATGACACCTACCCACTAAGGCTTGACACCGAGTTAGGAATTAAATGAGCCACAAGACGGGTGTCACATGTGGAACATGATTTGCTTACTCTTTGGGAGTCCCTGAATTCACCCCAAATATTTTTGGGGTTTTTTGTTACTCAATCTGTAGTTTTATATGTTGTGTTTTGTATACTGTTGCTTTGTCGTGTTCTTTTTTTTTTTGGCCGTTTTGTCAGTTCGTTTTCAATTATGAGTTTGATGTCCCTTTGATATATTTCGTCACTATTCAAGTAGTCAAAGGTTTTGAAATTGTAGATCATTGTAGCTAAATGTATCATAATAACGATTTTGTTCTATATATACATCACCGTGAGCAAATTAAGTTATTTTCGAGGATATTTGTCTTATTGCGTTATTCTTATTCACTTTACTTTGCGGCGATTTTTTTGCCGATTTTCATTACTGCAAGTTAATGTCTTTAAAGTAAATTAATACCAAAAGGACAATCAACATCTTAAACCATGAATCAGATAAACTTAATTAAAACCATGAACAAAATAAAATTAAAGTCTAAAAGACGAACTTGTTACAGTTCACAAAATACATACAGCACACCATGAAAACGATCACTGCCTAAAACAGCGAATGATCTCATGAGGTCAGGGAGGGTATTCAAGTTTTTCATTTTTTTTATCACAACTGCTTATAGTGTTTTACATACACAATGACCTGCATTTGTATTTTAAAAGTTAATGTTGAAAATACTCAAAGCATCTTTTATTCAAATAATTAAAGCGATTAAACTTCTAAACACACTTAATATTACTAACAAGATTTTAGACTAAATAAGAAACAGCAGCATTATATTTTGTTCATTTACATCCCGCTTTAGACAACCAAGTGTTTCTATGCAAGGTTACTTTTTTCAATGTTAGCTACGATTTATTCGCAAAGTCATGTTTGCATTTAATCATGATTACAAAAAGTGACTTCGTAAAAAACACATTTTTACCTTAATTAGCTCGTATATATTCTTTTCGAACTTTAGATACCCCTATTTTTTTTTATGGAAAATCATTCTCCTCCCTGATATTGATAATAAACGATGTGCTATCTTAACATAGAATAACAAAAAGATCGCTATTTTCAGATGGCAGATTTTTGGGCAACTGCAAACACTTCAATAGAAGGCTGTTCTATGAACAATAATTAATAATTGCATCTTAAAATTCAAAACAAATATTCCCTGACCTAAGACATATACAATTATCTATTTTTTTAGCATACAAATATCGATTCCCTAACTTTACGATATATTTTGCTTTTGGAACAATTTTTCATTTTTTTTAAATTTGCGATAAATTTCAATTTTCAGGAAATATTGCGCATCTAACCTCTATTTTTTTGTTTGATTTGGAAATAATGTATCATGTTCCATAAAATTCATATGATCTTTTGAAAAATTGTATGGTGCAAGAATTAGAAAATGGCTTTTTGTTTAGTAATCGCAAAAATTGGAATGTTTATTCATGACCTTTGACCTTGATTTAACAGAAAATGCACCGTACGATTTTTTTTACGACCGGGCAAAGCAGAAAGTACAGATTATTAGCTTTCGAATGATATATACTACAGCCGTGTGTTAGGTGGGTGCATTAAAGTCGTTAACTAAGCGTCTTTTTGAAATAAGTCACTCGCCTAGAAAGCGAGAAAGGCAATCGAGTTGAGATGAACAATGATAATCTTTTTATCGCTATTTTACCTATGACGACGTTGTCAATTTCATGTCAATTTCGTTAGCAGCGCAACGTGCATGCTTAATTTCTAGCGATAATTTTCCATCTCAAGCGATAGCATGATATGAAAATTATCCCAAAAAAAGATCAAAGGAAAAATGCACAAAATAGCGATAATAATATTTAATGTTGTGATCAACGATTGTTATGCTAAGCTCTTACTGTTTTTATCCTTGTGTGAATATGTTCGTGTGAATGATTCGATCAGCGACTTCGTTTCAGCTATTCTGTCGAATTCGTGTTATTTGTTTAAAACATGGAAAACAACTATGTTGCAGCACGAGACCGCCTTTTCCTCTTTTTATTTTCATACTTTATAAAAAAAACTTTTAAATTGAAATATTCCATGTGGTCGACCAAAACAAATTTAAAGATAATCTTATTGGCTCTGAGGTCATACAGCTTGATACTACAAGAACATATAAGGAAACATAATAAGATTCAAGGTGACCGATTTAAGCGATTCATGGTTCGTAAATGTTTGCGTACCAATTAAAATGTATGCAACTTTAAATTCCCGAATTAAGAAACTATTTTAACTAGAGGCTCTCAAGAGCCTGTATCGCTCACCTGATTCTACTTGGGTTTTTGAAATCATATAAAAAAATATAAAATTTGGCTAAAAGTGACAACACAACCTCATTTATAAGGAAAAGAACATGTTTAATTTCATTCAAAAGTCCCCCACTGGCGGCCATCTTGGATGACGGATCGGCTACAAAGTAACAACACTTGGTCAGCACCTCATAAGGAACATTCATGCCATGTTTGGTTTTATTCCATTCAGTGGTTCTCTAAAAGAAGTCATTTGTATGCATTTCCCAAAGGGTCCTATGTTAAACTAAGTCCCCTGCTGGCGGCCATCTTGGATGATGGATCGGCTACAAAGTAACAACACTTGGTCAGCACCTCATAAGGAACATTCATGCAATGTTTGGTTTTATTCCATTCAGTGGTTCTCTAAAAGAAGTCATTTGTATGCATTTCCCATAGGGTCCTATGTTAAACTAAGTCCCCCGCTGGCGGCAATCTTGGATAATGGATCGGCTACAAAGTAACAACACTTGGTCAGCACCACATTAGGAACATTCATGCCATGTTTGATTTCATTCCATTCAGTGGTTCTTTAAAAGAAGTCATTTGTATGCATTTCCCATAGGGTCCTATGTTAAACTAAGTCCCACGCTGGCGGCCATCTTGGATGATGGATCGGCTACAAAGTAACAACACTTGGTCAGCACCACATAAGGAACATTCATGCCATGTTTGGTTTCATTCCATTCAGTGGTTCACTAGAAGAAGTGATTTGTATGCATTTCCAATAGGGTCCTATGTTAAACTAAGTTCCCCGCTGGCGGCCATCTTGGATAATGGATCAGCTACAAAGTAACAACACTTGGTCAGCACTCCATAAGGAACATTCATGCTATGTTTGGTTTAATTCCATTTAGTGGTTCTCTAGAAGAAGTCATTTGTATGCATTTCCCATAGGGTCCTATGTTAAACTAAGCCCCCCACTGGCGGCCATCTTGGATGATGGATCGGCTACAAAGTAACAACACTTGGTCAGCACCCCATAAGGAACATTCATGCTATGTTTGGTTTTATTCCATTCAGTGGTTCTCTAAAAGAAGTCATTTGTATGCATTTCCCTTAGGGTCCTATGTTAAACTAAGTCCCGGCTGGTGGCCATCTTGGATGATGAATCAGCAACAAAGTAACAACACTTGGTCAGCACCTCATAAGGAACATTCATGCCATGTTTGGTTTCATTCCATTCAGTGGTTCTCTAAAAGAAGTCATTTGTATGTATTTCCCATAGGGTCCTATGTTAAACTAAGTCCCCCGCTGACGGCCATCTTGGATGATGGATCGGCTACAGAGTAACAACACTTGGTCAGCATCCCATAAGGAACATTCATGCTATGTTTGGTTTTATTCCATTCAGTGGTTCTCTAAAAGAAGTCATTTGTATGCATTTCCCATAGGGTCCTATGTTAAACTAAGTCCCCCGCTGGCGGCCATCTTGGATGATGGATCGGCTACAAAGTAACAACACTTGGTCAGCACCTCATAAGGAACATTCATGCCATGTTTGGTTCCATTCCATTCAGTGGTTCTCTAGAAGAAGTTCAAAATGTAAATTGTTAACGACGACGACGACGGACGACGACGACGGACGACGGACGCCAAGTGGTGAGAAAAGCTCACTTGGCCCTTCGGGCCAGGTGAGCTAAAAAGTCAAATTTATCTTACAGAATACAAGTTGAAGCAGTTTTTGTTGAGAAAAGAAATGATGAAGTAATATTCGAGTGTGAAAGTGAGATATGGAACGAAATCTTTGAATTAGGAGAAACAGGAGATACCAAAGTTTTAAAAGAAAAGGCGATAGATTTTAGAAAACAATTTCCTGGACTTGTTTTAGCAGTAGTGGGGGACTCCGACAGTTTTGTACCTAGACCTTGGAATGCAACAGCATTTACCGCGGATCTTATCGATACACTGAAAAAGGTTAAAGGTACATGTATTCCAAAGGAATGGTACTTGTAAACTCAGATTTAATTCAGTTTAGCTCAGTCTCAAATAGTCAATTTAAAATTGATGACACTTTACACTTGTACTATGTCTTTAAACAATAGCTATCCATGTCAGCTAATAATAACAAGTATAAAATTAAATCAAAATTGAATTTTCGGTTGGTTATTAACGAAGCGGGACCCAAAATTTTGAAATGAGATGTTGTTTATTCAAACTCAAAATGAAATTCTGTAAATTGCTTATTTTACCATGATTTTCAGGCTTGAAAAAGTAAATTTCAAAATTTCATGAAGTTTTAAACTTCCAGAACCTTAAAATGCATTAAATTTTATATACCTAGTTCCCTTACATGACTTAAAACTTTTTCGGTGCACTATAGTCACTATATGTTTTATACAGTGAATTATAATAAAAAATAATGTTGCATCAAATACTTCTTAACACGTGTATTACTTTGTATTTTTGTAATGTTTAACACAGACTTGTTTTAAAAACTTTCATTCACAGAAAGTTGGTTGATTTATCGTGGTAAAGATGTTGGTATTAGTTCTTTTATTTACAATGCATTTGAAGAAGACATCAGAACGAATGAAACTTTATCAACTAAATTACTCGCAGTCAAGCCAAAGGTAATTCACTTACAATCTATATTCTATGTTATAAGTGTAAATATGTATTGGGACAATACTATAAAATAAGAGGATGTGATACATGTATGATTACCAGTGAGACAACTCTTTAATAGACCAAATGACACAGCAATAAACAACAAAAGGTCACCGTACGGCCTTCAACAATGAGTAAAACATATCCTTCACTGTCAGCAATAAAAGGCACAGAAATGACAAAATGTAAAACAATTCAAGAGAGAAATTAACGGCATAATTTAAATACCAAATAATGAATGAAAAGCAAATATGATACAAGCTTGTGACTTGGAACAGGCACATACAAAATGTGGCGAGGTGAAACATGTTAACTGGCGCCCATCCTTCCCTATCCTTGGAACAATATAACATAAGAACAAACTATACAAATCAGTTGAAAAAGGCTAAACACATCAGATGGATACAAGCAGTAATACATCTCACAAAAACAGAGTGAATGTGTCAGGGTACCTTTTACATCGTCGAAGCATAAAGACTAAGTACAGATCAGAGAGTACTCACAGTTACCTACAGTTTGTTTTACGAAAAATATATTACTCTAACATTGTACCAATATTTTTTTACTTCGTTTTTTTTAAAGAATAATTAGTTACATGTAAGTGAATTTCATAGATTAGATTTTGTCAATATTGCTAATAAAGAGCAATATTTTGTCAATTCGTTTTCTTACTAACACAGGATGAGAAATTTCATGGAAAACCCAACCAAAAGAAGCAAACAACAACGAGCAAATCGAAAGCATCAACGAATCAGTTGTCATTTAAACTTCCATCCGGGAATGATAAAGACTGGTTTAACATTGGTTTGATTGAACTTTTAAAAAGTTTATCAGAGAAAACCACACCTCTTCTGTCGTTTGTTACGGAAAACGAGGACGGCAAACAATATCATAATGGTAAATTAATAAACTCACCATAGTATTAATAGTACATGCTCGTTGAAAACTTTTTTTCATTGAAGCTACATGAAAGCAACTGACGCAAAATCCTTCACATCTACAGTTAAAAGTTTGTAGTCACCTTTATGTTAGGATTAAAATGTGCATGACTAAATTGTTTGTTATATGTTATGTATTTTAGGCCTTAAATGTACTTTGGAGATGAATTTGAGTTACCTTGCGCTTTGTTTTAGCTTTGCTTCATAGACACCGAATATATTGTATGTTACTTTAAATATAAAATGTAAATCTATGGCTGTATTTATGTAAGATTAAAGTTAAAATCCACAAACCTGAAAGGTAAACTGTGTTCCCTGTATACATGTATATGCATGTAACACTTTTCCATGTATACAGAATTGCCCATGGAGATTCCAGTTTTATTAGTGGTAGCCGAAGGCGATATAGAGACAATTCATCAAGTGGAGACATCTGTTGAATCTAACATTCCCGTTCTTCTGGTAAAGGGATCGGGGAAAGCTGCAGATTTATTAGTTGACTTCCTTACAAGCAGGTACTTGTAGACAAAATAACAATATCAGTTGATTGGAGATTTCCATTTATTATTAAAAAAATATATCTTCTATTGTTATTGGGAAACTATCATAAATTCAGAACCCACAATACATACACTACATATATGCGTTATTGTCTATATTACTTTCCAATGTTGAGGTGATTTAATCAATTATACATACGATTTATTTCGTTTTATTTACGTGCGTAAACAATCGTTAAAGCTCTCTGACTTTCATACCGCTTGTATTGGATTTTGGTAATGCTACTTTTCGTCGACATTCACCAATAATTGAATTTTCGATGTAACGCGTCTTCTGATTTGCTGACATTATTTTGTTATCAGCCCATAGACATAATTTAGTCATGTGACCGTGACGTGATCAACGTTTTTTCATGGTTTTCTACGGTTTAAAATAGAATTTAGAACTAAATTATAAGAAATGGAAATAACATAAAAAATGTGATGCACACTGTAAATAACCCGCTACGCAAAAAACAGAAAAAATATTACAGTTATTCCTTAACTACTGAATCTAGTGTCATGCACACACACACACACACACACACACACAATTCGGCAAAGTTAAAAAAAAAATGTTTAACTTTTATAGTCACAAAAATGTACCGCTGTTGAATTGATCAACAATTTTGTGTTGACTGTTTATCAACGTCAATTCACCATACAGCCACTTACAGTCGGAATTTTATTAGTTTTCGAATGTGGTGTCTACATCCGGTGTATTGGATATGATGCAATAGGTTGTATCCGTAGGAGTGTTGTGTTTTATCAATTTTTTTCAATAAAAAAGTCAGATACATAACTTAAAACCGTTCTTAAAGCTTTGTTATGAACTATATATATATATGGAAATGTATCTGTGTATTGTTGTGTATATGATTATAATTTGCTGTTACTATATTTATGAACCCAGAGAACTAATGAGTGAGAGAACAGGACTTCTAAAGAACAAAGCCCCAACATTATTTGGAACAATATTTACGAAAAGTTCATTATACAACCTTGAGCAGAGAATGACAAAGATAAAAGAAAATCAACATCTTGTGAGTTACTTAAACGAAATAATCAATATACACGTATGATGATAATATGACGATAATTCAACCAAACTTTAACGAATAACCTGAATATTTCGTATTTATATTTTTACTCTTGTTCAAGAGGGAAGAACAGAGGGACATTCACTCTCATAGATCGAAAATAATTGACAACGCCATGGCTAAAAATGAAAAAAACTTTACATATCTATACACAAAGTCATGATACATACCAATTTTTAATAATAGCTTGTTTAGTGTATTCCCAGTATGAATACAGATTGAGGAGTGCATATAAATTGATTTTATTTTCTTCCAGATAACTGTATATGATGTAGAAAGATCAGATGAAATAACCTTAGAAGATACTTTAGTAGATGCAATCATCAAAGGATGGTCACTAAAACATATAAAGAATGACCAAGGTGGCTATGACGTATTTGAAATAACATCTTAAAAATGTAAACGTAGTAATATTTATGAGTAAATAGAATTGAGTATTAGCAGAAAACAAGACCTGATGATAATAAATGTCTAACAATTCAGTCTATTACCAAAATGAGAAGAGTATAAATTAAACAATCTGTGTTTCCACATGCAATAAAATATAACAGGACACTCTTTTCAAATTTACTTAAAAAACCTGGACTATAACCAAAATAAGAAAAGCGTTAACAATCAATGTTTTCACATACAGTAAAATAGCAGGACACTTATTTCAAAAACTAAAAGCATATTTCTCCTCGGAAATTAGTTTCGATGCCACTGCTGGTGGACGTTTCGTCCCCGAGGG
The DNA here is from genome assembly GCF_963676685.1 of Mytilus edulis. Taxonomy (NCBI): domain Eukaryota; kingdom Metazoa; phylum Mollusca; class Bivalvia; order Mytilida; family Mytilidae; genus Mytilus; species Mytilus edulis. The sequence goes on along the minus strand of NC_092347.1, from coordinate 12,679,806 downwards.
TATCACCAGCCCAGTAGTCAGCACTTCGGTGTTGACATGAATATCAATTATGTGGTCATTTTTTATAAATTTCCTGAATATAAAACTTTGAATTTTTGAAAAACTAAGGATGTTCTTATCCCAGGAATATACTACCTTAGCCGTATTTGGCACAACGTTTTGGAATTTTGGATCCTAAATGCTCTTCAACTTCGTACTTGTTTGGCTTTATAAATATTTTGATATGAGCGTCACTGATGAGTCTTATGAAGACGAAACGCGCGTCTGGCGTACTAAATTATAATCCTGTTACCTTTGATAACTATTTCCATGGAAGGGGGTTATTTTTGCATAATATTGCATAAATCGCTCTCTTGTTTTTGAACCGTGATTATGGTTCCACTGCAACAATTCCTTTTATTTACATTTAACATTCGTTTACTCTTGTCCCCTTATGATTAACATTTTTTGTAGATGCAATTGAGAAATCGCATAAGTTGGTACCGATAATGTCAGGAGTGTTGAAGGATCTTTATACTAATCAAGGTAAATTATTATTTTAAATCATTATAGAACATTGTAATTATTTTGTTGATGATCGGAATCCGTCAACAATAGCCGTTATTATCATGTTGATAAAAAATATAGTGTGATAAATGACATATTGAAAATTTTTGTATCAAATCCGATCGATATAGCATATATCATCATATTTCACAATGAAGGTAAATGGTAAAAAGCGTTCAAATAATTGTATTCATTCACTGTTAAAATACATCTTTGCATAAAAGTAACCAAGCAATGTATTCACTTTTATGAAGTGTTTGCTGTCTTTTATTATTCCAAGACAATGATACCAACATTTATTATTGTGCCCATTTTCGTTCCCTTTATTCCAAAAAGAAAGACTATCTAGCTGAAAGAATGAGTATCTATTGTGTTATTGTATTATTTTTGTGTTTATTTTATTTTAACCTTTGCTGAACCCTCATTCAATGGACAACGAATGACAGTTGACGACGAAGCCCAATCGTCAAAAGTTGATTATACAATATGTGAAGACAGCACTACTACCGATGTCCAAACATCCTTATACCATGACGATTTGATATCAAGAACACCCGAACCTACAACTGAAACAACAGTAAAAAATGACGAAAATGGGACCTCGACAGTAACCGATACAAACGATGAAAACAAATTAATTGGTAACACCGTGACACCAAAAGCAACGGGTGGAGCTACCACAGAAGATTCTACATGTAATGATTATAAAATAGCAAGTAAAAAATGTTATTTTGAGATTTAGTTGACGCAAGTGTTTTAGACGGAAGCTTGTGTGAAAATAACTTTTCATCTACCACCCCATTGGTTAGCGAATCAAATGACTTAACTAGATTAGATTGAATAAAAATAAAGGTAACCTGAAGTTTAGAGAGACTAGACTATCCACCGTGATATATGTGTTGATTGTAGAATTGTTTTCGTATTTAATAACTGTGCCATTTCACGAATCAGTGATTAAGAATAACAATTTTCAATTTTTGGGGAAATAGTCATGAGTGACATGATAACATGACAATAGAATTATGTCTGAACAGTTTTCGATTAATAGTTGTTAGGTAATACGTCAGATACAAGATGACTGACATGGGCGAAAGGCAAAGAAAATCCCACAACAACTAGTTAAAATAATTTCGTGTTTTCAAAGATCAAACTGTCCAATATTTACTAAATTTAATAGTCATCAGCAGTATAATCTATATAACTATTGTAATATCTTATTTACGATAGTTGAAATATAGTTTTTGGTCAAAGTCTTGTGTACTGAAATATTGAGACACTGTTACAACAACAGAACTTGTTAAAATATAATATTTATTTCCCGTCAAGACGACCAAGTTGGAGGACATTTAAAGTAATGAAAATCCCACTATTGGAGAGACAACTAGCACTTGCATAGCATGCTTGTAAAATGCAATGGACAGAATATTTTGTATTACTTATTAATTTGAATGGATAGTTGACATTAACACAATCTACATGCATTAATTATATTCCTATAATTGTATAATTTTCATTTTAAGATGCAGGACATCTCAAGGATACATTTTTTTTTCCATTTCAGATGAAAAATCTAACGAGCTAATGGAAATTTTACAGTTTTCCCTTGATCCTGGATCGTTGTCATTGTATTTCTATATTGCTTATCAGTACAGTCAAGACCCAAACAGAGTAAAATACAAAACTAAGGTATTTTTAACAAATTGTTTATAAAATAACCGAAATTACATATGTATCAAAAATGCAACAGAATTATACCGCTGTTCAATAGTCATAAATTGATGAGGCAAAAGCAAATCCGCATTAAAAAATAAAACTGAGGGAACCATATCAGATGTAGGAGGAAACAACGGAACAACATAAACACTATACTGCAACAAAAATAAACGCCAACATTCACAGAAACGGACTATAAGAAAAACAACTGCGGGGAACAGGACATTTTTTAAGAAAACGAAATGGTGAGTCGAACCGGATTTATGGCCAGCCAAATAATCCATTCATATAGAAATGTTAAACTCATCCCTAAAATGACAACATTACGTGTATGTTACACATATATTGATATTTTCAAACTATGTAGAAACCGAAAGACACACACATATGATTCTATTTACAATAACTGTATAGTGTCTTTGAATATCAGTTGTATCTGTACAAGGTTCAGGAACAGATTTTATACGAGCTTAAGCGTGCTAGCGCAATTATTCCTTTTTCGAGCCGAGTTACAATCGATGTTTAAAGACAGTATACAGTTATGGTCTTTATTTTTGAATACAGTTTGAACATAGTGTTGGCTTGGTCAGAATGAAAAACTCACATATATTGCAATTTTTGTTTCGACTTTAAATCCTTTGAGAGCTGCATAGTTTACCAATCAAAATACACCCAATCAGCTGATGACCGGTATACCGAAATGAATACCATGTGGTCAGCACTAAAACATTGCTCAAAATGGAAAATCATTTACTCATGTTCCTACTACATAACTACTAGTTTCAAAAGTACAAAGAAATAACAAAACATTGTCCGACTTAAGACAAAAGATTTGTCTTACGTTTCAGAATGTCGAACTGTCCGTGCGATTACTGATTATTAACATTGTTGCATGGTTGATTTTGTGTTTTACATATTTACACATTCAAGTTTTGAACTTGATAAATTTAGAAGTAGAAAATGGAGATGATCATGCTGTTCATGTTTGTCTATGAGCAGTAAGTGAGGTGCGGTTTGGTGACTGGAACATATATGTTATATCTAGTATAATACATTTAGGACACCTTATTGTATGATATTTTAACTTTTCAAATTATTTTTGAAAGGGAGACTTGCATTTAATGTTCCGTTAAACGTAGTCATTCGATCAGGTTTTTTTTATTTCATACATTTTTTCTTCTTGTTGTATAATTCATTTAGAATACCCAGATACTCTTGTTAGAAGCAATCATCGCAGATCGTGTTGATTATGTGTCAGCCATGCTGCAACATGGAATTGTATTCAATACAGAACATTTCGAAAGTTTGTATGATGAGGTATTTACTTGGTCGTATATTATGGTTATACGTTTTTCACATGGTATCAAGGCAGACAATGGAAAATTAAAAAAAATGAAGACACTTCATTCGTCTCCTAGGCTTTAGAAAATTAACATCTGTTCATCATAAATACAAATATTGTAAAATTATAAAGAAACACCCTTTGCCATTTTATTCTATCATTCACTTATTTTCCACTATGTTTGACTGCATGAATGATGTCAATTGCGATGACTGCTTGAATAAAATAAGATAATCGTTATTTCAGACTAGAACAAATAATATTACATCTACATCTATTTTTAAATCTCATTATTATTCTTTGACTTTATTTAAAGAAACATAATTGCATTTGTATCAATCTATGAAACACAACAGACATACAATTAGACTAGCAAGTGGAATCTCCAAACTGTAATAATATTTGTTAAATGATTTCTTCATCATACGTTGTATTTACTTTCATGCATCTCTTTGATATGGTCTCTTTGTGGCACAATCATCTTTTTATGACAACGAACTTTTTGTCCAGGATCTTTAAGTAAATTCAAAAAGATAAACGTTTTTTTCAACAAGCCCTTGATAAGCTTGTTAATCACATATCATCAGCATATAATTTGTTTGTGAGACAAAAAGCACCATTTTTTTACTTTCATCGGGGAACTTACTTAAAAAGGTATAATTTCTTGCTGCGTCATTACACTACAAACTGCTCAGAGACTGAATTGACCAGTTTTTGTGCTCGACCAGTAAAATCGAGCACACATTTTACTCGACTAGTCTCGACATTGTCTCGACTGTACTTAACCGTACTTAAGTGTACTCGACTAGGTCTCGACTTTACTTAATTAGTCTGATTCAGTACTTGATGATCTTTGTGTAGTCTGAAATGGTCTTGACCAAGGCTCGACCTGTCTCGAACTGTCTTGACTAGTCTCGACCTGTCCCGACTAGTCTCAACCCGTGGTCTCGACCTGTCTCGACTAGTCTTGACCTTCAAATTTAGTTTTGACTGGTGTAAATCAGCCCATCTAACTAAATTAAATTTGATCTTACAAAATTCAAGCTTATTAGGTAGTTTGATTTATTGCTGTGAAATGAAAGAATTTAATTTTACAATATGTAAAAATACAAATTATTATATAAAAATTCAGATAGGCATCTTTAATTTTTTTAATAACTTTTCAAATCAACTTGGATTTTCATCAAACTATGCAGCTATCTTACATATATATCAAGCTTACTGAATCCCATGTCATTTAGTTTTTTGTTGTATTGCTGTAAAATTTAAGAATTAAAGTAATTTTGGTAAAAAAAAAGCTAGGATTTTCAATTCGGACAAAATAGAGATAGTACACTTTAATTTGTTTAATAACTTTTTCAAATCAACTTGGATTTTCATCAAACTATGCAGCTATCTTACATATATATCAAGCTTACTGAATCCTATTTCATTTAGTTTTTTGTTGTATTGCTGTAAAATTTAAGAATTAAAGTAATCTGGTAAAAAAAAAGCTAGGATTTGCAATTCGGACAAAATAGAGATAGTACACTTTAATTTTTTTGATAACCTTTCCAAATCAACTTGGATTTTCATCAAACTATGCAGCTATCTTAAATGTATACTAAGCTTACTAAATCCCAGATCATTTTGTTTTTTGTTGTATTGCTGTCAAATTAAAGAATCAAATTAATCTAGGTCAAAAAAGCTAGAATTTGCAGTTCGAACAAAATAGAGATAGTACACTTTAACTTTTTTATAACTTTTAAAATTCAACTTGGATTTTATTGAAACTATATAGCTACCTTGGTGATGTATTCATCTTACTGAATCCCAGGTTGTTATAAAGTTTGTTGTATTGCTGTCAAATTTAAGAATTAATTTAATCTAGGTAAACAAAGCTAGGATTTGCAGTTTTGACAAAATAGAGATGGTACACTTTAATTTTTTTCATAACTGTTTCAAATCAACTTAGATTAAAGTGTACTATCTCTACTTTTGTATCTGTGCGTCACACATAGGTCTTGTGTGGACAAAATACACTTCTGGCGTATTAAAATTTTAAACTTGTTGCCTTTTGTTGGCTGTTGTTCGTGTGATTCTTTGTCAATTGTGTTCTCCAATTTATTTATATTGTAGTCCTGTGTTGTCATTTTGATGTTATATTTCATATGGCCATAAAAGTGCGAGGTTTGGCATGCCACAAAACCAGGTTCAACCCACCATTTTTTCCTTTAAAAATGCCCTGTACCAAGTCAGGAATATGGTCATTGTTATATTATAGTTCGTTTCTGTGTGTATTACATTATAACGTTGTGTCGTTTGTTTTCTCTTATTTTTGAGTGTAAATTCACATTGCGATAAGACGTGTCACGGTACTTGTCTATCCCAAATTCATGTATTTGGTTTTGATGTTATATATATATGTTATATTTGTTATTCTCGTGGGATTTTGTCTATATGTGTTACATTTTAGTGTTATGTCGTTGTTCTCCTCTTATATTTAATGCGTTTCCCTCGGTTTTAGTTTGTTATCCCGATTTTGTTTTTTGTCCATGGATTTATGAGTTTTGAACAGCGGTATACTACTGTTGCCTTTATTCATCAAACTCTACAAATATCTTTGCAATATATTAATCTTACTGACTCATAGGTTGTTATTTTGTTTGGTGTATTTCTGTCAAATTTAAGAATTTAATTAACCTAAGTCAAAAAACTACGATATTAGAAATATATTTTTTCTCATAATTTAGGAAAAAGTATATATAAAATAGTTATATAATTCCTTTAATGTTTTATTCCTTTTGATATACACTTTATAAATATATCAAAAAGGGATGAAACATTAGAAATTATTAAAATAGTTCTTCTGATTTGTGGTGATTTATAAAGCAACACCTTCTGCTTGGGGCAAACTCATTAAAAAGATCACATCTACCAGAGAGTTTTAAATTCTAAATAACATTTATTCAAAGTTGCAACATCCTGTTAAATCTAAATCGCAGGGCTTTTAATTCACTAGATAAGTAATACACGAGTTTAAGAAAAGTAGGACTTTCTTTTTACCTGTAAAACTCACGTGTACTGATGTCATTAAATTTGACAAAAAAAAAATTTAAAACTTCATAACAACCTGGGATTAAGTAAGATCACCAAGGTAGCTATATAGTTTTAATAAAATCCAAGTTGATTTGAAAAAGTTATTAAAAAATTTAAAGTGTACTATCTCTATTTTGTTCGAACTGCAATTCTAGCTTTTTTGACCTACATTAATTTAATTTTTACATTTGACAGCAATACAACAAAAAACAAAATAACCTGGGATTCAGTAAGCTTAATATATATCTAAGATAGCTGCATAGTTTGATGAAAATCCAAGTTGATTTGAAAAAGTTATTAAAAAAATTAAAGTGTACTATCTCTATTTTGTCCGAATTGCAAATCCTAGCTTTTTTTACCAAGATTACTTTAATTCTTAAATTTTACAGCAATACAACAAAAAACTAAATGAAATGGGATTCAGTAAGCTTGATATATATGTAAGATAGTTGCATAGTTTGATGCAAATCCAAGTTGATTTGAAAAAGTTATTAAAAAAATTAAAGTGTACTATCTCTATTTTGTCCGAATTGCAAATCCTAGCTTTTTATACCAAGATTACTTTAATTCTTAAATTTTACAGCAATACAACAAAAAACTAAATGAAATGGGATTCAGTAAGCTTGATATATATGTAAGATAGCTGCATAGTTTGATGAAAATCCTAGTTGATTTGAAAAAGTTATAAAAAAATTTAAAGATGCCTATCTGAATTTTTATATAATAATTTTTTTTTACATATTGTAAAATTAAATTCTTTCATTTCACAGCAATAAATCAAACTACCTAATAAGCTTGAATTTTGTAAGATCAATATTTAATTTAGTTAGATGGGCTGATTTACACCAGTCAAAACTAAATTTGAAGGTCAAGACTAGTCGAGACAGGTCGAGACCACGGGTTGAGACTAGTCGAGACTAGTCAAGACAGTTCGAGACAGGTCGAGCCTTGGTCAAGACCATTTCAGACTACACAAAGATCACCAAGTACTGAATCAGACTAATTAAGTAAAGTCGAGACCTAGTCGAGTACACTTAAGTACGGTTAAGTACAGTCGAGACAATGTCGAGACTAGTCGAGTAAAATGTGTGCTCGATTTTACTGGTCGAGCACAACAACTGGTCAATTCAGACTCTGAGGAGTTTGTAGTGTTATTGAAATAAACCAATATAATTAATGCATCATGAATTATAAAGTAAATAGTTACATGTTTTTCTTATGAAATCAACTATTAAACCTAAAACTGTAAATTGAAATAATTCAAATGTAACGATTATACTTTAGATTAAATGTTTGCCTCTTACTGTTCTCCAGACATTCAAGACAATATTTGTGCATGTCAGTAAAAGAAGTGTTAAGCAGATACAGTTACCAATCCGTTTATGTGTTATGCGTCATCAATTTATAATCCATATGTTTACGAGTAGTACGAAGGATGTCAGATGTCGAGCAGAATATGCTTATACTTCAGGATTTCCTGAGGTCACATCGATTTTTTGGTTGGATTTGTGTTGCTCATTCTTTAGTTTTTTAGTTTTTTATGTTTTTATGGTTTTTTTTTATTGATCATGTCTTTTCATCGTTGTTTGTGTTATGTCAGGTTGTATTTCGACTTATGAGTTTGAATATCCCTTTAGAAGCTTCGACGTTTTTGTAGCTCTGTTTGCCATAATGTTGTTTTCTACATTTGAAAATGCCTGTACCAAGTCAGGAATATGACAGTTCTTGTCCATTCGTTTCTGATGCGTCTGGTATTTGATTTTGCCATGTGATTATGGACTTTCCGAATTGATTTTCCTCTAAGTTCAGTATTTTTGTGATTTTTGCTTAAATTTGAAATCAAAGATTTGTATAAAAACAGTACTAGTTAGTGTGTTGACATGTGTATGGTCTTTGTAAATACCTAGGGACAATAAGACAGTAGAAATGATTTCTCTTTCTATACTTCTTTTATATTCTTTTAAAATTTATGCAGCCATTTTATGTTGTGTCTGTAATTTATCTTTAGACGTTTAGATGTGAAGATTGCAAGGCAAAAGACTGTAGGTCAATGCATGCTATTCATCATGTAAGTAACGGTGGTTTTTTTTCTTCTCTCTTTTGTATATATATATCATTGCCGTCAATACTCATCTGTTAACTGAAGGGGCGAAATACCTTGAGCCAAAATCCATACATTTTACATAAATTTAAATGGAGGATTTTTGCCAGATATTGGATTAAATTTGAAAAGATAGTGTAAGCTTGTCCTTCTATGCAGACACCGACATGCGATTATACATTCCATCAATAAATCAAAACCAAGCACCAGTGTAATTTTAAAATTATCTATGGTGTCGATGACAGGGAATTGGATATAGATAACCAATCATCAATTTACATTATATGCGTGTTTCGTCTGTGTTTGTTGTAACCTTTAATTATTCAAAACAGTCGTTTCTCAAAATCCTGTATTCGAAATATACTAATCTGTAACCAGGTATTCACAGTAGAATTATAAACGTTTTGAATTATTGTTTCTGATGATACAATTGATCATTATGTAATAAATCAATAAACAATCTTCATCGCGTAAATGATTATTGATAAAAAAAAATGTCTACTTAAATAAATCTTCTGAAAGGGAAAATATATCGTAATTGAAACTAGCGAATGTCACATCACATTCCAACAACTAAAACCATGTGATAAAGATTTGATAAACTGGAAACAGCGTCGTCAGAAAAACGCTTCGGATGTGTTAAATCTATGCCTCTGTTTGTGGACTATAAGTCCCCGATGATATCATCATCTCAGTAAAAAAACAAGGGTAGCAAAAAAAAATGAAAGGAATACCGACACCTGTTATTGTTTAGAGTTATTAAGCCATTTCCGTGGCCTCTCATTCTGACCAATCTCATATACAAATGTTGGCATATATATGTAACATTTCGTACTGTATTTAGGCCATTAAAAGTCATTAATTTTGCTCAGAATGATACATTTTGTAGTCTTTTGTTGGCAGCACTTGATAATAAATAATTAACAAAGCTGTCAAAATAATACACCTTCCATTGAGTTTTCTGATGCTAAGCGAGTACATGTAATTGGTTATTTAAGTATTGTGTAATTTTCTAGCGATGTGACAGCTTTAGATGTAATTTGATCTGGTGTACATGTCTGGATGACTGTAAAAAGTGTAACAAAAAAGCATCCAAGAACGATCATAGTAAACATTGTGTTAAGCATGCAGGACACATTATTGCAGTCGGCTTTGACCAAAGAGTTGATGTCTGTTTACAAGCTAGATATTTATGTCAGAAGCTGCTTAATTTTAGTAAGTGTTTACACATATTTGTTGTTTTATTATCTGAATTGAATGGGTTGCCTCGCCTTATTCTCATTACCCTTTTTCTTAAAATTACAGCTATAACTATTTTTTAACCACTAATTGTTTGAGTGTGGATTTACAAGCAGAAGAAACTTATACTGTTAAGAATCCCTTTCTCATTCATCATATAGTTCATACAAAGCCCTCTTTATTCTTGTAAACTTGATTTGTTTATTAAATCGAAAATCGAGTTTTGAACATCGGTTTTAAAAAATATCATCCGTCAATCCTGAAAGAAATGTTTTAGTACATGTATTAATTTAACAATGTGAATTTAACCGCCGTTTTTTTGTATGGTTCGTGTCCTTAGTTTTCTATTTTGAGTTTTGTGTACCATTATTTTCCTTTTGGTCTTTGAAAGCAAGGACCATATCAAAAATACCAAAATATAATCACGTGCTCGATGATTCTGTGTGGAATTTTCATCAAGGTAACATTTGATATCTTTTTCTATGTTCAGTAGACCGTGAAAATGGGGTAAAATCTCTAATTTAGCATTAAAATTAGACAGATCATATCACAAGGAACATGTGTACTGAGTTTCAAGTTGATTGGACTGCAACTTCATCAAAAACTACCTCGACCAAAAACTTTAACCTGAAGCGGGACGGACGGACGGACGGACGCCCAGACCAGAAAACCTTATGCCTATTAATGGGGCATAAAAAAAACGTTTTTGGTATATATGCATGGAAAACTTTACTATTCTTATAAATAATAATTTTGTTATATATATATTTCTCAGACTAGTATGGCTGATCGATTCATTAGTTTACCAATTATAATTTAGAACGATCATTTTGATCTGAAAGGCTCATACAAGACTAATTTATTCATCAACAAGTCATAAAGTGATATTATGCCATAGTCTATAATCAGAAACCTTCTGTTCTAGTGGTTGCCTTGTGTTAAAGTATATAGATATATATGTATACCATATAAGTTTCAGGCTGTTGATTTCTCGTGCTAATTTTGTTTTACCGAGCCTTTACAGCTTGCTTTGCGGTAAAGCCATATGCATGTGTTTTGATTATTGTTACATTGTACGTCTAGCCAACTATATCCCTGATGTACTTCTACTACGTGTCATTGCATGCCAATAACCCCTACATATTTTGCTTTCAGTCCGGTATGTGAGATTTAAATGAAAAGAAAATATTAACACCAAAGAAACTACGAATTAACATAACAAAAATAAAAGGCTTTCTACCTTATTTATTTTGCCTTCAGTTGAATAATAATCTTTGAAGTTGTCGTTGATTTGAAAAATATACTTATATTTTAATTAATGTATTTCACTGTAGATCAAATTGATGCAACAGATACAATTGAAGAAGATAAAAAACAAGGTAAAATACAAAAAAGAAATCGTCAATAACTATGGTTGCAATAGACCACATTCGTGTAACCGACATGGGAAAGAAGTGACGATGCCCCTTAATGTATTAACGATGTTCACGTAACCAAACTTTTTGATGGTAATGACTCGAAAGTGGTTCATTGCCGGTCCTGTTTATCACAAATTACACAACTGATATGTCCAAAATAAAATCATCATATATACCAGGAATATTATTTTGTACGCCTGTCCGAAAATGCATATATTTGTGTAGCTATGTAATTTATTACTTGGTATTATTTGTATATCATAATAAAACGTTATTTTCATCAAACAAACAAATGGGTTTTGTTGATTTGAGGGTTCAAGCAATTAGCTTTGCAAGACAATATAATTATATGATTAACCCTTCCGAAGCACATAAGAACACCCAAATGTTTAGTGAAGTTCGTGTTGCTCAGACTGTAATTTTCGATACTGTGTTTTGTGAACTGTTTTTTTTTTCGTTCTTAGCAGTGGCGTTGTCAGTTTGGTTTGACTTATGAAGTTCAATATTCCTTATCCTTCGCCCCTCTATTAAATTAACTGAATAATGCAATGGTATGTATCTACTGTGTTGTGGTACAGGAAAACAGATACGATGACCCCATTTTCTCTTTTCATATGTCTAGGGTATTATCAGTTGATTATGTGCAACAATAATATGAGCTTTCGGCAGTACTTGTTGTTTGCAAACTAGACAATTTGCTTACAATCTGGAACCCATTTTCGAAGTTAACTATTACATGATAGCACAGGTTTTTATTTATAAACGTTTTTTAAATAAATTGCAATTTTATTTAAACTAAACATTTAAATGAAGTGTCAGATAAAGAAAAAAATAATAGAACAGACACATGAATACTAGTCATGCATTGTTTTTAGATATAATCACTCAACAAAATTAGTCATAAATTTATGTATTTGTAGTTTACTTCGACCTACTAGCCTGGGCTCTTCTGGGAAACAAAGTTAAACTGGCCACTGTTTTCTGGTTTAAGTGTAAAAATCAGCTGTGTGAGTACACTGTATTTCTATCTCTAATGAACATTTAAGATTTATTCGAAAGACTGAGATTACTTACCATTTATACCACAGAACTTTTCTAAACCTTTTTCAAATCGTTTATGTTTATTAAACTTAGATTATGCTTGCTACTTATTGTTCTTGCATTCTGAATTCTTTTGTTCTAATAGATTAAAAACAAAAATAAAGAGATTGAAATTAAATGATACTACAATGTGAACGTACTTATTTTCATCAAACGTGTATATCTTGAGAATATAACGCGTATGCACAAAGATGTACATACTTTATTTGTCTTTTTAAGTGACTGCTATTATGGCAAGTAGCATCTTGAAATCAATGTCCAGCAATGTTGAATCTACAAAAGACAAGAAGTTGTATGGAGAATTAATGGAGCATTCAAAGTAAGCCTCATGGATATCCTCTTATAAACCTTTCAATTCTACATATTATAAATTATAATTGTGGGATGTCGACCGGTCGTTTTGTGTATTAAGTGCAAATGCATAATATATTAAACAAAGCCCTTTTCACAAAACAACCGTTACGGTACAATAATTCAGCAAGTAATTGTTGTGTTCTTTACATTCAACAAAGAGAAAGTCTGTTTTTTTTGTTTAAAGTACAATTTTGTTAAAGCATATGACTTCGTAAATTCAATTGTATTTGACGACACTGTGATTATGTCTACCTCTTCATAGGCACCTAAGCATTTTTGTATGTCGCATACTAATGTTTCGGATTTAAAAAGTTCTGTAATATTGAAACGAAAACAATTATAAGAATAATTATATAAATACATTTAGGTATTTGCAATGTTGCTTTAATTTGAGAACCCTTGCCATTGATTATTTGTAGATTATTTGAAAACAGAGTAATCGAAATGCAGAATACATTGTATGAAAAAAGAGAAAGTGATACAATGGATTTAATGGAGATTGAAGATGAGATTTTTGGAATGAAAGTTTCTCCAATGGTTTTGGCATTTGAAAATAAAATGATGGATGTCATCGGACATCCCTGTATACAACGTCGTCTGAACAGAATTTGGTATAATTATGACCCAGCGGATTCTCCTTTCTCTTGCTCGGGTATGTACATGTAATACATACACAACAAATATTGATTGATAAGATTGCAATTCCTAATTAACATTTTGTCATATTTTACTTAAGGAGAGCGACGATAAGCATATATAAGCCTTATCACAAAGTCGAGACATGGAAGTTTTTGTTAAAAAAAAACAGCAATGCGAAAGACGAACATACATACAAGAAATATTTGATTAAACCGATTTAGAATTATGATTATTATTTTGGAAAAAAATATTTTCATTATATTTTATCAAGTCAAATCTTCCTTATTTCATGTTTTATGTTTATCTTGACGGTACGTATACAGTATTAAGGACAGAGGTTCTACTGGCGTTCACCATAATTTTTAAAAAAATTCAAAATATTGTGGCGATTGAAATTCATTATTGGCGAAAGAAACATAACAATTTCGATTTCATCATCTTGTTTAACTTTTACTACAAAGACAGACGTAAATTGCATTGTAAGACAAATCTATGACTTGAATCTTTATCCTGCAACATGACAAGAAAAATATATCCGATAAACATATTTAAGACGAGTCTCGTGACCCCAGAATTATTTCGTTTGACTATAATTTTTCTTTTTTATTCTCGCATCACGTTTTGGAAAGAAATATTTTCGAATTCCATTACTGTATACCTTACATTCACATTATCCTTTACCTTTGTACATTATTTTATTAGGAGAAATTGTGTCAAATGTTATGTTTGTTTTTCTGATATTGTGTAACATATCACCCCTTATTTTATTAATTTTGTATTTTCATTCTGTCATAGATCAAATTTATTCGTCCATTTTTTGTTCGTTTATTTATGTGTTAATATGTCTTTTAGTTGAGTTAAGCCATTCAATTCATATTTTATTTTTACCACTGGGTCGATGCCACTGCTGATGGACGTTTCGTCTTGTTTGGCTTTATAAATATTTTGAAATGAGCGTCACTGATGAGTCTTGTGTAGACGAAACGCGCGTCTGGCGTACTAAATTATAATCCTGGTACTTTTGATAACTATTTACACCACTGGGTCGATGCCACTGCTGGTGGACGTTTCGTCCCCGAGGGTATCACCAGCCCAGTAGTCAACACTTCGGTGTTGACATGAATATCAATATTGTGGTCATTTTTATAATTTCCTGCTTACAAAACTTTGAATTTTTCGAAATACTAAGGATTTTCTTATCCTAGGCATAGATTACCTTAGATGTATTTGTTACAACTTTTGGGAATTTTGGATTTTCAATGCTCTTCAACTTTGTACTTGTTTGGCTTTATAAATATTTTGAAATGAGCGTCACTGATGAGTCTTATGTAGACGAAACGCGCGTCTGACGTACTAAATTATAATCCTGGTACCTTTGATAACTATGAGGTATTGTTTAATAAAGTAAGAATTAAGGTTGGTACCTATTGAAACGTTTAAACCCATTGCATATGTTGGCACCTGTTTTCAGTCACGAACCTGATGTTCAATGGTTGCCGTTTGTTGATGTGGTTCATAAGTGTTTCTCTTTTCTTGTTATTTTGTTTAGATTAGATCGTTGGTTTTCCTGTTTGAATTGTGTTACACCAGTAATGTTTGGTACCCTTAAAGCATGCTGTTCGGTGTGAACCAAGGCTTGTGTTGAAGACCCTACTTTGACCTATAATGGTTTACTTTTACAACTTATGAAGGATAAAGGCTCAAGTCATAGATGTGTTCTGCATAGGAAAATGCCTGTACCAAATCCGTAAAATGACAGTTGATATCAATTCGTTTGGCCATTTGACTAGTGACTTTCCTTTTTGAATTTTCCGAACTTCAATATTTTTGTGAATGTACTTTTTATGGAGAGTTGTCTCCTTAGCACTCATACTATATCTTCTTATAACTATATCATGTAATTTGTTAGTTGGCCAAACAAATGAAAGTAGTAAAATGTATCGTTTTGGCGAAAGTGTTGGCGAAAAAGAAAATTGACCAGAGGGAACCTGTTATTACGATTATAGAAAAACTAACTGTTTTTTCAGTTCTTAACTCTACATTTCATGATTGCTACACTGTAAATGAATCAATGAAGAGTTAAATATAGGTTCGATGATCTGAGTACAGTCAATATCAAAAGCTGCTTTACACCGCCTACATTAATCAGATTGATTTTATTTGAACAGTTCAATAACAGATACACACCTCATGTACAGGCTGTCTATTTTATCGTTATCCGAGATACTGTATGAGCTCGTATCATTTTGGGCGACCTTCATAAACGAACAACATTCATATTTTTAAATTTTCCAAGAACTTACTGAAAAGATTTACTCTAATGCAAACGCCATGGATATTGTCAATTAATCGACGAAAAACATGCATTCAAAACAAAAAAATAAAAAAATAAGTTAACATGCATTCCTTACATGTGTTATTTGTAGGTCAATTCTTTCTACCTGACCAATTTCAGTGAATACATTAACTACAATCTCGTTAAAACAGTTGCTACACATGATATTGAAAGTTATTAAAATTCATAGGCAAATAACAAAGTTCTCAGTGCATATACATTTATAAAAAAAACCATGCCCATAAGGTGACGAAATTATAATGTTAACTTAAACTAGTTGGAAATTTAAGAATACACGTGGGATTAGTAATTTCAGAACAATATTACTTCTTGTTCTAGATGATACATACTCAATTCCTTTTTGTAAAGATTTTTGTGTAGAACAATTCTGATTGATGACTTGCAGTTTTTTTTTCTATATTATATACTTAAAACGTCACTTGACATTTGTACAAACGGCTGTTCAAATAACCCATTTTAACAATATGACATATGCATGCTAATGGTATAATTTGAAACGTTTAAAGCACTTTTTAGCTCACCTAGCTCTTTGTGTCCGTCGTCGTCGTCCGTCGTCGTTAACTTTTACTAAAATCTTCTCCTCTGAAACTACTGGGCCAAATTAAACCAAACATGGCCACAACCATTATAAGGGTGAAAAATGTGTCCGGTGACCCAACCAACCACCAACCGCCATTGCTAAAAATAGAACATAGGGATCAAATGTAGATTTTGGCTTATATATCTGAAACAAAAGCATTTAGAGCAAGTCTGACATGGTGTAAAAGTATTTATCAGGTGAAGATCTATCTTTCCTGAAATTTTCAGATGAATCCGAGAACCCGTTGTTGGGTTGCTGCCCCAAATTGGTTATTATCATGAATATTATTCTAGATAGAGATAAATTGTAAACAGCAATAATGTTCAGTAAAGTCAGATCTACAAATAAGTGGTCATGACCAAAACGGTCAATTTATCCCTTAAGGAGTTATTGTCCTTTATAGTCAATTTTTAACAATGTTCATTAATTTTGTAAATTTTTTTACAATTTTTACAAAATATTTTCCACTGTCACTTCTGGGCCAATTTCATTATAGATAGAGATAATTGTAAGCAGCAAGATTGTTTAATAAAGTAAGATCTAAAAACACATCACCAACACCAAAACACAATTTTGTCATGAATCCATCTGTGTCCATTTTGAATATGCACATAGACCAATGTGAGCGACACAGGCTCTTTAGTTTTTAATGACAAATGTTTTAATTTTAACTAATTTTAATGTTGTAGATGTTCCAAACAAGTTTAGCTTACCTGCGTCTGGTGCAGCAGCTAAATGGACTGACTGGATTAAGGTACTGTACATTTTAGCATGTTTTGCTTCAAATAAAAAATGCAGGACTTAGTTCTAACATATTGTGTAGACAAAAACTAATATATGGTTGAGCTTTATGTTGACCTTAAAAAACGCTTTCAATTGTGTATGTTATGGGCATTGTTGTTCACTATTTGACCATTACCCAATATGTGTTCATGTCGATAATTATAGATAAAACAATATTTAAACAAAATGTTTCCAATTATTTATTAATTGTCTTATACGAATTTCTTAAATCTTCATTGTACAAGGTCTGTGGTTTATATGGTTAAATGTGTGATAGTTGTAATGACTCTTGGTCTCGGCATACTTAAGTAGACATATTAACGATACCGTGTCTATAATAGCCGAGCTGATAAGGTATATGTCTTGCCGAGTTCCTGACTTTTGGTATGAATTAAAATAGTAAGGGAAGCACGTGAGGTGCATTCAAAGCAGAACGGCTAAGATTACGTAGTATGCTTGCTATTAAAACTAATTCGAATCCACAAGAGAACAAATCACATATAATATAGAGCAAATTTATACTAGCTACTAAATGTCATCGAATGACCTTAAAAAATAAGCAAATGCCTTTTCGCAAAGCTAGTTATGATAGACCAAAACATATACTAAGAACTGACACATACAAAATGTGGCAGGAATAAACATGTTTTCAGGCGTCCAACATTTCTTATACCTGAGCCAGTCGTGAAACTATATAACATACACGTTTACAACACATACATGTACTACATTAATGGACTGAAAATGTTTGCACCTGTCCTAAGTTTAGAATCGGATGTACAGTAGTTGTCGTTTGCTTGTGTAATTTATACGTGTTTCTCGTTTTTTCAATATAGATTATACCATTGTTTTCCCATTTGAATGGTTTTACACTTGTAATTTTGGGGCCCTTTATAGCTTGTTGTTCGGTGTGAGCCAATGCTCCGTGTTGAAGGCCGTACCTTGACCTATAATGGTTCAATTTTATAAATTATTATTTGGATGGAGAGTTGTCTCATTGGCACTAATACCACATCTTCCTATACCTATTGACTCATCCGATGAATACAAAATACTTTATTTGTACAACTTACAAACAGTCGAAATAATGGAAACTAGTTCAATGGCACTATATTTTTTTTTTAAAAACAATGTATCATGTCTTCAATAATACATGGACAGTATGAGATAAACATGTCTTTGCCCAATGCCGAACAGTATTTACAAGACATAGAAATGTAAGTAATTACAATAACTATAAGGCAATACATTATTCAATTATGTATTAATCAATGTATTAACAAAAAACAACAATGATTAATGTAAACATATATGATAAAACTTTATTTCTAGTGCTAACTACTGTTACATGTATTAATGTTTTATCTCCTATCTTTGTCACAATATTTGATCTTGGTTAGTTTTTATTTTACAGAATGTGTTGCGACTTAACGAAAGTTTATGGATGGAACAGGCATTGGTGTCACCATTGATGATTTTTGCAGTACACTACGTAAGATATAAGATGCTGATTATATAGTTATATGTACCAGGCTTATAATTTGGTACGCCAGACGTACCTTTCGTCTACAAAAGACTCATCAGTTACGCTCAAATCGAAATAGTTCGAAAGTCAAACTATATGAAGTTGAAGATCATTAAGCTAAATACAGCTAAGGAAATCTATGCTTGGGTTATATGGTTCGATACTGTCCGTATAAGAAATATATCGCACGCAGGACTTTTCTTGCCACGTTTTGTAGAAAATAAACAATGAAATACAACAACATCAAAAGATGACGTCACCATAAACAGTAGACGGGACGTCGTAAACCCATATGAAATATGAAAAACAACGTGATAATTAACCTGTGTTGCGATAAAACTTATTATCATATTTTCATTCATATCAATTTAACAAACTAAAACACCTTGTCTAGATTGTACAAGATATATTTGAAATTTATGCAATCAATATATTGATGTTTCTTTTTCAAGAATAACATACGTTTATTTCACATTTCCAGTTATTTGTCCTTGCTGTAATCGTTTGGTTTAGTGCATTTGTACTCACAGATCTTGATTTAATAGGCAGTGTTTGGGATATAGGAATCTACGAGTGGCTTTTGTACATTTGGCTTATTGCTGATTTCTTTGAGGAAATGATTGTTCCGGTTTGTATATCGAAAAAATATAAATATATAGCAAATATCCACTATAAACATACCGTTATAAATATCTATCATGCATTTTTTTCTTTACAAAGAGTGAAAATCTACACCCAATACAATCTGTGCTGAACTTGTTATTGATTGATAACAATACTTATACGATATACCGTATTGCGGGTAATTTTTGCGGGGTGCAAATTTTCGCTTATTTTTGCAGATAAAACACAATCGCTAAAATAAATTCCGCCAAATTAAAAGTGTGCATTCAAAGGCATTGATAAAAGTTTTGAATCCGCCAAAATAATATGCTAAAATATTTCGTATACCTTATTAATGAAAATTGCGAAATTTTACACCCGCGAAAATAACCCGCTATACGGTATAACAATGAGCTTTTTAGACTGTATCACGAATAATAAAATTGAGAAAGGAAATGGGGAATGTGTCAAAGCAACAACAATCCGACCATAGAGCAGACAACAGCCGAAGGCCACTAATGGGTCTTCAATGTAGCGAGAATTCCCGCACCCGTAGGTGTTCTTCAGCTGGCCCCTAAAATATGTATACTAGTACAGTGATAATGGACGTCATATTAAACTCTGAATTATACACAAGAAACTAAAATTAAAAATCATACAAGACGTACAACGGCCAGAGGCTCCTGACTTGGGACAGGCGCAAAATTGCGACGGGACTAAACATGTTTATGAGATCTCAACCCTCCCCCTATACCTCTAGCCAATGTAGAAAAGTAAACGCATAACAATACGCACATTAAAATTCAGTTCAAGAGAAGTCCGAGTCCGATGTCAAAAGATGTAACAAAAGAAAATAAATAAAATGACAATAATACATAAATAACAACAGACTACTAGCAGTTAACTGACATTCCAGCTCCAGACCTCAATTAAACTGATTGAAAGATTATGTCTTCACCATATGAATATCAGGCACAATCCCTCCCGTTAGGAGTTTAGTATCATACTATCATAAGATATATGAGAAGAACATAACCCGTGTCATGCCAATAACTGTTTTTTTTTAAACTAAATGTGTTTAGTTCTGATGCAAAGACCCTATAAGTGAATCAATATTAAAGCCAAAATATGCAATCTTTAATGACCTGACAACAGTATCGTAACTATATCCCTTCTTAATAAGTCTGTTTAAAAGTTTGTAAGCTTTTGAGGTGAATACTGACATGTTTGTGCTTTGTAAAGAATATTACCATAAAAGATTGGATATGAAATACCTGAACGTATAAGATGTCTGCATGTTGAGTTATATTTACGAATTATTTCCTTATACCGGTGATAAAATTTAGTAAATGTTTTGACCAGTTTGTGATATCAAAAAACCCTGGTGTAATAATTTTTCAGTAATACATAAATTTCTCTCGCTAAAATCTAAAACGTTGTTACATACACGAGTAAATCGTACAAGTTGAACTATATAAACACCATAAGATGGTGACAAGGGAACGTCACCATCTAAAACTGGATAATTAACGATAGGAAATGAAAAATCATCTCTTTTATCATAAATTTTTGTATTAAGCTTCCCGTTAATGATATAGATATCAAGATCGAGGAAAGGGCAGTAACATTGTTAATATTAACTTTATTTAAAGTAAGTTCAACAGAATAAATTTCTTTAGTATACATACTGAAGTCGTCATTATTGAGAGCCAATATATCATCCAAATATCTAAAAGTATTGTTAAATTTTTGTATCAAATGTTGTTTCGATGGGTCTTTGTTAATTTAAGTCATAAATTGTAACTCATAACAATACAAAAACGGGTCCGCAATAAGTGGTGCACAGTTAGTCCCCATTCAAATTCCAATAACTTGACGATATACGGAATCTCCAAAACGAACAAAAATTTTATCAAGTAAAAATTCAAGTGCATATATAGTATCAAAGCATGTCCAATTGACATAGTTCTTTTGTTTATTGCTACTCAAAAATGACATAAAAGAGTTTGAACATATATACTCGCGTTCTGACTTTTTAAATGCCCAGTTAATAAGGGATGTAATTTTTTTCTTAATTAGAATATGAGGCAAAGTGGTATAAAGGGTAGAAAAAACAAAACTTTGAACAGATTCCAAATCACCAATATATGCATGCAATTTATCAAGTACTTCCAACGAGTTTTTGACACTCCAAAAGTAATCAATTCCACTATTTTCAAAGGCTTTATTTGAACGATTTATTATCAGGTTTTTTATTGTACCAAGTGTACTAGTAAGTAAAACAGACAATTTAGTAGTGGAACAATGGCTTGAAGATGAAATAAATCTATATTTGTAAGATTTTTTGTGTAGCTTCGGAAGCCAGTAATAGTTGGGACTTTTATTGTAATTGGTTCTGCTTGTAACGAAGTAGCTAAAAGTTTGTATTTGTTACAGATATCGTTTTCTGAAAATGAAGTCAGTTGGAATGTTGGTGAATTCGTGATTTCCTTTTGCAGAACCTCTATATAAAATTTACGTCAAACAATAATGATATTATTAGCAGCTTTATCAGCCAGGACAAAAACAAATTCCTTGGCTAGTTCTTTTAGTTTATGTTTGATACGCGAAATAGGGTTTTTATGGTTGTTGTTAAGAGTAAAATGTTCTTTAAAATGTTGTATTCGAATATCAACTATCTTCATTACTGAATTAAAAAAAGAGTCCAAAGATTTTTTGTCAGCTTTTTCCCGTTTTACCCATTTCAAACAGTAGGTATGGAGTGAGTCGTTGATGATATTACGACACTCACTCCAATAAATAATTGACGGGGGATTATATTTAGGTCCTTTACTGAGGAATGATTTTAACTCTCGGTCGTGAACGATGTTAAGGTCTCCTTTTATGACATGGGAAATAGGGCCATAGGTGTATTCGGAATTTCTGCAATTACACGACATAGGTGTATTTTCAGTGATATTTATATCTTTACACAATTGGCTATAATTAACCACATATTTC
This sequence comes from Mytilus edulis, assembly GCF_963676685.1. Classification (NCBI taxonomy): domain Eukaryota; kingdom Metazoa; phylum Mollusca; class Bivalvia; order Mytilida; family Mytilidae; genus Mytilus; species Mytilus edulis. The sequence continues at coordinate 12,657,428 of NC_092347.1, read as the reverse complement.
CGGGTAGATTTCTTGTAAATATAACAAATAAGAGGGAGTTCAGTATTCTCAAAATATCCAGGAATTTGGTCTTTAACAGAATGGTCGTTAAAAATACCGGCAATATTTATAAAATCAAAACCTTTATTGACACACTTTATTTTAATAAAATGTTTTTTGTGATCTTCAGGGCGGTCAACTTTTGGAAACAATTTAGAATAACAATATGCCATTTTAATTTGAAAAATTTCATACTTAGGACTGTAATATGCAATTGTGTTGCAATCCTCTAAAATTCTATTTAATTTATTTATAGGTAAAGAACAAAGCTTGGTTAACAGATAATTTCTGCCGTTGTGTTTTGAAATAGAAATTAGGTCCGAAATATTTGTATGGTTGGTCCGAAATTTTCTTTGATTGCGATTTTTTCTGAGTCCATGAGAACGATTTTTATGAACAGTTTTAGAAACTATATCCAAAATGTTAACAAAATCGGTTCTTGATATATTGCCAATTCCCATGATATTATCATTAAGACCGAGAGGGTAGACTGTCTGTATTTTTTTTAAATTTAATTCAATTATTTTCCGTGATCGTACAAACTTTGAATGAGATTCACCAGGCTGCTTATTTACTACTTCTAAAGGTTGAACTGTTAAATATTTAATAGGATGATTGTGCTTCTTAAGATGTTTATAACTGATACTTTTGAATTTATTGGGTCTTTTAAAACGGTACAGGTGTTCTTGCGCGCGTTTAGATAAATATCGCCCAGTTTCACCTACGTACTGAATACCGCATCCCGGTTTGTTTCATGTGAGTAAATAAATAATACTGTTTATTTTTCAAGTAATATCAGTTTCAAAATTTAAAGAAAATGTGCGACCATTAAACGTGGACCTTACCGTATTGTTGGTGGAAAGACGGGGACATGTAAGTCATTTTTTTGGCATGACACTTATCGATAGAAGAGTAACCACGATTTTTATGGTTAAAACTGTTAGCGATGGTAGTATTTTTAGATAAGCGATTTTGAAGATTGAGACGAGTTTAGTATTTAATATTTTTCCATTTCTAAGCTTCATATTTGTTTTTGGTATGTAGATTTTATTACAAGGAGCAAAGACTGGCGTCCAGAATATGAACCAGCACACAGTAAATAGAATTGTGTAAAAATGACAAAAACTGTTCGGCTAAAGACGTCAAACGCTTTTGCCATAAATTACCCGACAAATTTAACAAAAGATAGGGTATATCAAGGTAGCGACTGACGTCTGACTAAATAGATGAATGGGGCTGAATATTAACATACTACTTTTTGAAAAATAATTCTAAAGTAATAACATAGAGAAGTTCTCGCTCGGACACACACTCCATAATCTAGTATAATATAAGAGCATAAACCTTAAGCACAGGGAGGCACTCTACTGTCTCCACACGGCACTAAAGACAAACTCTGTAAAAAATAAAATTGAGAAAGGAAATGGGGAATAATGAAACTAAAGATTCTAAATAAGTGCCCTACAAATGTATAACACACATACAAAATTCATTTTGAAAAACAATCCACGCTTCAGACTATAACGATTGAGGAGGAGAAACTAACTGATTCTAGATAGAAGTATTTGAAATCATTTGGTTTATAATTTCATGTAAAGGAGTTGGGTCGGTTCAACATTTTCTTCTTCAAATAGGTATCCACGACTCAGAAAGGTCAAACAGTACAAGCAAATTTATAAAATGTCATCTTTTCGCTTGTGAATCGTATCTTTAATTCCAATAACTATTCATTAAATAACTGCAACTGAATGAATTCTGGCACCTAGTAGTAACCTATTTGGTTTTGAAGACATGTCGGGTTGCAAATTACATGCCAAGAAAACAAAGGAACAAGTTACACTGGATATTATTTTTTCTTTTATGTTTTCTTTCCAGCTTATAATTAGATTACAGTATAAGAGAAGTAAACACACAAAGTGGTTTAAGCTGAAAAGATACATTTTTAATGTTTGGAAAGTTCTAACATTGCTGTCGTATCTGATAATCCTATCAGCAGTATGCCTGAGAATTGAGAATTCCTCTTCTAACCACAGACTAACCCTAAGATTATACAGCCTAGGTCTGTTTACAATGTATATGAGATTTCTCCAATGCATGATTGTCCATAGCTACTTCGGTCCAAAAATCATAATGATTGGCGAAATGGTAAGTGTGTAGCTTATATAACATTATATAACAGGTAAAAAAAAATCTCTAAAGGAATTATTTTTAAAATAATAATCAAATAATTAACAGAGACAAAGATTAAAACTTTAAGGAATACACATATAATAAGCTTTCCAAGATATGTTATTTTCATTACAAATATTTTGGGACAATAGTCCATTTTGTGAGAAACATTTCACACTGAGGTGTACAAAATAACTCATAAATTAAAAAAAACCTCAACAAATTAAAGTTTGTCGTTACAATGTAAATTATCCAATCCCTATGCATTAATGAATAAAAAGATTTAGACAAAAAATATGCAAGCCAGTTATGAGCAAAACAGTATGAAAAATAAAATGTCATTGTTAGAGGTTGCACTTTGTAAATACAGCTGTTTCTGAAAACACGCCTCTTTTGTGGAGAAATTGAATATTCATAGAAAATTAATTTTGTTTCCATACTGGTTCCCAGTTATGCTCTCTGTATTCCATATCGCAGAGACAGAACTTGGGAATGTTACCAGTAAATAAACACGTGCATATTGTTTACATTGAAATCTGTGGTAACCTTTCATTTGAGGTAGGGGTAGTTAAGAAAATTAGTGTAAGTTTAAAGTCTGAGAAGTTCAGGGCATATAAACGTTGAAAATATGCCGCACAGCCCTATATTTTGACCTTTGAAAAAAATTGTGGTGCAAATGAACTTTCAATTCTAGGATAAGATTTTTCAAAACTTCATAGTAAAAGTGGTACAGTTTTAGCCGTAAAAGGAGTTCCTACGGGAAATTGCATTGTCAATATTTACAGAAATGCAACCTATAGCACACACAAACCTCACCCTTTAAAAAAAGTTTCAGATAACTTAAATGCTACTAAAATGTAACTTTCCTTTTAAAACATTTTGTCTGATGATGTTTAAACTAAAAGACAAATTTAAAGAGTTGGTATAACTTTGTTTCATTTAAAAGAATGACGAACGTAGATACAAGTATCTTGTCTTGGGGAAGGATAAATCATACTTTGTTAAGAATCACTCTGATTCAAACAAAAAAAATCTCTGACTGTTAGAATTTCGATAGGAACCAATTTTAGCCCCTCTTCCTGCCGACTTGTTTCATACAAGAACTTCTTAGAAAGAAAGAAAGATAAGAAGTTAACTTTACGTGCCGTTCTATAGATGATGTTCTCTTACTGAATAATACAACATTTGGTACCCTGTTGAACGAATCTATCCCATCGAACTAGAGATACAGTTAAGTCTGCCTCATATCTTGACTTACATCTAATTATTGACAATGAAGGTCGGTTGAAAACTACTTCCCAATTGTGAACTGTCCATTTCTATGTAGCAACATTCCAGCTGCGCCTGCATACGAAGTATATATCTTTGAATTGATACGACATTCCCAGGCTTGTATTTCCTATCATGACTTCCTTGATAGAGGATTGCTACTCGCAAGAAAGCTATTAAACCAACAGTTCAAAATCATCATACGGACGCCATCACGAGTTGGTAGACCGTTATGGAATAACTGTTTCACAGATCGGATATGTTCCTTATGTCGTAACTACAATACCCTTCCCTTTGCACGAATGTGACCTATCCAATTAGACTTTTACCGGATTTGTAATAACATAAGCACCACGACGGGTGCCACATATGAAGCAGGATCTGCGTACTCTTCCGGAGCACATAATCATTTGTATGGAAAGGTGTTATCATAACGGAATTTCATATGTCACAAAAAACATATGTATCGGTCATCCTCAATTTAAACAATAAATTCACAAAAATACTGAACTCGAAAGTCCCTAATCAAATATCAAAATCAAAAGCTCAAACACATCAAACGAATGGATATCAACAGTCATATTCCTGACTTGGGTACAGGATTGTTCTTATGTAGAAAATGGTAGGTTGAATCTTGTTTTATAACTAGCTAAAACGCTCACCTGTATTACAGTCGCATCAAATTCCATAATATTGACAACGATGCATGAACAAAACAAACTGACACAATAGGTCAAAATGTCAAATATAGGGGTACAGCAGTCAACATTGTGTTATCATCTGAATCACTTTAAAAACAAGCAAATGTAACAAACAAGCCCAAAAAGGTAAACATCAAATTTAAAATATATTTAATGTACATTCAGACGAAACAGTTATTTTTTTTACGACGTTAATAGTAATGCATACTGTATATTGATAATAGTATTGAGAATGGAAATGGGTATTTTTTTTAAAAAGAGACAAAAACCCGACAAAATAGCAGACAATGGGTCTTCAATGCAGAGAGAAACTCCAGCACCCGGAGGTGGTCCCCAGCTGGCCTGTAAATTCAATATTGTGGATTAGTTCAGTGAAATAGACGTGACACTAAACTCCAAAACATATCAATGAACTAAAACTTTAAAAAAAACCATACAAAACTCAGAGGGGCCAGAGGCTCCTGCCTCTTGATAGATGTTAAACTGCTGCTTGGTTAAACATGTTTATGCTATCTCAACCCTCCCGATTTACCTCTAGCCAATGTTGAATTAATAAACACATAGAAAATGCACAGTAAAACTCAGTTTTAAAGAAGTCAGAGTATATAATCCGTATCATGTCAACAACTGGTTTTAGAATAAATGTATTTATAATTACCAATGCAAACACTCTATGAGGGAATTAATATAAATACCAAAATAAACAATCATTAATGTCTTCACAACAGAATCGATATCGTAACTATATCCACCGACCGTGCGAGGGCTGTAAAGTCAGTCAAGGTCGTTAAACACTTCCATCATCATTAACTATATCCTTTCCGAATCAGTCTGTTTAACAGGTTTGGTTTATAGCTGTTGAGATGAGTGTCGCTATTTGTGTGCTTTGTAAAGAAAATTACCATAAAATATTGAGCATATTAACATATTACCAAATAAACTATAAAAAATTACAATACAGAGAAGCTGACATTTTTATTCAATATTGTAATATATCTTTTAAAAAAACAAAAAATTACTTTTTTAGTTACTAGAGTTGATCAAGTTCGTGTGGATATTTATTGTTTTCATGATGTGCACTGGAGTGCTTTACCATGCTAACATGTACCCAAGTCATTACGACATGTGGTCACAGAAAAGTGTAACATATTGGAGAATCTGGAAAATCATATCCTTACCATATTGGCAGCTATATGGTGAATTGTCTCTTGAAGAGATACAAGGTGAATAAAAAAAATAAAACACTATTTTTCATCTTTAAACAAAACACCTTTCAAAGAACGCAACCAAAAATATGTTTCCTAAATTGTCAATCTTAAAACATTGTAGTATCGTAAGTTAAACAAAAGAATTACAAGTATGACATTGACAGTTAATTGATTTTCTGACCTATATCAAAAGAGCAAAACAAACTACATATACATAATTATGCTATTTTCAGAATTACAATAATTGAAATTCTGTTACACACTTGAACTCTAGGTGAAGGACACTTCCTTCATTTGGCCACATATGTACAGTAAAAATAAGACTGGTTTGATATTCGACACTCATTGAACAATAACTGTATGTTTAATTAATTGCAATGAGCCTCGTACAAGCCCCTCTAACAATACTTAACATTTATCATTTACTGCAGTCTTTTATTACAGTTGCATTTAATAGCATGGTAAAAGAATTAGTTTGTAATGTTTAAGAAGGACAAACACTCATCTGTACACATCCTTTTAAACTGTCGTCATATTTTAACTTACTGATGAAAAATTGACTCATTCAGTTATTCTTACAATGACTTTTCATTTACTAGGCGTCAACAATGACAATAATACATGTACGTTTGTGGAAGCTGATTGGGAAAGTAACCCAGATATTGAACGTTGTGTTGAATATGACTGGGTAGTACTGTTAATCGCTGCTTTATACATGCTGTTCACGAACCTCTTGTTGGTTAACCTCATTATTGCTTTATTTACGTGAGTATTATATAGATACATACATATTAAATGACTGAACAATAGCCATCGATAAATCTTACGGAGCGATGAATCATATAAATATAATACAGTACACTAACAACATATCACATATAACCAGTCTAAAAGTGTACAACATCACCAAAAAAAGTACAATAAAAAGAACAAATGTAACTATAAATATTTCGGTTAACAGATATCCTTCATCAGTATGACCACGATGTAAAATGAATCATATCAAACTATTCTAAATATAAAACTTAAAACAATCTTGAATTGTGTATTTAAACATCCCAAATAAATAGCAGTTTGAAAAATGATTAGAAAAAAAAATACTAACAGTAATATGTTTTGGCTAAGGTTCAATAATTGAATGTGACTGCGTACATGTACATCACTACCAAATGAAAAGAACCCTGTAATTTAAACAAGTATAATAAAAATAATTCCTAAAAGCTGTAAGAGTCCAGTAAGGAAGCCGGAGTTACTGGAAACAATTGATGACAAGAGTGACTAATTCTTTTTTTCATTTATGCCTTCTGGAAAAAACTGTCCTTAGCTTTCTTATCCAAAACCTTTCCCGAGCAAATCTTTTTGCCCTTGACCACCCCTCGTTGTGGTATATGATTGTGATGGTAAGGTTTATTAGATTAGCTTGGGATCGCCAAAGCGATTTCAATGACGACTTACGGGGAGGTCTTGCTTGCGTTTGTTAAATGGCTGTTCTGCCTTGCCAACATACTGCATGCCACATAGACACTGAAGAAAGTATACAGCATTCATGGTTTTGCAAGTTACATTACAAAATATACTGTACACAGACCCAGTGTAGTGGCAAGTAAATGTTTGGGTTTTCAGTATTTGGTGGCAAGTCCGACATCTTCTTTTACCTCACGACATGCACCATCCTGCAGTTTGAACAGGTTTTATTTGAGGAGACGTCAGCTCTCACAAATAAGTCTTTCATACTTGCTGGTCTCCGAAAAGCTTAGACAGATGGATTGGAAAAGATTTTGGATAATTTTGGGTGCTTGGCAATAATTTGCCTATTGGCACGGATCAATCGTGAAAGGTTAGTAAAGGTGACATTGTATGTAAAAACAAACGGAACAATTTTGCTGCGCCTTTTCTTTGTTTATACTGTACCAGGTCAGTGTGGCTCTTATCATTTGCACGCGCAAACCCCTTATCTAGGTCTTTATATATATATATATAAATCACAACAATTTCAAATGTCTTCCATTGTCGGGATTCGAACTCATAGTTAATAACTAACTAATAAGTGTACTGATAGAAGGTGCACATCTCCTGCCTTGTACATTAGTATTGATCAATTAATACCAATTTAAAACACAAATCTTTTTTCTAGATACCGTTTTGAAGAAGTTCAGCAAAATTCAGATCGATTGTGGAAATTTTGGAGATATTCGATCATAACTGAGTTCAGAAGACGTTATCCGGTTCCCCTAAACCTACCATTGTTCCCATTGAAAATAGTAAAAATCTTACGCCGCAGAAATGTTAAATTGAACTGTTGTAAGAAAAAAAAAGGTTGGTATGTCATAACTATTCCAAACAAGGCACTGTTACTTTAATATGCTGATAAAACATGAAAATGATACTTTCGTTGATGCGATTTTTGAACTCTGTAAAAGGTTGATTATTTATAAATTACCTGATCATATGTGATTTTCAAATTATATATATCTAAAGTGAAGTTTTTTTTTAAATATAAATAAATTCCACACGACCTGTATATTGAAACGTGTTCAAAATGCCAATAAGACAACTATACATGGACATGATAGAGAACAAAACTATATAAACAATCACAGATTATCGTTAATTCTTGAACAGTAATCCAAACCAATACCGTATAGTAGGCTATAAAAGACAAAATGTGAAAACCAACAGATTAATATATACTAGAACACATAAATACGAGAAAAAAGTATACAATTATGATAGACAGAAACCCATAACAACCACTGGATTACAGACTCGTTTGACATTTTCAATTTACTGTTTCATAAAATAACTGTAAACTAAAATTGCGAAAGACGCGAGGCTGTTTATTACGAAATTGAGGCTACATTATCTGCAACACAATGCACATATGCATTACAATTAACTTGTTTTGATATGTCAATACGAAAGGATCTTGACAAAGATATTTCGTTTAATGGAATATGGAAAGGTGATAATGGGGGCAGACATTGTATTCTATGGGTATATATTCTAGTTTAATGATGTATTATATTAATAGTGCAATGTTCGTCTCATACAGTAAAAGACAAGACGGAAAACTCAGGTAAATATATATTCATATGACACTCTGAAAGGAGAGAAAAAAATAATACCAACGGACATTCAAACTCAATAGTCAAAAATAATCTGACAACGCCATGGCAGATAAAGAAAGTAACTCAAAACACGACAACGAACAATTTAAAAATAAGCAACACGAATCCCAAAGGAAACCGGGGAAGATCTCAATTGCTTCATTAGGGAAGCAGATCATGCTTTATATGGGTCATTTTCAAAAAATGTCGAATTTTTAGTACACCCATGCTAAATTTTTAATTTCTAATGGAAATTTCAGTTGTAATGGTTTAAATTAAAGCTTGTCGGATTTGTGATTAGAACATTAATAATAAACACACCTTACATCTATTTTGATAAGATTAAACTGCATTTAAGTCCGATTTTGGGGGTATTTGTGTGCGTACATTGTCAGAAAAACACATTTCAAATGATTTTTTTCCGATTTTCTGATCGCCTTGATAACTGCAAAAGGGACTTTTTAAGAACGTTAATTATAATTTTAACGAAAATGTCTATCCTGTTACCGCTACTTAAATCAGTCGTTAGATTATTCTCCCTAATGAATATTGAATCAGTCAGTGTTGATTTCAAAAATGCAAAGTAATCTTTACATTTAAAACGCCTCGTTTCTTGCACGACAGTGTAGAGAAAAGAAATTTCAAGACATTTAGTGAAAAAAATAGAGCGTCCTTTTTTCATGTCTATGCTGTTACCAACCATTTTGATTAATTACACTAAAAGTATGGTTGTAAAAAGTGCAATAACGTGTTGGAAACCAAACTCACAATAGAAAACCATAATCACTTCACCAAAGGGAGTAGTTATGTCACAACAGCAATCAAAAACGAAGAAATTTGTCTATCCTGTTATGTCTATCCTGTTACTATGGTTGCTATGGTTACAGTAACAGTATAGACAATTATAGACAAAAACGTCGTTAAATTTTTTATCTTAACATGTAGGTGAAAAACGAATGAAATATTTCATTGTTTGAACTCATTTTAAGGTTATAACGTCTTAATCTTCCCAATTAAGCATTTGCAGGTGCAATACTGATATCGGTAACAGGATAGACAAAAAGGTACCAGGATAGACTTTTATATAGTGATATATCAGAAACGTACGTTCCTGTTACCAACGAAATAAAGAGAAAAGTAAATTAACTTATAAGGGATTTACTTGATGTTGGGTTTATTTGAAAAGGTGTAAAAAGGCCGAACAATATAAATTGCTATCTTAGACTTGCATTACTGGTGGTAATTTTTACAACCTTTGAAAACCAATTTTTAGAGCCATTTTTCAGTACAACCTAGAAAATTGGCAAATAATCTATTATTTTACAGAATGAATATATATAGAAGTTGATTCTCTTGAAAACCATCTAATTGTGAACGTAAAACAAGCTTAACATTTTATCTAAACCTTTTCTTAATAACCCAAAATTTCTTTTGAAAATGGTAACAGGATAGACAAAATATTGTACCACCGATCAAAAAATGTTTGTATTCTTGTATGACATCATTAAGATTGCATCTTTTAATATGTTGTTCTTAAAGTACTGTTTGTTTTGATTTGCTTATGTAGAGGGTTGTTTGAATAAGTAACTTTTAATAAATTTTTCAATTTCAAAATTCGACATTTTTTGAAAATGACCCACATGGGTCATCCTACCAATTGGTTTATAGATTAGATTATAATCATTGAGGGAAATGTAAGGGGATACAGTATCTATTTAAAAGATTCACGATTCTTTTCATATAACCATGTGTATCCATTTTCAGGACTATCTAAGTGTTTCACATCATGGAACATTTTATACATGTATACCAAATGTCTAATTTTGCAGTCACAAATGAGTTTATGAAGTCACCTTTTTTTCAGAACAAGCACCCTTTTTTTAGAGAGAAAAAAAAGAAAAGGTATACTGTATGGCGTAGTTACATCAATGAGTGTAATTAATATACTGTAATAATCTGTAGCAAAACCATATACTAGTAGGTTTTGGCTAAAATGCTTCAATATTAAATGCATTTTAAGGTTGATGCAGAAAGAGTGCTCTTATTTGTGTAAGGACAGTCACACATGAATTAGTTTGTACGATACATAACACTGTTTGTTAATGTTTGTTTCGTTTCAGATGGAAAAAGACGGCAGATACTTGATAGAATTCAACCACTACAAACGTTATGTGCTAACAGATTTCTTTATTCTACAGTGAAAGATACACTTCATAAACACTAATGATTTATAAATGTAACCAAGTCAAAATATTTAATATTTTATACATTGAATTATCCTGGAGCATTCTAACAATGATTTATATCGTGCATGTACGTAAAGGAAAAGAAAACAAATATTAAGATAATGTCATGAAATTATTTGTTAACTTATTGGCCGATTCTTACCAATTTTAAATCTTCGTCATACGCAGAGTTTGGGGCATAAAATCCGCTTAATTATTTTTAGTTTTAGCATAGTATGTCCACAAATATTGCATATAAATGAAAAGTAATTTGCTTTCCACAAATTATTGCACCCGGTTGCTTGGTTATTTTTTTGCGTCGTTTACACACTAAAAATAGGAATATCAGAACCTTTCAGAACAGTATGTTAGTTGGTCCAAATGTTTTGAACTATATTTTCTTCAGATAATAGTTAAACAAGCAAAAAAACAAGTCGATTCCGACCAATGACGGAGCATCAAAACTGACTACTTTAACGCTAAAATAATATATAAAAAAATAGGTGATAAATAAAGGCTAAATACTGGTTTTGATTTAAAAGAAAATAACACTTCTAATTGCTTTCATCCTGACGTGCAAGCAGGGAGAATATAAAAACAATTGGTAGGAAAGACTATGAACGGCGTTTAATGTGTGTCCACGGTGTAAGATCTTTTTCCTAGAAAATTGAATTGTGCGTCTGTTCTACTTTGTTCATATTATTTGTATAAGTATATGTTTATGCTGTTGTATATGATGTTAACATACTGTATTTTGAATTGTATTTTTCACAAATGTAAGATACAGTTATCTTTTCTTGAGAGTTTCTGACTACAATAAAAAAAACTGCGTAATAATAATGAACTTGCAACGGTATTGAAGAAAAAAACGATGAATAAACATAAACAATTATAATTGTAAATTAAGAAAGTGGAATGTCGGAATTTAAATAACGTATGAAAAATTAAACAAATTATAAACTGGAACATGTATAGTATGTGCAAAATTCATATTTTTAGAAGTTTGATATATAGAATTTTAAACAAACAGAATGCGAAATTCTATGAACGGGGATTAACATTTTCTTTGTAATTGCTTATTCCGAATTGTCTAGAGATATAGTAGGAGGCTTGATATATATATAAAAAGAAAAACATGTTTAATCACGACGTATGGGTGCCTGTCCTAAGTAAGAACCTCAAGCCTTTGTTAGTCTTTTCTGGTTTTTCTTAAAATTGTGGTTCTTTTATATGTTTTTTTCAGTTAAGTGGGACGTCTGTTCAGGTAAACCGGTATTTATTATTGTTAAGGATCAAGCTGAAATCCACCTTTGGGCTCGATATTTTATCGCTGCATTAAAAACCAATAGTTGGTATGATTAGCCTTGGGTTGTTATCTGCTCTATGCTCGTCGTTTTGACACATTTCCCGTTCCTATTCTCTATTCTTTATAATATGATATTGTGTTAAATAGTCTAGCATGCATCACAACTAAATCACTATCGTCTGATTTATATATTTAAGATAAAGTTGTTAGTAATTTTTTATCTATGAGAATGCTGTATATATTAAGTGATGTTTTTGTTGTTTTCCATCAATAAAATCGATACCAATTTTCAATTTTATTGTTTTCTAATAGCGCAAGCGAATTCCAGCAGATTATTGGAGCATCAATATTAAAATAAATATCTAGGAAACGACAATTAACAAGGAAAAGCTGTTGAAGGCACGATAGGGGTGATGGGGGTTGTGAGAACAAACCTATCTGCACAATTGCAATGTATAATTAAGATTGGACACAAATTAAAAACTCTAGTCGTGCAGCGTCCAAATACAAATAGAATGACCACCAACTTGAACAGGGAAATAAAAAAAGCATACGATATCAAAAGAAGTGTCGGAACGTTTTCTCTACATGAACTTCTGGAACAAAAAAATAGAGCCACATATGTTGGTTGATGAGTATGTAGCCCCTTCAATCTTTACCTTTGTACTATAAAGTTTTAATTGAAAAGTTTTAATTCATACTACACTGAATTTATATAAAGAATACCACACATGTATCAGCTTTGAATAATGATGTATACACATCTACTGTTGGAAACGCTAATGAAAACTTCATTATTGATTTAATTTAACATCAAAACTAATGCATCGAATTCGTCGTCATTTCGCTATAAAGACGGCTAGTGGCGTACTTTGCTTGTAACTGTATTAGTGTTTCAGGTTCGAGTGAACAAGCATCTATGCATTTTCCTGAAAAGAAAACAATCTTAATGAACAAGAATTTTTTTTTTTTTAAAGATTCATTCTACCAATGAACACAAAAGTAAAAAATTGAAAACAACACGTTTAATAATTTCAATGCGTACGAAGCGCTTTTCTGGATTTACCTTCATCAGGAACGCTCAAAGCCAAACAAATTGAAATCCGAGGATGTATAAGAACCGAAACCGTTGAAGAGCTATATGACGAAAATACCTAAAATTGAAAGCCAAATTTATCTAAAGTCAACTTTGCCTGAGTGATTAAAATCTTAGTTTAGTTTCTTAATAATTTCAAAATTTATAAAGGGACAATTTTAGAAAAGTTTATTAAATCATGTTAGTACCGAAATACTAACTTCTAAGCTGATGATACCCTCGGACACGGATCGTCCACCAGCAGAGGTATTTTACAGCGATAATTTACTGATTGATAGTTTAAAAATCTAAGATATGATACAAACATAAAAAATTGTCCTTTCTATATTTAGAAATATCAGTTTCACGCGGTAACGTAAACTTCATACAGAAGAGACAATTTTTCGCTTCATATTAATCTTTGTCGTTGATGTTCTATTTTGCTCTTCTAACGGTGTATATTTTTCACATCTTTTTCGCTACGCATGTGTCTGAAGTCACGATTGAAAATTTTCATGACCGTTATAAATTGGAAAAACCTTCAGCACAAAGTTGTGGTTTTTTTTTACTAAATTATTTAATCAATACTAATATTTGGTTATACACTTTGGCTGTACCTGTAGAATTCTTATTGGAGATCCCAATTCTTACAGAAAAAGAGAACAAGACACAACATAGAAAACTAAATACGAACCACTCAAAACAAGAGAGAGCTGAGCTATCACACACATATTTTACCGCGCCACATCATTTATGTGTCTGTCCCATTGCAGGTGACTGTAAATCAGTGGTTATCCCCGATTCATATTTGCCGTCTTTGTTTTTGGTTAGTTGATAGTTTAAATTATGCCTGAATTTGATCACATTTGAAGACATTTGTATGTGTTATGTTGATGCCTTTAATAGCTTACTATACGGTAGGGTTATTGTTCTTGTTGTAGGCCTCATTGGGGCATGTAATTGCTTATATCAAGTTCATTTTATCAATTGATCTTGTGGATTTCTTACTAATTGACAATTATACTACATCTTCTTATCTTATTGTTAATAAAAGCAATCTTTTTGTACAAGATAAAAGAGGGGCTAAAAGATACCAGAGGACAGTCAAACTCATAAATTGAAAATAAACTGACAACGCCATAGTTGAAATGAAAAAGACAAACAGAACAACAATAGTTCACATGACACTCCATAGAAAACTAAAGAATAAGCAACACGAACCCCGCTAAAAACTGGGGGTGATCTCAGGTGCTCCGGAAAGGTAAACAGATCCTGTTCCACATGTGACACCCGTCGTGATGCTCATGTTATAACAAATCTGGTAAATATTCTAATTCGGTAGGTCACATTCATGAAAGGGAATGGGATTGTAGTTGCGATGTTAGGAACATATCCGATATCATCTGTGAAACACATATTTTGTATTTTATATTTATGTCTTGTTGTATGAATATATACGCTCGTGATATGTTTCAAGATGATCGGTAACACACCATTCAATATACACATTTATATTGCACTGGCAATAAATGACAGCACAACAATATAATGAGTTTGTCAAGAAGGATAAATGAGAACAACGCAATCCAAAAATACAAAACATAAAGAGGTCATTCCTAGGTTTTCAACAAATACTTTGTAAGAATACTATCCTATATATTCAAATCTGTCTGATACTGAAAAAATAGAAGTCCTGTTAAATCCTTCAAAGTAAAACAAACTGGTTCCTTTATAAAAACAGTCTTAAGAGCTGAAGACAGGGAAGTCTTAGTTATTTTTGCTTGCATAATATTATGGCATGTATGTGCGAGTTATTTTGTTGTTGTTATTTGTTTGTTTTTTATGTTACAAGTATCATTTAACTTTTATAAAAAAAAAAAAAATAATTATCATATGATCGATAATACAAACGAACAAAAGTTTAGTTAGAATTAATTGAAGTTAAACTTTCACAATAGTACGACCTTCTAGTAATCAGATGTAGAATAACCTAATTCCTACAAATACAACATAAATAGTTTTGGACATACTTGATACACTTTTCTGCTCTCCAATATTTTCTGTTTTACCGTTTTGTCGTTTTCTTTCTACAACAAGACAAATTATCTCATTAGAAGTTTAGAGAAAATTAGGATTTTTTAAAAACTAAAATGATCATCTGGAACGACTTTTTTCTCGGGGTAGACTTCTTGTCCGTCTCATTCTTGTAGTTGCATACTATGGAAAGATCAAAGAGGTGCATCTGTTATAATAGATGATTTGAAATTTTAAAAAAAATGTCACACACGAATGAGCATATCTTCAAATCTTGCGACCTTTGTTTTGAGACCATTCGAACAGGAGTACCTTTGAGCGATGCATGCAATATGCACATTCTGCTTACATAAGCTCTTGCAATGTAACACAGATCAACAATATAGTGTTACATTTGTGGTTAAGGTGTTGAGCAGTAACTTAAACACTTTGGTCGTATTTCAGCTAAAAAAAGAGGGACGAGAGACACCAGAGGGACAGTCAAACTCATAAATGTAGTATGTATATGTTTTTTTACAATTTTTCCCCGTCAGTTACACATTTTGTCCTTTTTTCAGTTTAATACTAAACGAGTAGTCTTTGTGAGCCATTACATATTGAACTTACTGTATAACATTACTATGCCATTGACAACATGTAACAACACATTGATAGGCACAGGAAATCTTGTGCTGTAATCTTTGATGATTGCATATCTCCAGTACTTCCACAATCTGTCAGAATTGTTCTGCACCTCTTCAAATCGATAGCTGGAAATGATTACAGTTACAAAAATACATATATAGCAAAGTTTCATATATAAAGTCAATAGTAGTAGACCGATTTTCGAAAGTAGTTAATTGATTGAGAGAAAACAAATCATGGTTACAAATTGGCAGTCACATAACAAAACAACTTAACCGTTAGACGACACATATAGACACTTTGTGTTGTAACGTAATTGAACTAATGAATGTTTACCTAAACAATGCAATGATTAAGTTAATCAACAGGAGGTTGGATATCAGTAAATACATGGCGGCTATAACCATAATGGCCCAGTCGTATTCAACACATCTCTCCATGTTGGTGTTACTTTCCCATTCTGATTCAACTGACGTACAAGAAGTTCCATTTCCATTGTTTTCTCCTATATAAAACATTTCTTAAAGTATAGAAAAAAACTGACCTTTTTTTATAAAACAAGATGCTATTATGTTGCAGAAGTCACTAAAAAGTGTAGGTCTTATATCTAGTACAAGAACAAATACATATAACAAAGTATTTTAGACATTCAAATACCTTTTAAAGATTTTTCGTACGCTAGTACAGTGTTAGAAGAGGTCTTTGTGTTCTTTCTTTCTTTTTATGAATTGAAGTACCATTTTTGTGCACGCACTTAGTATTCTACGAGCTACTGGGATCTTTATTTATCTTACCTTCAATACATATCTAGGAATTTGATTGGTTAAAAGCTACTGCGCGGAGATCGTGTAGGTTTGTAGGCGGGGCTTATTTCAATAAACAGTTAGTAGTGTTGCTATGTTCCTTTGTACAAACAACACGGTGTTGAGGGAAAATCTTTAAGGTTTCAACAGACAGTGAAATGAATATATAAAACACATTTAAAACAAACAAGTTGTTATTGTTAGCATTTGTTTTTGTATATACCAATGGAAGTATGTTCCTAATACTAACGGTATTGAAGATTTGATCACTTTTATATGTCATTGTCAAAAATTTGAAATACCTCATGTTATAAATAATAATATTAACGGTACACATTTTCTTGCACCAGATGCGCATTTCGACAATACATGTCTCTTCAGTGATGCTCGTGGCCAAAATATTTGAAATCCAAAGCTTATATAAAAGATGAAGAGCTATAATCCAAAAGGTCCAAAAAAGTATAGCCAAATCTTTGAAAGGAATCAGAGCTTTGCATGAGGGAGATACATTCCTTAATTTATAATAATTTCTATCATTGTGTAACAGTAATTTTTAATAACACAAAAAATCCGTATTTTCATGCCAGTGCCGAAGTACTGGCTACTGGGGTGGTGATACCCTCGGGGACTAATAGTCCACCAGCAGAGGCATCAACCCAGTGGTAGTAATAAAATTAACGGTACCAATTTTCTGGCACCAGATGCGCATTTCGACAATACATGTCTCTTCAGTGATGCTCATGGCCAAAATATTTGAAATCCAAAGCTTATATAAAAGATGAAGAGCTATAATCCAAAAGGTCCAAAAAAGTATAGCCAAATCCTTGAAAGGAATCAGAGCTTTGCCTGAGGGAGATACATTCCTTAATTTATAATAATTTCTATCATTTTGTAACAGTAAATTTTAATAACACAAAAAATCCGTATTTTCATGCCAGTACCGAAGTACTGGCTACTGGGGTGGTGATACCCTCGGGCACTAATAGTCCACCAGCAGAGGCATCGACCCAGTGATAGTAATAAAATTAACGGTACCAATTTTTTTGCACCAGATGCGCATTTCGACAATACATGTCTCTTCAGTGATTTTCGTGGCCAAAATATTTGAAATCCAAAGCTTATATAAAAGATGAAGAGCTATAATCCAAAAGGTCCAAAAAAGTATAGCCAAATCCTTGAAAGGAATCAGAGCTTTGCATGAGGGAGATACATTCCTTAATTTATAATAATTTCTATCATTTTGTAACAGTAAATTTTAATAACACAAAAAATCCGTATTTTCATGCCAGTACCGAAGTACTGGCTACTGGGGTGGTGATACCCTCAGGGACTAATAGTTCACCAGCAGAGGCATCGACCCAGTGGTAGTAATAAAATTAACAGTACCAATTTTTTTGCACCAGATGCGCATTTCGACAATACATGTCTCTTCAGTGATGCTCATGGCCAAAATATTTGAAATCCAAAGCTTATATAAAAGATGAAGAGCTATAATCCAAAAGGTCCAAAAAAGTATAGCCAAATCCTTGAAAGGAATCAGAGCTTTGCATGAGGGAGATACATTCCTTAATTTATAATAATTTCTATCATTTTGTAACAGTAAATTTTAATAACACAAAAAATCCGTATTTTCATGCCAGTACCGAAGTACTGGCTACTGGGGTGGTGATACCCTCGGGGACGAATAGTCCACCAGCAGAGGCATCGACCCAGTGGTAGTAATAAAATTAACGGTACCAATTTTTTTGCACCAGATGCGCATTTCGACAATACATGTCTCTTCAGTGATGTTCGTGGCCAAAATATTTGAAATCCAAAGCTTATATAAAAGATGAAGAGCTATAATCCAAAAGGTCCAAAAAAGTGTAGCCAAATCCTTGAAAGGAATCAGAGCTTTGCATGAGGGAGATACATTCATTAATTTATAATAATTTCTATCATTTTGTAACAGTAAATTTTAATAACACAAAAAATCCGTATTTTCATGCCAGTACCGAAGTACTGGCTACTGGGGTGGTGATACCCTCAGGGACTAATAATTCACCAGCAGAGGCATCGACCCAGTGGTAGTAATAAAATTAACAGTACCAATTTTTTTGCACCAGATGCGCATTTCGACGATACATGTCTCTTCAGTGATGCTCATGGCCAAAATATTTGAAATCCAAAGCTTATATAAAAGATGAAGAGCTATAATCCAAAAGGTCCAAAAAAGTATAGCCAAATCCTTGAAAGGAATCAGAGCTTTGCATGAGGGAGATACATTCCTTAATTTATAATAATTTCTATCATTTTGTAACAGTAAATTTTAATAACACAAAAAATCCGTATTTTCATGCCAGTACCGAAGTACTGGCTACTGGGGTGGTGATACCCTCGGGGACGAATAGTCCACCAGCAGAGGCATCGACCCAGTGGTAGTAATAAAATTAACGGTACCAATTTTTTTGCACCAGATGCGCATTTCGACAATACATGTCTCTTCAGTGATGTTCGTGGCCAAAATATTTGAAATCCAAAGCTTATATAAAAGATGAAGAGCTATAATCCAAAAGGTCCAAAAAAGTGTAGCCAAATCCTTGAAAGGAATCAGAGCTTTGCATGAGGGAGATACATTCATTAATTTATAATAATTTCTATCATTTTGTAACAGTAAATTTTAATAACACAAAAAATCCGTATTTTCATGCCAGTACCGAAGTACTGGCTACTGGGGTGGTGATACCCTCGGGGACTAATAGTTCACCAGCAGAGGCATCGACCCAGTGGTAGTAATAAAATTAACGGTACCAATTTTTTTGCACCAGATGCGCATTTCGACAATACATGTCTCTTCAGTGATGCTCGTGGCCAAAATAGTTGAAATTCAAAGCTTATATAAAAGATGAAGAGCTATTATCCAAAAGGTCCAAAAAAGTATAGCCAAATCCTTGAAAGGAATCAGAGCTTTGCATGAGGGAGATGCATCCCTTAATTTATAATAATTTCTATCATTTTGTAACAGTAAATTTTAATAACACAAAAAATCCGTATTTTCATGCCAGTACCGAAGTACTGGCTACTGAGGTGGTGATACCCTCGCGGACTAATAGTCCACCAGCAATACATATCTAGGAATATGATTGGTTAAAAGCTACTGCGCGTAGATCGTATAGTTTTGTAGGCGGGGCTTATTTCAATAAACAGTTAGTAGTGTTGCTATGTTCCTTTGTCAAACAACACGGTGTTGAGGGAAAATCTTTAAGGTTTCAACAGACGATTAAAAAATATATAAAGCACATTTAAAATTAACAAGTTGTTATTGTTGGCATTTGTTTTTGTATATACAAATGCAAGTATGTTCCTAATACTAACGGTATTGAAGATTTGATCACTTTTATATGTCATTGGTCAAAATACCTCATGTTAAGATAGTCGGTGTGATTAATTTGCTCCATAGTGTGCTGATGACTTTATACGACATACATTGGCTCAGTTAATTCCATATGAGGATTTGAGCTACGCTCACACCCCGTATGGAATTTACTGACCCCATATATATCGTATTAGGTCACTAGCACACTAGGTAACTAATAATATTTGCTGAAATGTATGCATGTTTCTGTTATATTATAATTACCTCTCAACTGGTCTAAAGACAATTCACCATAAAGTTGCCAATAAGGTAATGACACGATCTTCCATATTCGCCAATTCTCTATGTCAGCTCCAAATTTCGGCCACATATCACGATGGTTAGGATACATATTCGAATGGTACATAACACCAGCACATACAGTAAAAACAAACAGGATCCAACTAAATTGAAGCAGCTCCTTAAGCTACAAGGTATGTAAGAAGTCATTAGGCATTTATTCATTTTGAATTAATGGTATTAAATCAAAATAATACAGCAAAACTTAAATAAAATTAAAAAAAGTATCAAGTTCGTATGGATGTTTTTGCAAGACATGCAGCTCGGTACTTACGGTATCAATAAGCTTTTCAAATATTTTTGACTTGAGCATCTTTAACATGTTCAAAGTGAGCATCAGGGGCATTAAAACACTGAGTACTAAGTCTTACTTCCTAAAGACATAGCACAGCGATGAGGTCAAGCTAACATTTACGTACATTCTAATATTGTATTTTACTTCGGGACGTCACGGCATATATACTATCATGGTTTGTGACAATAATTGTCTGGAGTGGGAGTGGTGCAAGTTTATTTTGTTACACAGGCGCGTTTTCATTCAACAAATATCCACATTCACACAGCTTGCATGTAAATGTTTTCCTATTCATATTTACTGTGAATTATAAAAGTACTATTGTAAAATTTTGATATTTACACTATAACATCATTTTATCAATGTGTTCAAAACTAATTGTATTACAAGTCATA
This sequence comes from Mytilus edulis, assembly GCF_963676685.1. Taxonomy (NCBI): domain Eukaryota; kingdom Metazoa; phylum Mollusca; class Bivalvia; order Mytilida; family Mytilidae; genus Mytilus; species Mytilus edulis. The sequence continues at coordinate 12,636,484 of NC_092347.1, read as the reverse complement.
TCGCACTTATACTTCCTCACTGCCACTGGTTTTTATCAATCACTTTCCTGTTTTATTATTGTACATGTTGCAGCCGTAATAAATTTTAAAATGATGTAACAAGTTCAAATCGAAATATTCTTTTAAGATATACACTTACCATTTTACCAATCATTATCAGCTTTAGACCAAAATATTTCAGAACCATCAAACTATGGAAGAATCTCATATAAATTATAAACAATCCAAGACTGTAAATTCTTATTTCCATGCGCTGGCCTACATTGAAAATACGAACAAGTATAGCAGATACTATTACAATGTACATCAGCAATGCTAAAACATTCCAAAAGTTTGTCAGGTAACAATACAACCGAAACAGTTTACGAGATTGATTGTGAGTTCTCTGTCTTTGTATCGTTATCACAATGTTTCTCTGAAAAAAAGAAAGAAATCAAACAAAATAATAATAACTTTCGCATCGTGTAGCACACGGATAACATGTTTTGTCAATCGAATATCAGCAACGGGTTGTATCAGTATCAAATGGATGATCATGTTTAAAAACAGGTCAACTTCGGAACAGACTGAGTTTTATTATATTAAAACATAGTCTCCGTTCGGTCATTCAATCATTTTCTGCGTACTTGTGCTTGTGGGCAGTTTGTTCTGACTTCTCTCGACTTATTGCTTGTGTTAAGTAATTACGTTTTTTTTTTCTTTTACTAAATTATGTAAAACCTCAAATATCTAGATAAACAATGTGTCTTGCTTTACTCTGTTAATCCTATTGTCACGTCACAAAAAGCAATCTTACAAGATGAGGTTATGTTGTTATGTACTATTATTTTATTTACTTGTATATTCTTCTGTCCTGAGTGTTCTTGAGCCTCAGTTTTTTTTTAAAAACTTCAAAATATCTCGAGCGGATAAACATCGTATGTAGTGATAGTATCGACATTTAAATGACGATGCTGCAGTGATATTCCTGGCGATTACGTTGATGGCGTGACAACGAACAGTAAGGTATCATTAGCAAATATTTTTATATAACGATGTGAACATTCTATAATATTATATGAAGTTGAAAATTAGACCTTATAAAAGTTGAAGTATTTAAGTATTCATTTGAAACAAAATTCCAAAATATACATTAGTATATACGTACGACTATTTCTTCAACAGCATCTGCAATGATCCAGAAATACAGCAACATCTCATAAAATCCAATACCACTATCATTTACGTTTGATAAGAGGAATGCACTGTAAGCTATGAGTATTCCAAACATTAAAAGCTAAAGAAAAAAAGATACTGATTTCAAGTAAAGAACATTATATCTAAGATATAATTGTTGCATACAGTACAGTTTTAAAGAAGACGTGCACCATTTTATCAATAACTTGATACGACAATTCAAACACAGGTAAACTGTAGTAGTAAAAACGGCACATCAGATTTATATGTATTATCTAATACTAGTATATAAAAACAATATATTAGATAATTTTGTTGGGTATTCATTTATGTGAACTCCATCAAACGCATGAGAGTATTCATAAGAGATCAAGAATCTCCATTTATTGTGTTTAGTGTGTTATGTTGGGTACATTGTAGTATAGATATATGTCAATTATACACGCGGTTTCTCATTTTTGTATGTTTGTTAAGTCTATATGCATTTCCGTGTTTATTTGTTACATATCTTTTTTTCTATCAAGATTATAATACAATGTTGACTGTTGTACCCCTATTCTGACATTTTTACCTATTATGCCTTTTTGTTTCGGTCACATATCGTTGTCAATATAATGTAACTTTATATGACCGTCATGTAAGTAAGAGGAATAACTTGCTATTTTTAAAACTATGTTTTATCCACTATTTTCTACGTAAGAAAACAGCTGTACTAAGTCAGGAATACGACATTTTTGTCCATTCGTTTGGGTGTTTTAGCTTTTGATTATGCCTTTAGAATATAGCTGCCAAAGAGACAAAATACGTTTTGAATGTATCCAGGAGTTCAGTATTTTTGTGAATGTACTTTAAGCATTTACAAAAAAACATATATCTATCTTATCTTACATAATGGACCATAAACATCATAGCTGGTGATTTCCATGCAGCACCAGATAGACGAACCACATTCTGTAATTTCAAAACAATATTCTCTTGTTTCAATTTGTAATCCTTCAGAAAAAATCGTTATCAAGCTAATATGTGAAACTATAGCTTACTTATTCATTTCACATAAGAGTAATTCAAAAATTAATATTGATTCAAGAAGTTTGTCTTCGAATAATACGTGACAAGTCTGACCATACTTTGTGCTTAAAAGTGTTAAGAAAAATCTTTAAAACTACCTGTGAAGTTATTGATTGAAAATTACGAAGTTGGCTTAAAAAGTATTGGCTGGAAAAATGGACGATCAAAATTACCTTCATCCAATCACGCCACATCGCTGCTGTATCTTTGTACCAAATTCTATTTAATAATCTTTGAACGCATGGATGTCCAACTACATCAATCATCCCATTATCAAATGCACATTCTACTGGAGCAACACGAATTCCCCAAACTTTGTCTTCTGTATTTACCAAACTCATACAGCCTATTTCATTTTCTTCATATAATGAGTCCATCAAGAAGAGTGCTCGTTTTTCGAAAAGTCTGAAATTTATGGCCCATTCGTTTATTTTTATTTGGAATATAAAAGTAAAAACTAGCAGATATTTAAGGGTTTTATTTGTTACTCAGACTGTTATAAATAGAATTATTCACGAGATGGGCTAGGTATATATTTTTTTTATAAATCTGATGTTTTGTTGGGTCAGTGTCGAATGCATTGATCCGGGTACACTTATCGAACCTTTAAATAAACTTATTCCTTTAACACTTTATTAAGATCTTTGAATAGTGTTTTTATTGGTAATTATATTGATTCTTATTATCCGCAAATTTAAAGCAAACTAAATAATAATGTTATATATATATGCACATTCATTGATTTATAATAGTTGATACCTGTATCGTGGCAGTGCACAAGGTCATTGGGTTTTTTTTCTGACTGTTTACAACGTCTTTTCACTCAATCCATAGGATATTGGTTGTGTACTTATATTTAATATACATGCATTATTGTTTGATTAGTTGTTATTGTTTTTAACTAGCTATCAGTTACTGCGAGTACTCTCAGACCTGTACTTAATTTCTTATTTTGTTGTTGTCATGATTTACAAGTACCCGTTCACGTCTAATCTGTGCTATTGTTATTTGTATTTATATGTATAGCCTTACAATGAGTTTAGCCTTATTTAACTGATTTGTGTAATTAATTTTTATGTTGTACTGTAACACCACTGTCCCAGTTAAAGGGGGTGATCCTGCTAACATGTTTAACCCCAGTACGTTATGTATGAGCCTGTTCACAGTCAGAAACCAGATATTCTGTGGTTGATGTTTGTTGCTGTATTATATATTTGTTTATCATTCAATATGTTGTTGAAGGCCGTATTGTGACCTATAGTTCTTAATTTCTGTGTCCCTTGTGGGTGGGGATCCCGCTAACAAGTTTAACTTACTATGTCGTTTGTTTATGTGTTACATATTTGTTTTTCGTGCATTTGTATACCCCACCTACGATAGTAGAGGGGCATTATGTTTTCTGGTCTGTGCATCCGTCAGTTCGTTCGTTCGTCCGTCCGTCCGTCCGTCCGTCCGTCCGTCCGTCTGTTCCGATTCAGGTTAAAGTTTTTGGTCACGGTTGTTTTTGATGAAGTTGAAGTCCAATCAACTTAAAACTAAGTACTTATGTTCCTTATGATATAATCTTTATGATTTTACCAAATTAGACTTTTGATCTCAATTTCACGGTCCACTGAACATAGAAAATAAAAATGAGAGTTTAAGGTTAAAGTTTTTGGTCAAAGTACTTCATTGATGAAGTTGAAGTCCAATCAACTTGAAACTTATTAGGCATGTTCCCTATGGTATAATTTTAATTTTAAAGGGAAATTATATTTTTTACCCAATTTCACGGTCCATTGAACATGGAAAATGATAGTGCGAGTGGGGCATCTGTGTACTTTGGACACAATCTTGTTTGTGCATAATTATATAAATAAGGCCATTATTTTTCTCTTTTGAATTGTTTTACATTGTCATTCGGTGCCTTTCATAGCTGACTATGCGGTATGGGCGTTGCTCATTGTTCCCGGTAGTACAGTGACCTATATGTGTTAATTTGCGTGTCCTATGGTCTCTTATGTCTAATTGGCAATCATAAATTTTTGTACCAAATCTTCTTTTTTTTAGATTTAATGGTCAATGTTTTACTTTCTCAACGTACTTTTCTATGTTTATATAATATTGTAGTTTAAGTAATACAGTCATGAAATCATTTATTGATGTTGATGATTTAAGCATTAATAGATGATGCTCTAAAAGATAATCGTATATATTTTGCATTATTCGGAAGTATGTTTGTATGCAGCAACCCTCTATAAGAAATAATGAAAGGAAACGCAAGCTCTTGATAATCGTGCAATTTCGATTTATTTTCTCAATATGCAGACGTACATCTTAATCTAAATCAGAGCATTAAAGTATACAAAGTTGGCTGATACTATGATACTAGCTGACATTTACCTGGAGTGTTTCAATAGATCATTGTTGAGTTTTAAATCTTTTGCACTGTTAACCATTTCAGCCATTGTGTTCAGTATGCTGCTTGCCATTATTGCTGCTACTATAAAAGACACTTGTTGTTTAGTTATTCACCATGATACTATTTTTTAAAAACGTAGCGTACGGGTGGTCAGTAAATATCTGATAATATCAAAAGAAGAAAATGTGCTAATGAGACTGGTCTCCACCGGAGACCAATTGACGTAGAAATTGACAACTATAGAACACCGTATGGCTTTCAACGATACAGAAAACCCGATACTAGATTGTAAGTTCTAAAAGGCTCCAAAATGGAAATGTTAAACGATTCAAGCGAGAAAACTAAAGAGCTCATTTATGTAAAAGTAAAATAAAAATAAAACAAAAAACATATAAGTGTATATAAAAGCAGCTGACTACTATCCTAGGTAATCAGTTGAATATTACAGGATATACAAAGAAAGCTTGGTTTCTTTAAGTATCAATGTAACAAGCATATTTGGTGAAAAAATATATAATGTCGTAAAAACAAACAAAAAAGAAAATGTAGGTTACATAGTGGAACAACCGATCAGTGTGTAAAAGGTTCCGAAAGTTTGATTTATAACATATTATTTTGCTAGCATATAAATCGCAATACGTTAATATTAAGCTAATTCACTTAATTTAAAGCAAGTCAAATTACCCTGCAGAATGGCAGTGTTCAGACAAAAATAATGCGTACTAATAAATATATGCTTCTATAACAAAAGCACGATTCCACATTTTAGCCAGGGTAGACCATAAAATATTTGACGGCAAAAACACTCTTGAACAGTAAAAATCTAAGCTTCAAAGTTTTGTTCGTTAGAAACCCTGATATTCGAGCGGGACATTTCCAATAATTTACTACATTTCGCGGAACTAATATCTTTCTTTTTACTGGATAAAATAAATTTGTCCAATATACTTTTTTTTGCAGTATTGATGCATCAAATATCATGTATATCTACAAACCTTTGAAATCAAATTTCCAATATACTATACTTACATAAAGGATTTTCACATTTTGACCAAAAAATTAATGCTAGATCCTCCTTCTGTGCAAATATCGCCCATGCTAACAATACATGATACAAGGCGGTGTGTTCTGGTTGAAAGAAAAAAACCGGCATCTCTATATTTATGAAGCTTGTCAAGTTGGATTATCAAAACGGGAGTCTAATTTTTAGGTCATCTCCAGAATTACAATTAAATGCTTAACGTATGTCTCTGTATAGTCACATTATTTAAACTCGTTTGTCAATTTTTTCACAAGATAGGTATGAAGAATAATAAACTTTAAAGTTTACATTTAAGCTATGAAATGTAAAATACATGATCAGGAAATTTAGACCTGAGTGCATATGTTGTGTACAAGTTATAACATGTACAAAACTATTGTACATATGATAACTTGTATAATGCAAAAATACAAGTTATAACATGTACAAGAGTACTCGTACATGTTATAACCTGTACAAAATATTGCCTAAAAATGGTTTTAACTTGTACAAATTAAAAAAATAAAGATATGTTTCTATTATTGTAACAGATGTTATTAACCTCAATAGTATTTTCATCACTTTTTTTTATATATTCATGTGAGGGTAGTTTGTCCTTTTTTGACACAGTTAATGTCCAGGGGTCAGTATAACGAAGCATTCCTAAGACCTGTCATAATATATATCTTTGGACATGTCTTATGATCCTCTTATGGCTTTCTATGGATATATCTCAGAATTTGTCTCAAAGCTGATTTAGGATGATCTTAATTTTTGGTGGGGTTCGTGTTGATTATTTTTTAATTTTCTATGTTGTGTCATGTGTACTATTGTTTATCTGTTTGTCATCTTTCATTTTTAGCCAGGAGTTGTCAGTTTATTTTCGATTTTATGAGTTTGAATGTCCCTGTGGTATCTTTCGTCCCTCTTTTAGCAAAGATGAGTCACTATATCGGTTATGATCCGGTTCAAGGATAAAATGGTGCATCATTGCTAAGAATCAATATATTGAAGGTTTATTGTTGACAACTCATAATTATCCGTCAACCTACAAAAAATTAGCAGGAAACTGAATGAAATTTATAAATTGATAACTATCATAAGACCATCATTAGACACCTTCTCTACAAACAATACCCTGTTTTAAAAGTAGAGGATATATATTTTAAACATCACAATGACATTCGCCTCATGCAATTATCTTGTAAATTATGAATAAAGTAGTAATTTGAGATATACATTTATATTAGTCATGCTAAGGGCCAAAAATGTTGAAGAGTAGATCCAAAGATATGTATAATGAAGCGTTTTTCAATGAAAACAATTTCAGCGCTCAAGTGCTTTAAAAGAGTAAGCATATGAGACATTGTTTTATAAGCTTTTGCATGCAATAAAACGAGGGGGTAGTATTACGCTAAATTCTAAAGCATTGTTCTTGAAAATTACAAATGAATTTAGTTACAAGTAACAAATGTATTGTCATTAAGGAAATGCATGTTTTTTATAAAAAGTGTCACACTTATAAAACTGCTTAAAACATACAATTACATGAAAACCCATCATGCCATCAACAAAAGTGATGAGGCATAAATTTCTGAAACTTTGTAATCATTTTCCTCTAAAGACAAAAAAAAACACGTTCTGACCGATGGATTGTTGTTCTTTATTATTCAATAAATCTACATTTGCACTCTGCTACATTTAGATTTTTCTTAATTTTTGAACAAGTTAAAACCGTTTCTAACCAATATTTCGTACATGTTATAACATGTATGATGTGTACAAAATCGCAACATGTACACGACACATATACCAATGAGATCAGGTTTTTTTAATCATTTTAGAAAAATGACGCGGAACGTTAATATATTGTACATATGTTCACTATAGATATTTTGGCTTTAAAAATACTAAATTTTGACCTTTTAAAACTTGACCAAATCACAACTATACCAAAACAGGCCCACACTCTTTTGAACATGTAATTTTAACCCCCTTCTTCCTATTTAATGCAGGAAAAATATAGAAATGAATTTAGAAGGTGTTTGAAAAAATACCTTGTAGGTCGTACACTGTCCTTACTAGGGACTCAATTTGTTTACAACGAAAATCAAAGGACGATAACTGTGTCATCAAAACATATGCTCAGCAATTTAGAAAGTTATTAAACTAGAATATAATTATAATAATATACAAATATAGCCTTTGTATGAGGTCGATACAAGGATATATTGACCTGAAAGAAGTATATTGACTGAGGACGAAGTCCGAGGTCGATATACTTCTTTGGGTCGATATATCCTGTATTGACCTCATACAAAGGCTATATTTGTTATATTATTAATTTTCGACCATGTTTGTATCAAAATCGTCATTTAGGTTTGTTGGCACTTTATAGATATTACATTGTGTCCTTGTGAATTGACAATAACAACATATTAGTTGTTATTTCATTTACTTTTTTTTTTACATCTTATGTATTTGAAGATTTTTTTGTCGTCAAATAATCGATCACAGGTATCATTTGTTTCAAAACGTTAAACAGTATCCTGAAATTCATTACATGACGTCACAAAGTATATCGGTTTTTAGATATTCTAAAAATAACCGTGCAATATGCTTTTTGCCGGTCAATATGCTTTTTGCTATCCGCCGTTTTCTCTCTACCTTCGAAAATATAGTTTAATATGTGACTATCCCTAAACGAATCAAATGTGTTAAAATATACGAATTAATAATATTAATAAATACAAAGAACAATACTAAGAAATTAATCATTCAAGTAACAGCTGTATTCCAAAAAGAGTATTTTCTGATAAATATTGAGAAAACATGAGAGAAAAAATTAATGCTTAGAAAAATGCATTGATGAGATAAAAAATATTAATGAACATCCTGAATAAATTGAATACATTAGAAAAATTAAATAAATAAATGTCGTTAATACATTAGATAAATAACTATATGAATAGATATAAAGCTGTCTATTTCAAAAAACATTAAATTCCTTATGTGGTTTGGTTCATGCTACTCGGTATATGCTTTGTGTACACTTTTAATTTGCAATGCCATTGTCAGTTTGATATCTTCTACCTCTCCAACCAGATGTTCACATTTTATATATCTATTAATTAGACGATTCAAGATATGATCCGTTATCCTTGTAATCATATGCTGACATACAATTGCAAAAATCAATTTTAGGTTAATTTTTGTGTAAGGACCTGCTTTTAAATTGTTTTACATTGTCTTATCGGGGCCTTTTATAGCTGACTATGTGGTATAGGCTTTACTCATTGTTGTTAATGTCTGTGTCATTTTGGTCTCTTCTGGACAGTTGTCTCATTGGCAATCATACCACATCTTCTTTTTTATATCTTATTGTGTCAGGGATTCTGTTCTTTGCACAGTTGCCTAAAATTAAACAGTGGATAGAACTAAGCCCAAATTAAAAACGACAATATTAAGATAATTATATTACCATCTGTCATCTTTTCACTGAATCGCTTGGAGTCTTTTGCTTGTAGAGACTTTCGCATCGGTGCTTGTCCATCTGGTATGTAAGAAGCTTCTGCAAAATTGAACGATATGTTGTTCAATACAGTATTTGATAACATTGATAACGTCAAGTGTGTTGACGCGGCAGACAAAGTATTATTCCAATAGTTTTATATTTGAAAAGTGACAAATCCTTCAAACTCAAATATAACAGTTTCCAACTGTGATAGCTTTACTATATTAACACTTGGCCTTTTATAGCTGACTGTGCGGTATGGGCTTTGTTGAAGGCCGTACGGTGACCTATAATTGTTAATTTCTGTGTAACTTGTGGAGAGTTGTCTCATTGGCAATCATATCACATAGTCTTTTTTTTTTTTTTATATATATCAAATGAAAACATTTGTTAAGTAGCACATCAAATAAACACATTGAAATATGCAGTCTGAAAAGCTGTATTCTTAGTACGTTATCTTAATCACCCCTAGTTTTTGGAAAAGTTCGTGTTGTTTATTCTTTGGTTTTCTATGATGTGTAATGTGTACTATTATTTGTCTGTTTGTCCTTTTCATTTTTAGCCATTGCGTTGTCAGTTTATTATCGATTTATGAGTTTGACTGTCCCTCTTGTACCTTTCGTCCTCTTTTATCTTAAGTTTTTCTTTAGTTTTTGGACGTCTGTATGTCTTTTTACCCATGATTGGTATTAGCCTCACTATTAAATGATATGTTCCTCTCCCACTTTTGTTGCACTTTGAATGTTGGCCATGTTACCCTGTATCATGCAACAATATGAGCAAAGTTTTGTAGATATATATAGTGTTATAGAATGGTGACCACGTAGATGAGTTACTCAAATCACTCCGCCACCGAGATCCCCAAAATCGAATATATTTTTTGGCGTTATACAATTGTCCTCCACCCCTCCCAAATTCAATGTGCTAAAACAAAGACAAGGAAAATAACGCCATTTAGATAGTACGAATTGGTACAAACACAACATGTGGTGGGGTTGAACCAGTTTTACGTCGTGAGCAAAAAACTTTTTTTTCATTACAATAACATACTAATAGGTGCTAACGCAATTGAATTTTCTGTCTTTGCAATATGTCTCATATTTCTGTTCAAAGTAGACAGATCATATATGCTCTCATCGACATATTCATAAAAATTTGCCTTTATTCATGATTTGTTTACCTTTAGGATAATGAAGCAGTTTTTGACATATCTTTCGCACGTTCTGTCGTAAATCATGCAATGCTTGACATATTGTTTTATTATTATCGTCTTTATGTCGACTACATTTTTGACATTTTTTGGTTCTGCTACTAGCCGGATTCTGTTTTTTGCATTCTTCATATTTACAGTGCATTTTGCATTTCTTAGAATTTTCATTGCAGGTGCACCATACTCCATTACAGCATTTTGTAGACACTCGCTAAAAAAATCAACATTTCTAAAACAAACAATTGCAGCTCATACTTCGAACCTCATTACTTTATCTTCTATGTGTACATGCCAACCACTCATGATTTATTTAAACTTAAGATTATTTGAGAAATTTACTCTATCAAATATTGTTTTTCATTGTGCCTTGATACTTAAAAATGCATTTCGCATACTATTTTTTATACTTTTTATTATTATTATTAATTTGTTTTCGTCCTGTATATGCTTGCAATACTTGCAACTGAACTCATAGCCATTTCAATCATTCGATCATATTTAAGCGGTAATAAACAGAATCAAAATTAGGTATTCTTGCAGATTTGTGATTTTGGTTCTCATGGTTCTCATTAAAAAAAAGCTATACATTTGGTGACTTTTTTGTTTGATTTTTATAACATACACTTGAGATTATTGAGGACTATCATTTAGCATAAATGTGTAATTGTTTTAAAATCGTAAAGTTATAAAGACAGAAAGATTCCTTTGTTAAGCAAAATTTTAAGGCGGTCATGATTCTTTGCAAATTGTAGGGTATATTTTTCAAAGAAGTACTACACGACACTGAAATTAAAATGCACATATCATAATGAAATGAATAAATATAAATAAATCTGATATGTGGTCCATAAATCGATATCGTACGAAATGTATAGCATGAATCCTCCTGCAGTCTTTTGCATCACATCCGTCACATTTCAAAGTCTGAAATTACATAAAAGAACAGCACAAATTGTTATGATTTTAACATTAATTGCTAATTATTTGACGTCGGTTAATTAACGCATAAGTTACATCAGTTCAAATGCTGTCAATTAAGATTACGCTTTTTTGATTCATGAACTACTGCATTTCATATGGGAGAAACTAATTTCGATTATTTTTACTCATCAGATACAAAATTCCATCAGTCTTAAATATCAAAAGTGTGTTTTCTCTTGTGTTGAGAACTATCGTTCTGCCCTCTTTAAACTTGAATTTCTAAATATAATGATAAAAATGATCATGAAGATTAAATGCAGAAAAGATCAGTTAATATGTGTCATTTTAACATTGCTTGTGGAACAATTACATTGGAGTGTTGATTTTTCTACTAAAACAATGTGGACAATCAAAAATCTACAAAAACAATACTAACTGATATCATTTTTTGTCATCGTATTTCATTTTTATATACTATAGCATTATCAATTTGTGGCCAAATATCATTTGAGTTCTTCTGCATCTCTTTAAAAAACATATGCACTGTCTAGTCAGATGGTGGCAAAAGTGTCATTTTCCCCCACAGTTTCCATTCTCGACAGTAAATTGATTTTAGGAAGGGATACGCAATACGTTCACCCTTTTTAATAAAACGTATATTTATTTTGAGCTTTATTCGCTTGACAAATTACAAATCAAATTCTAAATGAAAAAAAAATAACAACCTGCGAATACATTACCAAATCTTAAGAACAACTGTTGTTATAAAATCGTTTAAAAACAATTTGAAGAAGAGTTCCCTATTCGAATGTTCAACAAATCAGACTGAAATGTATTGTATTGTTCATTTAAATACACTATAATATATTGTCAGAAATCAAACGCAAATATGCCTGTTAATAAGTTGTTTACTATATAATTAATAAAAAATAATAATAATTAAAACAGCGTATTGCACTTACCTCGTCAAACAGTCGGCACATATAATTCCGATCAAACGTTACCCCATGTTGAATAAGTGTGGATACATAATCTACTCTATTGGCAATGATTGCCTCCAACAAGAATAACTCTAATTCCTATTTTAACCCAAAAAAATAAAACATATGCTTTCTTTAATTCATTCCTACCCTTTACTTGCGTGTTGATATGCAATCAAATGTTTTTCCAGATGTGTAAATATATTTCTCGGAAGTTGTTATATTGATAACAAAAAGCACATATAAAGAATCACATTATCAGTTCTTTTTGTTATATTATTTTTATTATTATCACAAATATGAGTTTTGTTCCCTTACAAAAATGCATTTACAACTTATTATTTCATAACAGTAGTTGAGTAATATCATATATATATATATATTATATTTACCTTTTCTTTATTTTCTATTTCACAGCTTTCTAGTATGTACTGGTATGCAATGTAGAAATAAAGTGACAATGAGCCAGGGGCTACATGAAAGTGTTCCATAAGACAACCAGCTGCACCTGTAAGAAAATAGAGCGTGTTCCAATCATATGAGGTAATCATGACATAAGGCTTTTTATATTGTTAAGACATAATCTTTCAATTTTAATTGAGGTGTTGAGCTAGCATGCCAGTAAGTGCTAGAAGTCTGTTGCTATTTATGTATTATTGTCATTTTGTTTATTTTCGTTTGTTTCATAATGTGACATCGGACTACTCTTAGACTGAGTTTTACTGTGCGTATAATTGTGCGTTGTTCATCGGACTACTCTTAGACTGAGTTTTACTGTGCGTATAATTGTGCGTTTGTTTTTTTCTACATTGGCTAGAGGTATAGGGGAAGGTTGAGATCTCTAAAAACATGTGTAACCCCGCCGAAATTTTGCGCCTTTTCCAAGTCAGGAGCTTCTGGCCTTTATTAGTCTTGTATGATTTTCAATTTTAGTTTCTTGTGTGTAATTCGGAGTTTAGTATGACGTCCATTATCACTGAACTAGTATACATATTGTTTTAAGGGCCAGCTGAAGAACGCCTCCGGGTGCGGAAGTTTCTCGCTACAATGAAGACCCATTGGTGGCCTTCGGCTGTTGTCTGCCCTATAGTCGGGTTGTCGTCACTTTGACCTATTCCCCATTTCCAATAGCAATTTTATTAACAATTCAATTTCAACTCATGCCTCATCAAACACTTGTAAATACATGTTGCCTCTAGAATTTCGTGTTTATTCCGGAGACATGCATTCATCGAGCAATAAAATGTTTTAAGTTTTCTAATAACTTAACTATTGACACATATATATATAAAGGCGTGAAGGTTTTAAATCACTGCTTCCTTTTGTGACGTCGTTATTGATAACACATTCATTACATTGTCACTTGCTTATTACGGAATAATACTGTAATATCATTTAGAAGTACCTATATTTCAAGACACAAGGGTCGAACATATATTGAAACATCAAGATAGTATAGCTCATTATGTCGTGTAAATGATTGATTATCAGTTGAACTGGAATCTATTTTCCATAGTAGTTAAATTATAATCCTGATACCTTTGATAACTATTCTATAGTACAAAACCTAATGAAAAATTAAATGATGCAAAAGATAACTTGATAAAATTATTTGTGTAAAGAATAGTCCAATTAAGAAATTGACATACGTTCTATTTCAACGTTGTTCATTACAACTGAAATTTTCTTTTTGTCATTTAAATTCGCAGATGAATCTGAAATGAAAGAAATCATTAAAAATATATAGTCCATTTTTGACTAATCAGGTAAAATCAAGTCCTTATATTAAAGAGCCATGTTATATGTACCAATAAATCAAATCATTATACTATGCAGTAATATATTTGCATTAAGTTTTATAAATTTATGTCTGTCAATGTACTGTTTTACATGCTACAGGACTTTTATAAGTGAATAACACAAGTGATATGCTTTTATTAGTAATTAATATAGCGCAAATCAGATTCCTACTTTTTCTTTCATATGCTAGTATACGCTTATTATCATAATTACTAGATTTTCTGAGGGAGACCATTTTCAGATTGTTCTATATAAACATGATTTACTAGCACTTTTGTTTGGTTCGCACAATGAAATTAAAAATATATATAATCTCTTGTAACGACTAATGTATACACGATCGTAAACTATTTACATGTACGGTACTTGAATATACGTAGTGGGAATAGAATGTATCCTTGATAGAAGAAAGAAAACACTCTATTTTCTACGTATTTAAAATGCGCATTTGCAAGATTATCAATTATAGCCTCTATTTGGTTAAACTGTAAGGACTTGGTTCATTTATCGATCGTAAAGTTTATCTTAATAAATAATTCACAACCACAATTGTTTTGTTAAATGGCGTTTTCAATATTAAATTAGGTAGACTTAGACGTAACACGTTTTCTTCCTATACAGTAGTATTTCCTACTATTAAGAGTGAAAAAAAGAAAATAACGGCGTTGACACTGTCAGGGTTTTGGTATGAAAATTATGGATGGAATTAATTAATAATAGAGTGAAATAAGATAAATCAGTGTTGGTGGAACTATCAAAAGTGTGAAATAAACAGTTTACAGAGCATAAGGTCAATAATATGTAGTTTCGTTTCGTGTGTATTTTAGACTAGATTAATTAAATATCGAGTTAACCTCAGATGACCATATAAGCGATGTAAACATAAATATACTGATGATTAAGCCAACACGTGCATTTGAATTTTTATAGGTCTGTTTAATTTCATTTTTTAGATTAAAAATATATGTTTCTCGTCGTTTTTACATGTAGAAGAAAGATTTTTAGTGGATCGAATCAGTCATCAAATGATTTATCTTTGTTTTACTTCCAATGTTGACATTCCTTTCCTTTGAATAAACAGTACACGTACAAAGCATGCGTTGTCCATCTCTAGTTAAGGAGTTAAATTGAAGTTCACATGAATACGGATTTAACAAGGTCGACTTATCCACTTGCAAGTGAATAAGTCATATTATATTTTAACCTCATTTGACAAAATGGAACCATTTTGGCTGCTAATTATTATTTCACTAT
This sequence comes from Mytilus edulis, assembly GCF_963676685.1. Classification (NCBI taxonomy): domain Eukaryota; kingdom Metazoa; phylum Mollusca; class Bivalvia; order Mytilida; family Mytilidae; genus Mytilus; species Mytilus edulis. The sequence goes on along the minus strand of NC_092347.1, from coordinate 12,621,139 downwards.
TTCACATTTATTATTGATTGAACAAAAACAAACCATACTTTAATTTTTTATGAATCTTTTATCGATTGAGTGGTGTCCCTTTTTTAGTACGACAGTATCCTTATCCGATTTTGTATCGAGTGTATTTAAACAACAGATATCTAATTGCAGTATAAAGAACTTCGGATTCCCTCTAATAATCAAACGGTTCTCTACTGTAACTAGATAATTTATTGGATGGGGTCGATATATTGTTTTAACAATTGAATATACGATATTTTTATCCATAGATATTTGGTTGAATAGAAAGGTTACAACTATTGATTATTTTAAGTTTTAATAATTGATAACAGTTTGTAAATAGTCTTTCAGTCGGTAATACCTATGTACATGGAAAATATTTTCTTTGTAAAACTACGATAATATAGTGACAGAAATTTAAAAAAAAACAACAAATAACACAGACTTACTTCTTATCTCCTTTAATGACCATCCTTTGATTATAGCTTTCACTACAAAATCTTCAAGCTTGTAATTTTTGTTGTTGTTTAAATCAAAAATTGTAATCTACAAATAAACAGAATTTCCATTATAAGTTTCAGTGCATTGTTACATCCACTTCACTTGAACTTTTGAGGTTAGTTGTCTCATTTACAATACTATTACATCTCCTTATATGTATATCATCATAACTAGTACCATAATCAATTGATGTATTACTATTACATTTGAAAATTAATTTATCTTGTGCACATAGTTTGGACGTTTTCTGTTGGAAATTATACTGTAAAGCTAATTGTCTTATTTTTTCATCAATGATACGATTGGATTCAAAGTTTTGTTGACAAATGTAACCTTTCATATAAACTTAATGATCAAGTTTTGCATGTACATAAACTTGAGGGTCAAAACACCAAAAGGACATTCAATCTTTTATGTTAACCAAAAACTGACAAAGCCATGCTAGAGCCGAAGAAGACCAAAAAGACAAACAACAGTATACAAAACACAACATAGAAAAGTGAAGACTTTTACCAACAGCTTTGAGAAATTGTCTGGCGCATTACAACTGAAAAAATATTAATGGCGTTTTCCTTTTCAAAACTCATTAAAGACAAAACACACTCCCAAAAACTCAAAGATGGATGTTAATATTGATTATGATTAACAGAGACTAGTACTAATGAAAACACATACATGAAGTTTTTTACTCGGAAACATCTAAAAGGGATTTAATACATGTATAATATTTTGTTTTGGAATATTTGTATACAACACATACACGTTTCGTTGAACATGAATATATTTGTACGGCTATGAAGCTTTTAGAGTGTCAACTATTAATTTTAAAATATTTACTTAAAGAACATGAAGAAGGTTAAAAATGTTAAATAGAAAAAACATATATGTGTTCATTTAAAAGACAATAATCATATTGCCAATACATATGTATCTGGTCTTCCTTTTTTTAATCAATCAACTTGATTTATTGTAAACTAGCTGCTGAAAGAAAGGAAGGACATACATTATTTCGAAAATTCAATTCTGACGGATTTCTTTCTTTAATTAATTATAAAGATCAATTTAAGTTTAAGCTTTGCAAAGTCAAAAGCATGTTAAGTTATCAAAACAACAAAAAGACAGGGTTACAGTTTTGGTTAAAACACAACCGCGACAAAAGACAAACAGTTTATTTTTACAAAATGCGACATGGAAGGGGAGTTGTCTCATTGGCACTCATACCACATCTTCTTATATCTATAAACAAACTACTTGTATAAACTTACAATATGACTGTGTTTCTGTATGATTTTCAGTCTTCTTTTTAACTTTGTGTACTCTTCGGAACGCATATAAATACCTAATAGCAGAGGAGCGTTTTCTTTCAGTACTTTTTCTTTCTCACTATAAAAAGGGTAGAATATTATTTGTTAATAATAAAAAAAAGAACAAAGACAGGTTATTAACGAAAATAACTAACAGGGCCAGAAATCTTTTGGTTTCAAATGTTATGAAATACGGAAAGAGTATTACAAGTTATGTAATCAAAGACATTATTTATATTTTATCATCGTTTGTGACTCTTCAACAGATGTATATATCAACTGATCTCACACACTTGAAGGTTGTCATAGGTGGAACCGGACGGGGAGATATACAATAAATTGAGTTACTAAGGTTTTGAATAGATTAGTGTTCAAATCTACAGTTTTCTTATCAGGTTTTGTGGAATTTTGTCTGTTGGTCTTTTGACAATCATCCTTATCTGAATCGACTATATAATTTGTATTCTCTATGGTATTACCCTATGGTAGGACACTTACTACTATCTTGTCAGGTTATACATGTGAAGCTGGAATTGTTTACCCTGTCAATCTTTATTGGTCTTGAAATTTACTATAAACATATTGCAACAACAAAAATTCACTATAACCGACCAGTTGTATTTTTTTTAGCCATCTCAAGCAGTTGTAAAGTGGTTTATAAATTATTGAAATCATATGTCATCAGTGATATATATACAATGGATAAGCGTTGATTCTTGAAAAAGAAACCATCAGCCCGAAGGGCGAATGGTTTGTTTTTCATGAATCAACGCTTATCCATTGTATCTATAACTTAAACTATTGTGTTAATGTCTTTTAAAAATTATCGCCTATTCTTAATTAGAAGGTATTGTAAGTGAGTTGAAATAACCATGTAATCGTGTCAAATGATTCATTACAATATATTGAATACCACAATTAAATGGTTAAAACAAAAATACAAATATATTATAACGCAACACGTCTGTCCTTAAAGATCTTCATACTATCAGGCATCTGAACATTGTCTATTTTTACAAAATAAGATAAATATTCGAACTTATTTCTATGAAATTTGAATATGGAAATGGAGAATGTGTCAAAGGGAATACAACCCGACAAAGAACATATATATAGTGCATATAATAAGTATGTTTCCGAAATTTCTAATGCCCGTGTCACACTGTCCCGATTTTTACGCCGATGGCAACACGATTATGGAAATTTTCAAAATCGGGACTGATCGTATCCAGATCGGGCTATTCGTAGTGCCATCTTTAACCATTGAAGAACCATCGGCAACTTTTTCTAGCCTTCAGGGACAACTTTCGGAAGGGTTCTAAATTTTGTAACATGTTAAAAAATCCTCGAAGGTGCGTCCGATGTTGAGGGTTCGTATTGAGTTCGTATCACCATCCTCACCACCGTAATGTCACCGGGAATGCATCTTTGAACATCGTATTGCATTCATGTTTCCATCGTTTCCATCGGGCAGTTTTGACATTACGATGTCTACACGAATGAATCACGAAGCTACCTGAAGGTCTTACGATGGCAACACGACTTCGTGAAAACCTCGTAATCCCGTCGTGTTGCCATCGAATAAAAGTACGAAGGCGACAAGATGAACTACGACGGCAATAAATCCGGTAGCTAAATGTAAGTTAATGTTCGCGCTAAAATACATTTAAAGTGCCATGCGCGATATGCACTGGTCAGTCTAATACGACAGTTAAGAAAGACGTTCACAAAACATGGAGCTCATATCATATGATTCTATGAGAACAAGAAAGGCGACAGCGTTGTTTCTATTAATTTAAATGGAACAAGAAGAGCAGCTATTACAGGCTCAGGATTTACATTTACAAGTGAAATATTATTTTTTGTCAATTTTTCATATCAGGTAACATAATGAAATTCATAAACGCGACTCGTACACCAACACTGCAGGTACACGTATATAGGGAAACCAACTTTTTCTTCATTATTCTGATTTTTTATGTATCGTCTGAGTTGTTGTCACACGAATGTTTACTCCATAACCATTTTGTTTTCTATATGTCATATTTTGCCGCATTTGTTGCTTTCCCCACATCCTTCCTTTTGACTATATTAAAATAATATTCTCCTGGAAAGAGATCTTTTTGAATAAAAGGGATCAACGAACCCACTACCTTACCTTTAAGATAGATCAGTAAACATGGACATAATTATGGGTGATTATTCAGACTAGTGCAAACATTTTACAGTTTAAACAAGGCAATGCCGAGCGTGGCATCCCCTCGTATGTAACATATTGGGGACAAATATGGACAATATATTTGGATATGACACATGCAGAAAATGGTAAATTGAATATGCATATTTGATACATAAACTATTTTTTTAGAAATCAACCAAAACATTCAGTAACTGGAAATACCTTTAAAATTGTCTTTAGAACCAGCAGGTAAAAAAATGAGCAACCAATTTCTCGTGTATTATGCCATTTCAAGGAGAAAAAACAAGTCCATCTGCATGACCTTGACCTTTGGCCTTGAACGTAAAAAATGTCAGATCATTACAAGGAGGAACAATATACCAAATGTGGTTAAAATCTTTTGAAGCATATTGGTTTTAGAGTGTCCACAAGGGTGATATTGCCTTGTATTACAACTGCCACTGTGACCTTGACCTTTTAACTTTAAAGTCAATAGCGCTTCAGATTTTCTTAACGAGTAACACCATACCAAGTTTTGAGCATTTTGGGTCTACAGTGTCCATAACAATGTTATCTACATGCAACTTACATGTAGTAGGCGAGGGGATAAGTAAACTAAATAAGCTGTACACGACGTCTTTTAGACATCGTATGGCCATCGCGCCATCATCGTAATCCATCGTGTAGCCTTCGTAATCCATCGTGTAGCCTTCGTGATCCATCGTGTAGGCTTCGGCTGAGATATGAAGCTTAAATACCCGTCTTCAGTTTACCTTCGTATGTCCATCTTTTGCTATCGTATATAATTTCGGCACCATCGTATAGACTTCGTTATTCATCGTACTTGCTTCGGTAACTTTTTTGGTATTTTAACGAGATCGGGACCAACTTCGTACGAACTTACAATTTTCGCATTCGGGTGTCCATCGTATATAAAAATCGGGACAGTGCGACGCGGGCATAACAAATAGCCTAATTTTAGGCGCATCACGATTTTCTAGCATAGGAATTTACGAATAAACAGATGTAAAATTATGTAGTAAAACAGATGAAATCATATTATATTAATTTATAAAACAAAAATGAACAAATCATAAGAATGTAATCATTTTTGCTTCCAACATGTGGAATAGCCCACAATAATAAAAAGAAAACGACCAAACTCGCTTTTAATACACAAATTATTCAAAATAACATACAAAATAAGAACAAAAACTTGAAAAGTAGAGAATAGCGACAACAAGGAGAATTTAGGGATTCGAACCTAAAAAGTCCGTATGTTACACTCATTTATCTTAACCATGAAACCTCGTGGCTACCAATTCATACTATTCGTTTGCCTATTATGTATAAAGGTAATCGCCCTGTTTGACTGTTGTGCCGATGTATATCATATATTCATTTATATAAATAAAATAGACGTTTAAATCGTAACCAATTGTTAGCCAATAGGTTTCTTCGATATGTTGATGTCAGTAACACGTATCAGAATTCATGGACGGGTTCGAATCCCAGTGACGGAATATACAAATCACAGAAATTAAAGGTAAGTTTTTAAAACAATTTCATTAGTGATCAGAAATCAGTTAATAAGTCAATTCAAACTTAATGAAATTAGGCACACAAAGAAAACAAAAGAAACTATGGTGAGCCCATTTCAGCGACAGATTTAGGAAGTGTTGATTCTAAAAAAAGAATCCACGGTAAATGAATAGGCTGACGTCACCACAATGGTTTAAATTTGTTTATTTAATATTTCAAATTTATGGAATAAAAGCAAACAGCATGTTCACAAATGAAGTGATCAGTGATTTCACAAATATTTTGAACTCTATTTTCATTGCTTACAATGTGTGTAGATCTCCTCTTTCCTCATTGACTTCGGCTTTCTTTACAAAGAACTGATCAGTCGAAAACAAAATTACAGTGCCATTGCAAAAATGAGGAACAACAGAAAGTAAACAAAAGCACTCAAAACGAAACGTAGAACACCAAAGACTTAGCTGCACGAACCCAATAACAATCCGGGAGGATCCAATGTTCTTTTAAATGTGACACTCATCGTATTGCTCTTTCAAGTATACAACGGATGATGAGTCTAATTCTGTAAGTTCCATTCCTGGAAAATAAGTCAGGGTTCTGATAGAAACAAATAGAGCATATTCGTAGTCATCTGCGAACCGGAAACAATTATTTCATAACAGTTACATGTAACTTTCAGCTTTTCCAACATAAGTTAGTTATGGTAAATAATTTTTCCACAGATGGCCCGGAAAGCATTAGCATAACAACTAGCAGTTATTGTATCATACGTAAAGTAAGCTCTATGTAGCATATGTTTAATTGTTAGCAAACATTAAGCTAATAAAACAGAAACTAACAGGGGTCTTGACTCTTCCAAGTAATCAACAATGACGTCTACTGCCTTTCCTGAACCTTTCGTCAATAAAACTGGAACATTTCGTCTTAAAGCTGATTTAATCTGGTGGATAGTACTTATATCGCCTTCAACCGCAATCATCAAAACTGGAACTCTCATGTTAATCAAGGCTGACAGTTGTTGGAACATGAAATAAAACTTTGTTTTATTAAAAATACATTTCAAATCAAACAAACAAAATTCGACTGTGCAGTGTTGATTTATAGCTTTATATTATACCGTTAATAACTTTAAAAACCCTTGTAATTAATGTGAAACTATTTCATGTTCAACATATATACTAAGGGAATGGGTAAAAGACAAAATCTGACAAAACATGCATTATCTCGGTTAAATGGTATTGGATTGAATTGGACACATATATGTTAGACATATAATACTTCAAAGATAAATATCTCATACCATATTATATTGATAGATTTTGAAATTGCATTCGAATTTTTATCAAGGACATTTTTCTTTGAAGCACTTGCGTATTTTATGTTTAAGATTATTTGAACAAAAACAACATTTTGACATAATATTTCTTCATAATTAGTGTATAGTTAGATCGAAAGAGGTCTCAGTACATGGGAAATAATTGGGTATTAAGTGTTGTGTTGATCTAGATTAACTTTTCACTTCTCGAAAAAAAATATGTTATTGACAAGTTGTCAAAACCTGAGTTATAATTACCGAATTGGCAAGTTTACAACTGTTTTATTTCACCTATTCAGTTTTAAATGATATGTTCATTTAATCCTTGATCAAGATGAAAAGATAAAATTTCTTTATATTGACATTAATTTTTTTATTTTGATTTAAAACCTGACAAAGTTTAGCTACATTTTTCGTTTCAAAATTTTGATGAGGGCCTATAATAAGTAATCAATTAACTAACATTTACGATTATATTGATTGAATTAGAAGCGAATTATTTTTTCACATCTAAGAAAGCGATAATGGAAAAACAAAGGATAGCAATCCATTATATCAATATTAAATCAGTACTGGCACAGCAAAAATAAAATGCAGAAAAGCAAAGTAACAGCACATCTGTTTCAAAAGAATTGGAACCGTTAATGTTATAATTGCAATTTGAAACTCATTTATATGTAGATATATTTTTTATTTATCTTTTTCAACTCTTACTTTAAAATGGTAACCGTTGCAATTTAAAGCAATTAATAATGTAAAGATAATCACACCATCCATACATCAACATTTTCCTTAAAATTATTTAAGAAATGCATAACGTCTTCAATCAAGCTATGATACCACTACATGTAGCAGAAAGAAGTAAAGTAACAAAAATACATTTCTCGGAGGAAAACTCTAAATGGAAAGTACATATGCCAATAACAAAATGAAAAAGATCAAACACATCAAACAAATGGATACCTGTAACATTTCTGACTTGGTACAGATATTTTCTTATATAGAAATGATGGATTGAACTTGTGGTAATGGCTGGCTAAACCTTTCACTTGAAACATATTAACAAAGAAAAACGAAAAGGTATTATAGACAAAACACTTTATTAAAAAACGAATGGCAATAATACAAAAATCTATCATAGCAAAGTAACACAATGACGGGATTTATAGGTACCGATTTTTTTACCGTGTTAAGGCTGTATAGCCACTCAAGGTAGTTAATAACCACAACTGGAGGATGTAATAAAATGTGATCGAATATGTTGTTTTTTTTAATTTTTTTTTTATAATTGTTAGTAAAAAGGGAATTGCAGATGTTGTTATATAGAAATTATAATAAATATATAATACCTAGTTCTCCCTCTTGTCCTTTCTCCTTTGATAATAATGGGGTATACTCTTCTGAAAGGGTTTTTAAAAAATGGGACAAGTACCGGTTGAACCATCTGTATTTCCTTTCTTTCTGAACATCTTTGAAGACTGGTCTGATAGAGAGAATCAAATCAGGTTCTTTGACTTTGTTGTTTCCTTCCTTTCAAAGTAAAAAACAGTTTTAAATGATTATTTGCATTGAAGCCTAACATATAAAAGAATGTATACGTTTCAACCAGTGTGTTCTATGGATAGAATGTTTTTAACTGATATTTATTTGTCAACATCCACGGTTTTGCATATTGTTCAAAACTAAAAAAGTCAAATTTCGAATGACACACAAGTTCATTAAGTGGTGATGAGAAGTCTGCAATCATTTGTAATAAATACACACGATAAAGACCAAGAATAGTATTGAATTCATTAAAAGAAAGATTGTTTAACCCTGACTATTACCTTAATAGGTATGATAATAACTGGAATTACTTAGGGGTATAACAAATGCCAATGAGAACAACATTCATTTTAGTACACGTATGCAGATGATGAATAAATTTCAAAATAGAAAGTTCATTGCTCGGAATAAGAACTGATAACTTTCGTCATGATTTACCGAACACTGCGCATTGAAATTATTAATGATTTTTATATGAATATTTCATCTATGCTTTGTTATGCATAATTCTTATTGTCATGCGTCTGACTCATCAGGCAATATGATAAATTACAAACGATTATTTTTATCACTTTCAACTTCTTGTTGACGTCTCGCTGAATTTACTAATCATTTTGAAACTAACAGAAAGATTATGTTCTGCTTTGTAATATTCATCAGCCAATAATCTGGTGGTCGTAAATTGTACTCAGCATACAAATGTGTTGTTTCGTGCAAATTCAGAGGGAATGTCATTATCGTTGCCACAACGTCTAAATGATTAAAAATAAATCAATTGTTGAGGAGGGCAAAGGTTTAAGCTGGGGTCAAACATTCACGATTTTTACTGCCGTCCTTGACAGGACCATTCCCGATTATAATTTGTCAGAAATCTGACCGAGATCCTGTAAATCGTGGATGAAAATTCAAACTTTAAATTAAAATTTGTAAAAAAAATGTTTTAATCACGACAACAATCAGATATTGTTTAGGAAGCGACGATATTCAACTGTTTCCAAGCGAATTTGTCCCGATAATCCCGTTCTCAATCCGATTCTAATCCGATGTGTATCTTTCGCATGGTAAAATTCGACCGAGTCTGTCACGACTGCGTCCCGATTCTACCGAATGTAATCCGACAGAGTTCAGAAAGTGACCACACAGTGAACCGACGCTGACGGAAGTTATCCGTTTGAAAACTGTCGACATGTTTGGCATAATCAGGTACTGTCGGAACGTAATCCTATCATGGTCCGCTATATCGCATTACAAACGGCTTTGTCTGGTCTAAGTCGTATTGCTTTCTGTAATTGTCGGAACTCTGACGTGGGTATCATTGACGAATTTCGTATAAATAACAGGACTGTTCCGCAAAGTCGGTTCGCAATCGACAAGATCTGGCTGCAATCTGGACTCAATCGTCAGAAAAACAGCAATGAAAAATATCTCTAGATCATTCCAATTCCACAGGACACCGTCCAGAAAACACAGAACATTGTTAGGATTTTGATCCGATACAGCAGAATCTGTCATGACATAGTCACGGTTGTAATCCGACTCGACAAATTTGGCTGAGTTTTCCAGAATGTTATGGGACGCACCTAACTGTCGGGGTGCTTCGCCGGACTACCAGGACCATTCCCGACCTGTAAGAATCTGTTACGAACTTAAACTACTGCGTTCAGATAATGATAGGACATTCCAGATAATTGGGGATAATATTCCGAATTTTTAACTTTTAATGTCTTATCGCTGTCTGATCTAAAACGGGAGCAATAATCGGCAGTGTGTGAAGCCGCATTAGATATGTAAAATCATTAGAATTTTATCTTATATATACCTGATCCATTTTTGTCCATGGTTGTATTGCAATTAATGTGTTTCCTTTTATTTTAGCATTTAATGCATTTCGTTGTGTACATGTAGTTGCCAAGTTGGTGTCGGCAGTTTCCCTGAATGCATTATGTATCAGTGCGCTAACACCATCTTTATTACCACGATAAATTACCCAACTCTCTGAAAATCATTTAAAGACATCAATGTATTTATTTATAAATTTAGGAGATAACTGTATTCTAAAGTTCCGAAAGCATCAATTTATTGGTGATTTGATGTCTCAAGTAAAGTTTGCTTGCAACGTGTTATAATGTCACAACATCAACTGACAACATAAGGACTTCGCTGGCCGAGTGGTCTGAGTATTCAATACTGTAATCACTCGCAGGTAAACACTGGATGTTATGAGTTCGAACCCCGGTCGTACAGGTGTACTCGACTCCAATCTGAATTGACGAGGAACGACAGTTTCCTATAGAAGGAAGAGGGTTTCATCTCCAGTAAAAACTGGCCACCACGAAATAGCCTTAATGCGGTGATAAAAACACCAAAACTCAAAATCAAATCAACTGCCTATAAAACGTAAAGTAAATGTATTCTTAGAATACTTTGGTTTTACATTTTGATAAACGATTTATGATAAAAAAAAAAAAAAAAAAAAAAGTACAAGTTCCATACTTTTTGGCCTTTACGGCCCTGTCTTCATTGGAATTGAAACATTGAAACAACAATTACATCGCTTAGATACATTGCGATAGTATCCCTTCTCTGACTTTCATTTACCGCGCTTTACTTGTCTTAATGCAAACGGATTCCTTACCGAAGGACTGTCAATGCATTAACAATGGCAGCCGATCAAAACATATAATTAAAATGAAGATTGATAGAATTGTTATAAACATTTTACTTACAGAGAATGTTCTAATGTTATGTTATAACTTCATAACGATCTATCTGAATAGTTTGAAATATATACAATCTCGTAAGCATTGTATATTCAATAACATTCATTTCAATAGATATAGAAAGATGTGGTATGAGTGCCAATGAGACAACTCTCCATCAAAATAAAAAATTTAAAAAAGTAAACCAATATTGATTTATGCATGACGTGCTTCTCGGTGGTGTATAAAGTTGTAAAATTGTGTCCGCCAATCTTGCATTTTTTTTCAAAAATTCTTGTCATTTCATTCTCGATAGACTGCTTTCGCTGGAAAACTTTTGTTACCCTACACCAATAAAAAAATAAAATAAAACATATTCACAATGGACGAATGTTAAGTTTACCGAAATGAAAATAAGAATATGAGATCTCAAATTAATTTTCTCATAAGATTTTAGTAGTTACTTTTGACTCCTTGAATAGACTGCAATAGTCCAGATGTAAAGGCTGTTGTATTCCATGGTTTGGGAACATAACTCTCCGAGTCACCAATTACTGCCAACACCAGACCTGGTAAGCTATTGTCGTGTCCTTTCGTGGCTACGTATACTGAACGTCTCAGAGTACTGTAAATCTCACTTAAATCGTCTTTTCGTATTTTGGATTGTGTGACCTGTATTTCTTTATACCTAGATATAAATAGCAACACTATTTCAGATTACATTCTGTAGACTGTAATTTTGTTAATATGACAACTGTTGGTAAGATCTATCGCAATAAATTCAATAGGTACAACAATCTAATAATCAAATAAAATACCATTAATGGAACAATTTTTACTCTCCCATATGTGCATTTCTATCATTAAAGTGTCTCTTCAGAGACGCTCAAGTTCAAAGTATGTGACAAATTACAATTTTGACTTCGTCATCAAATACAATATACCAAAAACTGTAAATTATTATATCGAGCAAAAATATATAGTCTTTTGACCTACAGCATATATTGTTTCGGCGTAATTTTTATTTGTAATAATTTTCAACTACTTATTTGATTTGAATTTCATTTACTTTGATTCGATCGCTACTGATAAGTGTAATGTTGACATAAAACACATCTAACGTACTAAATCACAAGTTTAGTATCTTTTAATTTTCCGTTTGTAATTTCTGTTGTGAGAAAAAGATATTTGAACTATAATCCTGGCTATTTTTTTTAAATTGGAAAAAGTTCGTTACAGGATATCTTCTTTGAAGACTTTTTTCTGTTTATTTGTGTGACATAAAAATGCTGCACTTACCTTGTGGTGGGCAACATTTTGTAATTCAATGCATTAGTGAATCTATATTACTTGTATTGGCAATCGCAAGAACAGAAATTAAAAACCGAATGCATAACAGGTAGAGTGTACTATAAATCAACGGTGGTTAAGACGATAAGGACTTCTAGGTATGCACCAACAAATTTAAACCTTTTCTGAAAAAAAGTTTTAACAAACAGAAGTGTTTACCTTTAAAACTACAACATTGTAATTAAAAAACTGCATTTAAAAATATGATTTCAAGTTTATTTATTATCGTTGATCGAGAACTTGTCAGCACTTGTTTAAAATATAATACAAATATAACCCCCTTTTTTTTTTACATTTTTTGAAAAAATGTGGTCTGTTTGAAATTTCTATCTTTAAAAAGATACTTTTTCTAATCAATTGTTTGTCGAACTCAAAATATCATTCACGGAACATAAGCATTATCTATAGACAATTCTTTCATGCATATTCGTATGTCTGTTCATGTGCAGCCGATATTTACATTTGTATTTTTGAAATGGGTCACGTTTCAATATTTTTTGGTATTTTGTAATCCAATAGATAAAGGCAGATGTGGTGTGAGTGCCAATGAGACAACTCTCCATCCAAATAACAATTTAAAAAAGTAAACCATTATAGGTATGGCAATATAAATGATTATTTATATTAAGAAAAGTAATATTTTCTTTAAATTTTATGTTTGGTAAACGTCAATAACATAGGTATCAAATAAAACAAACAACTAGATATGAATATGAATATCCATTGAATACCTGTCCAATACCATACGCAACAAAACAGCGCATTATTTACAATTTTACTTTTCAATTGCAAACTCACACTGCGAACTCCTACATATAGCATCTCCTCAATCATCATTGTGCAGTACTCGCCCTGAAACAACGGTCTGATTTGACCTTTTTCGCTTGATGTCTTTACGCTACATTTGGTACACACATACACTGTAGCATATTTATCCGACGATATCGGGATATCGGCATTTAGTCGGATATTGACAGGTACTTGTGATTTGTTTCAAACCGGTATTTTCAAAAATAAAAAAAAAAACAAATGTCGAAATATTCAGGACTTACTTGAATCTGTATTTGGGTAAGACGATGCAAGCATACACTTACACTTTCAGAAGCAAATAATCTTTTACTACTTTATTAAAATATTGTCTAAAAACGTTAATTATGAGCTATGAAAATCAAGTTGCTCGAGCATTTTCTGAGGAAGTTTTAAAAAATTTCAAAGAAATATTTTTTACAGTGGGTATAAGCTTTCATTAGTCTTTACTATCCTATATATTAACAACTTTTGGTTATATTTATAATATAGAATCTTCATTGAAGGAGGAGCACGAATTCACAGTTAATTAATTATATTGATGTGCCATTTGTATGCAAGAGTGACATTCCTTTGTATTATGTGCCGATTAAAAAAAAATTATGCGAGTATTGTCTCGTTGTGACAGGTTCATAATTTTATAATAAAGTATAGGTTTCTGATATAATTTTGAATAATTACAAAATGTATCAATTCAATATATTTCAGTTTTTATTATTGGTGTATCAAAAACATTGATGTACGAATATTATTTCATAAATTTGAAACGTTTAAAATGATTACATACCAATATGAAGAACCGTTCATTATTTTTGAAAAAAAGACTATAAATCTAAGTATAATTATTTATCTCCCCTTCATGATAGATTGATTGGGAAATTAACTATAGTTATCTAATATTATTCACAGACAGGGACTTGATTGATGTATGGGACGTCCCAAAATTATACTCAATGTACATGTGCACTTGAATGAAATATTTGCCACTTGACGCGTTTAACAACAAACAAAATCAATAAACCGACATAATAGATTAACAGTATTATTACCAGAAGAGAACCTCATATACTTTTTTATTTAACATGTTAAAAAGTACAAATGAATTCAGACATGTTGGTACTTGAATAATGCGGCCTTATGGTTTTGTTTTACACCCCATCCTGAACTACTATCTCTAGTGACTAATCAATATTATGAATACAGAGATGAAATGCTGACACTCTCAATTTATGCGGAAAAATATTTGCATTAATTGTTTTCCAATATAATTGCTTACATTTGCGGTCCAACTAAAATGTGCACAGGAGCGCCAGGAGGAGACATAAAGTTGACAGTTACATATCAATATTTAGTAGCACCGTTTTACTGTCTTCTTCATCGTAGTGTTATAGTTGTAATAACGTACATGTAGTTTCAGCGTAAAAAAGAGTGAATCGAGATAGTCTCAGTTAAATCGCAGTAATGTCGCATCGAAATAGTTTCCAATGGCTTTACCTATTGCACCATGTTTCGAATACGATGTTTACGCTCATCCCGATTTAACTACGTCCTTACAACGATATTTCTATGCTTCTACTACGAATATTGTTGGCCACGACTGCACTACGAATGTTTAAAGAATGCGAGCATCATGCCATGTACCTCCTCGATCATTAAGACTTGGCACGTACTGACTACGACATTAACCACTACCACCCCGATCTTACTACGACTACCAATTTATTTTTGTAATTTCTGAAGTCGAAGCGGGATTTTGGTCCTAGTGTGATAGTGTATTAGTGAGAGACCATCATTTTTATAGCGGAAACTAACGTTTTGTGGATAGTTGTTTCATTGGCAATCATACCACATCTTCTTTTTTATATTACATGATACTATTAACATTATTTCCTTCTTCCTTATTTTCTGTATGAAGTCACCCTGATATGAATTAAAAATATGTTTGCAAGAAAAAGGGACATAGTTCTCTAAACATAACGCATAAGTTGTTTTAGAGAATTTTGTGTTTGAGTCAGAATGTTTATTTTTCCTTTTACTATGTAGGACTTATTATTCCCTAAGACAAGGAAAATACACAAGTTTAGTAAGCAAGAATTATGACGGTGTCTACTCGATGCAAGGTCTATTTCCGAGAATGGCATTTTGCTCTTTCTCTCTCATCGGGAAAATAAATACGAGTTTTTGTGATCAGTTGTCAGTTTTGATCATGCATTGTTGTCAGTTTTGATCACGCATTGTTGTCAATATAATGGAATTGATACATGTGAGAAGTTTAGCGCTATAAAACAAGGTTCAATCTACTATTTGCTACTGAAGAAAATGCCTGTACAAAGTCGTATGACAGCCGTTGTCCATAAATCATTGATGTGATTTATCTTTGATTTTGCCATTTTGTTATAGAGTTTCCGTTTTGAATACTTATCGAAGTTCAGTATTTTTCTGAATTTTTTGTTTGTTTCGACCATTTTATTTGGATTCCTTTAATCATGTTAATCAAAAGTTAATGTTGTACATGTATGTTTTGTGATGCAGCAACTTGCTCATTGTGTACAGATTGTACTACGAGATTGAACACAAGTTTGAAAATTGCACAACGAGTCATTCCATTATATTATCGAACTTTCATGTATTATATTTTTACTTGGCGTCCGTCGTCCGTCGTCATCTGTCGTCGTCCGTCGTCGTTAACTTTTACAAAAATCTTCTTCTCTGAAACTACTGAGCCAAATTTAACCAAACTCGGCCACAATCATTATTGGGGTATCTAGTTTTAAAATTGAGTCCGGTGACCCGCCAAACTAACCAAGATGGCCACCATGGCTAAACATAGAACATCTGGGGGGAATGTATATTTTGGCTTATAACTCTGAAACCAAGGCATTTAGAGCAAATCTGACATGAAGTAAAATTGTTTATTAAGTCAAGATCTATCTGCCTTGAAATTTTCAAATGAATCGGACAATGGATTGTTAGGTTGCTGCCCCTGAATTGGTAACTTTTAAGCTGGGGTCACACATTCACGATTTTTACTGCCGTCCTTGACAGGACCATTCCCGATTAAAATTTATCAAAAGTCTGATCAAGATCCTATGAATCGTGGATGTAAATTCAAACTTTAAAAATATGATCACGACAACAATCAGATATTGTTCAGGAAGCGCCGATATTCAACCGTTTCCAAGCGAATTTATCCCGATAATCCCGTTCTAAATCCGCTTCTAATCCGATTTTTATCTTTCGCCAGGTAAAATTCGACCGAGTCTGTCACGACTGCGTCCCGATTCTACCGAATGTAATCCGACAGAGATCAGATAGTGACAAGACAGTGAACCGACGCTGACGGAAGTTATCCGTTCGAACAAATTTCTCCAGATCATTCCCGTTCCACAGGACACCGTCCCGAATACACAGAACATTGTTAGGAATTCGATCCGATACAGCAGAATCTGTCACGACATAGGCACGATTGTAATACGACTAGACAAAATCGGCTGAGTTTCCCCGAATGTTACGGGACGCACCTAACTGTCGGCGTGCTTTGCCGAACTATTCGGACCCTTCCCGACCAGTAGGAATCTGTTACGAACTTAAACGACTGCGTTCAGACAATAATAGGACATTCCAGATAATTGAGGATACTAATCCGACTTTTTCACTTTTCGTGTCGTATCGCTGTCTGATCTCAAACGGGAGTAATAATCGGCAATGTGTGAACCCCGCATTAGACATTTTGTCCGTTTTCGGTTATTATCTGGAAAATTATTATAGATAGAGATAAACTGAAAACAACAATAATGTTCAGAAAAGTAAGATCTACAAATAAGTTAGCATGATCAAAATGGTCAGTTGATCCCTTAAGGAATTATTGCCCTTAATAGTAATTTTTTACCAATTTTTCGTAAATTTTGGTAATCTTTTACAAAAATCTTCTCCTTTGAAACTACTAGACCAAATTTAACCAAACTTAGCCACAATCATTATTAGGGTATCTAGTTTTAAAAATGTGTGCGGTGACCCGGTCAACCAACCAAGATGGCCGCCATGGCTAAAAATAGAACATATGGGTAAAATGTAGATTTTGGCTTATAACTCTGAAACCAAAGCATTTTAAGCAAATCTTACAAGGAGTTAACTTGTTAATCTAGTAAATATCTATCTGCCCAGAAATTTCCAGATGAATTGGACAACTGGTTGTCAGGTTGCTGCCCCCCCCCCCCCCCCCCCCCCCCAACCATGGTAATTTTAAAGAAATTTAGCCGTTTTTGGTTATTATCTTGAATACTGTTACAGATAGAGATAAACTGTAAACAGCAATAATGTTCAGCAAATTCAGATCTACAAATAAGTCAACATGACCAAAATGGTCAGTTGACCCCTTAAGGAGTTATTGCCCTTTATAGTTAATTTTTAACAATTTTCATTAATTTGGTAATTTTTTGTAAGTTTTTACAAAATGTTTTTCTCTGTAACCGAGGGCCTAGTTCATTACAGATAGAGACAATTGTAAGTAGCAAGAATGATCAGTAAAGTATGATCTACAAACACATCACCATCACGCGTGTCTGGCGTATCAAATTATAATCCTGGTACCTTTGATAACTATTTACAGAATAAGACCCTATGTATAAACGAACAATTTAAGATTCGAATTATCAATATTGAAATTCGAATTTAAAATATTAACACTAAAAAGCTAAACGAAATGGTTAACTAGAACATGTAGAACACGTGTTGTATATGCAGTGTTGGATATTTTTTAATCTTCATAAAGTAACCTGTCCAAGGTTATGGCGAATGATAACCGTTCAAAACATGTTAAAACCCGCCATTTTGTTTATCTGCTATCCGAAGTCAAGAGTCTGTAGTTCAGATTTTGTTGTGTCTTGTCTATAATATTTGTAAAATTTCTTGTATAGCTTGTATTGTTTTCATTGCATTAATAATGGTATGTGTTTTTCTCATTTTTGAAGTTCGTTCTGTTGCCTATAATTGCTTACATCTACTTCAATAAATTATGGTGGATAGTTGTCTCATTGGCAATCGTACGAATACAACCTCATTTTCAAATTTGAAACAGACGGAGGGCGAAATTTGCTGACCGGGGATTAAAATATTGTCGCGTGAATGGTTTTTTTCAAATTCGCTACAGATATAGGGGATGATTGAGATTGGAAGGTCCATAGTGAAATGACATATTCCCCACTTGGTATATAAGAAAGAACTGGTTCCCGGAACTGTAGATGTACCAAAAACATGTACTTCAGATCTAACAAACAGACAAAATGTACCCTCTTTTAAAAATTTGGTGCAGTTTTTTTAATATTCAAAATTAAAAGTCCAAAAGTGTTAAACAATGATCACCAGTTCTTCAGCTTTCATTTGATACCAAAACATACCTAAATTTTCTACATATTTTTTAAGTTACACTTATGCGTACGAACTATTTTGTGTTAAATATGTACTACTTTCTTGTATGTGCTTTCTGGCCAGGCCCGAATTAGTGGTGTTACACCATAAGCTTTCTAATGTTTACACGCACGCTATCGTAGATCTGTGATAGTTTCAGCGAAATTGACTGGAGTAGTTCTTGAGTTGGCCAAATACACCTGTGAATGTAACAGCTAATTGACGGGTTGAAGCTTTTCTGTTGTTTTAATATTAAAAACTCGCTCGAGCATCAATGAAAAGAGGTAAACAAAAAATCACCAAAACTGTTTCACAGCACAATACAAAACAAAAAAACGAGAGCACAATACAACAAAAACTGAGAGCACAAACACTTGAGCGCATGATACGCCCGTCGCGATCTTAGCGCCACTGATGAGTCTTATGAAGACGAAACACACGTCTGGCGTATTTGATTATAATCCTGGTACAATTGATAACTATTTTATGCAATAATCATAAATAGATTCTGAGATACAGCTCGACATGTGAAAACCCCCTTTTTTAAACAAAAAACTCAATAACTCTAAAATATGTTCTTTCAGTCAGTTTAATTGAAGTCTGGAGCTGGCATGTCAGTTAACTGCTAGTAGTCTGTTGTTATTTATGTATTGTTGTCTTTTTGTTTATTTTCTTTGGTTACATCTTCTGACATCAGACTCGGCCTTCTCTTGAACTGAATTTTAATGTCCGTATTGTTATGCGTTTACTTTTCTACATTGGCTAGAGGTATAGTGGGAGGGTTGAGATCTCACAAACATGTTTAACCCCGCCGAATTTTTGCGCCTGTCCCAAGTCAGGAGCCTCTGGCCTTTGTTAGTCTTGTATTATTTTAATTTTAGTTTCTTGTGTACAATTTGGAAATTAGTATGGCGTTCATTATCACTGAAATAGTATATATTTGTTTAGGGGCCAGTTGAAGGACGCCTCCGGGTGCGGGAATTTCTCGCTACATTGAAGACCTGTTGTTGACCTTCTGCTGTTGTGGTTTTTTTTTACAGCGCGACATGTGAATACTCCCCCCCCCCCTTTTTTTTTTTACTAAAAAACTCAATATCTCTAAAAATATATTTTTAATCAAATCCAAAAAGTGTACAGATTTTTAGATTAATATACAGTTAGGATTCTACTTCGTCAAAATTATCTCCCCATTACACCAGTTAATTCTCACAATCGTAGAAATTGAAGCAATTGTAGGGATGACGCGCTGCCAATTTTGCTCTTGAAAACCGATAAATTTATCCGCATAGCAAAATTACGATCCTTATATGTCAGTTTTATTTTAAAAGACAAATATAACTTCTGGCTAATGAGCATCAGGTAACGATCTTGTCTGCATTGATTCAACTTAAAACTATTGTCTATTATTGGTTGTCAGTTGAAATTTTAGAAAATTCATAAACATTTAAAAAAAAATCTAATTTAATATTTCGTGGAATGGCAGACTATATTTTTAGTGGTAGAAGACCATAAACCTTAGTTATCACACACATTTTTTTCAAAGATATGCATTTTCATCATCCAACTTGAAAGACTGTCGTCAAGTTGTTTTTAGTAAAAAAAACTATTCGAACACACCTACTCTGTTTTTATAATGCTTAATAGGTATTTCAATTGACCCATATATTTCATCTTTTAGTACTGTGATTTTTTTATGTTATAAAGTCAACCTATAGCTTTAATATATAAAAATGATAGAATCTGAAGCGAGATGATGTATCAAATATTCTTGTTTTGTACGTTTACAAGACAAAATATTCAACTCAAACGCGCACTCGATTTTCTGTTTTCGATACAATAGTTCTTAGAATTTTTTCCTTAGTCAAATAATGGAAGGGCAGACACGAAAATTTCTTAACAAATAGAATAATATGTTCTCCGTCCGTGGTAATTTTTTTCTGAAAAATCGGAGGTTATGCATTTTCTACATCCACCATGTCGTCGACTTGATATCTAATTGTTCTGCTTACCTATGTAATAGATAAATTGAAATCTTATGCAAACAGTGTTTTTAAAATTGAACACTTCTTAATTGAGAAGAAAATTGTCATTTTATTTGTTTCTATTAACTTTTAATTTTTTTGTTACTATAGTAAACATTACAGTAAGCATTTTTAGCCTTTCTAGCAAAGAGCTTCGATTCTTTTGTTCTGTTTCAACCGGGTTTGCGCCTGTATAACTAAGAAGTGTGTAAAGTTTTAATCAATAATCATAAATCGTTTTTGGATACGGTGCGACATGTAAAAATCCCTCCCCCTTTCTTACAAAATACTCAATTACTAAAAAATAAATTTTGAATCATCACCAAAAAGTATACAGATTTTTAGATTAATATAACTAAAAATTGTGTAAAGTTTTAAGCAATAATCATGAATCATTTTTGAGATACGGCGCGACATGTGAAAAAAAATCACATCCCTGTTTTATTTACAAAATCCCGTAACTCAAAAAGTTTTAATCTTATTTTCACCAAAAAGTATACAGATCGATTGACTATCATAAGAAACATCTATATGAAAGTTCACGAACTTTGAATAAGTCGTTCTGAATTTACGGTGCGACATGTTTACGCCGGACAGACAGACGACATATGTTAATGCCCACGTCACACTTTCCCGATTTTTACGCCGATGGCAACACGATAATGGAAATTTTCAAAATCGGGACTGATCGTATCTAGATCGGGCTATTCGTAGTGCCATCTTTAACCATCGTAGAACCATCGGCCACTTTTTCTAGGCTTCGGAGAGACAACTTCGGGAAATGTTCTAAATTTTTTAACATGTTAAAAAATCCCCGAAGGTGCGTCCGATGTTGAGGGTTCGTATTGAGTTCGTATCACCATCTTCACCATCGTAATGTCACCGGGCATGCATCTTTGCACATCGTATTGCATTCGTGTTTCCATCGTTTCCATCGGGCAGTTTTGAAATTACGATGTCTACACGAATGAATCACGAAGATACCCGAAGGTCTTACGATGGCAACACGACTTCGTGACGACCTCGTAATCCCGTCGTGTTGCCATCGAATAAAGGTACGAAGGCGACAAGATGGAACTACGACGGCAATAAATCCAGCTAAATGTAAGTTAATTTTCGCGCTAAAATACATTTAAAGTGCCATGCGCGATATGCACTGGTCAGTCTAATACGATAGTTAAGAAAGACGTTCACAAAACATGGAGCTCATATCATATGATTCTATGAGAACAAGAAAGGCGACAGCGTTGTTTCTATTAATTCAAATGGAACAAGAAGAGCAGCTATTACAGGCTCGGAATTTACTTTTACAAGTAAAATATTATTTTTTGTCAATTTTTCATATCAAGTAACATAATGAAAATCATAAACGCGCCTCGTACACCAACACTGCAGGTACACGTATACAGGGAAACCAACTTTTTCTTCATTATTCTGATTTTTTTATGTATCGTCTGAGTTGTTGTCACACGAATGTTCACTCCATAACCATTTTGTTATGTATATGACATATTTTGCCGCATTTGTTGCTTTCCCCACATCCTTCCTTTTGTCTATATTATTATGATATTCTCCTGGAAAGAGCTCTTTTTGAATAAAAGGGACCAACGAACCCATTACCTTACCTTTAAGATAGATCAGTAAACATGGGCCTAATTATGGGTGATTATTCAGACTAGTGCATACATTTTACAGTTCAAACAAGGCAATGCCGAGCGTGGCATCCATCGTATGTAACATATTGGGGACAAATATGGACCCTATATTTGTATATGACACATGCAGAAAATGGTAAATTGAATATGCATATTTCATACATAAACTATTTAGAAATCAATCAAAACATTCAGTAACTGGAAATACCTTTAATATTGTCTTTAGAACCAGCAGGTAAAAAAATGAGCAACCAATTTTCTGTGTATTATGCTATTTCAAGGAGAAAAAACAAGTCCATCTGCATGACCTT
This sequence comes from Mytilus edulis, assembly GCF_963676685.1. Classification (NCBI taxonomy): domain Eukaryota; kingdom Metazoa; phylum Mollusca; class Bivalvia; order Mytilida; family Mytilidae; genus Mytilus; species Mytilus edulis. The sequence goes on along the minus strand of NC_092347.1, from coordinate 12,598,504 downwards.
GACCTTTGGCCTTCAACGTAAAAAATGGCAGATCATTACAAGGAGGAACAATATACCAAATGTGGTTAAATCTTTTGAAGCATATTGGTTTTAGAGTGTCCACAAGGGTGATATTGCCTTGTATTACAACTGCCACTGTGACCTTCACCTTTGAACTTTAAAGTCAATAGCGCTTAAAAGATATTCCTAACGAGTAACACCATACCAAGTTTTGAGCATTTTGGTTCTAGAGTGTCCATAACAATTTTATCTACACGCAACTTACATGTAGTAAGCGAGGGGATAATAAACTAAGTTTTATAAGAATTAGACAAAAAGATCGATTTCCTGCCATGCATGGCAGACTTGTACAGAAACGATATGTTGTCGAAATTCTGTTCGTATCGTTTAGACATCGTATGGCCATCGCGCCATCATCGTAATCCATCGTGTAGCCTTCGTAATCCATCGTGTATCCTTCGTGATCCATCGTGTAGGTTTCGGCTGAGATATGAAGCTTAAATACCCGTCTTCGGTTAACCTTCGTATGTCCATCTTTTGCTTTCGTATATAATTTCGGCACCATCGTATAGACTTCGTTATTCATCGTGCTTGCTTCGGTCACTTTTTGGTATTTTAACGAGATCGGGACCAACTTCGTACGAACTTACAATTTTCGCATTCGGGTGTCCATCGTATATAAAAATCGGGACAGTGTGACGCAGGCATTACCATAATACGTCCCGTTAAAATTATGAAGGGCGTATACAAATGAACAAGCAAAAAAGGCCGACATGCACAGTACATGTACACAATTTAATCTGTGCACATATACCCCTCCTTGTTCAATATTGACTATTTGCCATAAAAGAAAGGATACAATTAAAACCTTGCATCCCAATAACAGAAAAACATGTACAGTTATTTACAGAATGGCAACCATCTGGTACATGCCTTTGGAAGCAATGTCAACATCTGTGTATTTTTGGAAGATACGACTAATGATACAGGATTCCCAAAAGGTGTCCATATATCCCATCATACAATTTAGTCCAAAGAACATATTTTTGCCTGTACCAGTTAGTATATGAGGCGCTTTTGCTTTGCTTTTGAGATATGAAAGAACTTTAAATGGGTCTAAACTGTAGATTTTAATTCAAACACATCTAAAATAATGAATATAACAGTATTTCGATTTAAACTTATTATAACATCAATGTGAATGTATCGAAGTCATTGTCATTTCGCTGTATAGACGGCTGGTGGCGTACTTTGATTGTAACTTTTCTAGTGTTTCAGGAACAAGTGAGCATGCTCCAATGCATTTTCCTGAAAAGAAAATAAATAGACTTGTAGCAATTTTTGATATAAGAGAACAGAGAATTGATACTTTTTAGCGTTGGAGATGTATTACTGTTTGGCAATGAGTTCGTACTGCTCTGTCTTTATTTTAGTTTTTTATACTGCTAATTGTTTATTTTTCACTCTCTCATACACGTAGTTGACGGTTGTACGGTGACTTATAGTTGCCTACAACTGTGTCTCTTTGTCTACTTTGAACAATCATTCTTTTTTCTCAAAGAATATATCTGTATGACGTAAATAGTTAAGAAACCAATAAGGCTTTTCATTGTCTTAGATTCGGATATGAAGGTTGCCGGTAAGTGTGGTATAAAAGCAACACATACTCTTAAGTTGTTATTATGAATAGTGTCTGCTGCAAGGAGCCAATTTTGTTAGATTGTTAAACAACAAAGACTATTAAAAACATATGACGATATGGTATGAATACGTATACGTAAAACCTATATATTACAGGATAATATGTAGACTAATGCAATATTATAATATTTCTAAATTCAAGACATACTGTTCTGTTCTTCTTGGTTCTTACAATCTCCTTCTGCAATGAAAAGTTAAATAACAAAAATACAGAACTTCATTTGATACGGTCCCCTTAGTTACACAGTTATCAGATTTCTATGGTCCGTCTATTATATAGATAGAAGAAGATGTGGTATATGCGTACAAAGGAGGCAGCTCTCCATCCAAGTCATAATTTATAAAAGTAAACCAGTATAGGTCAAAATACTGGCCATATAAATCATGTCTTCGTACCTTAGCTTGACCTGTAATATTTTAATTTTATAAATTGTGACTTGGATGGAGAGTTGTCTAATTGGCACATATACCACATCTACCTATATCTATTCCTAAAAAAAATGATTATATGATGGGAGCTTCTCAAACTTTCCCCAACTTAGTTTATTTTTGCACCTTCTGCAGGAATGAAAATGAAAATCAAGAAATGTTTATAATTTTCTGAAACTTAAAATACATTTAAAATTTAATTATCTATGTCCTGCCATGTCTTAAAACTTCTCCAGGTGCACAGGTTTGTCTGTACTCAGAGTGTAAAAAAGGCCATATTAGCTTTCAGGTTATGATGAATCTTAAATACTTGTTTTGTATTAAAAGTGTATTTTTATAATAGAACTGACACAATATTTATAATAAAAACACATTGACATTCGTGTTCTTTATGAGTGGCTTATATATATGTGGTTGTAGAAAAATGAGTATTTTTGATAATTATAATATAATTTTCACAATACATAACTTTCTTAACGACACATTTAGTATTATTTTGTAAATTGTGGTAAACGTTAATACCAAAAAATCATGAAACGCGTAAAAAAAAATGTACTATTGATAAGGAAAATAATTTTAACTACATAGATATATATATAAAACAAAATGATATTAAAACTAAGAATAAAATCAGCATGATCAGGGAAAATAAAAAAATTGATTAACTTAAACAGTGTCATAATTCACTAGGACATATTCATGATATATTTATCGGTAGATAAGCGTATTGTCTTACCGATTGCGTTCCGATTCCGATAAAATATATATAAAAAAGGTGTGGTATGGTTGCCAATGAGACAACTATCCACAAAAGACCAAAATGAAACAGACATTAACAACTATAGGTCACCGTTCGGTCTTCAACAATGAGCAAAGCCCATACCGCATAGTCAGCTATAAAAGGCCCCAATAAGAAAATAAAATGTAAAACAATTCAAACGAGAAAACTAACGGCCTTATTTATGTAAAAAAAATGAACGAAAAACAAATATGTAACACATAAACAAACGACAACCACTGAATTACAGACTCCTGACTTGGGACAGGCACATACATAAATAATGTGGCGGGGTTAAACATGTTAGCGGGATCCCAACCCTCCCCTTACCCGGGACAGTGGTATACCAGTACAACATAAGAACGAACTATAAAAATCAGTTGAAAAAGGCTTAACTCATCAGATGGACAAAAAAACAAGTGGACGTACGTGGCCGGGTACTTATACATCCCGACACATAAAGACACAATGAACAGATCTGAGAGTACTCGCAGTTATCTGACAGCTAGTTCAAAGCCACGAACAACTAATAAAAAAAATCATGCATCTAAGACTAAACTATCAATCCGTCCACATCCAACATCCAATGGATTTAGTGTAAAGACGTCATAAACAGCCAGAGAAAAACATGACCTTGTGCAATGCCAAGTTACAGGTATCGACAAATTGTAGATCCATGAATATGTATATAACATACTAGTAATATTAAGTTGGCTTTAAATTTACTGATACCAAAATCGATGTTTCAACCAATAAAACAATATTCAATGATTTTATTACAGTGTTGAATCAGTAACCTTTTAGAATAAGTTTATTTGAAGGAGCGACAAGTTTACATGGATAATTTTTAAATTTCCGGGCACGGTTTACAACATTTCTGTAAAAATGAGGATGTGCTATAAAAATCAATTAATGTGAATTTGCATGGTTCTTTTCTTAATGCAAATTTTAACGAGACGCTTACCATCATGTTACCTCAAATCAGAACTTTCTTTATTCTATAATAGAATGTACTTACTATAACAAATGATTACCCAATTGATGACATGTAACAATAGGTTCAAAGGCACAGGAAATCTTGTGCTATAGTCTCTAATTATTGCAAATCTCCAATACTTCCACAACCTGTCAGAATTATTCTGCACCTCCTCAAATCGATAACTAAAACATTAACGACCTAGGAATAACAATCTGCACAAGGTATGGTTTCACCAAATAGACAGTTACAAGACAAAATAAAATAATTAAAGCATATGTAGACTTACATACATGTAGCACAAACGAGAATGTTTTCAGGTAGAAAAGTCCAATTTGTCTTGAATTATTTTTAAAAAAAACCCGGATCCTCACTAGTAGTTTAGGTTAACTTTCTCTTCAATATTCTTTGTTAAATTCATAAGATATAGGCAAATAGCTAACTATAGTTTTAAACAGAATTTAACATACATTTCAAAATCTTAACAACCACAAATACTACATCTTCAACACATAATATTTCTGGGTTAAAAAGTATTGATAATGTATACATTTATTTATATCCGATCTATATAATAAAAGGATCCACCGTAAGGGTCATCCAACAACAAAATGAGTACAAAATAAACTTTTTTTTAGTTAGAAAATAAATATATCTGAAATGATCAGATTATCATTTTGAATTTCTAATTTAACAAAATATGAACATATCATTTTCTTTATCATTCACAAAACAATGCTAAGAGTTATTTACCTAAACAAGGCAATGATCAAGTTAAACAACAGCAGGTTTGATATCACCATATAGATGGCTGCTATAACCATAATAGCCCAGTCATATTCAACACATCTCTCCATGTTGGTGTTACTTTCCCATTCTGATTTAACAAATGTGCAGGTCCCATTGCTATTAGTTTCTCCTAAATCATATAGTACAATGAGATAAAACAGTAAAATTTACAAAAAATACGAACTCAAACGAAAATACAACTTGAAAAAGACATCAACAAATGACGAAATCAAAACCTCACACCTCTCAAACGGAAAACAGTTGTCACAGTTCTAACTAGGTACAACACAAATATAAAAAATGGTGGATTAAACCAAAAATAATCTAATTTGTATGACAGCTGCATACATTCCATTATATTGACAACAATAGGTGAGCAAGAAAAAGCGTACAAAATTGGTATATATCTATAATACTAAAATTACGAGGTCCAATTTGTCAGCCGTAATCACGTAAAAACGACGAATCAAAGAATTCAACTTTATATATAACTAATATAGTACAAAGGTGTAGATTAAAAATTACACCACTCTAGCCCCTTTTGTTTTCCACGTAATTAATATTGCCAATAATTAAGAAGCTCCGGGTCGAGTCCGATACCGACACCAATAGTATATTCACCTGTTACCGATTACCTTATCTGTACGTTCCGCATCTGACAGGCGCACCACCAAACGGTGTATTCAGGATTAATATGCTATATAGTATTACACGGGTCATAATCACAGGGTTGACACTACTTAATTGTCAAATTGTTACCTATTGTAGTATTTTAATCAGTTAGACTTTCTAAGATAACAATACGAATACTAAAAATCTGGACTAAAGTAAGGCGTATAGGTACAGTTTTCAATTTGTTAGCGGGCATGACGTAAAACAGCGAATCAAAGAATTCAATATTTATTACTAATATACAATGCTGTTGATTAAAAAATAGTCCATTCCAGGAGCTTTTGTTTTCCAAATAATTAATATTATCAATAAAAGAGGGACGAAAGATACCAAAGGGACAGTCAAACTCATAAATCTAAAACAAACTGACAACGCCATGGCTAAAAATTAAAAAGACAAACAAACAACAGCACACACGACACAACATAGAAAACTAAAGAATAAACAACACGAACCCCACCAAAAAACTAGGGGTGATCTCAGGTGCTCTGGAAGGGTAATTGATAAGTTCCAGTTCGACGGGTTCAAACAGAAAGATTTGAAAGCAGAGAAAACTGTGTATCTTATAATCAGCATGACTTTATCAGATGACAATACTAATACTAAAATAAGGCTTGCGCATAGTTATATACTTTAATTCAGTCACGGACCCGCGATATACGGGTGTGTTCTAGTCTTTTAAAAAGTTGGATACAGCATTCAACATAGTATAATAACTTTTATTATCAAATTAAACTACTATGTCAACAACGAAATACAAAAATTAATGGCAAAAATTACCATTGCACAATAAGACAGAGGCACCTGGGCACGATGAATAAATACTGAGCCAAACTAAAAGGATATTACGTAAAATGAACTAAACAGTAGAGATTAACAATAAGCAAATACAATGAAAGGTCATAACAAAAAATACATCAATAAGATGATAAACAACATCAGTACCGCGAAAATAGTACTTCAAAATCATCAATATTATTTGTGAAGTTGGTACGAAATTTCAAACAACAAGTTCTTGGTATCTTTCGATGACCTTATGTGTGAAAAAGACGAGACGTTCAACTTTCTCGAATTTGTTTTTCCGACTTAAAATATATATATTCATATTGGTCAATCAATTTTTCACGAATTAAATTAAGAAGAGGGAAAGGGGGAGGGGGCGTTGGTCAGTGAAAAAAAAAAACTAAAAAACTATGTGAATTAAGTTTTGTATCCTTTATTTAACTCTTTTGATGTCGTCCCTTACTACGTTCTCAGCAATAACGTCAACATCGTGTTCCATATAAAATCAGTTCAATATTTTTTATTTCTGATTAAAACCTAAGATTTCTCAGAAACAATACAGTCATATGCCACCAAAATCTATTAGAACACGTCGGCGTGGTGTTTTGGGTTGATGTAGAGGAAGAGGGAGCAAAGTAGCGAACCCTATTTAAGCAGAGATGTCGGACTGACCAATCCAACCTAAATTACAACCTATTGCTGGTCCATAAAGCTCAAATGACGATATTTTAGTGAACGATAGCAGAGATGACACATCTGTGTCAATAGATATAGAAACATGTGGTATGATTGCCAATGAGACAACCCTCCATCCAAGTAACAATTTATAAAAGTAACCATTATAGGCCATGCAAGGTACGGCCTTTAACACGGAGCCTTGGCTCACACCGAACATCAAGCTATAAAGAGTCAAAAAAATTGCTAGTGTAAAACCATTTAAACGAGAAAACCAACGGTCTAATCTATACACATGGAAAAAAGTTTTGCAACACCAAATTGAAATTGAAATTAAGAAAACACTCTTTATTTTTTTGTGATATAATTTGGTAAAATAGAACTAGTTAAACATTATTTAAGACCTGAGTTTAATCAATAAATATCGACTCGATAAGTTTTTATCTGCACATGCAGCTACTGTACCCGTAAACAGCAAAACAGATGTTTTTACCCTCATTGTTTTCAACACTTTAAATAACCAAGTTTTTAAAGTTATGTGATTGACACCTTGTAATGGGTTCATGACAACTCTTAACTGCAGCAAGATGGCAGATTATGATTATCAGCATAAGAGAAGCAGGGATGTCGCTGTAACAACTGCACGTATTGTTGGTCATCACCATTCCACTATAAGTCGTTTTGAGAATAAAAATCAGGCAATAAACGCTGTTTGCAATAAACCGCCTATACCATTTGCTAGAGAAAATCAAGCATAATGAAGGTTGGTCGGAAGGAAACCCATTGCATACAAGACAATCCTAAAAAGAGAGTGGTGGCCATACATGAGCCTTTTAACAAGAACTGTTCGAGATCAACTCATCGCTACTGGTTATCGTGCGATAAGACCATTTCGGAGACCTTTGCTAACGAACAGACACACAGTTTTCCGTATCTAATGTAGTGCAGAGCTGGCCAAAGTTGGAAATTAGCATCGTGGAGGAAGATCTAATGTTCAAATGGTGGAATTTGGTTCATCTTCCTTGGCCCGATCGTAGCCCGACTTTGAACCATATCGAGCACATATGGGACACTATTGGGCGGAAAGTGCGCGAAAGGACACCCCAGTTCAAACACATTATGAAATAAACAATGCCCTTCATCAGAAATGGTTGCTGCTACCTTAGCAACACATTAGTCGATTTATGGCAGGAATCAGAAGACGTTAAGATGCGGTTATCCGTTTGAATGGAGGCTGCGCACAAAGTATTAATTCTTTGGCATATAACGATCAACCATGATGTGAACAGTCATCTGAAGATTAATTTTGAAATGTCTGACATTGTAAAGTTCGACTACAGTAAAAGTTGTAAAATGCTTTTTTTGTACAAAAAACACTTCATTTTGTTATTAAAATTGTGGTTATATAAATCTTTTTTTTTTTCAAACATTTTTTGTTCGTTTCAATGCCAATGTTATCATAAACTATGTTTCAATAATATTATACACAAAAAAGTCATTTTTTATGATATTTCATCCAAAGAAAGAGGATGATTTTTCAAGTTTTAACAAATCAAGGTGTTGCAATACTTTTTTCCATGTGTATATATAAAATCGAGAAGCATGGTTGAGCCGTTAGAGCAAATGAATAATTACATACAGACAACCCAAATCTAGGGAACTTTTTTATATATTTTATGTGAAAATGACAATGCGAATGATGGTCGTAGTATAAACGTAGTCATGTCGTAAGAAGAGCGTGACGAGGACGGCAAGGGCATGCTTGAATCGTACTATGATCGTGAACAGCTTGGAATAGTCGTAGTGTAAGCGTAGTTGGGTCGCGGTTAGAATGTGATGGTCGTAATGAGGTCATAATAACGTCGCTGTGAGATCGTAGCGCAGCCTTTCCGAATAGAATCATGCTTCCGCTACGCTATCGCTACGATAGGACAGCGACCTCTGCGATCTTACTACGATATTAGTGCGCTCTCACTACGCTTCAACTACGACCTGATTTCGCCAAGACCGCACCACGATTGTTTTGAACATGTTCGAAGTTGAATACGGTCATCATGATCTTAAAGACTACACCATGACCGTGATACGACGTTTACTGCGATATACACGATCGTACTACGATCATTATAATTTGCATTTTTTTTTACAGATCGTAGTGCGATCGTGACCTAGTGGGACTGCGGTATTTCGAAAAGATCCTTTTTAAACAAAATAGATTATTTCATTGATTCAAAAACTTTTTTAAGAGGAAAGGGATTAAATCCACTCGTGAAATTTTAGAAATAAATGCATCTATAAATTGTTGTATACATGAATAAGAAAGAAAATGCTGACTCAATGTTTTTTTTCTTCTAAGGTATTAGATGATAATTATATTCTTTTATTGTATTGTAATTCTTTAATCAAGTTGTACTTTCAGTAACATAAACATTCGCTAGTTACAAGTTAATAATCAAGGGGCATAAATAAATCATACTGGCGAGCATATAGAGAGGCGATTTTTTTTTAAAGAAAATTCCATTGGTTTTTTTTTTTTTTTTTGTTCTTGGGAAAATGGCTTACACCTCCTACGACCCCATGGGTCTAATACTGTAATTCATCCAACATATGGGAAGGATCCCATGTTCTTAAATTTCAGCTAAGCATGTTGAATCATAATAATAAATAAAGTAGTTTTTATAATCACAATAATGAAAGGCATTATCCCAAAATACGAAAACAAATATCTATCATTTTTGTTTTTGTCAATTCCGCCTGAAAGCAGATTCTAGATTGTGTGTTAAAACTTGACAAGTGGTAAATAAGGATAAAGAGCAAACTATGTAAGACGCTGATATGTTTAGGTTGCATGTTTTACGTTTTAAGAGTTGAAATACCATTCTGTTCTATGAAAGTATTTATTTCGACTATGTTTCCTACAAATTACCGTGTGTGTGGTTAAATGAAATCTCTTTCAGATCATAATTACCTTTTAACATGTCTAGAGACAGTTCACCATAAAGTTGCCAATAAGGTAATGCCAGAATCTTCCATATTCGCCAATGCTCTATTTCTGCTCCATTATTTGGCCACATATCATGATGATTAGGATACATATTAGAATGGTACATAACACCAGCACACACAATAAAAACAATCAGGATCCAACTAAATTGAAGCAGTTCTTTAAGCTACAAATTACCGATATGTTAGATTGTATTGATAATGTAAACATTTTATTTTGGCGTTAATATTGAGTCACTGATAAGGTCTTTGCATCGGAACTAAACACATTATTTTTTTAGAAACAGTTGTTGGCATGACACGGGTTATGTTCTTCTCATATATGTTATGATGGTATGATACTAAACCCCTAACGGGAAGGATTGTGTCTGATGTTCATATGATGAAATCATAATCTTTCAGTCAGTTTAATTGAAGTCTGGAGCTGGCATGTCAGATAACTGCTAGTAGTCTGTTGTTATTTATGTATTATTGTCATTTTGTTTATTTTCTTTGGTTACATCTTCTGACATCAGACTCGGATTTCTCTTGAACTGAATTTTAATGTGCGTATTGTTATGCGTTTACTTTACTACATTGGTTAGAGGTATAGGGGGAGGGTTTAGATCTCACAAACATGTTTAACCCCGCCGCATTTTTGCGCCTGTCTTAAGTCAGGAGCCTCTGGCCTTTGTTAGTCTTGTATTATTTTAATTTTAGTTTCTTGTGTACAATTTGGAAATTAGTATGGCGTTTATTATCACTGGACTAGTATATATTTGTTTAGGGGCCAGCTGAAGGACGCCTCCGGGTGCGGGAATTTCTCGCTACATTGAAGACCTGTTGGTGACCCTCTGCTGTTGTTTTTTATTTGGTCGGGTTGTTGTCTCTTTGACACATTCCCCATTTCCATTCTCAATTTTATGTCGACACTAGTTTTCATTAAATCAGATACGCAATTAAAAACATACAGCTAAAAAACAAAAACTATCTAAAAAACAAAACAAAACAGGCACATGTCTTTACTCTGAACTGACAAGAGATTTGGGGTTTTTTTGTTTGGTTTTAAAAGTATAAGTGAATCATAAGTGGTCTTGGAATACAATGTTTTTTATTTCAAATTTGTAATTTTTTTTCTTGTGTATTATAATTGTAAAGACAAATATGACAACATGCACAAACATGGTCGACTTCTGTCGTTGCTCAATTATGATTCATTTGATAAAGTGCATTATTTTGCACTTATAGCAGACCGTTTGTAATCTAATTTTGATTGTTGTGAAAAACAGTCATTGTACGATTAGTTGTTTTGCAGAGATATATTAAATGTTTACATGTACTTTATGTTGTCTCTGTTAAATTGTTGTCTCATTGGCAACATTCAAACCAAGTTCTTATATTCAGGCTATTTGAATACTACAAAAGGCAACCATGTTACATGTAAGTCATTTGCCATTTATGAATAGTTACTGTTTCACTGGAAATCGTGGTTTTCCAATTCAGACAACTTCCCTTTGGAAAATGTTTGATATCTGTCAGGATTAAGGCTGATACAGAAACCAGTGTCTATTCTTTATTAGAGAACGTGTTCGAGGTATTTAACAATTATAAACACTTTCTTTCCTAATTAAGTACAACCGAAATGTTCATCCGATTTCACCTTGAAGGATGCACACGCCTGATGAAGCTAATTTGTTTAGCGAAATATTGCATATTTCTATTTAAAATCTAATAAAACTTTTTAATGTATTAATTATCGAGTTTAAGTTATATTCTTAGACATTTATATCATTTGAAACATATATATTGAAAACCATAACATATAAACAATAAAATTGAGAATGAAAATGGGGAATGTGCCAAAGAGACAACAACCCGACCATAGAAAAAAAAAAAAAAAAAAAAAAAACAGCAGAAGGTCACCAACAGGTCTTCAATTTAGCGAGAAATTCCCGCACCCGGAGGCGTCCTTCAGCTGGCCCCTAAACGAATAAAGTATGCATGCTTATATTGGTGCCTTTGAATCTGTTCGAAGTTTCGATTTTCTACCCTATATACCATTTTGCATCACATTCTCATTTGGAAAAATTCACCTTTCTAATTAAATGGGCATTTAAAAAGTCAGAATGCGAATACATATGTTCAAACTCTTTAGGTCTTTTTTTAGTAGCAATAAACAGAAGAACTATGTCAATTGGACATGCTTTGATACTATATCTGACCTTGGATTTTTACTAGATAACATTTATGTTCGCTTTGGAGATACCGTATATCGTCAATTTATCAATTCCAATGGGGAATATAACTGTGCACCACCTATTTCGGACATGTTTTTGTATTGCTATAAGTTATAATTTATGACTAAATCCAACAAAAAACAATTGAAACAACATCTATACAAAAATGTAATAATACTAATAGATATTTGAATGATATATTGGCCCTCAATAATGACGACTTCAGTATGTATACTTAAGAAATTTATTCTGTTGAACTTAATTTAAATAAAGCTAATACTAACAATGACCACGGCCCTTTCCTCGATGTTGATATCTATATCATAAACAGAAAGCTTAATGCAAATTTATGATAAAAGAGAGGATTTTTCATTTCCTATCATTGATTAATCATTTTCAGATGGTGACGTTCCCTTGTCACCATCTTACGGTGTTTATATATCTCAACTTGAACGATTCGCCTGTGTATGTAACAACGTTTTAGAATTTAACGAGAGACACATGTATTACTGAAAAGTTATTACAGTAGGGTTTTCGATATCACAAACTAGTCAAAACATTTACTTAATTTTATCATCGGTACAAGGACGTCATTTGTAAATATAACTCAACATGCAGACTTCTTATACCTTCAGATATTTCACATTCAATCTTTTATTGTAATATTCTTTACAAAGCACAAAAATGTCAGTATTCAACTCAGAAGCTAACAAAACCTTTAAACAGACTTATTAAGAAGGGATATAGTTACGATACTGTTGTCAAGTCATTAAAGATTGCATATGTTGGCTTTAATATTGATTCACTAATAGGGTCTTTGCATCGGAAATAAACACATTTATTTAAAAAAAAACAGTTGTTGGCATGACCCGAGTTATGTTCTTCTCAAATATATTATGATGGTATAATACTAAACCTCTAACGGGAGGGATTGTGTCTGATATTCACATGAAGAAAACACAATCTTTCAATCAGTTTAATTGAGGTCTGGAGCTGGCATGTCAGTAACTGCTATTAGTCTGTTGTTATTTATGTATTATTGTCATTTTGTTTATTTGCTTTTGTTACCTCCTCTGATATCGGACTCGGACTTCTTTTAAACTTAATTTTACTGTGCGTATTGTTATGCGTTTACTTTTCTACATTGACTACAGGTAAACGGTGAGGGTTGAGATCTAAAAGCCCCGCTGCATTTTTGCGCCTGTCCCAAGTCAGGAGCCTCTGGACTTTGTAAGTCTTGTATGATTTTTAATTTTAGTTTCTTGTGTATAGTATGACGTCCATCATCACTGAACTAGAATTCATTTCTATTAAGGGGCCAGCTGAAGGACGCCTCCGTGTGCGTCAGTTCCTTGCTACATTGAAGACCCATTGGTGGCCTTCGGCTGTTGTCTGCTCTATGGTCGAGTTGTTGTCGCTTTAACACAGAAGCGGCAAACTGATGACTACAGTTTTCCATATACACTTACATTCCTGATTATTGTACGAATTAACTTCCTTTTTGTATTCAGTAAGAAGATAACTCAAAAGAAAATGTCACTGCATAATCTCCTCCATAGGATGTTATTATATTTTAAAAATGGAATGACTTATAGAATTGAGAATGATGCGAGGAATGTCTCAAAGTGAAAACAACCCGACCGAAGAACAGAACGAGTCCGATATAACAAATATTTCTTCACCGGAACTAGAAAATACCGTAGCCGGATACTTGCTTCAGCATGCCCGTAAAATATTAACATACCATTTTGCCAATCATTATCAGTTTAAGGCCAAAATATTTCAGAACCATTAAACTGTGAAAAAATCTCATATAAATGATAAACAATCCAAGGCTGTAAAGTCGTATTTCTATGCGCTGGCCAACATTGAAAATTCGAACAAGTACAGCTGATATAAGTATTGTATATAGCAGCAATGCTAAAATATTCCAGAAGTTCGTCAGGTAACAATACAACCGAAACATTTTACGAGATTGCTTGTTGTTTGTCTGTCTGTGTACCGTTATCACAATGTTCCTCTGAAGAAAAAAAACGTAATTGCATTTATTCGAACTAATTTAGTTTTGATTCGATTGAAAAATATAGAGAAATGGGGTGTACATATTTAGTCTTTGAAGATCTTATCATTTTACCTTTTTAAAGTTTTTATCTATATCCATTATAGTTTTTATATAATAGGCACACAATGCAAAAATACTTCAGTAAGGATTCTCTGACGATTTCGGTCATGTTGAATTATTTGAAGATCTCTTCTGGCTGATCATTCATGCTATTTGAAATTTCTATCAGTTCTATCTATCTCTATTATAATGATAAAGATGATTAAATAATATATTGTTTAACTAGACAATATTCAATTGATTTAAGGATGATTTTTAATTTGTAGAGCATCAGTGTGCCTCTTATGCATTTTGAAACAACATATATTTAAAATATATTATAAATTTACACATTCTAAAGATAAGGATGTTGTTGATACCTTAGAAAAACGTAAAAAAAAAAAAAGACAGAAAAACTTATATTTATCCACTGTATGACTGACGAAACCTAAAAACATTAGTTTTCGTATGTCGATGTATGATTCTGTCCTGCTCAGTGTTTAGCTTTCTTCGGAGGGCATTTGGACCATAGTACTTTATACACTTATCTATTTTGACTATAGTGTTGATTGTTTTATCCTGGCATATGTTTTAGTTTGCCTTCGTCGTGTCTTTCGATTTGGGTTTAATAGATAAACAAATATACCACTTGAAGCTGAAACATATTGTAAAATGCTTCAGTGTGTAGCCAGAACTTTTGATATTTTATATTAAACCGGAAAGTCTGGTTAATTTTAGCTGCATCTAAATCAGTTCGTCAACAATGAAATGTATCATCGGGGAAGATTTGTATGATGTTATTTTCCTCTTTAATAATAATTAATTATATATATGAAAACGCTTTTAGTAGTCATCTGAACGTTTTCTATATGTTTTAATATGTTTTATAAACATTTTTGATTAAAAATACGCCAATACATACAATTATTTCTTCTATTGCATCTGCAGTGATCCATACATACAGTAGCAATTCATAAACTCCAATATCACCAATCGTTGTAATACCTTTCACATTAGATAAGAGGAATGCACTGTATGCTATGAGAATACCTAACATCAGAAGCTACAAAACGAAGAAACATTTAAAATGAAAAATATTCTGAGATGTGAACTAATTTATTTCTGATAATAGATTAAAGTCATAATAAACGAGTGACCGGTGAAAAATAATGTTATTCCCAGTCTTGAACCAATGCATACAAAGATCATAAACTTAGTCTTCTGTGCACGATTTTATCATTTTTTCGCATAAATTTCGTATAATCGTCATTTTATTTCATTAGGTCAATGTTTTTGTGAAAGTACGGAAAATATGTCGGAGAATTACTTACTGGAAGCACGCAAATAAAAGAAAGTAAACTTCTTCTGAATATGAACAAATTAAAGAATTGTCTTCAGAAAAAAGTATATGTACATAAGTTTTATAATGAAAACTATTCATTGAGTTATAAAAAAAAACATATGCATTAAATTTTTTTTAATTTGAGGTTGCTTATGACTTTAACGTACAATTTTTAATGAAAATGTACCCTTTCGAAATTCTGGTTTATTAAAAAATCCAGACAGTTTGTTTTTTGGAGAATTTGTTAGTTGTATGATAAGGAGGATTTATGATTTTATATAGAACACACTTAGTCCAGAATGAATGTATTGATATGAGTATTTAGGAATGTTACCAGTGTTGCATCTACAAGTATATAAGACTAGATTGTTTGAATGATTACTGCTTTTGCATTTCTAACTTTTTAAATTAAATCGGAACACTTTGAAATATTTGCGTGCTTACTGCACATGATAAATATTTATAGAGAATGTAGAATAATTTACAAAAGGAACGGTTTTCAGATATTACATTAAGTTCAAATTAACAGATATTAATATCAGTGATATTCAATAGGCTGTACTTTATATTTCAAAAATGTTTTTTGTAAGACTCAGATCGACAACCACTTGACTACAGGCACATACAGAAAGTGGCGATGTTAAACATGTGTGTCAGTACTTAACCCTTCTTAAAATGGAACAGTGATAGTATTCTCCCCAGACAAATCAAATAGCACCATGGAAATTAACAAAGCACTGGTTTTCCCAAAAACAAAATAGCATCATGGCACCTAGAAATCCTATGATAAAATCTTCCAAGATATTACCAAGGTAGAAAATATAGTACCAGGTGCTTTAAGAAGGACATTGAGTAGTGGAACAGCACTTCATAAAAATATAATGCCAATGTCTTGCGTACAAAAAAGAATGTATATATTTCACTCTAGGTGTAAAACTCAGACATTTGTTGAAAAATATCTTGCAGAGTCCGAATTATAATACTACAAAAAAACAAATGGCTGTACATCTTTATTTTGTCGATTGCTGAAGACTGAATAATTCCCTATATATGTCGTTTGGTTTTCTTTCGTTGGGTTGTTTTCTTATTGACTTGCACTTACATCTATCTTATATGAATAGGAATGCCAGACTAACATGTAGATCGATTTTGGATGAACTTTTTATCAAGATAAATATTAATAGGCATGTTGTCTATTTCGGGTTGAAAAAATCTACTAGTATATGCATATGGAAAGTATGTATAAATAATTGAAAAACTAAGTTGTAATACGAACCTTACAAAACATGTACATGTATAAATGTAAGTCCAGTAATGTATGATTTATTGATATTGGACATCGATTAGAGAAGACTACAATCAATCGGACATCGTTTTGGCAATACATGACGTCAACTAGAGACTCAAAGTATTGGACGTCGATTTGAGAACGTGTTGTCAGATTTGGACGTCGATTTGAGGAACGAATGTCGATTAGAAGACGTCGATGTGAGTAAAACATATATATAGAATGTAGAATAATTCACAAAAGGAACGGTTTTCAGATATTATTTTAGGTTCAAATTAACAGATAATAGTATCAGTGATATACTATAGGCTCTACTTTACATTTCAAATATATGTTAAAGTATTATATCTTACATAATGAACCAAAAACACCATAGATGGAGATGTCAATGCTGCTTGACATGCTACAGAGCCATGATAGTTAACGAGGCTCTGTAAAATAAAAATGTTAGATATACATACGATTGACGTAAAACTACTGTTTTCAACCTTACGAAGAAAGTTTACATGCAAATAGGTTAAATAACTACCTGAACTCATTTACAGAAGGTCCTTTTGAAAAAAGACATTAAATATTGAAAACAATGTAGAATATGATCACATAGATAATGGAAGATGTGGTGTGAGTGCCAATGAGACAACTCTCCATCCAAATAACAATTTATAAAAGTAAACCATTATAGGTCAATGTACGGACTTCAACACGGAGCCTTGGCGCATACCGATCAACAAGCTATAAAGGGCCCCAAAATTACTAACGTAAAACCATCAAAACGGGAAAACCAACGGTCTACATGCATGTATGCTGATGAAATGAGAACATTACGTTAGTGTATTAAAACTTTTTACCCGACTTTAAATGTTTACATTTGGTTCAAAACTCCTTCTTCAATTTTTCGATAACTAACTAGTAATTTTAATATAAGGAAAAATGAATCAAAAATCTTATTATCTAAATTCTATCGAAAACAAGCTTATTACATTTTGTGGATATATTTCAATCAAATATTTCAAATATTGTATTATGATTGACTTCAATAGTGTTTACCGAAGAGCATCTTTTATTCAAACAAATACTTTTTTATTGTCTGATCTTTTGAAGCAAGTTGCAATAAATCTGACAAAACATACGTTGCATATATCGACTCTTATCATTATGTTTCATATTCAATTGATTAAATATGTCTCTGCATCTGGCGTACTGAATTCTTTGAAAATAATGCGATTCAATAGGTGTTGTTTTAATGATTCGTCTCTTCCTTATAGATTTCCTAGATTTAGATTATGTTTGACAAAATATTTTCGCCTATATTTGTACAAAAAGGGACGAAAGATACCAGAGGGGCAGTCAAACTCATAACTCGAAAATAAACTGACAACGTCACGGCTAAAAATGAAAATACAAACAGGCAAACAATAGTACACATGATACAACATAGAAAACTAAAGAATAAGCAACACGAACACCACCAAAAACTAGGGGTTATCTCAGATGCTCCGGAAGGGTAAGTATATCCTGCTCCACATGTGGCACCCGTCGTGTTTCTTATGTGATAACAAATCCGGTAAATAGTCTAATTTGGTGGGTCACATTCATGAAAGGGAAGGGGATTGTAGTTACGACGTAAGGAACATATCTGATATCATTTGTGAAACGGTAATTTCATAACGGTCAACCAACTCGTTATGGCGTCCGTAAAATTTACGAAGGGATGATTTCAACTTCACCATGTGTAACTCTTGGTTAAATAGCTTCCGTATGAGCAGCAACCCTCTATAAAAACAAATTATGATAGGAAATGCAAGCACGGGAATATCGTATCAATTGAAAGATATATACCCCGTATGCAGGTGCGACTGGAAGGTTGCTACTTGTACAACACAGGAACGAACACCTGATAGTCAATAATGTCTAAAACAGAAGTCTTAGAACGACTGATTATGTGGATATTTGCCTTTCATGATTGCATAATAAGGATAGACTAGAGTTTTTTTTAATGTAAAAGCAATATGATAATAGTCTCCATTGTTTGAATAGTGGTAAGCAATACATGTCATTATAAACAAAAAAACAAAAAAAAATCAATTTTGATCAGTGTTCAGTTTTCTATTTTGTGTCTTTTGTTTGATGTTTGTCTTTTTTTCTCTTTTATCCATGGCGTTGTCAGTTTATTTTCGATTTATGAATTTTAATGTGCCTTTGGCCTTTTTATTGAATGTTCCAAATTATGATGAACAATATCGATCATGTATTTTACGCTACTGGTTATTTAAAGTGTCAGATTATGTTATGAGTATACCATATACCCCATATATGTGAGAAAAAAATAATTACTAATAATAAGAAGGTACATATTATAATGTGCTTTAAGAATAAAAAACGAAAATTTTAAGTTTTAAATCCATATTCTTCTCCCTGTCATAAATTGCAACCTAGAAACTCGGATAATTGCAACTTTATGTCATTTTCTAACTTCTTCTTTTTTTCGCGTGTGTGTATTATACGTTAGATAGTTGTGCAAGTGTAATGAGCAGAAGTAATCACTGCAAATACTTAATTTTTTGTCTATTAAGCAAACAGTGAAATAAATAGACATTGCATAGAAATCTGACATAGTCATGATAATAGTTGAGCATTTATTTATTCAATGAAAAGATTTTTTTTATATTGAACTATGTTCAAATGACTATATAACTATAGATTTCAAATCCACACGAATAAAAAAAGAACTGAAATATGATGGTATGTACAGGCATAGAAGTATGAATGCCTCTTTTCTGACATGGTACATAATGTATTAAACAATCTGAAGTTTGAAATGTTAACTGAGTATTGAAAGTTAAAATGTATATGCTAGACAATCGGATAAGAAAAAAATCATTCAAAACTACCTTTATCCAGTCTCGCCACATCGATGCTGTATCATTGTACCAGACTCTGTTTAATAATCTCTGTACGCATGGATGTCCCACTACGTCAATCATTCCGTTATCAAAGGCACATTCTACTGGAGCAACACGAATTCCCCAAACTTTGTTTTCTGTGTTCATCAAACTCATGCAGCCTTCATCATTCTCTTCATATAAGGAATTCATAAGAAAAAGCGCTCTTTTTTCAAACAGTCTGGAATTAATCATGTTAATTTATCATTCAATTCGTTTATTTACAATACAAATGATGATCGAACTAGTTGAAATGTTGTTAATCAGACAGTGATAAGTTTAATAATTTCTGGAAAGAAATTTTACTAAACTGGAATATCCTAAACACTGTCACTAATGGCACTGTTGAAGGGATCATGAAACAATCCATATGGCTAAACAAGAGTTTGAAAATTAATAATAAAACTGTCTTTTACCAGAGGTGGGTTGAATCAGGAGTATTCTTTGTAGGTGATTTACTTGATGAAAACAGTAATTTTTTTACTTAAAAGAATTCTGCGAAAAATATAACATTAATATTCATTTTTTGGAATACGATTCTTTGCTTCATATGATACCAAAAGACTGGAAAAAGCTAATCACTACTTCAGAGAAATTACGCACATATCTAGCGATAAATTTGAATTTATAAAAAACAATAAAAAGTCATGTCAGTTCTTTTATAAAAAAATTCTTGTCAATGTATACAGAACGTCCTACAAAACAAGAAGACGAAATGTGTAAGGAACTATGCAATCATTTAGAAAATTGGGATTTCATTTATAATTTACCCTTTTGTTGCACTAAAAACAACAAATTTAGTATGTTCCAGTTTAAAACCTTACATAGAACTCTTGCTATAAATGCATTATTGCTGAGATATAAGTTAAAGAAACTAACTTATGTAGTTTCTGTAATGAAACTAAAGAAACTATAAGTCACCTTTTCTGGGAATGTACCCTAGTTAGAAATTTGTGGTTAGAAATTGCAGCACTTCTTCTAGTTGAAAATAATTTAACTTTAATACCTAATGTGGAAAATATTGTTCTTGGGTTAGAGTCTTGGGATTTTTCCCTAAACCTACTCATTATTTTGGTTAAATATTCCATTTATACATGTCGCTTTAATACTTCATTACCGACTCTTACAGGTGTCATAGCTATGATTAAAAATTCCTATCGAATAGAAAAAAATATCTACCTCCTTTTACAGATACCCTAAAGCAAGAGAGAAATTTTATAGTAAATGGGAATTAATTACAAACTTAGTTCACATTTGAGGAGAGATCTTTCTATTTTGTACTTACTTAAGGCTTTATGATAGTTCATGTAGAATTAAAAATATGTTGGTGCACACCACAACTGGACAGTGATTTGATTGCATCTTAAAAGTACTATCTATGTTTATTGATATTGTTATATATATATATATATATATTGATATACTAGTTTTTGTTTGATTGTATTTGAATTATCTCCCCTTGACTAAGGTTGACATTTATTATGTGATTCTGTCCAACATGTTATCTATTAATTATCTCTATTGGCCTCTCCTGGTACCTCTCGTGTTCAATATCATTTTATAGACAGTAATGCATGTGGCAAGAGGAGAAGGCTGATGCCATCATTAACCTTAACAGCATATTCAAGTATTCTAATCCAGAGTGAAAATGGATGTGTATGATCGAGTAGAAAATTTAGAACAATTAGCATAACAAACTTTTTAATTTTAGACTGTTATTTAAAAATTTAATATCAATACATGTATTATGAATTAACTATATAATTATGTATCACAATACTTGGTGTATTTTCAGATGAAATAAAAATAAATTACAAAAAAAAACAACTTATCAAAGGATATTTTTTAAAATTATATTATTATATAGCAATGTATAAAAATAACAAGATTAACTAAATAAAAAAGCAGTTCCACAAAGTTAATTCTACTTCATAGTCGAACTATGGTAAACTATGTTCATTACCGAATTAGTATTACGAGTGAATGTCAATATCTCGACTTTGGAATATAACTTTCAAAAATTTCTTAATAACTGTTAAAAGTCAACTTTTCTAACTGACGAAAAAAACGACAGGATAAAAAGTCTAATAACTGGAGATGACACACCCAGATAAGGCAATATGTGAAAGACAGAGGGTTTCAAATTGTGCCGTTTTTTTGGGTAGCCTTTGAGTTATAAAATTGATACATTTCATTTATCTATCATTGGGTTTTACAGATAAAGTGTATTGTGTTATTGAAACGTAACTCGTGCATATTTGAAACAAATACCTATACGGTCCAAATACTCATATGGTCCGGCCCGTTATTACTAAACGAGTATATACTCATATTGTCTCACCATCCGCGTTCGGTCGGACCCTACGCGTGTGGTTGGACCGTATAAGCATACACATATGGTCATGACCATATACGTATGGTCCAAAACCTCATATGATCCGGAACATATATACATGTTTATGGTTATTAAACATATCGGATTATTGAAGTGGCACAAATTCTTAAATCAAACTGTCCTTACAACAAAACTAAATGCAAACGGGATTTGTTGATGACATTTTTTGACCAGACCAAAACGTAGTAACAACGCAACGTCAATAAATTTTGATATAACGTCATTTGCGAGACAAGTTTACGGCAGCAAAGTCAACTGCAGCAAAACATTTGAAGAACTGAATATTAAACCACGTAATTGCTAAAACACACTGTAATTCATGGAAAGATGCCAAATCACAAAGTACAAAACAGTAATTAAAACATGCCCAGCAGAATTGGTTGACCTTTCTGATATTCATATTGGCATTGGTTGCAGGCTGTATTTGCTTCCGACGGTATCCACCATTTTCTACATTTGAAAATGCCTGTACCAAGTCAGGAATATGACAGTTCTTGTCCATTCGTTTTGGATGTGTTTTGTCATTTAATTTTGCCATGTAATTATAGACTTTCCTATTAGATTTTCCTCTGAGTTCAGTATTTTTGTGATCTACTTTTAACACATCTACACGGTTTCAGCTTTTAAAAGACGCCATCAGTTCTACTTTTGAATTGCAAACTTTCTTTCAGAAAATTAAGAAATGAATAAAAAATTCGTTTTATAATGTTTGGCAAAATTTGCTTTTTTGAAAATGGGAATAAAGCAGAATAATCTAGTGTTGCGTTTTTAAAGTCCGTCTGTCTTCATATTTGAAATGTCGCACTTGTAATCAAAGTGTTGATTAGATCATATATGAATAAAAACGTTAGATGTGAAACACAACTAGTTTAACCCCGCCACATTATTCATGTATGTGTATGTCCCAAGTCAGGAGCCTGTAATGCAGTGGTTGTCGATTTTTATATGTGTTACATATTTGTTTTTCGTTCATCTTTATTTATATAAATAAGGCCGTTAGTTTTCTCGTTTGAATTGTTTTCCATTTTCATATCGGGGCCTTTTATAGCTGACTACGTGGTATGGGCTTTGCTCATTGTTGAAGGCCGTACGGTGAACTATAGTTGTTAATGTCTGTGTCATTTTGGTCTCTTGTGGACAGTTGTATCATTGGCAATCATACCACACCTTTTTTTTTTTTTTATAGTTACAGTTTTTAGCAATGTATCCTTCTTGTAAAAGGTTATTGTCAGTCAAAAACATTGTGGTGGAGTAAAACAAATACTAATAAGGGGAAAATATGGATTTAAGGATTATTTGACGTTTGTTTATAATGAACTTTTTACAGATAATTAGTTACATATCAGAAAATGTAGACACATATGCATCATAGAAATTAGTTGCACAACCTTTTTTGTCGAGTTGTTTGTGATATGTTGTATTGTCTCATATGTATGTTTTATGGTAATTCCTGTTATTCTTTTATATACTATTGATTCACGAGGTACAGCAGAAACATACAGGTGGATGTCTTATAATAATTCTATTTAAATTCACCTGGAGTGTTTCAATAGATCATTGTTAAGGTTAAGATCTTTTGCACTATTTACCATTTCCGCCATAGTGTTCAGTATGCTGCTGGTCATAATAGCTGTTACTGTAAATAGTTATCAAAGATACTAGGATTAAAATTTTCAAACTAAGCCAGACGCGCTTTTCGTCTACATAAGACACATCAGTGATGCTCATATCATAAAAGTTATAAAGCCAACCAAGTACAAAGTTGAAGAGCCAAAATTCCAAAAAAGTTGTGCCAAAAACGTCTAAGGTAATTTTTGCCTGCAGGGATAAAAAAAATCTTAGTTTTTCGAAAAATTAAAACTTTTGTAAGCAGGATATTTATAAAAGTGACCACATAATTGATTTCCTATCAACATTGAAATGCTGACTACCCTCGGAGACGAAACGTTCACCAGCAGTGACATCGACCTGGTGGTGTAAATAGTTATCAAAGTTATCAGCATGATATGATTGTAAGGTATAATTAGATGTTAAATAGAAATACGCAATATTTCGCTAAACAAATTAGCTTCATCAGGCGTGTGCATCTCTCAAGGTGAAATCGGATGCATGACAAAAAAATATTTTTGTAGCTTAATCTATACAAGAGTTGAGGAAAAGTATAACATATTGATTGATGTTGCATAAAATATGTTTGTAGCTACAACTACAAAACTTGGAATAAAAGTTTAACACATTTATAGATGTTCGATTAATTGTATGAATTTCTACAAATTAATTTGTATGATTTCAAGATAATTATGGTTTTGATTTGTTTTTAAATCTTTTTTCGTCTCTCTCATTGAGTTCATCAGATTCAAGAGTTCGTAACTGCTGCATCCAAAATCTCTCTCTTTTTTGTCTTCCTTGTGTATCCCAATTTTGATTTTTCTCAATGATTTGAAATGTGACGTTTTCAAAATCATGTCCTGCTCTTAAAAGGTGTCTTGTAATTGGGCAGTTCCTTTCTTTTGTATAAAATGACCGATGGTTATTTAGTCGGATATTAAATGGTGTTTCTGTTTCACCAACATATTGTATTTTGCAAGTTCCACACGTTAAAACATAAATGCAATTTGATGTTATGAATATGTTGTATTTTTTCTTTGTGACTGTGCTGACGAATAGGGTTTCGATAGTGGCGACTCTGCAGCACTTACAATTGCCCCTTCCGCATGGTGTATAACCTCCGATTGTTGATCTCTCCTGTTTAGATACTTTGGATGTTACTAGAATGTCTATGAGGTTTTTGGGTCTGCGGTAAGCCATAACGGGAGGTTATATTTATTTACACTACAAATCTATGAAATAAATCATCCTTTATTACATTATACTTACGTAACGGATTCTCACATTTTGACCAAAAAATTAATGCTAAGTCTTCCCTTTGTGCAAATATCGCCCAAGCCAGCAAATCGTGATACGTTCCTTTTAATTGAAAAAGAGGATAATATCTTTACATTATGATTAAAAAGCTATGCAGTTTTCAAATTTGTTGGTAAAACCATTGCCCTTTTGGCACCAACTTACGTTTTCTCGATCAGACAACACATTAAGTACTCAATTAAGTTCTGCACTTAAATTCAATAAAAAAAGAATTTAAAATTCAATTTGCTTCTAAAGAGTTTTCATAATAGAAATAAAGGAACGTGTACATTATACTACCATTTGTCGTCTGTTCATTACTCCCAGAGCAGATGGGTTCAACTGAACATTCTGTACATTTTTTATCTAATGGTCCTACAAGGCACATATATATTATTAGTTAATTGGTGTGCTAGTGGCGATATATATGGTAACAGTAAATTCAATATGCGATTCGAGCGAATTTGATGATGACCTTAAAAGATACAATATATGTATGGATCCAGTATACATGTTTATGGTATTTGGTCACCGGCACATTGAGTAACACATCTATTTTGACGACTATTTTAACATGTGATATTTAGCCAAGTGTTTCTTTTCTTAACTTCAGAGAGGGGTTTACCAGTACAACATTAAAAACAAATTACAGAAAAAGTTGAAAAGTACTCATCAAATCGATACATCTAACAAACAGACCGGACGTGGTAAGGTATTTGGATATCCCCATAAAAAATAACATTTATAAGAAGACTCGCATCTACAGACAGCTAGTCAAAAGCCAACACCAGCTAATAAAAATATCATGTCATTAACAGTCGGAGAAAAAACACGAAATTAAACAAATCCCAGATGCAGGTGTCAACAGACTAGGGATATGAATGAGCATGAATATATAAAAATAATTTTAGCTCAATGTTATTTTACGAATAAAAAATCAATATCTATATCAATAAAAAATAATGAAAAAATATCTTAATAACAGTGTTAAACTGGTAACCTTTTATAATAAGTCTAAAACAATGATCAATAAATTTAGCTGAATCGTAAATCAATTTCCGTGAAAATTGGTGTTGGTATTTTTTTGGTTGAGACAAACTTTCAAACGTCATGCATAGATTACGTTTATTAAAGTCCAAAATGTCACAATAATCATATAGAATAACAACTTTTTTTTGTTTTTGATTCTGACTCTATCGGGCAAGCCACTAGATACATTTTGTAAAGGAGAGCTGATATTTGAGCTGATAAAGTCGGCGTAACAAATGATATTAATCGCTTTAATCGGCAATTTGTCTTTAACTATATGTTGTTAGCTGAAAATATGAAATTTTCAGAAAAACTGTTTCATCCGTACATACGGTATGATAGTTTGTCATTTGGATGAATGAAATCGCGTGCATTGTATTGTGTCGTTTCTGCATGCACTGTTACGTTACGTCATTGCCTAATATCTTTTAGTTTATGATATAGAAAAATATATAGTTCTGCCGCGGGGATATCATTTTCCAAAAATAACGAAAATTCAAAGTAAGGAACGAAAATGATTTCCTATGTAAACATTAAATATTTTAATTTGTGAAAGAGACATTTATCACAGTTTACATTGCAAATACTGAAGGAGAGTTTCTTTTGGTAAATTGTGGCGGAATATACACAAAATCCTTGATAATATAACAAAACAACATTATCAAAATAAAGGTAATTGTTGTTGAAGCAATCAACTAAATGGTATTTTGACGGGTTTTCACTGGGTTTTATCATAAAAGTTCAGTGAAAGGTCTTCTGTTAAAAAGGTGCAATTTGGGCCCATAGGAATACGTACGACGTGTTAATAAACTCTGTTGCCGAAATGTACATAAAGTTCTAAAGGAGAAAAATTAACAGCTTCAAACATCTCATCACATCTTACGTAAGTATATTGTTGTGCGTTTGTTTTTCTACATTGGCTAGAGATATAGGTGGAGGGTTTAGATCTCCAAAACATGTTCAACCCCACCGCAATTTTACGCCTGTTCCAAGTCAGGAGCCTCTGGCCTTTTGTTAGTTTGGTATGATTTTTAATTTTAGTTTCTTGTGTATAATTCGGAGTTTAGTATGACGTCCATTATCACTGAACTAGTATGCATATTTGTTTAGGGACCAGCTGAAGAACGCCTCCGGGTGCGGGAGTTTCTCGCTACATTGAAGACCCATTTGTGGACTTCGGCTGTTGTCTAATTTGTGGTCGGGTTGTTGTCGCTCTGACACATTCCCAATTTCCATTCTCAATTTTATTTTGTATGGCAAATTGAAATGCTTCATTTCAGCAGAAGGCTTGAATTGATTTATCAAAAATTAAAAATAACCCAAAAAAAAGAGATTCAAGAAAATTTTAAACGAAGAAGTCACAGTCAAATTGCAAATCAAAAGCGCAAACACATCACACGAATAGAAAACACATCCATATTCCTGACTTGGAGCAGGTATTTTCTTATGTGAAAAGGGTGGTTTAGATAGCTAAATCTTTCACCGGAAAGCCAGTTTCATTCAATTACATTACATTTACAACAATATGTTCACAAACCATTCAGACATAGTATGTCAAAATGTAAAAAATAGGTAAACAGTATTCAGCCTTGTGGTTTAATCTCAATTACTTAAAATATATCTATATAAACAAAAAACACAAAAACCAAAAACATATACACAAATGCCACTACATTAACACATGACGGGATGTATAAGAAACGAGCTACGTTAAATGGTAATTTCAAACAGTAAACAGCAAAAGTCAAATAAAAGAACAATACAGAGAGACGGGTTTTTTCGAATCCCTGTATTTCTATTGTATTGTATTATTTGCACTTTTGAAAAATAGTGTTTTAACAAAAAGAACACTGATGACGTTTTACAGTAGCAGCTGCAAGGTCTTGAATACCGAATGAAATGTGAAATGAATATCCCATATTGAGGTGTGATTGGTATACTTCTAAGATTGGAAAAAATGATAATTTCAAAACCAACATTATTTCGTTAGTCATAGATTCTGGTACTTAGATGACTCGCTGTTGTTAAATTGGAGAATCCTTTTAAAATGGGACAGAGAAAGTCGTGTCTGTTGTTTTATTAATTTATAGTTCTGAGGGATATCTAAATTGAACCCAATAGGAATATGTTTGATTGTTAATCGATCATCATCATTACATCTGCATTTGAAAGTAAATCATCTGGTTCATTTGATCTTCTTTTTTCGACAAGGGTCTCCAGGAACATCGACTCATATGATATAAGAAGAAATTGGCAAGGAGCGGCGCACAGTTCCTTTCCAAAGGAATGCCAATAATTTGTGGAAAATGTCTACCTCAAAATTCAAGAAGTATGTCACTAAGAAAGTGTAGTATACAGGATCACAAAATATAAAGTTTCGATAGAACTTATTTTGAAGAAAGATTGAGATTAGAAATTATTCAAAATCAAACAACAACTTAATTAAATTCAAAAACTTCTGCATCATAAGAGTGTGTGGATGTGTAGTGTAAAGAGATGAACAACGCTTTTGATCGGAGTCGAAAATGACCAGTCGTGTGGCTACGTCAATTTTGGAAATATAAAAATTGACAAATTCTTGCGACTAGTGTTCAAGATTCTCTAAGATTTTCTGAACACAAAGAAATGGTAAGCATGAAAAGTAGGTCTAATGAATCAATCATGATTTGGTAAAGAAAAATCTCAAAAATGCGTGTTTTTAAAGTCCGTCAGTGTATAATCATACAAGTGAGCCAAGTTTCCTTGTTGAAGACCGTACTTTGATCTATAATGGTTTACTTTTACAAATTGTCACTTTGATGGTGAGTTGTCTCGCTCTCTTCTTATGTCTATAAAGTTGAAAAGTTGGTTAGTATTTTTTTTCATTTTTGTTTTTGTATTTTCAATCAAAATCATCACGACAGAGCGTTTGGGGAAAAATAACTTTTGCAAGTGGTGACAAGTCACCTCTTGTTACATCCATCTAACCCCTACGCCTTTGTCTCTGGTTAAATTTATAGACAAATTGAAGGTGTATAATAGGATGAACTATTCATCTCATGAAAAAGTTCGGGACGTGTATGGAAGTCCATGTGGCTCACATATCACACGAGCGAGAATGCCATGATTTGTTTAATTAAACTTCACGATTTACGCAAACTGCGCTGTCGGAAAAATGTCATAACAAGTATCAACAAAACACAAAACCTGAATCAACCGAAAATTACCGACATACAAGAAGACACAAAAGAATAACACATCTTTCAGAATTTCGTACTTCTACTTCTTGTAACTTTATTAAGTCTAGAAAAAACATGATATATTTAAAATACACCCTTAAAATATATTGTCGATGATATTTTGTCTTTTTTATCTTGTATGCAAGATGTGTTTACCTTTTGGATAATGAAGAAGTTTTTGGCATATGTTACACACGTTCTGTAGCATATCATTCACCTTTCGATTCATACATGGACATTTTTCCATGTTACATGTGCACCATATTCCATCACAACATTTTGTAGACACTCGCTAAAAGAGAAATCAAGACCCGTTTATTCTTACTCATAATATTGCAAATCATAATTTATACATATGAATCCAGTATACTCAATTGTTTTTTCAGAACCATGTGCTTTTAAATGCTAGAAAAAAAATTCTTTTAATAAGTTTCATATTTATAATTATGTAAAATACGGTAGCATTGCATTTTAGATCATGAAAAAAGTAAAACGGAGTGTGAAATGTCTGGTGTTACTTATTTGTCATTGCAAAATAATTATTGAAAGTGTCCAAATCATGTTATGAATTAATGAATATTTGCACTGAATAACAGCTGGCTTTTTTTTTTGTGTACAAAATGGCATTAACACCAAACAACGATGCATAAACATGTTAAACCCCACCACATTCTGTATGTGCCTGTCCCAAGTCAGAAGCCTGCAACTCAGTGGTTGTCATTTGTTGCTGCGTTATAATGAGTCCCGATCGACAATGAACTGTAGATATTAATTTCTGTGTCATTTGGTCTCTTGGGAAATGTTGTCTCACTGGGATTTATACCACATCTTCATTGTCATATTAAGTATGTTCTCTATATCTAAAGGAGTGTTGAAATAAACAGTTTAGTCATATGATAATAAATAAATAAATATATGAGATTGATTTTCAGTGACACAACTATCCACAAGAGACCAAAGGACGAAGGTGCGAATGAAGCGCATAACAGCTTTGATATCCAAGTATACTGTTTCTAATATCAAACCTTTACCTTATTACATGTGTGTTTCACTGGCTATTAATAACAATGAAATGTGTTGATTATGATTTATACAATCTTCTAAAACCAAGTGTTTCTTCTCTTGGTAGTATTTAGTAAGCTTTTCGTGTTATTTGTTGTAACGAAAAAAACTGGTGTAATAATTCAACAGTTAAACAAAGATTACGTTCATTAAAATCTAAAACGTCTCTACTGTCATAGACGTTACAAACGAGTTGGGAAATAAACACATTGTAAATAAAGGCACCAGTAGTATATCGCTGTTCGAAAGTCATAAATCGATTGAGAGAAAACAAATCCGGGTTACAAACTAAAACGGAGGGAGCACATCAAATATAAGAGGAAAACAACGGAACAACAGAAATACTTAAGTGCATCAAAAAACCAAACGACAATGCAACACACACAGAAACGAACTATAAGATAACAAATGCCAATTTCCTGACTTGGTACAGGACATTTTAAAAAACATAATGGTGGATTGAACCTGGTTACTTGGCTAGCTTTGTCGGTATTTTTTCTAAATCAAACTGTAAACCAAATATATCGTGTAAGTGTAGTTGCCCCAAACTAAAATATTATAAATGAACTGGGTGAATAATTATTTTCTTCTTTCACACCTGAATAGAATATAAAAAAGTATGAATTACAATTACAAACGATAAGACATAAGAAATTCCACCGTTTCTAATTGAAAAATGAATAATAGGAAAGAAAGATTTCGTCTTATTTGTCTTAACTGTTTGTATCAATATTTTCAGGTGACCTCTGTTTACAGTTTATTTATTAGGGAATTCTTTATTTGTTTAAGCAGCAATATTATCATAGTAACCGTAAGTGTTTCTATTAATGTAAATGGGGAATGTAGAATACAAAGTTCTCTTTTAAATGGATTTTAAACTCCTGGCCTTTGTTAGTCTTTGGCTCATTTATATGTTTTCGAGTTTAGTATAGCCTCCATTATCAGTCAACTAGAACACTTTTTTATTAGGAGTCAGTTGAAGCACGCTTTTTGGTGTGTGATTTTCTTGCTGTGTTGAAGACCCATTGGTGACCTTCATTTGATTTTTGTTCTATGGTCTGGTTGTTGTCTTCTTGATATTCCCCCTTTTCCATTCTCAATTTTAAATCAAATAATTTTCTATATTAAAATAAAACTTATATTTGAACTTCTGCGAAGTATCAAATTCCAAACATTATCCCATCATTGGGTTCTTTGTAGGTAGGTACGAACTTAACTACTCTTCTTTAAGTTTATTACTTACCCAAAAACTCGTGTTGAAGGGAAAATATAATTGTGTTCTATAATGACGTTGGATGTATATAATGTAGACTTAGAATAAGTACTTTCTGATTTATTTAATAAAATAGTCATAAAAGATTGAACGGTATAACATACAATTCAATAGTTAATGAAATCAATACCTCGATTTCAAAATGTACTCCTTTTTAAATCTTTACGTTTATTGATACGATGAAACATCATATGATGACAAAAACTTTAATAGTTTGTGTTTTCATGGAGTGTTGTATTTTACTCTTTTAAAATAATACATGTAATTTAACGAATTGATATTTTACCAATGTTGTTTTATTATAAATTATGCCTTTCGTTGTCAAAATTCTGGAAACGATTGCCCCAAGCCATATAATTATGTTTTCCCATTTGAGCAACATGAATGATATTCATAGAGGACATTGTATACTAGTATATATTTCCTTCTTCGTGAAATGCCATTTTGACCTGTGAGAGGATATGATCACTTTCATCGTTTATTCGAAAAGACACTATTTAGTTGAGATTTTTGTCTCTGATTGATTTGTCGTTTTGAATAATAATGTCAGTTTAGACTAAAGTCGTTCAACAAAAAAAAAAAAAAAGAACTCGCAAATTTTATATGAATTTCAATTTGTTTATGCTAACGCTGTGGTTGTTCTCGTTTGTTTTTAGTGGACAACACTTTGTTAAACGTATATTGTGGAAATGTTTTTCTTAAAGCAAAATCAAACATTTGACTGTTTTAAATCTGCGAAAGCGAGTCCCAGTAAAGACGCTTTGGTGTTCATTTCGGAAAAATAACTTCGTTATCTTATACTTTTATATTGAATACATCATTACGGTTTAGTGATTTGATCCTGGTATCTATGATGAGTTTATATACTAAAAATTATAACTTATCTTACCATAGATACCAGGTTTGAAATTATGTAAGCCAGACGCGCATTTCGTCCTCAAAATACTCACTTCATAACGTTTACGTTTAAAACCCTCTCGTAATCTAACGACTGAACAGTGCATTAATCTGGAGTCGGTTTTCAATTTTGCTGATATTGCACGAGATATGTGTGGATTGATTGATGTATTGATGTTAAACGCCACTCTCATTACTTTTCTGCTATTTTGTGGCCGTAATTTTTATTGGTGGAGAAAGCCGGATTGCCTGGAGAAAACCACCGACCCTCTGTAGGAAAACTCACAATTCTAGAAAATTGAGATTGGAGTCGGGTGCACCTGCCCATGCGGGATTCGAACATACAATTTCAGCGTTTACTTGCTAGAGATACAGTAGTTAGACTTGGACCACTCGGCTACCGAGGCCACTGGAATTTGTAAATATCCAAGTTCAACTTTGTTGCATAATTATTGCTCTGCAAGGACAAATTATCCTTTCGCTGGGCTGTACAAGCTGTTAGATTTAGAAGGTAATATAAGGAAGTCGAATCTACGTTTTTGATATTTGATTCTTTGTTGGGTGCTTATAACGTTTTAAATTTGGTTACTAAAATGCAAATTGATTTTTATAAAGCAAGACGGTTTTCATACAACACATATCATTATAACAATCGGTTTTTTTTTTCAAACAAAGTATAAAGTTTGTAATTTAAGAGACATACCAATAAACTAGGATCACGGATTGAGTAATAAAACATACGTAGTGTAGTGAAGTCGTCGTGTTAAACACATACATTTTGAGTCCTAAATTTCCTTAAAAAAATGTTTAAGCAGCAAGTTATTTTTTTGGGAATTTTGGATCCTCAATGCTCTTCAACTTGGTACTTGTTTGGCTTTATAAATATTTTGATATGAGCGTCACTGATGAGTCTTATGTAGACAAAACGCGCATCTGGCGTACTAAATTATAATCCTGGTACCTTTGATAACTAGTTAAACATAACATGAATATTTTAAACATAGGCAAATAACTAAAAGTGTTAGAATTCTTAGTAAATTCATAGAAGGGACAACGATATACGTGTAAATGGATGAAATATAAACCAAAAAAAAGATATTTAAAAAATCAAATTTATAAAGTAGAAGAGAATACATAACAAATACGAGGCCAATTTCGACTGCATCACATAGAACAAGAAACAAATCCTGAAAATAATCTCACCAAAAGGAAATGTGGTATGATTCCCAATGTGAGAATGCTTCTCCGAAGACCAACGGAAATGGGAAAAATCCCTCATACGACCTTCGGCAATAGGTCAAACTAATTTCGTATGGTAAACAAAACCAACGATCTATATTCAAAACTGTCGATATGACGTAATCCAAACATGTCGAAATTGACTTATATTGGATACAAAATCACCCTTTACGCTTATTGTAAGGAAATAAGATATGAGTCGCGGACTTACCCTACAATAAACTTAACCAACATCAATATATCTTTTGAGACACTTTCTTGCTACAAAGTAACTTTATAAAAAGCGTCAAAAACTGATATTTCTCTTGCATTTTTTGTTATTTTGTATGACGTTATATTCCATAGACAAATTTGATTAACACTCTAAGGATTGACACGGGAAATGTTTTATGTTATTAATTATTCCATTACTGAAGAATACTTCTATATCGCGAAGCGAACATGTTGACTTCCAACATTAACACAAACCATATTGAAAGTCAAACCTTATTTTAAACGTCCTTATACATCAAAAAAAAAAGAAAAGAAAAAAAAAAGTAAAAGTAAAAAGTTTATAGAACTATAGTTATGTTGAATAGTATACTAGTAGTTATAATAATAATTGAAACCTTTCAATATGTGTTACCTATTTAGTTGGTCAGGATCCTCGTTCTTAAAAAGTCTCAGACAATTATGACTAAAAACAATTATATATGAATAAAAATCTGTATATACTATATTTCATAATCTGATGCTTACTAAATGTATTGCATGAATCCTCTTGCAGTCTTTAGTATTACATTGCTTACATTGTAAAGTCTGAAAATACAAAAAGGACATCATCCGTTACAAATGTTTATAATACAACAGCTTTTATTTTAATTTTGCCATTTTGCATTTTGTCACGATCCAGATTAGCTTTATAGAGTTATTCACATATTTATGCAGTCAAACTTGTATATAGATAGTGATTTGTGAAATTGTCGTCATGATCAGAGAATTGTACTTGCAGTCTTTGCGCAGGACGCCTCTTTTTCACAGTTTATTTTATACATAGTTTTAACATACGCTTTTATGTATATATTTACGTTTGGCCTAACTAAGTTTGGTTCACCTGTGTTTTAACGCACACTGATTAGGCTTGGCCTAATTACACAACTGTGACTATTTTCAAATAGTGGTCAATCGAGTTCGTCGCCATTTTTAAACAGTAGTCAGATAAGTTCTTTGGACACGTTGTAATTTTATTTCTGCTTGGGATTTTGGTGTGGAAGGATGCCATACTCGTTAGAGCATTTCATATTTGATATCTAAATTTAACCTACAATAGTTCTACTGTATACAGTGCGTCAATTCCGGGGTAAGTGTTTTTTCTTACATATATTTATATGCTTTTCTGTGTGTTACTTTTGTTTATCAAATTTCCGAAACTTTCAGACTTCTGCAGACAATTTTCCATTATGTAAATTGTATAATTTAAAGATATGAAAACAATGTTTTATATTCAGATATTTGCGGTTTTACTAATAAACAAGAACAAGATTGTTAATTACGGGTACAAATTGAATGTACGTGATATTTACGTGAACAGGTGTCATACCACCAATTACTCCCTCAAATTTAGAACGTGAAAGTAGGCCTACTCGGACAAAAAATAGTGCATTTGATGTCATAATTCACCTAAACTAACCAACAAATTTGCAGAAATTTTGTTGAAAGAGAAATATAAAAAGACCATTTAGAGCCAAAATTTACCTGTCTATGAGTTTGCATTAAAAATTGAGGATTAATGCGCTCCATAGTATACTAATTTAAGATTTCAAGAAAACCAGGGGTTATTTTTAGTGGTACCTCCTTTCGGAAGCTCTCTTCTTTCTTATATGATTTTGAATGTATGTTGACAATTGGCATGCAGAAAGGTGACACCTGTACTATTCAGGATATACCTAGTTTCTATGAAGTTAAACTTTTAAAAGGTAAAATATTTAGAAAGCTATGAAAATTGCAAAATTTGGTTGAACAGATAGGGACTTTTAATTGGTGGTATGACACCTTTAAAGGTTTCGGATTTCCTTATGTATGTGAAACTATCATGCAAATTATGATATTTATTACATTATGACACATTTTGCTACATATAAAATGTATGTGCGTATTTATCTTCGTAAATTAATAGAATACATATGTTCATTTTATGAACGTGAGATTATAGAGTTCATGTTTATGTTGCATGAACGTGCAAGTAAAATGCATATCTAAATTGATAATCGTACTAAAGAGTTTGTACAATGATTTATTATTAGGTTCCAGTCTGCACCAGAGTAAAACAATGCTGCAGTGTTAAGGAGTGGTCATACAGATTGAACACAATCATACATCATTCAACAAACAACATATCTACGTAATATAGTGGAACTGTCGTGCACGATACCATAACCGTGATAACAAACTAACATATAGGGAAGTAATCTGGATATACAAACTACTGAGGCTGTTGGACTAATTATTTGGACTTTAAATGTTTATGATAATTTGATGTATTCTTCTTCTTAATCTTTTTTTTTTTTTTTTTTTTTTATTAAATAATTTATTTATTCTAATCGTTGATTCTTTAGTCAATATTGTGAGATAGCACTAAAAGACTTATCCATCCGTCCGTCCGTGACACATTTATCTCGAAAACCAATTTGATCAAATTCAGCATGAAGTCATTTTCAATAATACTGTATTTATAAATTTGTTTCGAGTAATAGAGATTTACACAACTTTTTAACTCAAATTATGCAAGTTGTATGTTTAAACTCGTTGAAGTTTGGGGCATATAAATGTTGAAAATAAGCCGCACATCTCTATATTTTGACATTGGAAAAAATAGTAGTGCATGTAAACTTTCCATTCTAGAATATAATTGTTTTGAAAACTTTATAGTAAAAGTTGTAGTTTTAGCCGTAAAAGGATTTCCTATATGGGAAATTGCATTGTAGACATTTACATAAACGCAACCTTTATGTTTGTGTTGTAAAAGCATATTGTACCGAATCGCCAATTTGCAGCCTCATTTCATTGCGAAAACTAGCTCGGTGACCAATGTTTTTTTTTTTACATTTCTGGGTTCTCGTCAGTAAAAAGTAAAACCATAAAGGACGAGAAAAAGTCCCTAATCAATGACTGAATCAAAAGCTCAAAATTATTTTGAAGAAGTTACGATTGTCATAAATCTTTCGACACCAACATCTTTCACAATATAAATCTTTTATTTCGAAGTCAATTTACCAAAATTAAATATGAAAAATAACTTGAACGTTTTAACCAGTAAATTACTGTACACGATATGAGTATAATATCAAAATTGATGACAGGATCTGATGAAATAACATATTTTGTTTTCTTCGAATATTGATATTTAAAAGAAATAATAATAATGAATTTTCAAAAGAATGTGGGAAAAATATTTCAATTAAACACGTATTTTTTTAACAACACTGTCTTAATATTATGTTGCTTACCTCAGCAAACAGGCGGTTTATACAATCCCAATCAAATAATACCCCACGTTGAACAAGTGTGGATACATAGTCTACTCTATTGGCAATAATTGCCTCCAGTAAGAATAATTCTAATTCCTATTTGACGGAAAAGAAAATCATTAGTATACAAATCTTTAAGAAAAATGCTATTCTTACCGACTGTTTAGATTCTGTTATAACGAATATCATGTATATTGATTGGCTACCGTATTACTCGGATACCAAACTTTCATATATATTTCTTTGTTTGTGAATTGTTTGTTTGCGGGTAATATTGTTTAACTACAAAATCGACACTTACAATTCAAGTTTCCTAAAAAAAAAAAACAGCAGCCATATCTTGGGGAGAGATTAATCCTACTTTATAAAAACTTACTAGGATTTAATCAAAACATACTCTGAAAGAGACATTATCAAGATGAGTGGTGTCTTGATTGACAACATATCTGTTACGTTTGGGGGACTTGTTTTTCAACTGTGTTCCATATCTAATTACGACTTGTTTCTTTATTCATATATATGAGACTTATTTCATACAGGAACTTTTCAGGCAGAACGACAAGAAGTTAGAAGAATCCTAAACTTTAACCCCGGGGCCATAAAGATGATGTAATCTCACTCTATTCGCTATCTTGAACGCATCCATCCTGCTAAACTTTAACCCCGGGCCATAAAGATGATGTAATCTCACTCTATTCGCTATCTTGAACGCATCCATCCTGCTGCATTTTTATAAAAAAAACTCAATGTCTTTATTTGATTCAATTTCTTTTTTTAACTTTTCTAAAAAAAAAATTCAGATAGTAGAGGTGATTAATGTGATAAAGTAGTTCTTATATTGGAAAGTGTAGTGAATAAACCTATTCTTTAATGTAACAGGAAAATAAGTCCGGTAACCCCATTTTTCTTTTTCTTATTTTAAAGCATGTTTAATTTAAAAGTATACCTTCACGTCTCTAAGTAGTTTTTCAATATTTTTTATGTGTCGAGGTCAAAATGATCATGTCACAATGTTATAAGAACAAAGTATCAAAAACATACTGTATTAGCGAATTCAGCTGTTGGATACTGGTAGTTCATCTAAAAAGAAATTTTTTCTCCAAAAACTAGTATACAGCGAAACATACAATATTAATTGACAAACCATTAAATTGAAGGTTAAAATTGCAACTATATAAAAATAAAGGATATTTGGTATTTAATGATAAAATTATTCACCAAACTGACATGTTGTATGTTTATTTAATTGAGTACGAGATCATACATTTATAATAATACTGTTTAACAACATACTATGAAATTAAAGATGCCAAAAATACATGTACAAAAAGGGATTTCCCTTATATTTAAAATGATATGAACAAATCAGCCCTTATACGGATAAATCAGCCTGTGCAATACTGATGACGTTCCACTGTCAATACAAATCAAGAGTTAATATAGCTTTTCGAACAGGGTCAATACGGAAAACCATTGCCAATACGAGGAAAAAAAACATATTGGCCCATGGGCAAATGCGGGACGTTCACTTCCGGTTTTTGTTTCATTACGCCTTATTTAACTCAACGCATCGTGATGCATAAAAAAAACATTTGTAATTTACTTTATAACTTAAAATCATACAATTAAAAATTTTGGAAGTCTTGAAGCGGAAATGTTATACAACAATTTCGAGTACGACTTTCGATTATTGACATTGTTTCGTTTTCCGTTGATCAATAATCAGAACGCAGACGACTAGGAGTACGAATAGGTAAACTATCTGATGCATTCTTCCTAGCTACGTTATATTTGCTAGATAAAATAATTTGTAATAGCCAAATATAGGGTACATGGACGAGAAATCAGAAATAAAATATATCAATGTTGACAAAAGAAACATGGGCGTGAAATATGCGAACAAACAAGTTCTCCAAAGTTCAAAAATGAAATTTTATATTTTCTTCACGATAAGTTTCTTTAAAATCAGTAAATCACACTAAATTATTAATACTTTTATTGAACGAACACACTTATAAAGCTGGTTGATTTTCCTTACAAAACACTGATTTATTTCTCGCGATACTCGGTCTAGCATGTAAACATTTTTTTACAAGCTTCAACTAAGAACAGCAAAAGAAATAACTAAAAAATCATCAACTTTATCGCCATAGTTACATTTAATATTAAGTTTATTCCCGGTCACTGCGTCAATGTAATATTTAGGGTCTTTCCTCTATGCGAGGACAGACCTTATTGTTTTTCTCATTTTTTTTTTTTATTTTTTTTTTTTTTTACCTCCAGTATTTTTTTGACATGGCCTCCCTCCGTTTCTATTGGAGTTATCAAGACCAAATATGGACCATCGGTAGATCTCATCATGAAGTATTACCAGATGAGGCTTTGTAGGAATTCATCATCCCCTGTAGAAGTTATCTCCCTTTTATTGATTTTTTTCGACATGGCCCCTCTCGTTGTTTTTAAAGATATCATGACCTTATCTAGACAATAGGCAGATCTCATCATGATGTATTACCATATGAGGCTGTGTA
This sequence comes from Mytilus edulis, assembly GCF_963676685.1. NCBI lineage: Eukaryota > Metazoa > Mollusca > Bivalvia > Mytilida > Mytilidae > Mytilus > Mytilus edulis. The sequence continues at coordinate 12,558,755 of NC_092347.1, read as the reverse complement.
AGATTTCATCATCCCCTTTGAGAGTTATGTCCCTTGAAGCAATTTCTTTTATTTGCATTTAGATTTTTAATTTGTATCAGAGATAGAATCGATTTGAAAATGGCAGCATGTACAAGAACAGATGGCAATGTTTATAAACATAAACAAATGTGTATAATTCGGAGTTTAGTATTACGTCCATTATCACTGTACTATTATGCATATTTTAGGGGCCAGCTGAAGGACACCTACGGGTGCGGGAATTCTCGCTACATTGAAGACCCATTGGTTGCCTTCGGCTGTTGTTTGCTCTATGGTCGGGTGGTTGTCGCTTTGACATATTCACCATTTCCTTTCTCAATTTTATTTTTTACAGAGTTTGTCTTTAGTGCCGTGTGGAGACAGTAGAGTGCCTCCCCGTGCTTAAGGTTTATGCTCTTATATTATACTAGATTATGGAGTGTGTGTCCGAGCGAGAACTTCTCTATGTTCATTACTTTAGTAATATCTATCAAAAAGTAGTATTTTAATATTCAGCCCCATTCATCTATTTAGTCAGACGTCAGTCGCTACCTTGATATACCCTATCTTTTGTTAAATTTGTCGGGTAACTTATGACAATAAGCATTTGACGTCTTGAGCCGAACAGTTTTATCATTTTTACACAATTTAATCTACTGTGTGATGGTTCATATTCTGGACGCCAGTCTTTGCTCCTTTGTAATAAATCTACATACCAAAAAACAAATATGAAGCTTAGAAATGGAAAAATATTAAATACTAAACTCGTTCAAAGGGTATCTACACGTCTCAATCTTCAGAATCGCTTATCTAAAAATACTACAATAGCTAACGTTTTTAACAATAAAAATCGTGGTTACCCTTCTATCGATAAGTGTCATGCCAAAAAATGACTTACGTGTCCCCGTCTTTCCACCAACAATACAGTAAGGTCCACATTTAATGGTCGCACATTTTCTCTAAATTTTGAAACTGATATTACTTGAAAAACAAACAGTATTATTTATTTACTCACATGAAACAAACCGGGATGCGGTATTCAGTACGTAGGTGAAACTGGGCGATATTTATCTAAACGCACGCAAGAACACCTGTATCGTTTTAAAAGACCCAATAAATTCAAAAGTATCATTTATCAACATCTTAAGAAGCACAGTCATCCTATTAAATATTTAACAGTTCAACCTTTAGAAGTAGTAAATAAGCAGCCTGGTGAATCTCATTCCAAGTTTGTACGATCACGAAAAATAAATGAATTAAATTGGATTAAAAAATTACAGACAGTCTACCCTCTCGGTCTTAATGATAATATCATGGGAATTGGCAATATATCAAGAACCGATTCTGTTAACATTTTGGATATAGTTTCTAAAACTGTTCGTAAAAATCGTTCTCATGGACGCAGAAAAAATCGGAATCAAAGAAAATTTCGGACCAACCATACAAATATTTCGGACCTAATTTCCATTTCAAAAAACAACGGCAGACATTATCTGTTAACCAAGCTTTGTTCTTTACCTATAAATAAATTAAATAAAATTTTAGAGGATTGCAACACAATTTCATATTACAGTCCTAAGTATGAAATTGTCCAAATTATAATGGCATATTGTTATTCTAAACTGTTTCCAAAAATTGATCGCCCTGAAGATCATAAAAAACATTTTATTAAAATAAAGTATGTCAATAAAGGTTTTGATTTTGTAAATATTGCCGGTATTTTTAACGACCATTCTGTTAAAGACCAAATTCCTGGATATTTTGATAATACTGAACTCCCTCTCATTTGTTATATTTACAAGAAATCTACCCGAAAATATGTGTTTAATTATAGCCAATTGTGTAAAGATGTAAATATCACTGAAAATACACCTATGTCGTGTAATTGCAGTAATTCAGAATACACCTATGGACCAATTTCCCATGTTATAACAGGAGACCTTAACATCGTTCGCGACCGAGAGTTAAAATCATTCCTCAGTAAAGGACCTAAATATCGTCCCCCGTCAACTATTAACTGGAATGAGTGTCGTAATATCATCAACGACTCACTCCGCGCCTACTGTTTGAAATGGGTAAAACGGGAAAAAGCTGACAAAAAATCTTTGGACTCTTTTTTTAATTCAGTAATGAAGATAGTTGATATTCGAATACAACATTTTAAAGAACATTTTACCCTCAACAAAAACTATAAAAACCCTATTTCGCGTATCAAAAATAAACTAACAGAACTAGCCAAGGAATTTGTTTTTGTCCCGGCTGATAAAGCTGCGAATAATATCATTATTGTTTGACGTAAATTTTATATAGAGGTTCTGCAAAAGGAAATCACGAATTCACCAACATTCCAACTGACTTCATTTTCAGAAAACGACATCTGTAACAAACATAAACTTTTAGCTACTTCTTTACAAGCAGAACCAAACACAATGAAAGTCCCAAGTATGTACTGGCTTCCGAAGCTGCACAAAAAACCTTACAAATATAGATTTATTTCATCTTCCAGCCATTGTTCAACTACTAAATTGTCTGTTTTACTTACTAGTACACTTGGTACAATAAAAAACCTGATAATAAATTGTTCAAATAAGGCCTTTGAAAATAGTGGAATTAATTACTTTTGGAGTGTCAAAAACTCGTTGGAAGTACTTGATAAATTGCATGCATATATTGGTGATTTTGAATCTGTTCAAAGTTTTGATTTTTCTACCCTATATACCACTTTGCCTCATATTCTTATTAAGAAAAAATTCACATCCCTAATTAACTGGGCATTTAAAAAGTCGGAATGCGAGTACATATGTTCAAACTCTTTTAGATCATTTTTTAGTAGCAATAAACAAAAGAACTATGTCAATTGGACATGCTTTGATACTATTTATGCACTTGAATTTTTACTTGATAACATTTTTGTTCGCTTTGGAGATTCCGTATATCGTCAAGTTATTGGAATTCCAATGGGGACTAACTGTGCACCACTTATTGCGGACCTGTTTTTGTATTGTTATGAGTTACAATTTATGACTAAAATTAGCAAAGACCCATCAAAACAACATTTGATACAAAAATTTAACAATACTTTTAGATATTTGGATGATATATTGGCTCTAAATAATGACGACTTCAGTATGTATACTAAAGAAATTTATCCTGTAGAACTTACTTTAAATAAAGCTAATGATAACAATGACCACTGCCCTTTCCTCGATCTTGATATCTATATCATAAACGGGAAGCTTAATACAAAAATTTATGATAAAAGAGATGATTTTTCATTTCCTATTGTTAATTATCCATTTTTAGATGGTGACGTTCCCTTGTCACCATCTTATGGTGTTTATATATCTCAACTTGTACGATTCGCTCGTGTATGTAACAATGTATTAGATTTTAGCGAGAGAAATTTATGTATTACTGAAAAATTATTACACCAGGGTTTTCGATATCACAAACTGGTCAAAACATTTACTAAATTTTATCACCGGTATAAGGAAATAATTCGTAAATATAACTCAACATGCAGACATCTTATACGTTCAGGTATTTCACATCCAAAATTTTATGGAAATATTCTTTATAAAGCACAAAAATGTCAGTATTCTCCTCAGAAACTAACAAAACCTTTAAATAGACTTATTAAAAGGGGATATAGTTACGATACTGTTGTCAGGTCATTAAAGATTGCATATTTTGGCTTTAACATTGATTCACTGATAGGGTCTTTGCATCGGAACTAAACACATTTATTTCTAAAAAAACAGTTGTTGGCATGACACGGGTTATGTTCTTCTCATATATTTTATGATAGTATGATACTAAACCCCTAACGGGAGGGATTGTACCTGATATTCATATGATGAAGACATAATCTTTCAATCAGTTTAATTGAGGTCTGGAGCTGGCATGTCAGTTAACTGCTAGTAGTCTGTTGTTATTTATGTATTATTGTCATTTTATTTATTTTCTTTTGTTACATCTTTTGATATCAGACTCGGACTTCTCTTGAACTGAATTTTAATGTGCGTATTGTTATTCATTTACTTTTCTACATTGGCTAGAGGTATAGGGGGAGGGTTGAGATCTCATAAACATGTTTAACCCCGCCGCAATTTTGCGCCTGTCCCAAGTCAGGAGCCTCTGGCCTTTGTTAGTCTTGTATGATTTTAAATTTTAGTTTCTTGTGTATAATTCGGAGTTTAGTATGACGTCCATTATCACTGTACTATTATGCATATTTTAGGGGCCAGCTGAAGGACACCTACGGGTGCGGGAATTCTCGCTACATTGAAGACCCATTGGTTGCCTTCGGCTGTTGTTTGCTCTATGGTCGGGTGGTTGTCGCTTTGACATATTCACCATTTCCTTTCTCAATTTTAAATAATTTGTTAAAGAGGGACGAAAGATACCAAAGGGACAGTCAAACTCATAAATCTAAAACAAACTGACAACGCCATGGCTAAAAATGAAAAAGACAAACAGAAAAACAATAGTACACATGACACAACATAGAAAACTAAAGAATAAACAACACGAACCCCACCAAAAACTAGGGGTGATCTCAGGTGCTCCGGAAGGGTAAGCAGATCCTGCTCCACATGTGGTACCCGTCGTGTTGCTTATGTGATTACAAATCCGGTAAATAGTCTTAATTCGGTAGGTCACATTCATGAAAGGGAAAGGGATTGTAGTTACGACGTAAGGAACATATCCGATATCATTTGTGAAACGGTTATTCCATAACGGTCAACCAACTCGTGATGGCGTCCGTAAAATTTACGAAGGGATGATTTCAACTTCACCATTTGGAACTCTTGGTTTAATAGCTTCCTTGTGAGCAGCAACCCTCTATCAAGAAAATCATGATAGGAAATGCAAGCACGGGAATATCGTATTAATTGGGCTAAGCCTTAGGAGTTATTCATCTGAAACAATTATAAATATTTTTTTAAATTCTATTTCGAGAACCAGAAGTCATAGAGACTTCGAACCTTCACCAATAATCTTTAATTCATGTAACCTTTAATATGCACCCAAGGTCAAAGGTTAACGAGTGCAAAAACAAATTACGCTGCAATTTCAAGCTTACATATTATGAAAACGATAAGACTTTGCTGCATACATACAGCGTAAAAATTGTATCTCTCGACGAGCCCAAAAACATCCGACCGTCTGTTCAAAATTTACAACGGGATGATTCTTAATAGTATAGTATTGTGTGTATGTCTTTTAAAGGTAACAGATATCAACCTACTTTAAACTGCACAGATGATCAGTAATCCAAGACCTTCAATTTGAGGTCAATGTCAGGTCATGATGAAATTTCACCTTGACCTTCACAGAATACAATGACCTTGACCTTGTGATATTTTGAAAGGTCAAGTGATCCTGAGTTGAATGGTGATAATCCCATGTCTCCACGACTTCCTTCTCAAGTTTGGTATTGCATCATATATTTGATGATTCATTATGACATAGATGAACTTTGGAATTGTCCCAATTTTTCTACAATGATGTGCTTCAACTGCAGATCATTTATCATTTAACATATTTGAGATATCTATTGTCGTTTTAGAGATAATGCAGTTTGAAGTTTTGCGAGCGGAGGCATGTATTTCTGAATCAACAACAGCTTATCACTTAAAATGTTTTAGAAATTGAAGAGGTTAACATAGTTATATGTTTGACCAAATACCAAAAACATTCCATAGAAACAAAACACCCAAAAAATTAATTTGAAATTTATAGGTTTTGCATTGACTTTGTAAGTTTCATAACTTCTATTTATATAGTTGATATTGCATCATTATTGGCACTTTGTCAAATGGGGTCATCTGATTATCAAATTTAACGTCTAAATAAACTCTACTTGAAATTTTTCTAATTGAAAACGTTTTACCCCTTTTTCATCCAAGGGGGAAAGGTGGGGTCATTTAGTGCAAAAATTCAAATTTCTCAGATGGTAAGGTTGTCGCATATCGAATGAAAGAACATAAAGCGTACATTTGAAATATCAAATTCCCGACCTCCAAAAATTAGTTGGATAGGGTTATTTAGTGCAAAAAAACAAATTTTCTAGAACATTGCGTTATCGCATATCAGATGAAAGCTCATCTACTCTTATGTTACATATATCATACTTCCGATCCCGAAAATGTAGGCGGATGAGTTCATTAAGTGTTAAAAGCGAAAATTTTCAGAAGGTATGCTTCTCGTTTATCAAACGAAAGGTCTTACAAAGTACATTACGAAAACATCACTTTTACAGGAAAGACCTTTCAATTGTTTTACAAACAATTGAGATACTAGTGATATATATATTCATAACTATTTGAAAAGAGACAGTTGGATTTAATATTTCGCAGTGAAAACCGTTAAGAGTCTTTGTTATCAAATTAAAAAAATAATTAAAACACAATGGACCTTATTAGAAACATTGCACAAAATTAAATATAATTACATTTTACATGCACATGTATATAAGCTAGAACTGCCATGATATAATCAAGAACACAATCATGTACGTGATCAGTCCGTTCAACTTTAGATCGTTCATAGGAAGCGTATTCATTTTTTCAGGTGTGTGTTGAGGGGTTTTGGTAGTTACCATGCTAAAATTTGATACGCAGAACGCGCGTTTCGTCTACATAAGACTCATCAGTGACGCTCAAATCAAAATAGTTAGAAAGCCAAAACAAGTACAAAGTTGAAGAGCATTGAGGACCCAAAGTTTAAAAAAATGCCAAATACGGTTGTTCGGACGTTTAAAATGACAAATGACACAATCATTCCATTACGAGATGATAGTATGAAGTTGGTTTGACTAATCTTGTCGCATGGCCATTCGCTACACTTGACCGCAATTCAGTCTACGAGTTTATATGCCCGTTTGTCTATTTTTTACTGTGTTCATAACATTTTGTATCTAATGCTTGCGAATTTCTGATTTAAACTTCAGATGTAGTAATCATTATTATTTGTAAATGCCATTTTACTACCACCAGATCGATTTATATGATGGTGATCACCAGCCCACATACTGACATGACAATACAATACCAATATTAGATAAGAAGATCTGGCGTAACTGTCCATGAGGCAAATCTTCAACAGGAACCAAACAAACGTAGAAGTTAACAACTATTTGACAACGCATGGGCTTCAACAATGAACAAAACCCATAGCATATATTGAAATATAGAAGGTCCCGAAATGATATATTTAAAACAGTTGAAATGAGAAAACTAACTAACTGATTTATGTTCAAAACCATGAATTTAACGAAAATCAAAAATGACATATTGCATCAAACCGCAACCACTGAATTACAGGCTTGAATTTTTGTTGGATTATATTTTAAAATTTTTGAAATCTCTAAAGAGAGAATAAAAAAACAAACATTTACCAATATTTTCTTTTAACCATAATACAAACATATAGGAGGTATAAAGAAAAGCATATCAATAATTCCCTCAAACATTCAAACTTAATGATACGTGAATGAACCAGTGCTGCTCCTTTGCTTACTTAGAGGTTTTGGTGCACATCTTATAAACAATAAAAGATGTACACCACTGAAGAACATATTAATTAACAGAGAACATTAGATTACTTTTTTCTTTATATGATATGAAGTGATATGATACCTATTTTGAGTATTTGGTGCCAATTTGAAACCATTGCTAGCTTTACCGTCGAACCCAGTTTAAAGTACATCCAGATATGAAAGATATGCAAACCAAAGCATGCACAAATGTAACAAAAGTTGAAGACCATACTAAAGATACATTATGGCTTCCCAACAAATATGTTAGTCCTGTTCTAAACGGGAACAAATATTGGGAGAATAGTTATATTTGTTGCAAAGTAACAAAAACCCAACCTTGTTACACTGATCAAACAATAACGGTTCTGATAAATCGGGTAAAAATCTTTCCTCAGAATATGTTTTAAACTGTCCTAGTGACTAGTTGAAACAGTTCTAGTCGTATTGGGCACAAGTTTTAGGAACTTTTGGTCCTTAGTGCTCTTCAACTTTGTACTTGTTTTGGCTTTTGAATTTTTTTCATCTGAGCGTCACTGGTTAGTTAGTCTTGTGTGGACGAAACGCACGTATGGCGTATTAAATTTTAGACCTGGTTCCTTTTTTTTAGCTATTATTTGTGTGTTTCTCTGTCCTATATGTTCCCCCATTTATTTGTATTGAAGTCCTGTCATGTAATGTTGTCATTTTAATGTAATATTTAACATTGCCATAAAAGCGGGAGTTTTGTCATGCCACAAAACCATGTTCAACCCACCATTTGTTTCATAAAATGTCCTGTACCAAGTCAGGAAAATGGCCATTGTTATACTATAGTTCTTTTCTGTGTGTGTTACATTTTAATGTTGTGTTTCTGTTGTGTCGTTGTTCTCCTCTTATATTTGATGCTTTTCCCTCAGTTTGAGCTTGTAACCCGGATTTGATTTATCTCAATCGATTTTTGAGTTTCCAACAGCGGTATTCTACTGTTGCCTTTATCTACTATATTTGGACTTTTTTAAGAATTTATAATAGATACTGTATATACCTTCTTTTTGTTTTTTATTTCTCCGCTTTCTAGTATGTATTGGTATGCAATGTAGAAGTAGAGTGATAGTGAGCCAGGCGTCACGTGGACTGTTTCCATAAATTTAGGATTTTTCCCTATAAACAAATGCATAAACAGTCGTAAATATTGCAAAACATGTTGATAGCATTTTCCGTAATGATTACGTAGAAATAAACTAATGATTCTTTCTTATATTTTGATGAACATGTATCTAGGTTTTTTTTCAATGTGTTTGTCAATTTTCATCCACAGCGGTTAATTCAATACTGATCATCGGCTTGCACAGATCAACAATATACTTAATCATCTAAATAGCAACTGAACAACACTGAATTGACGGCAAGCTAATTATTTGAAAACTATTGAATGTACCGCATTCATTCATTCATAAAATTGACTCAAAGTATGAAAATTGACCTTATAATACAGGTATTTTATTTTAGACTTTCAGATAATCTTGAGATCCAAATGACAGTTTAAGACTAACACTCGTTTGCTAGAGTTTAAAAGAGTTTTCATTTATAGATTTGGTACTCATAACACATCTTCTTATATCTTTTGATATTGATTTCCATTTTTTCTGAAATATTTATCAGGTTTGTATTGCCATCTGTGAAATCATGCATGCGAGACGAGTGCTTTTTCAATATCGGTACACCGGAGAAAAATCAGTTTCAGGCTAGCACTAAGAAATATGCGAGGTAAGATAAACCAAAACGACTTAAGCAGGATGGCAAAACATGTGCTTTATCACGTTTATGGAGTTGCGAGTTTAAAGTTCTAAAAGACTGTTTTGAATTGATAGTATACAAATGATGCGACTTCAACAGCAGAACAAAATTGAAAGGTCCGTGTACTTGTTTTTCAATTTTAAGCAGTTGTTTATTAAGGTGGGGGAATGATTCGCTAGATTTTTTATTCATGCGTCATTGGCACATGTTTTCTTTTAAAACAATACAAACAAAAGGCTTTTATAAGATTTTCAAAAATGTCTGTGTAAACTATATGTAATAAAATCAACAAAAAATAAAGAAGGGGATTGCGGACAAAATTATTAAAGACATGGATAAAAGGAGAGGGTTCCAAATATTTGACTAAAAGTATATAACAAGAGAAGCAGACATCTCTAAATAAGATTTTGGAATAAGATGATTTATTTGGTATTTATACCTGAAGTTTAATTTTGAGCGTGTTTCTTACGTCTTTAAACAAATAAATTTGATCACACAGGAAATATATATAGGAAGGTAGGAAGTGCATAACAATTTAATTTTCTCAAAATATGTGTTTAATTGAAATGTATGTCAAACTTTTATCCTGCTTATGGTTACTGGTGGAGAAGACAATCGAAAGTATGTAATGTGCGAGTAAATCATTTAAAAAAAATCAATCTTTTGCTCAAGTAATACAAACAAACCATTTAAATTTTGAACATTAATTAATGTAATTTTTGAAGTTAACAAAACATTGTTTCCGAAATACAACAAAAAAAACTGTTTCGAAAATAAATCAAAGAAACAATGTTTATTTGTTTTAAACCAGGCGCGCGTGTATTCAAATCTATATTTGCTATTTTAATTTAAAAAATTAATTGAACTCGAAATTTGATACAGAATGATAGTGCTGTGTTTGCTATATCTCGTTATATGACGTATTATATTTATTCTAAAACATGAGAATTATTGACCAAAATAAATTGTGTATATAGTTTCAAAGGTATACAAATTATTATTCAATACGCCAGGTATATGAAAGGGGAAAATATGTGGCTACAATTTCAAATCTTTAATTCATGATATATTTTTTTTTTCTATTAATTCAAGTTCTTGCATTACATTGTTTTAATTTCAGAAAATAAAGTCTGTAAATATTTAAGGTGATTATAATTTGGTCATTTTGCATTATCGGTACACATAAGAAAACAGTAAGCGCAATAATCTAGCTGGACCCGCTAAAGACTAACAAAATTTTAGATAATATTTATAAGAAATACTATAGATCAATCAAACTGACAAAGTGGCAAAAACAATAAATAATGACGACATACAAACAATGTTCAAAACACGGCATAGAAACCTAGAGACTTAGCAACACGAGATCCAACAAAATCCTTGAATGATATTAGGTGCTCCACGTATTACAACATTTGATTTTTGTTTTGGAATAGTTATAAAATAAGTTCAATCAAAACATAACACTATTTGGGTTCGGGTATGGAATATTACAAAGTTATATTTCCGAACGCGAGACTTATTGATGAAAATGCCACTAAATTTCATCCCGTTAAGAGGTAAGTAGTTAACAATACATTATAAGTAAAAACGCAAGTAACAAGGGAAAACAGAAAATTAATAGACTAACGGAAGTGAATCGGATATTGTTGTCATCGGTGACTGTAACAACGTAGATAAAGATTGACTTCCAAAATATCATCATTGATCTTTTGATAATTATTATCCACAGTGTTGATTATGTCATATAGGAATTTTAAATTTTGTTAACAACATTTAATGGCGTGAGAGTCAAATCTCAAGTGGCATATCCTGATGACGTCAGTGCATTTCCATGATTATTTATGTATTCTTGTCTTTTGGGTGTGCTGATGTGTTTTGTACTTGTGCCTTCTTGTGTTTCTTTCTTGCGTGTGACGTGGCTCTATACTTGTACATCTCACATCAACATTGTGTTATTGTGTCATGGTAAATGTTTGTTTACATATCTGTTTGTTTTATAGTGATAAAGATAATAACACAATGTTGACTGCTGTACCTGTTTGTTTGATATTTTTACTAAACATGTCTGTTTTTTTTTGTTAACACATCCTTTTCAGTATAATGAAACTGTATACGACTGTCATAAATTGAGAGTTTTAGCTAGCTATTAATCCACAATTTTCTACATAAGAAAATGCCTGTACCAAGTCATGAATTTGACAGATGTGGTCCATTCGTTTGGTATGTTTGAACTTTTGATTTTGCCATTTAATAAGGGTTTTTCCGTTTTGAAATTTCCTCGGAGTTCAGTATTTTTGTGATTTTACTTTTTATCACTTTGTGGACATGTTTAGTTGAACTTGCATTTGTATTGCTTATTAAATACATGTATTTGACGAGTTAGACTACCTAACACGTTTGTTAGAAAGGATAACTTGTGAGTACTTTCTACATAAAGAAATATTTTACCTTCTACGATATTCATCGTGACCGTCCTTTTGTTCTTTTTGCCCTTTAGATTCTGAGTTGTATCTACAATAATTTTGTTTGTCAGCTGAATAAGGTAATGGTGTTTTGGGTTTGAGAAAAGAAAAACATAACAAAATAAACTGGCTAATATAGATGCTTGAACAATTTTTATATTTGTAATCGAACGAATTATCATACTTTGTGTAATATGCCTCTTTTTCAGCATCTCATGTCAATCGATCTAACCATAATATATTCATTTACATGAAGTATAATATCTTTATGATATATGACTGTATTAATTTTAATGTGTTGCTGGTATTTGTCATTTTTTAGTGTTGGCTTATATCCATCCTTTGGTAAAATTATAACGAAATCTGTTTTATATTAGAACACATAACCGAACAAATTACATAAACCATTAACATATTGAACTGCAGGATACTTCAATATAAGATGTTTTTGCCTATGAGGCATAACTTTAAAGATAATTACAAATTATATAAGTATCCTTGCGGCTTTCGGAATTAAACTTCTCTCGACTAGTATTTTCGAAAACCTCATAAATATAATATACATGTATCTGTTCATAAAATTTTACAACACTTGATATACGAATGCCGTCTTAATGGTTGCACAGAGTCAATTTAAACAAAAAGGTATATCAATGTGATATTGAAGTCATCAAACTTTGATATTTAAGTGTTTATCGATTGATCCTTAGCACAAACCTATTCCGTACAGTAATTAAAATGAGGTTGTAGAAAGATCTGCTTATGGTGGTTTCATCGTTACTGACATTGATTTTTATTCAGTTGAAAATCTGGCATTACACGTTTGAAAACGTTTTGTTATATTTTGTTATGTTTCCTGTCCATAGTAATTTTGAATTTGCACAATGTCGTTACTTTCGCAGACTGTTATGTTTTGTCTGCGACATTAATGCATTAAGTTTTAACAGTTTTTAAATATTTCTGTTGGGGGGGGGGAATGCCGTTTGATATTGGTTTTAAAATATTCAGAACATTAGAAAACTCTGAGATTGGTATATAATTTGTTTGTTTTTGTTTTAATGCTTTATATGTGTTTTTGCTGATATGTTAGGTCAACCCTTTCCAGACTTATATTTATAATTCGATCTTGGGATGTATATAAATAAAGGCAACAGTGGTATACCGCTGTTCAAACTCGTAAATCCATGGACAAAAAACAAAATCGGGGTAACAAACTAAAACTGACGGAAACGCATACATATAAGAGGAGAACAACGACACAACACTACAATGTAACTAACACACACAGAAACGGACCAAGCATCAGACAAAATCCCACGAAAATAACAAATATAACATCAAAACCAAATACATGAATTTGGGATAACATAGAAATGACAACATAATATTACAGGACTACAATACAAATAAATATCAAATGAATATAACAGATATACATAATGAAACTGAATTATTAACTCATTACATAAAACAAACACGAATACATAATGAATGACCAACACAGAATAGACACACCCGTCTCAGTCCAGGCCTCAACGCAGTAAATTATGAAAATGACGTCACATACGACGGTGAAAAGGCATTAAAAATTACGTCACATATATGATTAAGTGTAATTCACTGATTGTTCATGAGACAACTATCAACCAGAGACCAAAGAACGAGGATGTGGATTAATAAGTCGATGAAGAAGAATGAGCTTAGAGATACATATTCAGAATGAGTTCGCCAAGTCAGGAAAATGGTCATTGCTATTTTATAGTTCGTTTCTCTGTGTGTTACATTTTAATGTTGTGTTTCTGTTATGTCGTAGAATATTCGATTTGTTTCCTTCAGCTTTAGTTTGTAACCCGGATTTGTTTTTTTTTCCTCAATCGAGTTATGAATTTCGAACAGAGGTATACAAAAGAGGGACGAAAGATACCAGAGGGACAGTCAAACTCATAAATCGTACATAAATTGACAACGAAACAACTGTTGCCTATTTGATTTGTTTTTCTTTGATTTTTATCATTTATATATTTTAATATCCTTGGCTTTCAAATTAAGTTGTTCGGTGTTCCTGGTGACGGTTACCCCAGTGAAGCTCTTTATCAGCTCCAAATGAATAAAATGTGTATGAATAACTAGATCCAATTTAAATTGCAGTTACAAGGATAAAAGATATCTGTTTTATTGTATTTCTGAAATCAAGCAAATACCAAAAATAAACAGTTCAGTTTTTGCCTCTTTAAAAAATCTGGATGAAGCTGTAAGAAAACTGTTATTGAACAACTTTGCATATAAAATAAGGGTCACTTGTAAACACTAAAAATGCTTCTTGCAAAACTGTCCTACTCTACAGCAGAATAAACAGTTAGATAGCTAGGACACATGTACATATGCATATGTTGTAGAACATTATTTTTTGTATTTTAATGTGCGCTAAATACTGCTTGTAGAAACGATTAATGAACGTTTATAACGAATATATACAGATAATGTACAATTTAATTATATATGTTATTACTCTGGTATCTTTGATGAGTTTTTTTCTTCATACAAACACAAATAAACAAGATTGTCATAATTTTCCAGCACATAATTTATGGTTTTAATCACTTACAAAGAAAATTATATGTTCCACGAAATCAAAATAAATTTCTTGTATTAGTATATTATACTGATACAATATTATTTAATGAAAACAAGCGTAAGTTTACATCGTGTTTTATCGCTGTCTTATCCCAAATGAGAGCCACAATTGGCATTGTGTGGACACCATAACTACCATAAGTAGTCAATCAATATCAAGCAATACCCAGAGGTTAACCCGTAATAAAACTGAACATCAATTTCGGGTCATATATATATCAACGAATTGCATGTTGCAGTAAAACTATATCGGCGCGTCACCTATCGATTGGGGCATCGAAATGTCACTTACTTTGTATTTCCTTCAAGGACCATACTCTGATGATTGCTTTTACTACATATTCTTCCATTTGGTAATTTTTTGTATTATTCAAATCAAAAATTGTAATCTGCAAATGAATACAGTACTTCCTCATGAGAAGAAAAAAAACAACAATATACAATAATTTTACATTTTAAGATTTTTGGTGACACTTTCAACCAACAAACATTCTGTTAGATTATATCCTGTTATAAATTAACGACTCATGGTAATATGTTAATTTAGAATTTTCAAAGAATTGTATTCAACAAATACACCCTTTGACTATGTTCTAATTCTAACGAGTCTGGCGAATCGAAGAGCTTATTGCATCAATAGTGCCCCTCTTCTTTCTGATTTGTTTCTTTATTATTATGAGACTGGCTTCATATAATACAGAAACTTCTTTCTGAAAAAAATTTATGAAGAAAGATAAGAAGTCAGCCATATTCTTTAACTTTACTTTCCGCTATATAGATGATGTTCTTTCACTAAATAATTTAAAATTTAGTGACTATGTTGAAAGCATCTATCTCATCGAACTAAAGGTAAAGAATACAACAGATACAACAGATATACACACCTGCATACGGGGTACATATTTCCCAATTGGTACGATATTCCCGTGCTTTCATTTCCTATCATGATTTTCTTGATAAAGGGGTTGCTCACAAGGAAGCTATTAAGGTTTATGTACCCTTCTGTAGCCATTTTTGTACGAACTTTTCAAACTTTAATTGTATCAAAACTACAGATATTATAAATAATAGAGATAGGCCATTTTGTACATATTCCAAGGGGAAACTTGATGTAAAGCATTATTTTTTACTGTTCCATTGCATTTAATAGAAAAAGAGGACTTTGTGGCAAATAAATCAAGATTTTTATAGAAAATCCACAGCCTTTATCCTTGTACTCTCATATTTGGCAATTTGATGACTGATAGATATAGGATTATTGCATGCAGTGCTAGCATTGATTTCCTTAAAACAAGTTTATAAATGTAGTTATTGGTTAAGACAAGTATAAATATGGCCAAAATCAAGTACACCTTTTAGGGTGCGCTCGACTTTAGGGACTCAGCACGAGGTGTTTTGGAATTTACAGGTTACTTAGAACTTTTTGTAAAATATAAACACTAGCACATCATAGAAAATCAAGTGAGTAATTCATGTTTCAAATTTTATAACAAAAATCTCTGTATTAAAGGCTGTGGATTTTCTATAAAAATCTTGATTTATTTGCCACAAAGTCCTCTTTTTCTATCAAATGCAATGAAACAGTAAAAAATAATGCTTTGCATCAAGTTTCCCATTGGAACATGTACTAAATGGCATATCTCTATTATTTATTATATCTTTAGTTTTGATACAATTGAGGTTTGAAAAATTCGTACAAAAATGGCTACAGAAGGGTACATAAACCTTAAACCAAGAGTTCCAAATGGTGAAGTTGATGTTAATGTTACGGACGTCATCACGAGTTGATTGACCTCTATGGAGTAACCGTTTCACGGAATATATCGGATATGTTCCTAACGTGGTAACTATAATCCTCTTCCCTTTCATGAATGTTACCTACCGAATTAGACTATTTAACGGATTTGATATAACATGAGCAACACGACGGGTGCTACATGTGGAGCAGGATCTGCCTACCCTTCCGGAGCACCTTAGGTCACACCTAGTTTTTGGTGGGGTTGGGGTTGCTTATTCTTTAGTTTTCTATGTTGAGTCATGTGTACTTTTGTTTGTCTGTTTGCCTTTTTCATTTTAACCATGGCGTTTCGATTATTTTCGATTAATGAGTTTGACTGTCCCTCTGGTATCGTTCGTCCCTCTGTTAAGTCTGCCTCATATCTTGTCCTACATCTATAAATTTACAATGAGGGTCGGTTGAAAACAAAACTTTACCACAAAAGAGATGATTTCAGCTTTCCGGTTGTGAACTTTTAATTTCTATGTAGCAACATTCAAGCAGCGTCTGCATACGGAGTATTTATCTCCCGATTGATACGATATTCCCTGGCTTTTATTTCCTATCATGATTTCCTCAATATGGGGTTGATGCTCATAAGGAAGCTATTAAACCAAGAGTTCCAAATGGTGAAGTTGAAATCATCCCTTAGAAAATTTTACGGACGCCATTGCGAGTTGGTTGACCGATATGGAATAACCGTTTCACAGATGATATCGGATATGTCGCAACAATCCACTTCCCTTGTTACCACGAATGTAACTTACTGAACTAGACTATTTACTGGATTTGTAATAACATAAGCAATACGACGGGTTAGTAAACTTATACTGTATATACTGTTTAATTGTTATTGTGTGTGAAATATTAATGCATATAACGCATACTTCATGTGTCATCTGGATTCATGTGTCTATCAGGAATCAACTACTTTTAGTTTATTTCCGTATCACCTAATCAACAACTGAATTATTCTACTGGTCAAGGCAGACATTTATTTGTTTTAAGATTATGTATATATTACTGTCAGAACTCAAATGACGCAAACAATTTAACTTTATTTTTTGTTGCTTTGTTTGATTGCTAAACAAAATGAACACGTATTTTTTAACCCCCTTTCCAACAAAAAATAATAGATAAAACACATTAATGTTGCTACATCGAAACGCTCGTCTGGCGTATTAAATTATAATCCTGGTACCTCTCATAACTATTAATGAGAAATAATTAAGAAATGGCCAGGTTAAATAATCATCACATATAGATAAAATTGTGATGAGAATAAACAGAGTTATTTTACATCAAATATCATCAGCTATTTAAGCACATATTTTCATTTGGAGTAAAATCACCTTTAAATCAATTTTCCACTAAAAAAAACCATGTTATTTAAATCTTTTATAAGGACTTAGATTACCATATCTACCAATTTTTAGATTTTTTGTGATGATCAATTGAAAAGCAAAATCATTGATATTTTTGTAATCATATTTAACAACAATTTCATTAAATAATAAATTAATTTAAAGTTTAAAAATAACGAAGCCTCTGGCCTTCGTTACTCTTGTATGATTTTTTATTGTAGTTTCATGTGTATAATTTGGACTTTATTATGACGTTCGATATCTCTGAACTGGTATATTTGTTTAGGGGCCAGATGAAGAACCCCTCCGGGTGTAGTAGTTTCTCGCTGCATTGAAGACCCATCGGTGACCTTCGGCTGTTGTCTGCTCTATGGTCGGGTTGTTGTCTCTTTGGCACATTCCCCATTTACATTCTCAATTTATGCAATGTTTCACAAGTCGTTAATGAGTACGCTCAAGGAAATGTTTTAAGTTATGAAAACACATATAGTTAATTGTTTCTACCTTGAAATCCTTTTGTCTTATATTTGGCTTACAGAGAAAATCAAGTTCTCTCTTCTTTATTTCCTAGATAACTAGATCGTTTTTTGTTTGGATTCAAACACGTTTTATGAGCATCAATTTTAACTTTTTAAAGCAATCATAACTGTTTTATATATAAAAGTCAATCATTAGGGCTACCAGTTGTGAAGCAATTTCTAAAGTTAGCACTGACGTAAAAGTAAATGCTACTCTCGAGCACTATAGGTCTGCGGTATTTTTCCGTTACATTAGTGTTACAATTATAAGATTTTACTGTGAAATTGTCGATTGCACATTTATTTGGAATTCGTCAATGGGAGTCAGCAGTGTTCAAGATCATCAGTTGTTCGACCTGTTAGTCAAATGCGTTTTGTTAAAATACACTTATCACTTTTTAGTCTTTTAGAGAATGTTGTTTGTGCTGTATTTTTGTCCTGCACCAAGAAATTTTGTTTTACATGCACACGTATAAAAATTGCAGTTTTTATCCAAACCAATCATAGGTTTGAACGTTGTTTTCATTTTAGACTTGATTATATTTTTTCGTTTGGGCTTGTATTATATCTTCCTTAGGGTTTATATGACCTTTTCATTCTAGATCGACTCTTTAAACTCAAGAAACTATCCTAAATTGAGGTAAATTATATGGTATTCTAAATACCGTATCGATATCTAACATCAATGAAGAAAAAAATAATTGTCGAAATCCGGATATGGTGCATCTCATGTTTGCGGTATACCATCTTCTCCGCAAATTCATTGTTTTCAATTAAGATTTATAATACATCTCGTTATCAATTTATTTGGCAATCGTCAATGGGAGTCACCAGGGTTCAAGAATGTCAGTGGTTCGACTTGTTAGTCAAATGCGTTTTGTTAAATTATATATTTTACTTGTTTGTTCTTTTGAAATATGTATAATGAATTATGTTTCATAATGTAAGTATATATTGTCGAGCAACAAAAGATGGAGATCAACATTCAAGATAAAAGGGCAGTGGTGGTATTTTATGTTCAAGTAAAAAAAAAAGAAAAACATTATTATTATTATATTTCGTCTGCAAAAGACTCATCAGTGACGCTCGAATAAAAACAGTTGAAAAGACCAAACAAAGTACGAAGTTGAAGAGCATTGAGGACCAAAAATTCCTAAAAGTTTTGCCAAAAAAAGCTAAGGTAATCTATTCCTGAGGTAGAAAAACTACTGTTCTTTATATTACTCACAAGATGGCTGAGTTCCTGTATTTTCGCCATTCTCTTCTGCAATTTCACATACACTTCTTCAGAACGAATATAGATACCTAATAGCAGTGGCGCATTTACCTTCAGAATGTTTTCCCTTTCACTATAAAAAAGTGCGATATATTTTAAAGTTAAATAACACATATACCGCATTCCAAGGAAAGTTCAAAACGAAATTTCTCTATCAAAAGGCAAAATAATAAGATAAAATACATCAAACGAATGAATAACAACTGTTCGACTTGCATTTTCTTTTGTAGAAAATGGTGGATCAAACCTGGTTTTATCTAGCAAAACCTCTCACTTGTTTGACATTCGCATGAAATTTCATGATATTGACAACAGAACAAACAGACATAATAGGTAAAATGTTATAAATAGAGTTTCAGCAGTAAACATTGTGTTATTATCTCGATCACTTTAAACACAAAGAAATATTTCATCAAGAAAACACAAAAAAGCATATAGGAATCTGATGTTCAGTAGTTGTCGTTTGTTGTTTTGGTTCATAAGTGTTTCTCGTTTCTCGTTTTTTTCTATTATAGATTAAACCGTTGGTTTTTCTGTTTGAATTAGTTTTACACCAGTCATTTTGAGGCCTTTTATAGCTTGCTGTTCGGTGTGAACCAAGGCCGTACTTTGACTTATAACAGTTAAATTTTATCAATTGACTTGGATGGAGAGTCTTCGCATTGGCTCTCATACCACATCTTCTTATAGCTATGTAGACAAAGCCAAAGACAATGCTATAACACCTTATTTATATGATAAACAACGTCAATACCCAGAATCTATACTTTTAGACCATCGTGTATTATTTGTGAAGTTGATATATATATTTGTCAACTGGGTATTGGTATCTTCCCTTAGATCTTTTCGAAAAAGGACGAGACTTTCTTTGACATACCCCTAGTTCATCAACTTTCTGCTGAGACACTGGTGACGTTTAACAAAGTCTGACAATTTTTGAATACCGAGTGAGACGGGAAATGTATATTTCATATGCAGGTGTAGATGGTATATTGACACTAAGGTTGGAGAAATTAACAATTTCAAACTTAAAATCGTATCGTTTGTCACAGATTTTGGTACTGAAATGTCCAATTATGTCAAACCCGCGGTATAGGTCTAAAATTGAGACAGAGAAAGCCTTGTCTGTTTCATTCAAGTTGTATGTGGTATATTACCGGAACCCAAATAAAAGTGTTTGGATTGGTAATGGAAAAACATCGTAAATATATGAATGTGAAATTAAATGATCTGGCTTCTTCGATCGTCTTATTTTCCGATCTATATGTATGTAGAAAAGCGTGGAAAGGGCGAGCACATTTCGTTCCCATAGGAATGCGGACAATTTATTAAAAACGTCTACCATCGAATTTACCAATATGTTGTCAAAAAGAAACTTCAGCATGCTGATCACTGGTTTCGCATTAACCAAATATGCCGTATGGTATCCCAGAATATTTCATGTAAAGCGTATGCTACAATTTTAAGTTGAAAAGCATTATAGACTGTTTATTGGGGCTGATTTTTCAATTTTAGATGGGGAATAGTCGTATAAAATTGAAAATGGAAATGAGGAATGTTTCAAAGAGATGGCAACACGAACAAAGAGCAGACAACACCGAATTCCTTCGAATGACTTTTCAACATAGCGAGAAAAAACCAAACTCGGAGGCAGGCTTCAACTGGTACCCTTAACAAATATTTGTCTTATTTTAGTGAAAATGGATGTCACACTAAACTCCAAAACATCTAAATGAACTTTAATCTTACAAAAAAAACATACAAAAGTAAATACTGTGGGTTTTACATGTTTTTGAGAACTCAACCCTACCCCTATACATGTACCTGAAGCCAATGTATAACAAAAAAAAACCACAAAGGAATACTCAGGGTTGAAAAATCAAAGTTCTGATACAACTAATGATAGAGAAAGATCGAGATTGAGAATCAAATAGAGTTCTCTAGAGTCGTTATTTTAAATGTTTTTTCTCATTAGAATAAATGCACCCATTCTTGTTGTCAAATGTTTTGTGTTTGTACAGTACAGTACTAGTCCAAAAATATAACCAACATTCATAAAGATTGCTCTCCAGCATCTTCCAAATTTAGCCAATACATAGCCATACCTCTATTGACAAGTCAAGATATGTTCCGAAAACTGTAAATGTTACAGTTTTGCACATGGCCAAATCACTCTCTCAATATCAAAATCAGTTTAAATGAATATGATAAAAAAAGT
The DNA here is from genome assembly GCF_963676685.1 of Mytilus edulis. Taxonomy (NCBI): domain Eukaryota; kingdom Metazoa; phylum Mollusca; class Bivalvia; order Mytilida; family Mytilidae; genus Mytilus; species Mytilus edulis. The sequence goes on along the minus strand of NC_092347.1, from coordinate 12,537,184 downwards.
CACCTCTTTTCTTTCATTTCCACCCAATAAAACCTAACAAATGAATGATAAAGAGAAAGAAAAGAAAAAAAATACACGATTATAAAAGGAACTATATTCGTGAACAAAATAAAACGGGGTCATTAATTAAGTTATTGAGCCACTAATACGATGCAGGTAAATTTTATTACGTTTGTAAAGTTGTATGATCAACACGTCGAAAAGAAAAGGATAGGATTCATACAATAAGAGACAATGGTATTTCTTATCATTATTGTTGTCCTTTTTTCATTAATCAACTGGATATATGTATGTTGTAGGCATTTGGTTTTTGATTGATTAATCGCTTGTTTTTTACTAGCCTTTGTATTTTGTATTTTCTAAATTATATGTTATTTCGGTCTCAGACAGGGTAAATACTGTGACATTCCCTGCTTAGAGCTTATATCCCCTCCGCCGAATTCGACGGGAATATAAGCTTTACGCCGGGAAAGTCACAGTATATATCCTGTCTGAGAGCTAAACTACACATATATAACGGATAACCCTTATCTTGATATTTATCGTGTACTTTAATAGTATTTGTGGTCACACCTTACCGGATAGCACGAACAGACGCCTACAGGATGAAAATAAAAGTTGTCCGTTGACAAAATTGTTATCCGTTGGAAGTCCGTTGATGTACTGACCAAATAGAACGGACGCGTAACGAATGCATAACGGACACACACCGAAAATGCACCGTACGAGAAACTGAAACGTACCGGACAGAACGGATGTCGAAAATACACCCAACGGAAAAGTACCGCATTAAACGGACACGCTAACGGAAGCGTACAGGATAAAACGGTTGAACAAGATCTACGGAAAAATTAAAGGCGACATTAATGATACATGTAAATTGCATATATTTTCAAAATGTCTCTGTGTAACTAGTTTTGCTTTGTTCTTCAAAATACCACCAAAGAGCAGTATCTGGCCTACATAAGAGCTGTTTGATAGAGAAGACGTGCTCTTACTCTAAGATCGATTATGAACAATAAGAATTCATGAACCTCAAGAAATCTGACATGCCAATTATTTGCAGTCCTGGCGCGAAATTTTCAATTGGCATTTATCCGTTTGATATCCGCTCATCATCCGTTTTTATTCCGTTATACGTCCGGTAGAAGTCCGTTTCACATTCTTTCCACATCCGTTTTATCTGTCAAACGTCCGGTAGAAGTCCGTTGGTTAATATGTCTACTAGACCTCCAACGGATGTATAACGGATAGGTAACGGATACAAAACGGAAACGAAACGGACGAGTACCGTACAAAAAGGACGTCTTCCGGACGTTCAACGGACACTTCATCCGTTGGACGTCCGTTCACAGTTTTGAAAATACTCCAAATTTTCCAACGGACAGAACGAACTTCGACGGATAAAATGTACGTTAAACGGACAGGGAACAGATATAGACGGACGTCTAACGGATAAGAACGGACGTCTAACGGACATAAAAGGATTGAAAAAAGTCATTCGTAAGGCATCCGTTCGAGCTATCTGTTAAGCTGTGACCGAGGCTGAACATTCACAATGCAGCATATATATTCGTAACATGTTTGATGGTTTTTTTTATTTTTTGAGTATCCATTTAAAGCCTCGGTCACACCTTACAGGATAGCACGAACGGACGCCTAACGGATGAAAATAAAAGTTGTCCGTTGACAAAATTGTTATCCGTTTGGAGTCCGTTGATGTACTGACCGAATAAAACGGACGTGTAACGCATGCATAACGGACACACACCGGATATGCAACGTACGAGAAACGGAAACGTACCGGACAGAACGGATGTCAAACGTACACCCAACGGACGAGTACCGCATATAACGGACACCTAACGGAAGTGTACCGGATATTTAAAACGGATGAACAAGATATACGGAAAATCAAAGGCGACAAGAATAATACATGTAAATCGCATAAATATTCAAAATGTTTCTGTGTAACTGGTTTTGTTTTGTTCTTCAAAATTCCGCTAAAGGGCAGTGTCTGGCCTGAATAAGAACTGTTTGAATGTGAAGACGTGTCTATACTCTAAGATCGATTATGAATAATAAGAATTCATGAACCTTAAGAAATCTGACATACTAATAATTGGCATTTCTGACGCGAAATTTTCAATTGGCATTTATCCGTTTCATATCCGTTCATCGTCCGTTTTATCCGTTATACGTACGGTAGACGTCCGTTTCTCATCCGTTCAACATCCGTTTTATCCGTTAAACGTTCGTTAGAAGTCCGTTGATGAATTCATCTTCCAGACCTCCAACGGATATATAACGGACACGTAACAGATACAAAACGGAAACGAAACGGACGAGTACTGTACAAAACGGACGCCTAACGGACGTTCAATGGACGTTCAACGGACATTTTATCCGTTGGACGTCCGTTCAAAGTTTTGAACATGCTCAAAATGTTCCACCGGACAGAACGGACGTCGACGGATAAAACGTACGCTTAACGGACATGCAACGGATATGGACGGACGTCTAACGGATAAGAACGGACGTCTAACGGACATGAACAGATTGAAAAAAAGTTATCCGTTAGTCGTCCGTTCGAGCTATCCGGTAAGGTGTGACCGAGGCTTTAGCCTCCAATTCAAATTAAGATTTATTGACAACGATCATATCTATATTACAAATAGCATAGAGCGCATACTTCTACAAAAAAGATAATATTTTAAAAGACATTTTACATGTCTAGCTTAAATATTTAGTTTGTCAAAGCTTGCACTGTATGTTTCCTGATCCTAAATTTGTCTGAAAGTCGGCAGATCTTGACCTATATATATATATAGCAAATTGGAATGTCAAAATAAAAGCTTTATAATAAAACTTTGACACAAATAGTCCTGTTTACACTTTTCACATGACTTTAAGTCAAACACATCTTGTGTTGTAACAATGAAGACAATAACAATCAAAAGCAAGGAGTAAACAAGACTCACAAAACAAAAGAACATTTACATCAACAGTTATAAATAATAAATAAGAAACAACACGAACTCCACTAAAAACCGGGAGTGAAATCCGGTGAACTTTATAATTGGGACCAAATATGGCACTCACCGATCGTATTTCTTTAACGATTATTACTTATTATTTTTTTAATATCCGGTAGTAAACTCAATTGAATACCATATTGACATTGTGCTCTGTTGTATGTTATCATCCATGTTTCTTGAACGTTTGTATCATTATAACCGTACATTTAATAGATATAAGACATGAGCTTTTTGTTGTAAAATATTTAAATATGATACAATCATTTTTGTATATATTCGGTCACTGATTTAAAATATTATTTCCACTCTCTCTCTCTCACTCTTTCAGATTTTTTGTTGTGAACTAATTGCACTGCCAATAAAGGATGAACACTTACACTTGACTTTACTCTTGTAAATACTCAATGATAAAATCTACTGCCTTCCCAGAACCTTTCATCAGCAAAACTGGGATGTTTCGCTGAACAGCCTCTTTTATCTGATGAATAGTATATTGATCCCCTTCGACCGCAATCACCAAAACTGGAACTCTCATTTTTATCAAAACTGTAAATGACATTGCATTTTAGTAATATTAGAAAATACATTAATCTTGAAAGACATTTAGGCAAACAAACAATTCAAAAGGAACAAAAGTCAAAACATCATGAACGCATATGTTAATGAAATAGAATTAAAAGCGATTTATGATTAGCACATATGGATTGTATTATAGTGTTATTAACTGGTCGTTTCTGTATTGGCACTGGTATAGATTCAAGGTTTGCTATATTGGCTTCGAGACCCGTAGGGTCGAGGGCGAATACAGCTGACCGAGAATCTATACCAATTCAATTTGTGGTAACGATATCTCTGACCTAATAATTTACCAGTAATACATGGATAACGATCGTTTAAATCTAACACGTCACAGTAGATACAGACATAGCGAACGAGTTGTGAAATGAAAACACCGTATATAAGATGGTGCCAATAGTTAAAAAATTGTTTCATCAATAAGTTACCATATAAGGACTTTTTTTAAATGAAAGAGATTAAATTAATAGCACCCTGAGATTGATATTTTCACTTAGGTTTCTTTATTTTATAGCACCCTCAACGGAGTTGGAGTGACATATTGTTATTCTGTGTTTATTTTTATTTGTCTTCGAATTTCAATGTGTTGTCCACTCTCAAAATTGAACGCACCCATGTTGAACAACATACATATTCGACAAATATTGAATACCTTTTTCATTTTCTTTTGACAATAACGGGGTATATTCTGCTGAAAGTTTTTCCAAAAAATGGCACACATATCTGTTGAACCATTTGTATCTCCTTGGATGTGGTTTTTGGTCATCTTCGAAATCTGATTTCAGAGAAATACACCAATTTGGTTCTGTGACCTTATCTTTACCTTTCTGTTTCAATAAAAAGAAGTCAAATGATAAAAAATGCAAACAATACATCTTTACCTGAATCAAATGTGTCCTTCAACCAACGCCTGAAAAGTATTTTGCTACATGTTTATCCTTAAATTGAGAATGGAAATGGGGAATGGGTCAAAGAGACAACAACCCGACCATAGAGCAGACAACAGCCTAAGGCCACCAATGGGTCTTCAATGCAGCGAGAAAATCCCGCGCCCGGAAGCGTCCTGCAGCTGGCCACCGTTTCGTAAAAGGTCGTAAATCGTGAAAAAGGTCGAACGACCATCTTAACGATATGCGACCGTTTCACAAAGAATAACGATTTGCGACTTACGAGAAATATTGGTCGTAAATTCCCGACTGGGTCTAAGCAGTCGTAGATCGGTAAATTTGCCAAACGCGGGAATATTAATGGAAGTCGTAGACTTGCGTGAGGTTCAATTATCAATCTAACATTAAGATGTCATTCAAATCCAGCCCGTTTTCGGGTGTTAAATCCTTTTATTTTTTAATAATTTGAGCTCCTGCCATTTTGTCACAATCACTAGTAAACAATTTATCTCCCTTGAAAGACTTTAAAAATAAGAAACAAAACGGTAAACGGTCATGTATAACGATACGTGTTTTTCATCTTTGAAATTGAATAATAAATGTCCATCCTGATAGGTTTCATATTATAACGGTATTTTTATATACATAGATTGTACTTCATATACAAAAAATGCTCCGTGTCCAAACAATAAAATTTGAACATTTAATTTGGTATGAGAACAAATTATGATGAAAATACATCAATCATCCCAACTAAAAAAAATATGTAGACCTCCTGTATTTGTTTATATCACGAGGTCAACATCAGAAATCATTAAATTGGAAAATTTTGTTTATAAATACACCTTTTGCATTTTTCTAGTACACACATAGAAACAAAATTGCAAAATATTTCAGGACAACAATATTCATTGAATTCATTTCACGATGTTACAATATTTCTTTTTACATCTGTGAATCTGTTGTTTATGCTCACCCCGACCAGGAACATAAGTTATTAGAAATGACATGTTCTCAGTCCGACCGCAGTGGCGGATCCAAAGAGGGGCGTAGAGGGCGTACGCCCCCCTTTTTGCTTGGACTTTTTTGTTTTTAAATTTGTAAAAATGATTAATCAGACTAAGACTTCGTGAAATTTACCATTTCCCGTGTATTTTGTTTTTTATGCCACAATTCTTAACTTATAACGATATTTTTCGTTCGTAGCTACTGTAATATACTATTGATTATGTCCAAGTCATGTGATTCAAAACGGCGGAGTTAACCAGTGCGTCGAAAAAAACGTCATTCAGTCATTTTGAAATTCAGATTACAGTAACACTTGCTTATGCTGAGGGTGACAAGTATGACACCTTCAAAGTGACAAAGGATTGGGCAAGAACGTACTGACTTCTATTTCATAATTCCACCAAACAGAAAGTAATATTCTATTGCACTCTCGTGAAAGTTCCACAACAATATTATTTATCTACGAAAACATGTTTAAGCCCAAACGCCCAGCCTATTGATAACATAGCTGAAAATGATCCCCAGTCAGTAAGCTCTAGATATATTTAAAGTCTAAGGGACGGACTATTTGTATTTGATTTGAGCGGGGAGTCTGAGAAGTTTGAGAGAAAAAAATCTTACCCAGATTTTTGTCTTAATCAAAAATTCTGGTCGTATAAATCTGGATTGTAAACAATAAGTTTGTCCACTCATTTGCTATTAGAAACAAAAATTTCAAACATAATTATTTAGCATAAAATGAACATGATGAATAATAAACGGGTGTTATTTTTTGGTGCCGGGGTTTGCATGTAAATGCCATATCTGACCGGAATATTTGTTTTGCCGAACTGATGTATTGAATACTTTTTCAAGGCCCGGCTGCAACCTGCCTGCTGGGTGTGACCGTTATGTCTCCATTTGTCGACCGTCATTCATAAATTCGTTGTCCTTTCAGACTCATTCGTAGACTTTGGTTAATTCTGAACCCTCACTTCCCTTGTTGGCTGAAACATTTCAACCAAACATTTGGACAAAAATGGTTCGTTTGTTTTTAACTCGTGTTTGTCGTATTGTAAATTTCATCGATAGCCCGGCGTATATATCTTGTTTACAACACACAAAAAATGTGAGGTTATACAAATTAAACAAACGAGAATTGTCCATGTCCATTTTTTACTGACAACTCTCACATCAAATATATTAGTACATAGCTTTCGATCTATCCAATCATTTTATGATAGACATTTAATGGGGAGAATACGGCATCAAAAATGTCCGACCCTTACACTTTACAGCAACTATGAAATATACATGCCCAACTTTAGGAACCGTGTGAAAAGTTCATTGTACACTTATTTTATGTTTTTTAGCCTTAAAAAAGTCCCGCAACTATATCACTATACTCGCTCCGCTCGGCGAATTCATAATTTACTTCGCCCCCCCTCTTTCCAATATCCTGGATCCGCCCGTGGACCGGGCAGATAAGTTAACTTATATATACTCCACGGCTCCTGTTTAAGTTTTATTGTTAAGTACAGAAAATTTTTTGGTCGTAAATAGCTACCACGTGGGCGGCGGCGTCGTCGTCTGCGTCGTCGTCGTCCGAATACTTTTAGTTTTCGCACTCTAACTTTAATAAAAGTAAATAGAAATTTTAACACAATGTTTATGACCACAAAAGGAAGGTTTGGATTGATTTTGGGAGTTTTGGTCCCAACATTTTAGGAATTAGGGGCCAAAAAGGGCCAAAATAAGCATGTTCTTGGTTTTCGCACTATAACTTTAGTTTTTAAGAGATTATTTTCAAAGAATTGGTGATATATATAATTATAAAATTTGGCGTTATAAGGTTACATTTTTAGTAGAACAGGCAAAGAAAAAATATTTCCAAAATGCTATTTCAAATTGTAAAGATAGTAAAACTATTTGGAAGTATGTCAAAAGTCTAAATCCTAAAAAAGTACATAATAATATCACGCATTTAGAATATAAAAATAGTGTAATTCAAAATGATGTTGGTATAGCAAATACATTTAATGTGCATTTCACAATAGTTGATGACAAATTATGTAATAATGATGATGGTGCCAGATTTGATGCACTCAATAAATTTGTAAAATCAAAGTTACAAACGGGTAGTGAAAAATTCATTATACCAGAAATGAGTATTTTAGATGTAAACATGTATTTAAAAAAACTTGACAAGTCTAAAGCAACTGGTTTAGATGATGTCGAACCAACTATTTTGAGTATGTGCAGCGATGTCATTGCACCAGCCTTGACATATATATTTAATCTAAGCATCAAAAGTGGTAAATTTCCAAGTATTTTTAAAACTGCAAGAGTTTGCCCAATTTTTAAAAGTGGCGATGCCTGTAATCCTGATAATTATAGACCAATAGCAGTTTTGCCTGGTCTCTCAAAAATCATAAAACGACATATAGCTAATAGTTTGTATATATTTTTAAATAGTAATGAGCTTCTTAATACTACACAGTCAAGTTTCAGACCTAAACTTTCGTGTACTACTGCACTTACTAAATTAGTAGATGAATGGTTGGCAAATATAGATAATGGAGAGATAAACGGAGTTATATTTTTAGATTTAAAGAAAGCTTTTGATCTGGTTAATCATATAATTTTATTGAAAAAACTTGAAAATTATAATGTTTCAAATTGTACACTAGACTGGTTTAAGTCATACTTGTTTGAACGAAACCAACAAGTTAAGGTCAATAACGTCATGTCTAATACTAAATGCATAAAAAACTGGGGTACCACAAGGTTCTGTTCTGGGCCCTCTGTTATTTATGTTATATATCAATGATTTACCACTTAATATAGAACATTCATTAATAGATTTATATGCAGATGATTCTACATTACATTGTAAAGGTAATAATTTACTTCAGTTAACTTCGTACCTTCAAAATGATATTCATGTAATTGAAAACTGGTGTTCGCAAAATTGTATCATGAAATTAAATGCCAAAAAGTGTAAATCAATGATTGTTGGTTCAAAACAAAGGTTTTGTTCAACTCGAAACAGTTTAGATATTTCAAATGAACAAATAGAAAATGTAGATTGTGAAAAACTTCTTGTTTTATATATTGACAAAAACCTAAACAAATATGTATACTAGTTCAGTTAAAATGGACGTCATACTAAACTCTGAATTATACACAAGAAACTAAAATAAAAAATAAAACCAGACTAGCAAAGGCCACAGGCTCCTGACTTGGGACAGGCGCAAAATTGCGACGGGTTTAAATATGTTTTTTTTTTTTTTTTTATCTCAATCGTCCCCGTATATTTTTGGCCAATGTAGAAAAAACAAACGCACAACAATACGCACAGTAAAACTCAGTGTAAGAGTCCGAGTCCGATGTCAGAATATGAAACAAAGGAAAATAAACAAAATGACAATGATACATAAATAACAGCAGACTACTAGCAGTTTCTGACATGCCAGCTCCAGACCTCAATCAAACTGATTGAAAGATCATGTTGTCTTCATATGAATATCAGGCACAATCCTTCCTGTTAGGGGTTAAGTAGTATACCATCATAACATATATGAAAAGAACATACAATGTAACCCGTGTCATGCCAACAACTGGTTTTAGAATAAATGTGTTTAATTCCGATGCAAAGACCCTATAAGTGAATCAATATTTAAACCAAAATATACAATCTTTAATGACCAGACTACAGTATCGTAACTTTATCACTTCTTAATAAGGCTTTTTAATTTCCATTCTCAAATTTACTTTTTAAAGGTTTTCTTAGCTTTTGAGGTGAATACTTATATTGTTTGTGCTTTGTAAAGAATTTTACTATGAAAGATTGGATTTGAAATACCTGAACATATAAGATGTCTGCATGTTGAGTTATATTTACGAATGATTTCCTTATACTGATGATAAAATTTAGTAAATGTTTTGATTAGTTTATGATATCCAAAACTCTGGTGTAATAATTTTTCAGTAATAAATAAATTTTTCTCGCCAAATTATAATACGTTGTTACATACACGAGCGTACAAGTTGAGATATATAAACATCATAATTATGATGATGACAAGGGAACGTTACAATCTAAAAATGAATAATTAACGATAGGAAATTAAAAATCATCTCTTAAATCATAATTGTTTGTATTAAGCTTCAACAGGATAAATTGCTTTAGTATACATACAGAAGTCGTCATTATTGACAGCCAATATATCATCCAAATATCTAAAAGTATTGTCAAATTTTTGTGTCAAATGTTGTTTCGATGGGTCTTTGCTGATTTTAGTCATAAATTGTAACTCATAACAAAACAAAACAAAGCAGGTCCGCAATAAGTGGTGCACTGTTAGTCCACATTGGAATTCCAATGACTTGACGATAAGCAGAATCTCCAAAGCAAACCAAAATGTTATCAAGTAAAAATTCAAGCGCAGATACAGTATCAAAGCATGTCCAATTAACATAGTTTTTTTGTTTGTTGGTCCTAAAAAATTACCTAAAAGAGTTTGAACTATGAAAAATATTTAATGATACGATATTCTCGTGCTTGCATTTCCTATCATGATTTTCTTGATAGAGAGTTGTTGCTCACAAGGAAGCTAATAAATCAAGAGTTCCAAATGGTGAAGTTGAAATCATCTCTTCGTAAATTTTACGGACGCCATCACGAGGTGGTTGACCGTTATGGAATAACCGTTTCACAAATGATATCGGATATGTTCCTTACGTTTTAACTACAGTCCCCTTCCCTCTCATAAATGTGACCTACCGAATTATACTATTTACCGGATTTGTTATCTCATAAGCAACACGACGGATGCCACATGTGGAGCAGGATCTGCTTGCCCTTCCAGTGCACCTGGGATCACCCCTAGTTTTTGGTGGGGTTCGTGTTGTTTATTCTTTAGTTTTCTATGTTGTGTTATGTGTATTATTGTTTGTCTGTTTGTCCTTTTCCTTTTAAGCCATGGCGTTGTCAGTTTATTGTTGATTTATGAGTTTGACTGTCCCTCTGGTATCTTTCGTTCCTCTTTTAAGCATTTGTGAGGGGAAAAAAAACAATCAGATACCAACCGATTACAAGGCTCGCGGGTACGAACTTGCATTACAATAAACTAATAATAGCAAAATACAAAAGCTTTGCTTAAAAATATATAACTGTCTTTATTAGACATGTTCTGTACAAATTAAAGATAGCAATCATGTCTCTGTTTGTATTGAACTTTGAAGGCTGCAAATAATAAAAATGTTATAATTATCATTAAATCATAAAATTTGTACCTTTTCAATTTTTTTCGCTGGTCGTATTGCAATCAGAGTGTTGTTGTTAAACGTTTCTTTATTCTTATTTTTTGGTTCTGTTGGCGATTTAGTATTTGATGTTTCTCTGAATGCATCATATATCAGTCTGCTAATACCACCAGTTTTACCTCGGTAAATTACCCAACTCTCTGAACATAAATTAGTATAAAAAAACATGTATGTATAAAGAAAAGAAAAACGATGAGAAACCAAATCTCACTGTATTTAATTGCAACAATCTAAAACATAAACAGTGGGCAATTGTTGATAGAAGGAGAACAAATTTAAGTAATATTATATTTAAAAAAAGACTTATTAAACCGCTTTTTTTTTTCTTTACTTCTGTATTTTTTTGTGAGATTTGGCTATTGATTGCCATAAAGGTGCCCTTGGTAAAACTAACTTATTTTGATTTTAGAAATGTTTATGTATGTTGTTGAACTGATTGAATTTGCAAAATCATAAAAAAAAAACATTTATTCTTTAATTTAAACAATTTACAAAAAAACAATAAATTCTTATTATTGCTAATATTTAAATGAATAACTTATTTTCCTTACTTTTGACTCCTTGTATAGATTGCAAAAGTCCAGATGTGAAAGCTACTGTATTCCATGGTTTTGGAACGTAACTCTCCGAGTCACCAATTATTGATAATACTAGCCCTGGAAAACAGTTGTCAGTTCCACCAGCAGCTTCTAGTAGTTCTTTAAGTTTACTTAAAATTGGACTTTCATCTTCACTCGTGATGCTAGTTTGGTTAAGTATTACTTCATTAGGTTTCCTAAAATTGACTTGCAACACTATTTTAATTAAACATGATGAACCTCGTTACGAAAAGGACTTTATAATTTAAATGTATTGTGCAATACATTAACTTTGTCAAAACCTTCAAAACCATATGTGTACATTAACAATCGAATTATTAATTGACACTTCTGCTTTAGCTACAAAACTATATCATGTTTATTATACAGCGAAATAATGTTTTGGATTTATTTACACAATAAACATGAGCTTCAAATGGATTATAATCCTTTTAAAAATAAAATTTAAATGTGTTTTCAAGATTTATTCAATGCTCAATTCTTTGAAACATACGCTTTGCACTTACCTTGAATTGTTATTACTCATTGCTTAAGTGCCACTGAATAACTGTTGTATGAACATCGAAGTACTGGTGTCCAATAACTACAACCTGTAGAGTAACATTATGCAATACAAATAGTCTGATTAATCAATGTTTAATTGAGGTCAACCTTTGAAGCAATTTGTAGTCTTGTTCAAGTATAAATACAGTAAAGTGACATTTTAACATTTTCTGGAATAAGAATTTTGAAAGAAGAAATGTGCAAAGATATATCTTTAACACTACAATATAAAATTTAAAAATGCACTTTCAGGGTTTTTGCTTGTGTTATGTGGTTCAGTTGACGATTTTACAATGTTTGTTTGAATGATTCTGAAAGAGTTGTTCCCTTTAAATTGTAACTAAAATACTTAATTTATTTCTATGAATTAATGAGCATATATGATCTTGTGTCCCAACAATTATTTTTACAAAATCCTTGTTTATTTTTAAATTCGCTCTGAGGGTTTTCTGATATTTTTTTGATCAGTTTTAAACAGTTTATATTAAAGTTCCTCTACTACTCTTAATTCTCACAATAGAGGGGATGAAAGTTACCAATTCGAAACATTTTCTATAATTGACCTTTTTTCAATTATCTGAGATTCTAATCTGACAACAAAAACGTAACGTTGACATTGGTACAGATATCATGAGGTCAAGATCTAATTAGCTCTTTCAGATGTACATGTTCACCATAATATCATTCCATACGCCAAATGTAGTTATCTTAATTATTATTTTATTAGTATGTAAAAATCAAATCTACATGTAACGTTGCCAAATACAAATTCTTTATGTGCCTGTCCAAAGTCAGGAGCCCGTAGTTAAAGGTTTTCGTTGGTTCATGTCTGTCATATCTGTCATATTTGTTTTTCGTAAATTGATTGGTTATAAATTAGGTCGTTAGTTTCTCAACTGAGTTGTTTTTTATATTTTCATGACGGGACCCGTTATTGCCGACCATACAGTCTGGCTTTTCTGCATAGTTTAACGCCCTACTGGCTTACATCCACTTCATTTGAACATTGGTGGATAGTTGTCTCATCAAACCACTTCTCCTTATTTTCATTATTACCAAAAAAATCTTACAAATTATATCAATTTTAAATGAACCCTGAAAGACGGTCATTTACAACAAACAATCATTTGATAAACACAAAATGGTTTACCTTTTTTCTGAGAGTATACGAAAAAAAAAACGACCTTTCCAATGAAATATTAAATTGACTAATGGATCATTGAAATTGGGTCAAATCTCAGTCTAATGTAGACATCTTACAATCATACAATAAGCTAATGTTATTGATCTTCTCATGATAGTATCGGAGAAACGGACCTAACAACAAAAAGTAACGTTGACAAATTGACCATGAATGAGGTATAGGGGAGATGAATTCTTTCTACTAGACATGCAGACTGTAAATTGATTGCATATCAAAAGTATAGTAATTCTATTTCTAATAATAAGCTAGTGTTGAAAAATAATATAGCCGCGTATCAATGACAATTAGGCCCAGTAAAATTTGCATTAAACGAGCAAAAAGGTTGTGAACATAAGGCATCTCCATTCACGGTATGAAGTATCATGGTACTCAACCTTCTGATTGTTAGTAAAAGGCCGAATACAAGTAGCGTTCATTTCTGGCCGATTGACGTTTCTCAGTATGAACAGTCAATTTTAAAAAAAAAAAAAGCTTTTTATGCTATAGGTATTGCAGACATTTTAGTGATAGGGGAAAATCTGATAACATATTACTTGGTTCTTTTTAAGAAAAGATTTAACAATATACTAGTAGTGGATATCAAAAAGTCATAGGTAACATTTAAAAGGGAAATAATAGAAAGAATTCAAGTACTGTTCGTGTCAGACCACCAATTAACCGACATAAGTTTATAAAATGCTAGTAAAAGTCTTTTGATTCTGATTTTAAAAAAAAACTGATCCATGTTTATTTGTGCATAAATTTGCAAAACAATTAAAGAGATGTGCTCAAATAGTATTCTAATGAAAGTTTGATGGTAGCCAACATAATGATTAAGATTTGACAAAATAAAGGTTAAAAAGTGTTTCTAACGTTTATCTTTGTAGAAACTATATTGTTCTGTTTCATTGGAGGGAGGTAGTTTATTGTGACTTTTGCTAATCATCATTGACCTAAAGAATCAACAATTAAATTTCGAAACACTCTGCACATGGTCCCACCGAATTTATGTATTTTTGTTTCACTTACTCATACCGCGTTTCTCTAATTGGAATACGAGAATGTCTCTTAATGCGGAAAAGTTAACAGAACACAACAATATAAGATTTATATGGTCCATGTACGAAATGTTCTAATCAATCACGAGTTCATTTGCATTGAAATATGGTCTTATTTTGTAACTAAAAATATGTTTTCCTTTATATAACTTGACTACTGGATTGCTTATGTTGCAACATTCAGTTAATCTAACAATAAAATCTGAACTTTATCATCGGTGTCTCATTTTCGAGAGAGTGGAACGTTTTCAAACCCGATGTTTCGGTAAGATTAATTATTGACATGTGCAGTTTGAATACATTATTTCATTTATAATCCAATCATTTTATCTTTGGTTTTCTTATTTTAAAATCAAGGTTTTTCATTTATTAGATAAGTACGTTTAAATAGAAAATATGGGTCTATTTATGCAATTGGACACACATTTATGAAGGAAAATTAAAAATTGCAGTTTTATTTCAAGGTTTAAAATTGTTGAACAATTAAAGAGGTTAAAAACCCATGCCATGTAATCAATAGCCGCTATATCATATTGCATGCTTTTTATATAGCTTGAATCAATAATGCTCCGCAATTTCGTTTTTATTTGGTCTATTTAACTTTTTACTTAGAGCGTCACTGGTGAGTAGTTTGAAGACTGAAAGTGCGTTAAACGAACAAACCTTTAAGCCTGATATCTATGACGAGTAAAACCAGAACGAAAGACAAAAACAAACTGACAACGTCATGACTTAAAATGAAATAACTTAAAAGAAAAAGAAAAACAGACAAACAATAGTACACAAAAAACAACATAGAAAACTAAATTCTAAACAACACGAACACCACCAAAAACTTTGGTGATCTCAGGTGCTCTGAAAAGTTAAGCAGATCCTGCTCAACATGTGGCACCCGTCGTGTTGTTAATTTACTTAGGGACAAGTCAAATTCCGTTGGTCACGTTCGTAAAAAGGGGAATGGGTGTAGTTACGACATTTGGAATTTATCTTTCCCAAGAGTGTACGTTACATTTTTTCAAATAGATATAAAGACAAATACATGTTGTTTCTCAATTTTCATTGTAAAATAAAAAGAAAAAGAAAGTGCAAATGCTATTAATAAATCTTAGTGCTCTTTTAAATATTGGGGAAAGAGAACGAAGTTTAAGAAAAGTACAAACGATAATTATTATCTAATCATCACCTTTCAACTTTCAAATTTAACTTTCACTCATGTCGATATTGAACATTTAGAAACAACGCAGGTGTCTTCTGTTGGCTAAAATGTCACCTACAGAACATCATAAATTGCATATGACAACTGACCCGAGGTATTAAATGTTTACTAATATAATGCATACCCATTTTAAAATGAGCATAGAGCATGGCATGATAGAATTATTTCGATTCTAATAGTAATAGTTTGAACTTTTGTACTTCGAAACGGACTTATAGTACATGTAGACTCGAAATGTCGCCATTTTGATTTGATGAACCAAAAACGTTATAGAAAATCAGCAATTTATCTATAACAGAAACATTTAAACTTACTGTTAGAAAATATTTATTTAATTTCCTAGCGAGCAACACCATCAAAAATATGTCCATTTTGATCTCTGGCGTTGTTCAAAATTCATCTGACGTTGCAATTTCAATTGTGACGTCAATCACGTGCAGCCCGTGTTCTATTCGAATTAGAACATGGCTTTGTACCCAAAGCTAAAGAAGAACGTCATATTAGAATTTGACTTACTATATACTAAAATATAAGTTCACGTATACACCTTCCATGGAGTTCAGTTTTTGCGTGATTTTACTTTTTAGATTAATGGTATACTGTTGCTATTATTCAAAAAGAATATAAGAAGGTATGTCATATGAATCATCAACTATTCATTTCTGTCATACATAAGAGGGTCTTATTCATCCTTAAATCAGAAAGACGAAAGTATGGATTTATTTTGGAATCGAGGAGGTGATAAGGTGATGGATTTAAGTCACTGTACAGAGTAAACGTATACAATAATACTTGAAATTGCCTTACCTAAAATAGGCAGAAACAAAACAGAATTTTAAAATGAATTTATTTATTTGTCTAAACATAGCACAATGCTGTGATCGGATTTAAATAATGTTTCCTCTCTTGCATAAAATGCAACGAACGATAACTGGTATCTGACAGCTACTTGCCCTCGGTCCCTGGTACAACCGGTGTCCAAAATAAACATACATTTACAATTTGCAAATTATCTTTTAAAAAAAAACATTTAAACACTTCTATTATTATTTGTTTTGCCAAATTATCAATATTTGTTAAATCCTTGAAATTAACAGACTTGCTATATAATTTGAATAACCGATTAAATTGCAGAATAATCGTCTATTTAAACACATTATTTGAACATGAAAAATTATATTAATACCTTTTTATTGTACGTATAATCACCATTAACCATGTCTTAATCATCTAAGTGTGTTCAGTACGCCTATAGTCATCCAAAATATCAAATCAACACTGGATAAATGATCATAAATATCATGCGTCCGAAGCCATATTCTGGCTTCACCTCTTTAAGGAACACTCAAAACTGAATATTGAAATCTGAGGATGCATTAGAATCGGAACAGTTCAAGACCGAAAAGGACATAGCATAATAACCAAAAGCATCTATGGTTAACTCGATAGAGAGTTGAACCCTTGTTAACTAAACAATCCTGAAAGTTATATTCGGACAATTTTAGAAATATTTGTTTTAAATTATGTCAGTACTGAAGGTATTGACTACGAAGCTGATGATACTTTTGGGGACTAATAGCCCACCAGCATCAACGTGCGTATGTTGTTCTATTCTCTTACATTTTTACTTGGAGAAGAGTACCAGTTAGACCTGTATTAATGTCAGCTAGATATTCTGTTCTTGTGAAATTTTCAGATATTTCGTGTTCGAGCATGTGCGCATTTGATTTTGAAAAGAAATGAGGAATATTTGTTATTTTGAATTAATAGTTTATTGTTAAAAGATTGTAGTTTAGAAATATGTGTATTATTTTATAATTATTAACTAGACATTACTTAAATTTTGTTTTAAATATTTTTTAACAAACTAGTACTTACATTTACTGCATCGTAGACATTTATTAAATGCGCACTATTTAATCTTTTTTTTTAGAATTTATATTGATTCAATTTACTGATTTTGCAACCAAGGTCCTTTCTCTTATCAGATATATAAATTAACAGAGGGTTGCGTCAATCTAAACAATTAGACACATTTTTAAAGGGAACATTCAAAATTGCAGATTTTATTTTACATGATTGCAAAAAGTAAACGGGTTGAAGAGACACGCTAAATAATCAATACATGTTATACCGTATACCGACATGATATCATATATCTTCTTTTCAATGACGAGAGTGACATTTTGTCAAATAAACATTATAACGTATGCAAATATTGTCATAGTAAAATAAAACAAATGCGCAAATGTAAAAACCAAAATCTTTTCGTATTGTTATTGAGGAATGAACTAGTGTATACATCTTGTGCAAATCCAGAGTTCGATCAACATACTTATAAAAATTTACGCTTTTAAAAAATTATACGCACATGTTTGGTTCCCTTATTAACGCTCCTTTGTCAAGATAACAAAATCTATATCCTAACATTAATTTAGTTTCCTATTGTTTCCAAGGCGATCTGAGTCTCTCGGCTACAAAACCACGTATTCATGGTAAACTCTACCTAAATTGATATGAAGTCATTGTATATGGGCTTCTAATATTGAAAATGGTGTGACATCGCAGAGCAAATTATGTGGAACGTTAATCAGGTCAGTCTTCGAATAAACATTAGGATTGAAACATATGTTGATATAGTTAAAATAACAACAATTCCAAACTTCAAGGAAATTCAAACCGAAAGGTCTCTTATAAAATGGCAAAATTAAATAAAACCTCAAACACATCAAACGAACGAATAACACAGCCCATTGAACCAATTATTACAAAATTTCACAAAAAGACATGATACCTACCAAATATAATATAAGAAATACTGGTGATTCATGTTATGAAGCTGACATCTTATTATATGCATACACAAGGGCAGAAACCATAGCGATTACCTTATATTACAGGTATATTTTTCATAAAAGTTGTATGATTGCCAATGAGACAACTCTTCCCATGAGACCATATGACACAGAAATTAACTAGTTTAGGTCATCGTGCAGCCTTTCACAATGAAAAAAGCCAATACCTGGTGCAGTGGTGTAACAGAAAAAAAAAGACCTATACAAAAGAATAAACACACAACGCATATGATCAACAACAACATACAGCAAACACACAATTGCAGACTTCGGACTTGTGACAGGCAAATATATACTGTAACAGAACGTGGTGGTAATAAACATGTTAGCTGACGCACAACATTCTCCTGAAACGTGGGACAGTGGTTTCACAGTACAACATAAGAACAAAATATATTTCAAACAAGAATGCGTCCTCAGTACACGAATGCCCCACTCGCACTATCATTTTCTATGTTCAGTGGACCGTAAAATTGGGGTAAAATCTCTAATTTGGCATTACAATTAGAAAGATCATATCATAGGGAACATGTGTACCAAATTTGAAGTCGATTGGACTTCAACTTCATCAAAAACTACCTCGACCAAAAACTTTAACCTGAAGCGGGACAGACGGACGAACGAACGAACAGACGGACGAACGGACGCACAGACCAGAAAACATAATGCCCCTCTACTATCGTAGGTGGGGCATAAAAATCAGTTGAAAAGGGCTGTACCCATCAGATGGATACAAATAGAAATAGATCTAACAAGAGTGGACGTGGTCGGGTATTTATACATCCCAACAACAAAAAGACATATAGTTTACCTCCAAAATAGCCTAAACATAAACATTTTACCTGTCCTTAATATTCATTTGGAACTGCAAAAAGTTTGAGGGAATAAAATCTAACCCAAGAGTATTTGAAGCCACGCTGTTAAAAAAACAAACATTTAGAAGTTGTGTTCAGAAAAAATAGTATGTCCTGATTTAAAAAAAAGAAGAGTCGAATGATTACAAAGGGACATTCAAACTCATAAGTTGAAAATAAACTGACAAAGCATGGCTAGAAAGGACAAAGAAAAACGATGTTTAATGATAACATACGAACAACAACCTACGAAAGATAAAATGACGCATATATATAGCCGTTATTCCTTGTACATTGAGTTATACCTTTACCATGTATTCCAGGCTTTAAAAATGTCCAACTTGATAAAAAGGTAAAACAATTCAAAAGAAAAATAAAAAACCAATTGTTCAGAAAATGATCTATTTTGATACACAAAAAAAATCGGTTTAGGATGTCAGTTACATCGTCAAATGATAGCTTATTGTACCCAGATTTCAAATATATGGTTTCTAGACATTTTTTTTAAAAGGGAGATAATTGCTACTTCCGGTTTGAAAAATATCACTTCCGGTGTTATTTGATAGTATACTTGACACTGATTCCAAAAATATACATGGTTCTATATACTTACATAAGGTCACTTTTGATTGGCTTTTCCAATGTCATATGGCTTGCAACCTAATGTAAAGTTCCATGGCTTTATAATGTATAATATATGAATTAAAATCAAAGATTAAAATCTAGAATATCAAACTTACCTATGACCTTGGCTTCATTTTGAAGGTCATAAATTAAGGACCACTAATCAAAAGACACTACGTCTTTAGTATATATGGTGAATGAGTTATATCACCATACGTGTAGTTTTAAAGTCATGTGAAAATTTAACTTGAAAAAAAGAATTGCAAATGTTTTTATCATAAAACTTATGTACAATATATGCACTTTTTTGTCAAAATTTAGAAGAAATTTAATTTGTTTTTAATTAGATATAGGAAGATGTGGTACGAGTGCCAATGAGACAACTCTCCATCCAAATAACAATTTATAAAAGCAAACCACTATAAGTCAGGGCCGTAACTACAATGAGGCAAATGAGGCAAATGCCTCATGTTGGAAATTTAAAAAATATAAAAAAGAAATTAAAAAAAATGGAACAAAAGATTGTCTTTATTTCGAATTGTTTTCACGGAAAGTGTCTTGCAAGAAGCATTAACTTCACCCTGTGATGTCGCCCCTGTATGTTTTTCGCGATCAATGTTTCTATTTTACTTTTAGTTTTCAGAGTTGATGGTCTATTGTTTGTACATCTGTGTCGCGGGCATGCCTATTGTTCATTTATTGTCATACTTTACGACTATATTCTGAGTGTTGATTTTTATTTGTTAATGTGTTCAATGTTGCATGTCCACAGATGTCCAGACATTGTGCGAGAAAATATTTTTAGAATATACGATGCTACTTGACACAGAAAAAAATAGTCGTTTCAGCATGGAAAATTGAACTTGATATCAAAGAATACAAAAATGCCTTTTTTATATATAAAACCACAGGGGCTTGGGTATATGATACAAATATTTTTTTATTTTTTTGTTGTTGATTTAAATATTAAATTTTCTATATTTATAATACATATCTATCACTTCTGTGCATGTCTCCTCTAGTTTTGAGTGATTGAAACGACTCAGAGAAAATACCTTTAAACGACTCAGAAAAATACCCAACTTTTCTTAGTATGGATTGTAAAATTGGGTATTTTCTCCGAGTCGTTTAAAATAGATAAAACTAGATAGCTGAAATGGTTTCAATTAAAGTAAGATCACCAAACTCCCGGTATCAAATAATTTGAAAAAAACAACAATGTATTGTCATATGACCTTTTACAACGAAGGGTTAAACTTGCATTAAGTCGTGTTCAGACACTTTAAACGAAAGTTAAGGAATATGCCAGGAGTCAACGTGCACGGGACCTAATCACACATAAAGTCAATGCATAGAAAAGAATACAAATGATCTATGGTCAAAGTTTTTATTTCTGTTCTTCATCTTCAATGATATTTGCTGGAGGGTCTTCAATAATAAAAGAATCTTTAATACCGTAAAACAAGGCCCCGATTGTCCCTAATCAGTACTAATACTAAAAGTATAATACTGCACTGTCACTTTATTAAAAGAAGTCATAAAAAATCACCAAAGTCAGCACAATACAAGACAAGAACAGACAGACAGATCCGGTATTAATGATTATGAGAATTACGATTTTTGCTTTATCCTACATACAATAAATCTATGTTTTTGCTTTGAGACCAGAATATTGTCGAAAAAATAGCTAAAATCATTTGCGTTTCGATGTAAGAAAGAGTCACGGGAAACGTTCAGAATGCACGATATTGCGTTATTTTTCTTGAGCGGCCCCCAGACCCCTCGCCAAATTTTTTTCGCCTCGCTTCGCTCGGCAAATATATTTTGCCTAACGTTTAAAAGAGGCTAGTTACGGCCCTGTATGTCAATGCAATGTACGGCCTTCAACACGGAGCCTTGGCTCACACCGAACAACAAGCTATAAATGGTCCCAAACTTACTAAACGTGTAAAACCATTCAAACGGGAAAACCAACGGTCTAATACACCTTATCACTATTTGTCCGCCATTGCTGGAAATCACACAGGTTCCCGTAAAATTTTGACGTCATAAAACAAAATGTCTGACGCCACAATGGAACAGTGATTGTTGTTGACGTCAAAAGTTCAAGCGGACGGGTCAGCCGGGAATAGCGATAAGGTGTATATATATATTGCAACGAAATGGGGGGTCCCTTGAAATGGAACTTGTTTTCCCTAAAATTGTGTGATGATGTTGTTAAAGCCTTACCGTTAATTGACTGTTTTTATTATATATTTCTTGCATAACTATGTTTGTTAACTTTTATTATTCTTGTCCATGCTTTTACAATCGGAACACCTGTGAATTGTTTACTTCAAATGAAGTACACCAATGACGTCATATATAACCTATTTTTATTATGACGTCGGCTCTGGCTTTGGTAATTTCGGTAAATGGTAAGCCGAAATGGTAAATGGTAAACCATTTCGGTAAATGGTTTACCTAAGTATAAATACGGCGGAGAAAACCGATAAGACTTTAGTACGACTTTACCCTGGGCAAGTAACACACGCTAATTCCAAGCGATTTAAATTATACATGTACCGTAACCATTTACAAAAAAAATCTGTAAAAATTTAGACAACTTATAATTATCAAAAATATCAATTTTACTCAAAAATAGTTTCCTCCTTAAATATATACATGATAAAACTAATGTCCTAAATGCCTAGTTTTGTGTACACTTAACCTACACAAGGCCTACATTGACTATCGACTGTGTGTAGGTAAAACATGATTTAACAGGTCGGGACCACTACCTTATATGGAAATGCATAAATTAGCATACTTATGTTCTCGCACATGTAATTGTTTATTTACATGTGACGCAATTTGTTTTTACCTAGG
Source organism: Mytilus edulis (assembly GCF_963676685.1). NCBI lineage: Eukaryota > Metazoa > Mollusca > Bivalvia > Mytilida > Mytilidae > Mytilus > Mytilus edulis. The sequence continues at coordinate 12,514,568 of NC_092347.1, read as the reverse complement.
TTTTTGACCAATCCATTAAATGAGTCACAATGCATGATGGACTACTACGTGTTTACAATCAACCAAGAACACGTGTTATTTTCTGAAATACAACACATTTTTTCGTGCAATGCGGGATTCACAATTTCGCTTAGTTTTTCATTTTGTGTATCCTCATTTATAGTTCGTGATATAAAGTATTACTTCCATGCTCAGATTAACGAAGAGTTGTTTCTATGCGAAGAAAAAAGGGTTTGAATTACCCGATATATAGCCATTAACATGTTTGATGATGGCACAGAGATTTCATGTATTTGTCCACCAGAAGCAACGAAACAGCAGCGAAAAAAACACAATTACCCATGAGACAAACTTACTGGTGTAAAGTAAGTTGTCGATAACAGCCGATGCTGATATTCAAGAGTACAGCAATGTTCGTAAAGATAATTAAAGGCAAATGTGGGATCCTGGAATTTTGTGTTCGTAAAAAAGGCGAAGAATATTTATATACATGGCATTGTTAACAAAATCTATAAGTATTTTTGTTGGTCACATTTCAGTACATAAAACTTCCAAACTGTTTCCTTTTTTTTGAAGGTAGTGAAGTCAGCAACTGTAGTTTCAGTTTGTTCGTTTTTTAACGGGCTCGAACATTTGCAAAACTGAATAAAATCATTACAGCTGATTTCTTAAACCTGCAAAGTAAAACTTTGGTTGGCTTGCTTGCTTTGTTTGTATAGTTGTTTATACAAGCTTTGAAAATAAGATTGACATCTTTACACAATATATATATATATATATATAGGCATAGTTTAACTTGTATATTTTATATTTTGTACAATATACAAACAAAGCAAGCAAAGCAAGCAAGCTAACCAAAGTTTTGCTCCACATGCATCAGGAAATAAGCTGTAATGATTTTATCCATATGTGTATGTGCGACAAGGTGGAAATATTGATATGTTTTGTGAAAATTGCAGCGTTGGATCTATAATAAAAAAAAGAAAATGTGGTATGATTGCCAATGAGACAGCTGTGCACAAGAGACCAAAATGACACAGAAATTAACATTTATAGATCACCGTACTGTCTTCGACAATGAGCAAAGCCCATACCGCATAGTCAGCTATAAAAGTCCCCGATATGACAATGTAAAACAATTCAAACGAGAAAACTAACGGCCTTAATTATATAAAAAAAATGAACGAAAAACAAATATGTAACACATGAACAAACGACAACCACTGAAATACAGGCTCCTATACAATTTTTTTTTTTTTTTTATGGGATAGATTTCTTGTCCTTTTATATATTTAATTGGGCCGTTTTTTTTTTTTTGTTTTTTTTTGTTTTTTTTTTTGGATTGTTTTACACAAGTAATTTTTGGGTCATTAATAGCTTACTTTTCAGCATTGAACCTATGACTGCTTACTTTACTAAATCCTGTCTTTGTTGGAAAGATGTCTCATTTGGCACTCATACCTCATCTTCTTATTTCTATATACAAAGCACGTTTTAGAAAAAAAAATAATAGGTAATATGGCACCCACTATGATCCAGAGACTTTTAATATTGGAGATATTTTACATAAAAAAATTATGTCAACAGGACAGCAGCCGAACGATGAAAAAACCTCTGAGGTATATTTTGTGATAAAATTAGCAACACACGGATATTATCGATGGATGAAACTATAAAAAAATGTATTGAGCTATATACCGTACCCGCTCAGTGGCGGATCCAGGGGGCGGGGGTTCCGGAGGATGGACCCCCTTTTTTGGACGATCAGTGCATTTGGATGGGGACATGTAGTTGGAACCACCTTCCCTTTTGTCCAGGGTTAGGACCCCCCTTTTTTAAATGGCTGGACCCGCTCCTGCCGCTTTCATAACACTTCTTTTTAGCATACTGAATATAATGATGTTCTAACTATTAGTTCAGGTCCTGATAAAAAAAAATACACATTCAGTACAGAAATAAGTGTTTCAATGAAAGTTTCGTGTTTTTCTAGGCAGAAATGATTTTGCAATGACATTATACAGGTTTAAAAGAGCTCAAATGATTTTCTTACTGGACAGACTGTGGTCACTTCATTGGATATTTCACTGTGTCATGTCGTGAAATTAATGCAGGTTCAATTCATAACAATGCACAAAACCGGTTCAACTACTTTTGCAAGGCGAAAAAGAAAGTCGAATTGTGAAGCCAATAAACAATATTTTTTTAATCTGAGCATGCAAATTGAAGATTACGTTATATATTTTACATTAAATATATTTGCAGAATAAAAACTTTGGTAATGAGAGTCCCAGACAATATATTAATTGACTGTTTTCCAACTAATTCCACGTGTTTTAAGTAGTAGTTTACTCGTAGTAGCCCACAATGCATTGTAGTTCATTGAGTCGATTGGTCAGTTTTTCAAGGCCATATTGGCCTTGTGTTTTGGAAATTACTATGCAAATATATTCTGACGTCAGAAAATCTAGAGTTCTCGACCTGTTTAAACTACATGTAAACATTGAGTTTTACTAATGGGAACGCAATTGTGTTTAGTTTACGTGTGAGTTACACTAACACAACACCAAATTTAGGTCAATGTGAACACGGCCTAAGTAGCTAGTAACCAGACTACTTCCGTATAATGTGGGCTTGTTAATTCCTTAACAAGTTGCATTTAGAGAATAACTTCTCGAGAGAAACGTTATCTTTTGACATTGAATTTGATTTACCATTTGCCGATTACCAAACTATAGTTCGTAAACTTTCGAGGTATATATATTTCCGCTATCCATTTTCTTTACGATATTCTAATAAAGTAAGGTATTTATTTGTTGGACTAGAATACAGTTAAGTTATATACTATTTGTATGAATTGTAGATATTTAACGCATCTTAAAGTTAATATAGTGGGAGATATTATGGACATAATTGTTCAAATCGTGATACAAGCATGAAATTTGGTATAAAGGTTGACTTAATGATACTTAAGAAAAATCCGCTGCTGGCCAGAAAAAAAACTCATTTTTTCAAAATGGCCACCACACATTTCGGAAATGGCGTCATTACAAATTGGCAATAATTCGTTAATCCTTTGAAAGGTGTGTTATATGTAAAATCCAATTTTAGATTTGATAAAAAGTAAATGACAGTTCCTTAATTATGACTAGACAATACATTAATGAAACTAAAGGTGACTTCCGGTTTCAAAATGCCAGCCAAAAAGACAAAAATTTCAATTTTTATACTTTCAAGCAACTTCACAAGGGATGTAAATCCTTGAAAGATGTGTGATATGTATAATCCAATGTAAGTTATGATTAAACGTTAAAAACAGTTCCTAAGTACCTCAAAACAACACATAAATGAAAAAAATGGTGACTTTCGGTTACAAAATGCCGGCAAATACGTAGAAAATATTTTTATTATTTCCATCAAATTAACAAGTGATAACACTCTTTGTTAATTTTAAATGCCTTGTTTGGTTAGAAAGACAGGTTGCTTATCTTTTAATTATCTGATAGCTGCCTATACAACAACCCGTACAAGGAAGGCCAGAACGGTAGCACCTACAGCTACCAACACAGCTGTATTTTCGCCTCCGCATTTCAGAATTTCCTGACACAAGGATGCAACGGCAGTCAAAGAAGTCCATTTTGGTTTCCAACTGTCATTCTTTCTTTCATCCAACCCTAGTGTTCATGACTTGGTACATGTACCTGTAGAATACATGAATCAGGCTGAGCCCAAACAACTCCTCCTTGATATACTTATCTTTAGATGTGCTCTGGAAAAGAACCTCTTGTAGGCGGAATTGAATCACAATGTCGCTGCTTCCTGGCAAACAATACACATCGTGCCTCGCTTCATACTTCAGCCAAAAAAAAACGTCCTTTACATCTGGAAAACCTTCCATTGTTAGCCAATCTGACATCTTCCCTTTCTCACGACAATACGACAAAGTGCAACATCCAGATAGGAAGTATCTTTATTGAAATTGCAAAGAATATTTTCACCATGAGTAACATACACATTTTAATTAGTCTCTTAAGAAGCAATTTTGTCAGTAAGAAACTTGAACAATTTCGTTTCGTTGTCATCTTCACAGAGAAAACTACTACAAACCCTTGGTGTTCTACCAAAATCAACACCTTAAAATTTCCATCTGGCACAAGAACCGTGCCTTTGTCTTGTCACAGCCTTTAAATAATTAATTTAGTAAACATCAAATACAATGTCTACTTTTGAATACTTGTTGATGCACGATTTTATATAAGGCAGTATGACATCATTAGCATAATCATCAAATATTTTTGCAAAACTTTGTGCCCTGGAATTAACCATTGCTGCCCCACCAACGATAAATGCGTCCGACATTGTATCGGCAAATCGCAGAATGTTTCAAGTAAACTCATTTGCAGCGATTTGATACCACTATTTCAAGTGACATCCTGAGATAAAGACGGAGGGGCAGTTTAGTTTTTATGGATAAAGGAATATTCAAAGTAAAACTGTCTACTGTGGCAAGAAAGGAAAAGTCTAGAAAAGATATCGAAACCACTTTTAACGTTCTCTAGCTTTGTTTTTGACAAAGACATTTCCAGTTTAATTTTGTGGCCAAAATAGGAAGTTGTTCTTTTTTATTTGGTTATAAAAGGCAGGTTCTACTTCGTTTTGCATTTGCTTCAAAAGATCTTCGTTTTGTTTGGATCAATATCTTGAAGTTTATTTACATATCTTACCTGTTTCCGAATCAACAATTTCCAAAATGAAGTATTTTTTTTTTACAAATCTGACGACTCTTCTAGAAATGAATTTCCAAACTCGTTCATCATTTTACAATGCCTTTAAAGCTGTTTAAAGATATTTTTTTTGTGTTTTCGTATGGTCTTCATTATGTCTGTTGTAGAATAGCCCAAACCACTAGATTTTTCAAATTCATCTTCTAGTATACTGACTCCTGGTCCAGCTACCATCCATTTGTCTAAAAGGGATCTTCGGTTAATCCTATGGCACCACCATCGCCCTTCACAATTGCATTATTCTGTTGTTGTGCCTGATCAATTGTGTTATAAGAAAAACATTTGCTGGACTTACGGACAGTGAAATTTTCATTTTCGAATTCCATTGCCACCTGTGGATGATGTTCGGGAAGGGAAGTCATATCTTGGAGACGGTCGGTAACGATCTAGCATAATTTACACGATCAAGACCTAAAAATATACGCTTTCGAGCTTGATATGGACTTTTTGAAAAGTACGAAATCTCACTCATGAAATGAGCATAATACCAAAATCAGAAGAAGTTCTTAATTCATAATTAAACGCCAGGAATTAAACTGTGGTCGAAATGACTCTATTTCCTTACAACAGTCTTTTAAATCATTGAACGCCACAATGTTTTAACAGTCATGACATAATTATATATGCTGAGTTGAGCTTTCATAATATAATCCGAAATTAACAATTCAAGCAAAATACATGCGGTTGTCTGATACGCCTGTCTAGTTCTATGTACATTTGAAAATACATAAAAAGAATCTGCTGTTCTTGGTGTTGCAATATTGGCTTCAGTAAGACGAAATGTCCATCCCTACCACGCAATATATCACCCAGAGTTTTATAACAAGTCATTTCAATGTGCTATCCACCAAACATTACGATACACTTATCTCTTCCTTACAAATCAGGCCATTCCCATTGAATTTGATTAGGCATTTCCAAAAGTGACTGATCTGCAATTACCATTGATGTTACTCCGGGATTAACCACATTTTCGCCTTACAAATCGAATACCTGAGAAATGCTTGGTAGTGCATACAAATTGCTCTTGATGTCTATAAATAGTTTGCACATGCGCAAAAGTGTTAAACACATGTGTATCATAACCTTGAAAAATGTTATTAAACCAATTCATAATATCATTAGAAATCCAAAAACACTAAATATATGTGAAATAGTTCAAATGTTTTTGAAAGAATTTTGTTACATTTTCGCGCATGCGCAAATACTGGATATGTCAAATATTATTTTTTTAATAAATATGTGATGTAAGGAAGGTATCCACCAAACTAGGTAATTGGTTTTTACTAAAAGAAGTTCAAAGAAAAGTTTTCCAGAAAAATCAAGATTTTCAAACTAAAGAAAACAGCCATTTTAGAAAATGGCCGTGGCCATCTTGAAAAACAATTTTTTTTTAATGGCCAGCAGTTATTTCTCAAAAAGTATATAATAATGATGCTTTGTGGTAATTTTCATGCTTGTATCATCATTTGCACAATTCCCTCGATTTTGCTTGCTAATATCTTCCACTAATACAAGTTGATTTTTATTAAACGAGTCTGTTATTCTTACAAAAACCTAAACAGAACCAAACTAAGATCTACCAGAATACCACTAAGTACCACAAAACCTATACAGAACCAACCTTAGATCTACCGGAATACCGCAAAGTACCACGATACCAGAGTACCAAGCTACCAAAGAAGGGTCGCCAGTTATAACATTAGTTCATATATACTTATCCATGTTATAAAACACATTCTTATAGCAACACACTAAGGATTACACATTTATAGTTTAACATCAAAGCCTGACCGCTCGGTTTTCGTTACAATATATATAAAAAAAACGAGAAACGAGAAACACGTATAAATTACATAAACAAACGACAACTACTGTACATCAGATTCCTGACTTAGTACAGGTGCAAACATTTGCTTCCAGTAAACATTTCGCCGATATGTTTACCGTTGATGATGATGGAAGCTAGTGTTTAACGACCTTGACTGGCTTTTCAGCCCTCGCACGGTTGGATTTCCGTATGCAGTGAACTCAGCGTGACCTTTCTCGTAAAAATCCTGTGATCGCAATACGCATCATATTTTCACATCATTACAGACGAAAGAAATATCTTGACGATTTCACGATACGGATGCGTTAAAAAATTATTAAATCGTGCACAGAAGACTAAGATTATGATGAATACAGGCATTGGTACAAAAACTGGATGAGCATTATTTTTCACCAGTCACTTGTTTCATATGACTTTAGATATAAGAGAAAATTCTAATATAATGTTTGCGTACCTTTTCAACCAGAAAGAATGTGCAACGACATGTCACAACTAACAATTTAGTAAAACTATGGTGTGTATATCTTTTACTGCTTTTGAAAAGAAGTGACAATCAGCCAAAATCTAAATTAAGAGTATAACCTTGCCCTTTGACCTCTGACCTTGACTTAATTTTCTTCTTTTTTTTTTACCAAGGACCTTAAATCAAAAGATCCTAGGTATCTATCACTTATGTTTTACCAGTTAGAAATGCATGTATAAGGTGGAATAACTCTCATATAAAGTCTTCCGAAAGCTTCGGTCAAAATAAAACGTAACATCCTGAGAATATAACGAACATTTTGGAAAAATAAATATATCGCTTTCTTTTATGGTTGCGAATGATGTCTATCTCATATGGTAGGATTCTCAAATAAAAAAAATACTATCATGTAAACATGTTAAAAGTTCAACAGGTCTTCGAATTTATACATGCATTTTGTAACTTGTGTTTCCAGTTTTTCATTTAGTAGAATAAAAATAGCAAAAGTAATGCATTATTGATTGACATTTAAGTACTTTTTTAAAAAAAATATTGAATTCTGCAAGGTGATATTGAAATTAATATACCAGCATTATTTTTATTAATATTTATTTGAAATTTAAGTAGGCAAGTCAGAAAGATCTAGTATGAAAATTGAAAAATCAGCGTTAAAGAGATAAAATTGAAGTTATAGGTCAATGTTTTATTATTCATTACATTATGAAAGGCATAACCTTGAGATAATCTAAGGTTATTGATTTTTTTTAATGTGATTTGTGCATCGTCATTGTTAAAAATTACAATGCTTTTTTACATAAAGTACGATTATGTTACAAAACTTAATTTTCGAAAAATTTCGACTGTATTAAAATAGCTTACAATAAATGTTCCATATATTGACCTACTTTCAACTGAATTATATTTTTGAAATGCAGTCTTCCATATAAGTAACTTGGAACAATAATTAGTATTTAAGTGCATGTTTTCATATTTAAGTTTTAGAATTAAAATCAACTTGAAGGTTGTTGATATGCAGTATATTAAAAAATAGTATGTAAGTTTACCTATCTATATGTATTGTTACTATTTACGTACCATAAAGTATCAGCCGATTTTTTTAATTTATCATTGTAAAAAACAACTTATGTGTTATATGTTTTATTTCAGATGAAATAATTAAAACTTATAACATCTAAAAGATTGAAGAATGTCGAGAGTTTCCGCCGAACCTGGACCATCCAAATTGAATTTCAGTTCACCAGAAAACTTTAAGTAAGTCTCTGTATCTCGCAATTGAAATACATAGTAAATGTGGCTTTTTGAAATGATAACAAACGGTAGAACGTGCAATGGATTATGAAATATCGAACAAGATAACTGTTCCACGATCTCAAAATAGTAGACTTTATTCACAATAGCTGTTCAAGGGAACTTTATATTTGAAAGGCTGTATAGGGATTAGATCATGATCATTTGCTGTGTCTACCAGTCATTTTCATATATTTACTACAACCATTTGCGAAAGAGATGTTTTGCTATGCCCGACTGTTATCTTTTTATCTGTCTAAAATCTATAATCGGTGACTATGGCTACATATTGTATTCTGGCCAGCCAGAAGATAGCAACAATGTCTAATTTCTAACTAGCCTCAAAATGGGTATTCTTTTGTTTATCAACAGACGAAAATGCGGTCATGAACGTTAAGAACCAGTCAGTCGAAATTATTCATATAAGGGTATATCTTTTCCTTATTGTCCTTAGCGCGTTCATAACAAAAAGTTTGTAAAAAAGCAGTCGTGCGATGAAGTTTTGTCGAATTGTAAAAGAAAAGGTTGAAAATTATTAAGAGTTTATAGTTTTCTAAAGTTTAGATCTTGTTTCAAAGTTGCAATATTTTAAATGAATAATTGTTAAGACAGTATAACTGTATATATAAATATGTTTACAACTCGTCTAAACATCAATCCAACAATGTTAGATCTGTAAATTTGCTTTTGCAAATTTTTTGTTCTTCCCTCGCCTGGATTCGAATTCATGCTACTGAGATCCCGTGACACCAAATCGCTTGCACTGTAGCCGTCCCGCTAGACCACACGACCACCTGGGCTTCATAAAAATGAAGCTTTCGGTGGCCAGGTGTTACCTTTCGACGTCAGTTTTAATCTAGCGTCGTACTACAGTACATTATAAATAAGGCATGATATATAAACCAAATTCAGAGATCTAACATTGTTTGGTTGATGTCTAGACGAGTTGTATATACATAATGTACACAGCCATGTATCACCATCACTGCTGGTGGTGATCCGATGGATAAATCTGTTGTAGAGTTGTCACTGGCTCAGACGTACTTATAAATAAAAATATATATATATATCCCGGCGAGGGAAGAACAAAAAATTTGCGAATGCAAATTTACAGATCTAACATTGTTTGGTTGATGTTTATATATATATAGTAATTAATTGTGACAAAAATTTTATTCCATACTTTCTTTTGTTTTTGTTAATATTTTATTTTTATTATACAATATTCTTCAATTTTATCTATTTTACCAATTTGTAATGAAAAGTAATGTACTGTAAAGGAGGCATTACATCAATTTTTAACTAAAGTAATCATTACATTACATGTAATTGTAATTCAGAAAATGTGCATTACAAATTACTTTGCATTACATCCAAAAAAAGTAATATTACAATGCATTACAATTACATAGATGAGGATACAATTGGATATTTAAAACCAGAGAACGCCAAGCCTGGTCGATTGTATCTTCTTCCTAAAATACACAAGGTTAACAAACCTGGTAGACCCATTGTATCTGCCAACGGCCACTCGACTGAGAAAATCTCGGAATTTGTAGACTTTCATTTAAGATCTCATGTAGAAAATCTTCCTTCTCACATTCAAGACACTACAGATTAGCTTCGCAAAATGGAATCCATGAACCCTCTTCCTCCGGAAACCCTCCTTGTCACTTTTGATGTCACCTCATTGTATACCAACATACCTCATGATGACGGAATACAATCGTGTAGGGAAATATGGGACTCGCGCAACACTTTAGAACTACCTACCGAATGTTTAGTCCAACTGCTTACTCCGGTCCTGAAATGCAACAATTTTACCTTTAATGGTGAGAATTACCTTCAAATAAACGGGACAGCGATGGGGACGAAAATGGCACCGTCTTACGCCAATATTTTCATGGGCAAATTAGAGAAACAAATTATTTTAACATCTTTATCCAAACATCTGTCTTGGTTCCGTTTCATCGATGATGTTGACATGAATGGATTGAATCCCAACAAAAATTGGATGCTTTTATCAGACATGCAAACAACGCCCACCAGTCAATTAAATTTACATATGAAATATCCGACTCTCAGATATCTTTTTTAGACACAACTACATCTATAAAGGACGGTGTCATATCAATAGACCTCTACTGTAAACCTACAGATAAACATCAGTACCTTTCTCCCCAAAGCTGTCACCCCAAACACTGTACAAAAAGTATCCCGTACAGTCAAGCTCTCAGAGTAAAGCGGATTTGCTCCTCTGAGGAGGCTGTCACTCAGCGGTTACAGGAACTTCGCGGATTTTTAATCAAACGAGGTTATAAGAAATGGGACATAGATAAGGGGTTTGCGCGTGCTAACAATAACAGCCGCAATGATCTGTTACAGTACAAAAAGAAGAGGCGCAGCAAAATAGTTCCATTTGTTTTAACATACAATCCCACCTTTACTAACCTTTCACGTTTGATCCGTGCCAATTGGCAAAGTATTGCCAATCACCCAAAATTATGCAAAATCTTTCCGGATCCTCCTGTCTTAGCTTTTCGGAGACCAGCAAGGCTTAAAGACTTATTTGTGAAAGCTGCCGTCTCCTCTAATAAAAGCTGTTCAACTACAGGATTGTGCAAGTCATGTGGTAACAAACGATGTCTGACTTGCCAACAAATACTGAATACTCAAACATTTACTTGCCACTCCACTGGGTCTGTGTACACAATATTGTGTAATGTAACTTGCAAAACCCAGAATGTTGTATACATTCTTCAGTGTCGATGTGGCATGCAGTATGTTGGCGAGATAGAACAGCCATTCAAAAAACGCATGAATGGTCATCGTAGTGACTACACCTGCAAGCCCGACCTCCCCGTAAGTCGTCATTTAAGATCATATGGGCACGCCCAAGCTGATCTTAAAAAACTTACCATCACCATCATTGATCACAACGAGGACTAGTCAAAGGCCGACAGACTTGCTAGGGAAAGTTTTTGGATATGAACGCTCAGGACAGTTTCCCCATAGGGCATTAATGAAAAAACATAGAAGAGTCACTCATTTTCCCTACCATCACTAATTTCCTGCAATCACTTGTGTCCAGTAACTCCGCCTCCGTACTGGACTCTTACACTTTTCAGGAATTTTTGAATTATACTAGTTTTAATTACAGTTGGCAGAGATGTGTAAATACGCAGCCACGTTCTATTACTTAACCTTAGTAAAAATTTATTACTCATTTTTCTTATCATCAAATTACAAATTTTTGGGATGTTTAAATACGCAGTCTCTGTTGCAATTGCTCTACCGTTGTCATATTTTAAATATTATACCAGCTTAGATCGGTCAGGACTGTTTATTGGGACTGTATTTCCACGCAGTTGTTTAACATCTCAACTGTCACCACCTTTGGGAATTGAGAGTTGTGCCAGTTCACATCGTAAATAACTATTTTTATTGTGGCATATCTTTGTAGTCTTTGCGCCGTGTTTGGAAATTTTAAAATTGTTCCAGCGTTCGCTTAAATTGTATAAATTTCAAGATTTTGATAGAGTCTTAATTTGAATTGACATTATTCATTTGTCATCGTGCAATTACCGAGGAAGGATATCTGTTATCCGAAATAACTTACATATTGTTCGTTTTATTGTGTTTTTGGTGATGTTGTACCCTTTTAGACTTGTTATATATTATATTGTGTAGTGTACTGAATCATGTTTATATGATCCATCGACCCGTAAGATTTATCGTTGACTATTTATTCAGTCATTTATTATATATACATTTTGTATATACAAGTCTAAATTGAAAACTACGTTCAAACCTATGATTGCGTTGGATAAAAACTGCATTTTTTATACGTGTGCATGTAAAACAAATTTCGTTGTAGAAGGGTCTAAATACAGCACAAACAACATTTTCCAAAAGACCAAAAATGAAAAAGTGTATTTAAACAAAACGCATTTGACTAACAGGTCGAACAACTGATGTTCTTTAACCTTGCTGACTGCCATTGGCGATTGCCAAATAAAATTGATCACAAGATGTAACAAAATTAGTCCAGCAGATAAGTGCAATATATGAAGGAATTGTGCACTTCTTGTTAAAAGCACCAAACTTTGTTCAAACATACTTCTATCTATACTATTCAATTTTAGATATGGAGGCAAGCTGGAAATATAGTTAACTTCCGGTAAAATCCAAAATGGCGGATGCATGTTTAAATATCAACTTTTCAAAATTCTCTTTCAATTTTTTTAGTTTAAACTAAAAGAACTGATGTTTTAATTGATCTGAATCGTATTAGATGGGTTTCAGTGTTGCTGAAGCAGCAATTTGGATGAGTTTGGTTAACTTCCGGTCGAAATTTCATGTCAAAATTCAGGAAAAATGTTGATTTTTAATTTGCAAAAAGTGAGAGAAATGGTGTAATAGAATCAGGTATTTATTTCTTTGGAGATCATTAAAATTCAATTGATATGGTGAACACTACTGTTTCATTATTACATTTGAATGAAGATAGACATACACTTCGATAAATCAAGAGTCTAAATAACAATTGAAAGATGAGCTCTTAAAGATTTAAACTTATTGAGGCATCAGATAATCGAAGACCAGGTAGTTCGTCCCCAAATGTTGAGGCGGTTGACTGGATTTTAGTTCATTTATATGCTTTGGAATTTAATGTGACATCCATTTACTCCGAATTAGTACACCATTTGTATAGGGACCAGCTAGTGACCACATCCGGTTGCAGGAATTTCTCGCTGCATAGAACACCCATTGGTGGCATTCGGCTATTGTCTGCTCTTTGGTCAGTTTGTTGTCTCTTTGATATATTCCTATTTCTATATTCTCAATGTTAAATCTATAATTTGTCAAAATATGACAGACAAATAGCTGCAATGCCCTACACCCTCAAATTGTATCAATATTGGTGCTAGATATATTACTTTGGTTGGAAATCTCGTTAAATACAAAGAACTTCCATGTTTACCGTCTACGACCCATCTGTATACACAATATGATGGCAGGGGTCTTCCACGTACTACGTACAAAAACAATGCCACATGGCATAAGACCTGCCATCTAAACATAGAACGCAAGAGAGCTAAAATAAGACATCAAAAGGATACAGATGATATGTAAACAAAACAGGCAATCGGAGCTGGAAACCCACCCACACCGTCATTGTGTACAAATGCTTCAGTTCACAACTTTATTAGAGAAGCTCAGTGCTGGGGACCTCTTTGTACAAGAAACGAAATATCATGTCCAATGTCTTGCTTATCTTTATCGACAGGCATCAAAAGTCTCTAGTGAAGATGAGACTGAATAAGGAAGAGACGCACGAATAAGCCATGAAATCGCATTAGCTGACATCATCAGCTACAATGAAGATTCCATAACTGAAGAAGATTTAGCACCAGGATTCAAGATGTCAGGTTTTTTCTATAGGCGAATAAGGAATCTAGATGTTGACATTGAAGACAGGGTTAATAATTCAAGATAAAAGAATAGACTGTTTGCCTGTGAGAGAGCTTTCACATGTTTGACATGGATGGAGATTTGTCTCAATGGCACTCATACAACTTCTTATATCTAATGCTTGCTTATTTACCTGATATTCAGGAATAAAAACAAGGGAAAGAGAATTAACTTGCTATCAAAGATAATATAGAACCGTCGTTTCAGAAAGCAGGTGATGATGCCTTTGATTAAAACTAAATGCAGATTTATAAAGCAGTAACAATAATTCGCAGTGACATGTTTATTGTTACATTTTGGTTTGACGGTAGTTTTCCAGTGAACTGGGAGGAGAATAATGTTCCAAGATCTCTTGTAGCTCTTGTTAGTATGTTGTTGTATGGACAATATATAGCAACCGACTCTTATAAGCAGGAAACACTAACGATTGCTTGGATATTTATATTTAACAGCTACAAACGAATCCTTAACGTTAACTCTCCAAAGATCCGTCATCATGCATCTGAAGAAACATATGCACTTAGAAATAATGGTTCACTGTCTGACAGAACACATGAAATAAACATGTTGTTAAGTCGGATGGAGGCACTGTTAACAGATAACCCGTTAGCCCTCCGAAGAATAGATGGATGACAGCTTGACAAGAAATGGCAAGACATGCTAAAGAGTTTGAGAAGAGGGCGAAAGATACCAGAGGGACAGTCATATATATCGATTTCTTGATGAAGAGAACACAACTGAACATGAGCAGAAACTAAGAGCTCAAATGTCGTTTATCCATGATGTAGGTTCTGTTGCAGAAGAGATAGGAAATCAATTTCTTGAAGACAGCAACGTACTGCTTGTTCTGTATACAAATTAAAGATATAGCTTCCGCAGCAGTTGTTGATACTATTCGTCGTTCGTTGAATAGAAAAGGGACTTTCCGATTTGATTTTCCTCTGAGTTTAGTATTTTTGTGATTTTACTGTTTAGAACCATTGACAAGATGTAACTTTTGTAGACAATATAAAGATTGACAGTACAAGGAGACGTTGTCAAAGGCAATCATGCTAACCACTAAACTGATAGAGCTTCTCACATGTAGATAAAAACAAAACAGAGCTCATTCATTTTCTGTCAAATTAACAGATGGATGAACACATTTTCGAGATGAGAATTATTGCTACAGTTGTTACCGATGTATTAGTACTTGTTTCATGTCATTGTGACAATGCAGCTGATATTTATGGGTTGCCTTGGGACTGGAAACCACTTCGTATACATTTTAATTCATGAGCTTGCTAACTTTTTAGGACAAGAAAAAGCATATGCATTGCCTGTTTTCCATGCATTCACTGTATTCGACACTGTGGCATAGATCGCTGGTTAAGGTAAAAAAAAACCAGGGGATACATGAATGGTATTGAATGGTGTCACAAGAGTATACACCGTTATGAGAGACCAGGGTTGCGTCCAATATCGTAGCAGCTACGTAGTGCTACGTAGATGTGTGTCTACTGAACGAGTAGCTAATCTAGCTGCTATCTATATCTATGTTGCAGCTAGGCTAGCTACACGTTCAATAGTCATACATCTACGTAGCCCTTTGCAGCCTCTACGATATTGGACGCAACCCATGTGAGTACTCTGTGAATGTCGACACCACTATCACGCAATTAATCGAACGATTCGTTATGCTGATGTTTGATCGAACAATATCAATGGTCAAGGATATTTAACCTTTTTTTGGACAACATTGCTTTTTTTTTATCAAACATATGTATTTTGTCTCTAAATTACGTTTACTTGTGATATTTTTTACCGGAAGTGACAAATTTCTGAATAAAATACCCCGAGGGTTTCAAAGAAATGATACATTATTTCAAACCATGAATACACAATAATATTATAGTCTACACAGCAAACTTTGGCTACCAGCTGTGAGATTTGAATAACCATTAATCAGTTATCAAATATATGTCCGCCATTTTGATGATAAAACCGGAAGTGGATAAAATCAAGCTTGCCTCCATATATAATTTTGTTTAGAATGGTCCAAACTATGTTTCTACCAAATTTTATGCTTTTAAAACATAGTGCACAATTGTTCACCTATCTGCTGGGTAACCATTAATCAGTTATCAAATGCATGTCCGCCATTTTGATGATAAAACCGGAAGTGGATCAAATCAAGCTTGCCTCCATATCTAATTTTGTTTAGAATGGTCCAAACTGTTTCTACCAAATTTTATGCTTTTAACACAAAGTGCACAATTATTCACCTATCTGCTGGACTAAATGGATCATATATATATAATATATATATATATACAACTCGTCTAAACATAAACCCAACAATGTTAGATCTGTAACTTTGATTTCGCAATTTTTTTGTTCTTCCCTCGCCGGGATTCGAACCCATGCTACTGAAATATCGTGACACCAAACCGCCTGCACTGTAACCGGCGCGCTAGACTACCTGTATGTTACAATACAAAGTAAAAGGAGTTTCTTGGTACACACCAATAGGACAACACCGTGACGACTTGAAAATAAAGAAAAATATGACATTAAATTATGTATCAAACGACGAATTATATCAATAATATTGATCAAGGTCAGAGCAATGGCTGCCAGTTAAGAAAAGCTATTATTATACTAATATTGTTTATTTTGCAAGTTGATGTCGTAACTGCATATCAAAACTTTAAAATTCAGCGGTCGATATCAGAGTGTTACATGTAGCTATAATTTCTTTTTCATGTGATATAGCTGTCTTTGATATTTGTATATCTTTAAAGTTTCAATCTACTCAGATATAAGGTGTTAATACTGCATATACCAGATCTTTTGTTGACCGTTAAATGTATTATTATTTTATTTATTTCGCATGCGCCAGTTTAAATGGCAGTGAAAATTTTCGTTTTTGAATTATGATATTAAAATGCGTAAAACTTGTAAATATGCAGCATTAGTTATTTTCATTGGATTTAAATGTGTGATTAGTAATGCCAAAAAAGACTGACAAAAAAATCAAAAAGGACAAAAAACGAAAGAGGGAAAAGGCTAAAGGAAATAATTCATATGAAGACTCGACAAGTGATAGTTCTTTGTTTACAAAAGGAAAGAAGAAAAAGTGTTCAGGTGACATAAAGGGTGACGAAAACAAGGTATTTTTAACAGATACATTAAGTGAGGCCTTCTCGTGTCTTTACAACAACTCACCTACTATTAATTACGATCAAAATACAAACATGAACAATTCAATTAATCAGAGATTTAGTCAATACACACCCATTCAATCAAGTATACCAAATTTCCAGTACCATGACCAGCCCTATCAGTTTCAACAATACCCGATTCCAACACCGCCACCCCCATCCCTGCCGCATCATCTAGCAACAAAC
This sequence comes from Mytilus edulis, assembly GCF_963676685.1. Classification (NCBI taxonomy): domain Eukaryota; kingdom Metazoa; phylum Mollusca; class Bivalvia; order Mytilida; family Mytilidae; genus Mytilus; species Mytilus edulis. The sequence continues at coordinate 12,497,321 of NC_092347.1, read as the reverse complement.
GGAATGGAGATGATACTAAATGAATTGTGTAAAAAAGTTGATTCGATGGAAACAAAACTCAACAAGCTAGACTCTATTGAAGAGCGATTAAACAAATATGAATTGAAATTTAGTGCTGTTGATGTTGATATGAAATCCTGCAAAGACAGAATAAGCACGCCTGAACATAGTGCCCAATGTATGTCCAATATAAAGGATGAACACCAAGCTATTAAAAAGAAACTTGAAAAGGTGTCTGAAAGCATAGAAACCTCAAAAACAGTTAACTTAAATGTGAAAAATAGACTTGTCAACGTTGAAAAACAAAACTTTAGCAATAATCTTCTGTTCTTTGCTATCGATGAACAAATTGAAGTTACTGAAATGGATACCGGAATAAACGGGGCACTGGGTGATTCAGAGGAGGCGAATGTGGCGGAAAAAAGCACCGGTAAACTGCATCAACATTATTACAGATTTTCTCGAGCAAAGGTTGAACATTAAAGATGCTAAAACGCGCATAAAACTCGAAAAGCCTATAGAATTTGTAGGAAAAAGACGAATGCCGAAAAACCGAGAACACTAGTGGTTAAATTTGCTGGATTCGGTGATAGAGTAACGGTACGAAAAGCTTCGGGTCGCTTAAAACAAACAAGTTTTGGAAAGTGATAATTGTAATAAATGTTCATTAAATGTGTGCTCATGAAATATCTCTAAAGGTCAATGGCGGAAACTAAAAGATAAAGAATGTTTAATGGAAATAACGAATTGTGATATCGTATGCTTAAATGAGTGCTGGGTCAAATGCCCGACGGAATTTGAATTAAATGGTTATGATAAAAAGTTTTTTTATAGGAAAGTGCAATGGAGGAGGAGTAATTGTTTTCTATAGAAAGCGGTTGAATCTTGTATATTGAAGTATTGAATTGATGTGCTATTAGATGTCGGTCATTTAAAGACGTATCAACCGTATCATATACGTTGACGTATCCGCATCTGCAGATATACCAACAAACAGTATGTGATCTCGAGCTTTAATTTTATGTACTTGTAATAATGCAAATGGGCAACTGATTAATTTCTAATGCAAAACTAACAAAACAATGAGGAAATGTCGAGTTTTTGTTGAACATGTAATCCGACTTTTAAAGATATTCCGGATAGTTTGAACAGTTTACAGTTATAGGCGAGTGACTTTAACCATAAAATTAGATTTTTAATGCACCTACCTAACACACGGCTAAATTATATATCATTTGAAAGCTACACATCTGTACTATCTGTTTTGCCCGGTCGTAAAAAAATCGTACGGTGCAATTTCCGTCAAATCAAGATCAAAGGCCAAGGACGAATAATTGCATATTTTCTAAGATTTCAGCCTGATTGCATAATATGACTTTTATATACTAAATTCAAATATGCAAACAATTTAAATCTTTAGCAGAGAGATTAACAGTCATTATTCAAATGCATTTTTTAATATTTAAAGTGTTTTTTTGACAGAGAGCACATGTTTCCTGAAATTCGAGTAAAAGTGAACAAAATGTGTGAAAACCCAAATTTTTCTTTCTCGTGCAAAAGCTAATCAACTAAAACTAAGTAAAACCCTGTAATAACTATCAAAGAAGTTTTTGACATCATAAAATTTCCTAAAATTATGCTTACTTCTAATCAAACAGCAAATCATAACAACTCATACAGTTGCCCAAAATACCGCCATCTGCGAAAAAACAGCTTTTAAGCATTTTTTCCTATTTAAACATTGTATGTGGTCAATATAAGATTTAATAAATAAATTTTTAAGAATCTGAAAAATTTAGAGTGAAAAAATATGTGCGCGAATCATCTTATTGCTTGAAATAAAGGGGCTGAAAATAAGAGATTGCAATCTGCATTGTACATGTAACTACCAGACTGAAATAAACATATTTCGACTTTTCTAATTGTTTGATTTGTAGCATCATTATAAATATTGATGTAGTGAAAAGACCTTTTATTTATTTAATGTGAATTGAAAATTTAGACCAAAATAAATAGAAAATAAATTGATGAAAATTGAAATTTCAAAGAATTTCAAAAACTAGTAAACACATTATAAAACTTGACTACTTCATTGCTTAAATTGCGTTGTTCGTTGTTTACATGCATTAATTCATCAAATAAGAATAATTTTGAAGAAAAAATATCCATTAATACGCAACGATTCTAGTTACAACTAGACTTCCTGAATAGCTTGAATGACTAGTTCATTTTTCATACGAGGATGACTTCATGCAAGAGTTGCTGATGACGACTGAAAAGAAGTTATCATTATCTTGAAACTTTACTTCCCATTATATAGATGATGTCATCTCACTAAATAGTGCAAAATTTGTGACAATGTTGGACTCGTATTTTCCATTGAAATTGAAAATAAAAGACTCAACAGATATAGTTTACTCTATCTCGTATCTTGAAATCGATGATGAGGGTTGGTTGAGAACAAGTTTTACGACAAAAGAGATGAGCATAAAACAACCTATAAAAACACCCCTTACTACCAAATTATAAACTTTTCATTTCTATGTAACAACATTATAGCAACGCCTGTATATCTTTACTACTAAAAGAGGAGACCGATTTCATTGAGCCTCAACTCCTCTGAAATAAAGGCAACTATAGTATACCGCTATTCAATAGTCATCAATCGATTTACTAGTAACTGATATAAATCCTGGTCACAAAGCAAAAACTAGGAAAACGCATCAACTATAAGAGGAACACAACGATATAACAGAAACACAGAACTGCTACAAAAACAAACGCCAACATACAAAGAAACAGATTATTCGATACCAATTGCCATATGCCTGACTTGGTACAAGACATTTGAAGAAAAATGGTGGCTTAAAAATGTTTGAAACCAGAGTTCAAATGCAAAGTTGAAATCATCCCACTACGAGTTGGTTGACATCTATGAGCTATCTGTTTCGCCAGATGACGACTAAAAAGTTCCATCGACGTAACCAAATTGCCGTCATTTCTGCCTTGAATGTCACCAACCGAATAAGGCTTGGCACCGAGTTAGGAAATACATGAGCCACAAGACGGGTTAAAGAGAGCCGTGGTGTGGTGGTTAGTGCATCGGACTACTAACACAAAGCTTCCTGGTTCGATTTCCATTCCGTGATGAAAATTTCAGGGACTGAATTTTCGGCTCTTCCTTGACACCATTTGTGAGTATGGTCTGACCCGTGTTAAGAGAGAGCCACATATCTTGCACGTTAAACACACCTATGTCGATTTCGAAAAAGAGCAGGCTAATGCCGCTACAAGGCAGCACTCGCATCCGCAAAGTGGAAAGCGATTAATTTAAATTGCAAAACTTGTTTCCCAATCCACTATAAATAAATATATTTAAACTAAGAAGGGTGTCACATGTGGAACATGATCTGCCTACCCTTTGGGATCCCCTGAGTTCACTCAATTTTATTTGTTGGTGGGGTGGGGTTTGTGTTACTCAATCTGTAGTTTTATATGTTATGTTTTGTATACTGTTGCTTGTCTTGTTCGTTTTTTGCCCGGCTTTGTCAGTTCGTTTTTAATTATGAGTTTGATGTCCCTTTGAAATATTTCGTCACTATTCAAGTAGTAAAAGGTTTAAAAATTACAGATCCGTGTAGCTAAATGTATCATGATTACGATTTGGTTCTATATATATATCACCGTGGGCAAATTAAGTCATTTTCGCGGATATTTGTCTTATTGCGTTAATCTTCTTCACTTTACTTTGAGTGGATTTTTTGGCCGATTTTCATTACTGCAAGTTAATGTCTTTAAAGTAAAATAATACCAAAGGAACAATCAACATCTCAAACCATGAATGAAATAAAGTTAATTAAAACCATGAACAAAATAAAATTAAAGTCCAAGAGACGAACAACAGTCCAACAAAGATAGCATACCATGAAAACGAACACTCCTAAAACAGCGAATGATCTTATGAGGTCAGGATGGGTATTTAACTTTTTCATTTTGTTATTTTACAACTGCTTATAGTGTTTTACATACACAATGACATGATTTTGTATTTTTAAAGCTTATGTAGAAAATACTCAAAGCATCTTTTATTCAAATAATGAAAGCGATTAAACTTCTAAACACATTTAATTTGACTTACTACAACACGATTATAAACTAAACAAGAAGCAGCCGCATTCTATTTAGTTCGTTTACATCCCGCTTTAAACAACCAAGTGTTTCTGAACAAGGTTACTTATTTCAATCTTGCCTATGATTTAGTCGCAAAGTAATGTTTGAATTTAAACATGATTACAAAAAGTAAAAAAGTTTGACTTCGTAAAAAACATATTTTAACCTCAATTACCTCGCATGTCTTCTTTTATTACTTTAAATACCCCTTCTTTTATTATGGAAAATCATTCTCCTCCCTGATATTCACAATTAGCGATGTGCTATTTTAACATAGATTAACAAAATGATTGCTATTTACAGATGGCAGATTTTTGGGCAACTGCAAATACTTCAATAGAAGGCTGTTCCATGAACAATAATTAATAATTGCATCTTAAAATTACAAAACAAATATTCCTTGAACTAAAACATATACAATTATCTATTTTTTTAGCATACAAATATCAATTCCCCAAGATATATTTTGCTTTTTGAATAATTTTTCATTTTTTTTAGGATTTGTGATAAATTTCAATTTTTGATTGAGCAGATGGCAGATTTTTGGGCAACTGCAAATACTTCAATAGAAGGCTGTTCCATGAACAATAATTAATAATTGCATCTTAAAATTACAAAACAAATATTCCTTGAACTAAAACATATACAATTATCTATTTTTTTAGCATACAAATATCAATTCCCCAAGATATATTTTGCTTTTTGAATAATTTTTCATTTTTTTTAGGATTTGTGATAAATTTCAATTTTTCGGGAAATTTTTAGCATCGAATCTCTTATGTTTGATTTGGATATTATGTATCATGTTCCATAACGTTCATATGATCTTTTGGACTATTTTATGGTACAAGAATTAGAAAATGGCGTTTTATTTAGTAATCGCAAAAATTGGAATGTTTTTTCATGACCTTTGACCTTGATTTAACAAAAATTGCACCGTACGATTTTTTTACGACCGGGCAAAACAGAAAGTACAGATTAACAGCTTTCGAATGATATATAATACAGCCGTGTGTTAGGTGGGTGCATTAAAGTCGTTAACTAAGCGTCTTTTTGAAATAAGTCACTCGCCTATTACATGCATGATAGGAGTAAATACGGTAAAATCGTTTGGTTGTGTTTTAACTTGTGCTCACGTAGAACCAAATTGTTATTTGACAAATAGAGTGATACTCAGCACATTTTTTATTTCAAATGTATTTATATGACATCTGAAGACAACTCGTGTTTCTGTAACCTTTTATGATAAAATCGCAAATGAACAATATTCAAAGTTCCTTACATGTATATAAGTGGTTCATTTGTTTTGTGTTTATTCATGCAAGATCTTGAAATATTTGTTCAATACTAGTAGATTATTAAAGGATTGTGTGTACCCTTTTAAGGGCATGTAACAGTAGTTAATAGACCCCCTTATCTTTTTTTTTTATATATAAAACACCGCTTTCGCAAATGTTGAAAGTATTTAATAATAATAATAATAAAATTCTTTATTTAACGAAGGTAACACATTTAACAATTACATGTTAATCTTCCATGAGGCCTTCAAAAACTATTAATACAAATAGAAAACGGACAAAAATACATAAAAAATAAAATACATAATACAGTTAAATATAGCAGCTTAAATATTGAATAAGCACATATATGCATTCAGTAGAAGAAGAAAAAATATACATTAGTCTCGTGCATCTTTATTCTGTTCAGTTAAAAAATAGTTTGAACAGTTGGTCTTAAATGTATCTAAATTGTCTATTTCTTTAATATTATTTGGTAAATTATTCCAGTCATCTTTAAATCCTTTGATTGTTTCGAAGAGATTTGAATTAGTTTTAAAAAAAAATGAAGTATCGAAAGCGTATAATGGTCTTAAGCTTGGGATCACATAATATTTTTTGATATATCTGTAGATGCGGATACGTCAACGTATATGATACGGTTGATACGTTTTTATGTGACTGACCTCTAATAGTATGATATGGTTAAAAATAATCAATGTTATTATGTTTGATAGTAAAGATTTGTATTTGTGTACTATATATATGACCCCTGATAATAATGTTTTTACCGAAATATGACTTCGATGTCTTTGACGTTTTGCCGGAACAAATAGAACATTATAGTTGTATTAGGTAGCATTGCAGTGATTAATTGGTAATCTCAACGGAAGAATAGGTTTAGAAAATGACTTAATAATGCAAGACAATTTAAATGTATTTAATTGCAATGAAACTGATTTACTTAATTATGAACCTGATCTACCAAGTAAAAGAACAACAGAAGGCATAAAGCCGGCTAATTCGTTTGGTCGTAAAATTTTGAACTTATGTAAATCTTCTGGTATAAGAGTATATAATGGTCGTTTTTTTTGTGAAAAAGTAAAACTTTTACATTTCGAAATAAGAATGGATGTAGCATAATTGATTATTTGCTTTTATCTTGTGATTCATTTTCTATCGTTAATGATTTTGTTATTGGTGATTTTTTCTACTTTTTCACAAAAGTTGTATTTAAACTTAAAGGATTACCTTTAAATGAATTATGTACTTGTAAAACTGTAAAATATGATTGTTATAAATGGAATGAAGGATTTAAAGATGACGTTGAAAGGGACTTTGTGGCAAATTCCGATAAAATTAATGGCCGGATGAATAGTTTATCCGACGAGCCAAGGAATATCGACGAAATTGTGAACAATATTAATTCGTGTCTCTCCGATATTGTCAATAAATATACAAAAACAGAAGTGACTAAGGTTTTAAATGTGATTATTGTAACAGCTCAAAGCGAACTTATAAACCTATACATATAAGGCAAGATAAACCGTGAATAAACGATGACTGCAAACAATTGTATGTAGAATATAAACGCTCGTTGAAACAATTTAACCAAAATAAATGTGAAGAAAACAGACTAATTTTAAATCTTGCTAAACAAAGATTTAAACGAAGTGAGAATAGTTTAAAAAGACAATATAAAAAACAGAGGGGAAACATGTTGATTCTATGAGAAAAACGAATCCAAAGTACTTTTATCAAAATTTCAGGAAACGAAAAAAGGCCATACAATGCAACATAAAATTAAACGATTTTGTGACACATTTTAAAAACTTAGTTTCTAAAGAAGAATTGACGACGGACCGGAAGTAGAAGTCAACAATAAGGTAATTTATGAAGAATTGGACCGACCTTTTACGGAGCAAGAAATTGATGTTTGTCTTAAAAAATTGAAAACTGAAAAAACAACAGGCTATAACAATCTATTAAATGACTTTTTTGAAGGAGTGTAAACTAACCCTACTGCCACTTTTATGTAAACTTTTTAACGTACTACTTATTACCGGTTGGTTTACAGAAATATAGGTCAAGAGTGTTTTAGTTCCGCTATTTGAAAAAGGTCAAGTTGATGATACAGGAAATTACAGAGGAATTTCGCTTGGGTCTCATGTTGGGAAATTGTTTAATTCTGTCACTAATACAAGACTATTAAAGTGATGCAAAGAATACAGTATATTAACTGATTCGCAGTTTGGATTTGTCCCTGAATATGGGACACATGACGCCATTTTTACCTTTCATTCTGTTGTATCAAAAAGTTTACGTAAAGGAGAACGTCTCTATTGTTGTTTTATTGATTTTGTCAAAGCTTTCGACAGTGTGTCACATTATGTTTTATGGCAAACAAATGTTAAAATGTGATATTAGTGTATTCTAAGTTAAAAACTTGTGTTAAATTAGATGGTGAATTTTCAGATTACTTTCATTGTAATGTTGGCCTAATGCAAGGCGAATCATTATCACCATTTTTATATGCAATTTATGTAAATGACATAGAAATTGAGTTAACTAAACAAGGAATAGAACCATATGAAGTAAAATTGTTAAATCTTTATCTTTTTATGTATGCTGATGATACAGTTCTCTTCAGCGAAAGTATTTCTGAATTACAAAAAATGATAGTCACTGTATATGATAGTTCATACAAGAATGATCTTGACATTAATTTAAGAAAAAACAAAATAGTTGTTTTTCGTAACAAAGGTGTACTGAAAGAGAATGAAAAATGGTATTTGAATGGTAAAATGATAGAAATGTGTGATCAGTTTGTATATCTTGGTTTGTTATTAAACTATAACCGGTACTTTTACTGCAACACAGAAAACACTATCTCAACAGGGTAGAAAGGCTGCATTTTGTTTATTGAGTAAGATTTATGATGATTGATATAACACTGAGACTTTGATATCCTTATTTGATACATATGGAACAAGTATTGTGAATTATGGTTGTGAAATATGGGGTTTCCATAAGGGAGCTGATATAGAAACGCTTCATTTGTGTTATTTAAAAATAATTTTGAAATTGAGAAAAACTACTGTAAACCATATGGTGTATTTTGAACTTGAGCGTTTACCATTGTATGTAAATAGATAGGTAAGAATGGTACGTTACTGGTTGAAGTTATTAGAATCTAATAATTATATATTAAAAATTATTTATGAAGATATGTACGAATCCAGTTTTGTTAAACCGAATGATAAACTCAACTGGAGTTGTAAGATAAGAGACATACTAAACAGGTATGGATTTTATGATATATGGTTAGCACAAAGTGTTGGAAATAGTCAATTATTTTTGCATGAATTTAAAAAAAAAAATTGTTGATAATATATAGCTGAAGGCTTGTCAGTTTTTAGAAATACTTCAAAATGTAATTTGTATCAATAAATACTTTACAATTCTATTTGAATCGACCATTGAACAGTTTATACCAGTCATATGTAACTAAATATAGAATCAATTCACATTCACTTAATGTAGAAACTGGAAGATACTTTAATATGTCCAAAAATGAGCTTGTTTGTAATATGTGTAATCAGAAAGTAATCGAAGACGAATATCATTTTATACTAGAGTGTGATAAATATGTAAATGTCAGAAGTAAATATACTAAGATATATTATTATGGAAACCAATCTACCTTCAAATTAGTTCAGTTACTATCTGTAAGAAATATTAAAAGAATTAAATAATCTGGGTAAATACCTGTATGAGCCAGCGAAAATTCATAACACTGGACTGTTTGTTATGTACCTTTATTACCAATGTAAATTGTATGCCAAACTCCGCTATATATTAATGCTGTATATGTATATGTAAACTGTATAATTTGTGTATCTGTTAAATCCTATGAGCTGTATTTGCTTATGGATTAAAGAATTATTTATAATTAATATTTAAATTGAATTTTATTTCAAACTTAGACTGCTTTCGAACTGGATATTCATTATACCTGTATTTGTGAGAGACCACATGTATCTATCTGTTGATTCAAAACTGTCGTTATATTTTTATATGTGTTGCAATGCTCTTTCTCCATGTTTACCAACCCGGCCATAGTTTTTTCTCAAGCATTCACAAACAATCGTTATTGGTGATGAGATTTTAAAATGTTACTCTCCGAAGTGCGTCTGTCAATTTTTTAATCTGTATTCTATATACATATGAAAATAAGAAGATGTGGTATGATTGCCAATGAGACAACAAGTGTATAATGTAAAACTGTATGCATGTTTGAATTGTCCCAACATTAGTTTAGCTTAGCTTGTTAAACCTTTGAATTATCTAAGATCAAAATGAGTAAAGAAAAAGTTTGTACTCAAGACATTTCGGGAAAGACAGTGTTATTGATGTTATTTATAACACTATAGCTATTTTAATGATATATTAATGTAATATGTATAATTGTTTAGAACATAAAAATCATTATAAAGCTTATTCATTGATAGGAACATCGAACTAAACGTCTGTGTGTCAACCGAAGAATCGAAAAAGGAAACAACGGAAGTATATAGCGAAATATACAATACTATACGAGAGTCTACGGAAGCAACTTCTGACGACCATGGAAGGTATTTGCCAGGACTTGTTCTGTCTGTTATAGGAGATTCTGAAAGTTATGTTCCTAAATCATGGAATACGACAGAATTTGAGTCGGGGCTACTACAGACTGTAAAAGGGGCAAAGAGTAAGCAAACTATGATTTATTACAATGGTTGTTTCTTGAAAACTTATTCAAACTAGTGCAAAACAATTGTTTTATGCTAGATCTACTTACCCTTCCGGATCACTCGAGATCACCCCCAGTTTTTGGTGTGGTTCGTCTTGCTTAAACTTTAGTTTTCTATGTTATGTCATGTGTACTATTGTTTGTCTCTTTGGTTTTTTTTTCATTTTTAGCCATGGCGTTGTCAGTTTGTTTTCGATTTATGAGTTTGACTGTCCCTCTGATATCTTTCGTCCCTCTTTTAATGTATAACTTATTTATCAATTCAACCCTTGCTTGACCCAATGTTTTTAAAAAAATCGACGTGTGATTGCCGATGATCTCAGTAGCTGATTGCATAATTTAACAAGTCAAAACGATCATCACCTTTGGATGAATCGAAATGAGTTATTAGGGGTAAGATAAAATTGACAACTTTATGTAGACATCTGGCTTAACTTGTGGAAAGCACTCAATTGGATGTTTGTTAATCAAACATGAAAAGGTATTTGTTGATTATTGGAGAAACAGATTTTCACATACTAGCTTCTTGTGGAATTCCAGATTTCTCCAATATCGGTAGATACTTTTTGAAATTTAGTCCCCGCTAAATCGACTACATGTATCATAATTAATGAATGAACAACAGCTGTCTTCCTATTGCGTTATATTCAAATAAATGTGAGGTCCTAATTCATTCAAAAGGACAGTATAGTACTGCTAACAACTGTTTCGTTGTAGAGAGCTGGATTATATATAGAGGTAACAAAGATGGCGTTAGCTCTCTGGTAGATATGGCAATAAAAGGCAGCACACTAATAGACGACAACAATCAGAATCAAGAAAATGAGAAAAATGGCGGAAACCAGAAAGTAACGTTAGTCGCAATTAAACCATTTATTAAACCTGAGGAGGTAACACTTATTTCTATTCAACATGTATTTTTGTAAAATTTGTTACTTGTATACTAAAACCTTCAACGGGAATGGAAAATGCTCTGATCAGGATACTTGTATTGCGTATATTAATACTTAATAAGGTCGTCTAAGATGGATAAAAAAGATAATTGTAAAACCGAAAACAGCATACCAAAGTTAAATGTTGTTATAAGAACTGGATGAAAAGGGATGCTTTCTCTTGGATTTATCTTCTTTAGAAATACTAAAAATTCAAAAATTTCAATGCCAGCGGTATTCAACTTTTAAGAACTTTACGAGATATTCGGCAGTAACTTGAACAAATAGTTCCATATTAATGAGTAAATCTGCAATTATCAATTATAAATAAGAATACTTACACATCGACATGTCGCCACATCGGCATATCAACACATCGATACATAGACATATCGAAACATCGATACATTGACACATCCAAACATCCAAATCGAAGGACTATCGCAAAATTAAATCTATTAAATCAATATTTTCAAGTTTGGTCAATTTGTGATATCACATAAGAATATAATGCAAACCCAATATCAAAACTTTATGCTGTGTCAAAAAGAGGTCGAGCAGCGTATTATGTGTCAGTGAACAATCAAACACTTGTTTGTGTCAATGTATAGACTAGCACCGTAGGCTGTGTCAATATGTAGTTTAGCACCATATGTTGTGTTAGTGTGTAAATGACGTAACGTTATATTGATACTAAACCGTAATATATAAATATATATTATTTCGGTGTAATTTTACTGAAAATGGATTAGATTCTGAAATGCCGAATTGGTTAATTACATATACTTATTCTCAAACTCTTTATTCATTGCAAATTCTAACATTTAATCTTACCCTGAACCTAACGCTCTCGATGTGTATCTAATATACAGTAGGTTTAAATATGCGTTAGCGTGTTCTTCTGGATTGCTGTAGAATCCTGTGAAACTTGGAAATGAATGTAACACAAATATTATAGAAATATACGGGCCACCAAATAAAAACTAAATAAATAAGGGGAGTGTTGTCAGACGCTCTGCTGAACGAATTCATGTACAGATATAGATTTATAAAATTGAGACCTCTTTTATTTATTCATTCAAGACATTCTAAATTTTCAACCACTTGTTTAAATTATGTAAAGTAGTTTATTTGATAACAAAATCATAAAAAATATTCAATTAGTTTAATAGTTTATATGGGTTTAATTTTATTTGGATTGTCTATGTGTTGATGTGTCTGTATGTCTAAAAGTCTATGTCAGTATGTGTCGATGTGTCTAGGTATCTATGAGTCGATGTGTCTATAAATCTATGAGTCGCTGTGTCTATAAATCTATGAGTCGCTGTGTCTAGATCGGCTAAACTAGCCAGACTAACAATTTGGAATATTTTTTTTAAATTGACAAAATCATATGAGGTAAATTTTCCTTAAGAAAGAACCTATTCTAATTTCGTTCATATTTTCTAATTCATCGACATAAAATTTAAGAATTACTAAGCTTTGAAAACCAAAAATCTATATGCGATAACCTTTGAATTAAACGATAACGCAACAAAACGTTCAGGCACTGTAAAACCTAAACTCCTGTCAGAACAAAACATTCCATACAATAGGTCAAAGGTACCAGGATTATAGTTTAGTACGCCAGACGCGCGTTTCATATTCATAAGACTCTTCATTGACGCTCAGATCAAAATAGTTATTAAGCCAAACAAGTACAAAGTTGAAGAGCATTTAGGACCCAAAATTCCAAAACGTCCTGCCAAATACGGCTAAGGTAATCTACTTCTGGGGTAAGAAAATCCTTAGTTTTTCGAAGAATTCAAAGTTTTGTAACAGAAAATTTATAAAAAAAAAAAAAGACCATATAATTGATATTCATGTCAACACCGAAGTGCTGACTACTAGGCTGGTGATACCCTCGGGGACGAAACGTCCACCAGCAGTGGTATCGACCCAGTGGTGTAAATAGTTATTAAAGGTACCAGGATTATAATTAAGGTCGCCTGACGAGCGTTTCGTCTACATAAGACTCATCAGTGACGCTCAGATCAAAATAGTTCTAAAGCCAAACAAGTACAAAGTTGAAGGACATTGAGGACCCAAAATTTCAAAAAGTTCTGCCAAATACGCCTAAGGTTATCTACTCCTGGGGTAAGAAAATCCTTAGTATTTCGAAGAATTCAAAGTTTTGTAACAGACAATTTATAAAAAATGACCATATAATTGATATTCATGTCAACACCGAAGTGCTCACTACTGGGCTGGTGATACCCGCGGGGATGAAACATCCACCAGCAGTGGCATCGACCCAGTGGTGTAAATAGTTATCAAAGGTACCAGGATTATAATTTAGTACGCCAGACGCGCGTTTAGTCTACATTAGACTAAAAAGTGACGCTCAGATCAAAATAGTTATTAAGCCAAACAAGTACAAAGTTGAAGAGCATTGAGGACCCAAAATTCTAAAAAAGTTCTGCCAAATACGGCTAAGGTTATCTACTCCTGGGGTAAGAAATTCCTAGTTTTTCGAAGAATTCAAAGTTTTGTGACAGAAAATGTATAAAAGAAAGACCATATAATTGATATTCATGTCAATACCGAAGTGCTGACTACTGGGCTGGTGATACCCTCGGGGACGAAATGTCCACCAGCAGTGGCATCGACCAAGTGATGTAAATAGTTATCGAAGGTACCAGGATTATAACTTATTACGCCAGACGCGCGTTTCGTCTACATAACATTCATCAGTGACGCTCAGATCAAAATAGTTATAAAGCCAAACAAGTACAAAGTTGAAGAGCATTAAGTCATACATCTAATATGTGTCATCAAGACAATTCAGGATTCTAAAACGGTAACACATACTTGAATAAAATAACCAGAATAACAGTATACTATCAGTTAAATCTCCAAACTTTAATTAGTCTCTAGTAAGTCAACACTATTGTTACTATAGAGATCAATAACAATATCAAAATTTCAAACAAATCAAGAAAGAACATCTTAATACGCTCATTTATAAGCATTATATTAGTAACATGATTTTAATTAAAAACTATATTTTAGGACTCAGAAAACAAACGTTCTTCAGAAAATCAGAACTACCAGGTATGGTTTGAAATCGTTAAGTTCACATGCTAAACAAATTCAAATGAGCTACCAAACTACTGTCACATTAAATCATCTTTTGGCCAATGCTTAATAAACTTGTACAAAAATAGGATCCAAATACTTGTAACAGCTCATGTCGGTGCAGTACATGCATATAGTACTATTCGTTTATTTTTCTTATTTTTTACTGTTTGATATATACCACTTTTTAACTCGCCTGGCCCAATGACGTCACTGTGCGTAGGTCGTCTGTCGTCATCGTTTACTTTTACAAAAATCTCGTCTGAAACTAATGAGTCAAATTTTATCGAACTTGACCACAATCATCATTAGGGTATATATACTTTTTAAAAAAGAAAAGCATATCTCAGATGATTTTTTTAAAATGCAATATAAATTTTACTAGGTAAATTGAAACGGGCAATTTCACCAACGAATTCTTACAGATAAGTTTTTGACTAAAAATGTTGAACGCCATTATTGCCTTATGTTGATGGTCATCATTATATGCAGTGGTCACAGCATTATATGCAATGATCACAACACTATATGTAGTGGTTAAAACATTACATGCAGTGGTCTCAAAATTATATGCAGTGGTCGCAACATTATATGCAGTGGTCACAACATTATATGCAGTCGTGCTAACATTATATGCAGTTATCGAAACATTATATGCAGTTATCGAAACAGTATATGCAGTGGTTAAAACATGATATGCCGTGGTCATAACATTAAATATATCATTACCATGTATTTCGGAGGAGAACTAAATAACTGTCAATAGTAAACTATGCCTTGCATGTTGGAAATAAATTAATTTTTGTTGGTCAGCGATGTCATTCGAAATAAAATATTACTAAAACATATACGATTTGCAATATTGTTTTAAAAAGGCATTGAACCGCAATTTTGAGTACAAAATAAATATTTTGTGAATTAAAATCTTGTTGAGTATATATAATTAGGACTATGCAATATTTTATAGTTGATATTCGAATACAGCATTTTAAAGAACATTTTACCCTCAACAAAAACTATAAAAACCCTATTTCGCGTATCAAAAATAAACTAACAGAACTAGCCAAGGAATTTGTTTTTGTCCCGGCTGATAAAGCTGCTAATAATATCATTATTGTTTGACGTAAATTTTATATAGAGGTTCTGCAAAAGGAAATCACGAATTCACCAACATTCCAACTGACTTCATTTTCAGAAAACGACATCTGTAACAAACATAAACTTTTAGCTACTTCTTTACAAGCAGAACCAAACACAATGAAAGTCCCAACTATGTACTGGCTTCCGAAGCTGCACAAAAAACCTTACAAATATAGATTTATTTCATCTTCTAGCCATTGTTCAACTACTAAATTGTCTGTTTTACTTACTAGTACACTTGGTACAATAAAAAACCTGATAATAAATTGTTCAAATAAGGCCTTTGAAAATAGTGGAATTAATTACTTTTGGAGTGTCAAAAACTCGTTGGAAGTACTTGATAAATTGCATGCATATATTGGTGATTTTGAATCTGTTCAAAGTTTTGATTTTTCTACCCTATATACCACTTTGCCTCATATTCTTATTAAGAAAAAATTCACATCCCTAATTAACTGGGCATTTAAAAAGTCGGAATGCGAGTACATATGTTCAAACTCTTTTAGATCATTTTTTAGTAGCAATAAACAAAAGAACTATGTCAATTGGACATGCTTTGATACTATTTATGCACTTGAATTTTTACTTGATAACATTTTTGTTCGCTTTGGAGATTCCGTATATCGTCAAGTTATTGGAATTCCAATGGGGACTAACTGTGCACCACTTATTGCCGACCTGTTTTTGTATTGTTATGAGTTACAATTTATGACTAAAATTAGCAAAGACCCATCAAAACAACATTTGATACAAAAATTTAACAATACTTTTAGATATTTGGATGATATATTGGCTCTAAATAATGACGACTTCAGTATGTATACTAAAGAAATTTATCCTGTAGAACTTACTTTAAATAAAGCTAATGATAACAATGACCACTGCCCTTTCCTCGATCTTGATATCTATATCATAAACGGGAAGCTTAATACAAAAATTTATGATAAAAGAGATGATTTTTCATTTCCTATTGTTAATTATCCATTTTTAGATGGTGACGTTCCCTTGTCACCATCTTATGGTGTTTATATATCTCAACTTGTACGATTCGCTCGTGTATGTAACAATGTATTAGATTTTAGCGAGAGAAATTTATGTATTACTGAAAAATTATTACACCAGGGTTTTCGGTATCACAAACTGGTCAAAACATTTACTAAATTTTATCACCGGTATAAGGAAATAATTCGTAAATATAACTCAACATGCAGACATCTTATACGTTCAGGTATTTCACATCCAAAATTTTATGGAAATATTCTTTATAAAGCACAAAAATGTCAGTATTCTCCTCAGAAACTAACAAAACCTTTAAATAGACTTATTAAAAGGGGATATAGTTACGATACTGTTGTCAGGTCATTAAAGATTGCATATTTTGGCTTTAACATTGATTCACTGATAGGGTCTTTGCATCGGAACTAAACACATTTATTTCTTTAAAAAAAAAACAGTTGTTGGCATGACACGGGTTATGTTCTTCTCATATATTTTATGATAGTATGATACTAAACCCCTAACGGGAGGGATTGTACCTGATATTCATATGATAAAGACATAATCTTTCAATCAGTTTAATTGAGGTCTGGAGCTGGCATGTCAGTTAACTGCTAGTAGTCTGTTGTTATTTATGTATTATTGTCATTTTATTTATTTTCTTTTGTTACATCTTTTGACATCAGACTCGGACTTCTCTTGAACTGAATTTTAATGTGCGTATTGTTATTCTTTTACTTTTCTACATTGGCTAGAGGTATAGGGGGAGGGTTGAGATCTCATAAACATGTTTAACCCCGCCGCAATTTTGCGCCTGTCCCAAGTCAGGAGCCTCTGGCCTTTGTTAGTCTTGTATGATTTTAAATTTTAGTTTCTTGTGTATAATTCGGAGTTTAGTATGACGTCCATTATCACTGTACTATTATGCATATTTTAGGGGCTAGCTGAAGGACACCTACGGGTGCGGGAATTCTCGCTACATTGAAGACCCATTGGTTGCCTTCGGCTGTTGTTTGCTCTATGGTCGGGTGGTTGTCGCTTTGACATATTCACCATTTCCTTTCTCAATTTTATAATATATAACAAACCAATAAGTTTCGACAATGTTTACTCCGTGGGTGAAACATATACAGGAGAAAGAAGCCCAACAAAAACAACCAAGCTCTACCATCAAAAGTCAAGTTTCTAGATAACGAAAAACATTTATATAGGAAATTTTCAACTTCTGATATGGATCCTAACATGGGATATAGAAAACATTTTGTAAGCAAAAATAAGAAAAATCCCCAGACTATAGCAACAAGACAAGCTTGTTTGTGAGAAGAATTAGAACGCAAATCACAATAATGAGAAGAATTCATAGTAAAACAATAGTTCTCTATTAAGAGACATAATAACGAATGGCGAGTTCTTTTGTTCTAAGGTGACAACATTTTTGTGCGGAGCTTCCCTAAAAATCAAAGAGCTCAGTAACAAGTATTATTCTTCTATCCCTTGCTGTTGCTTCCGTCTGGCGTATTAATTCTTTGAACCGTAATAAAAAAAAAATACCCTGACGACAATATTATAGGTAAATTGTCTACTAGTATTAAAACAGAATCAAGCAATTTCATGCCCTTATAACAACTGCTGTACTTTCTATGAAATGGTATACTACACTGTAATGGACTATATTGAGACAATAACTACACGACGCTTTCCCGAGTTGATGTGGGTATGTTTATGTGTTCATGTAATGCCTATATAGTAGTAGTAGGCCGTATAGCTTAATGTTTCAATTGTTTCACATTTTCATGTCGGGGCTTTTTAAAGCTGACTATACGGTGTGGCTTGGTTGACACATGTAGTTGGGTCATTAGGAATCATACTAAATGTTCTTATTTTTGTAATATCCCACTTAATTAGTAAATATTTCATAGTTTGTCATGTCAGGGCTTTCTGAATAATTAAAACTCGAGCTGTATTGTCTACATGAATTATTTTTTTTGTTTCTGAACACTTCTTTTTTTTTTTAAGTAATCTACTAAAATACTTTTTCTATCCAAAGTTCAGGTAACAATTCATAAAGGTTAGGTTTGGCTATACCCTGAACTAGACAGCGGGAAATACTCTACGATGCTGTTGCGATTACATCTTATTTCAACGTAAAGTTTAGCGCCTTATTGTCATTGTAACGTTTGCCATTAAAAATCAAAGTGTATGCTTTTATTAGAAAAAAACACATGGACACCCAGTTTTTTTTTCTGTTTTGCATTCATAAATTATTATTTCTGCGATTTTCGAACATGCCCTAGCATTTTGTAATACAATAGCAGGCGTTTTTTTGTCTCTGATAAATTTTTCAATGGAATTGCATAAACAAACATGACTTCAATAACTGTTTCATTTTGTTTGCGAGGTATAATCAATTATGATTGGATTTTGCAATTTCCGTTACAAAAATCTAGAAGTTTACCGAATCTGAACCACCACCATCACATTCATCAATCGTCATCATCACCATCACTGATCATCACCGTCACCAACAAACCACGTATAATGTTGTGACCACTGCATATAATTCTATCATGGATGCATATAGTGTTGTGACCAATGCATATAATGCTATCACGGATGCATATAATGTTGTGACCAATGCATATAATGTTCTGACAACTGCATATAATGTTGTGATCACTGCATATAATGCTTTGACCACTGCCTATAATGATGATTATCAACATAGGGCAGTCATGGCGTTCCATATTAAATCCCAACTGTTACACTTAATTTATAGTCAAAACCAGATAAGCTCAGTTTTGTCTAAGGAATTACTTTTTTTTAAATTTCTAAAATTCGACAGAAATTTGAAGAAATACTAAGCCTTGGTAACAAAAATTACTTTATGAGATAACCTTTGAATTATACGGTAATACAACAAAACGTTCAGACACTAAAACTTAAACTCCTGCGATGACGGAACATTCCGTACAATTTATCAGTCATACATCTGATATGTGTCATCAAGACAATTCAAGATACTAAAATGGTAACACATAATTGAATAAGATAGCCAGGATAACAGATTATTACTTACAAAACTATACTTTTAGGACACAGAAAACAGTTCTCCCGAAATCCAGAACTACCAGGTATGATTTGAAATCTTCAAAGTTCAAATGTTGAACAAACTTAAATAAGCTGGTAAACCAGTGTCAAATTGAAACATCTTTTGAGCAATTAATAAACTGGTACAAACATAGGATCCAAATAACAGCCCATGCTATATGTATATGTTGACAGCTTTTTCACCCACGATGTTTTTATGACTTAGATAAAAGTTTCCATTCTGTGTTTATTTTGTAGACGCATCCTTTTTTACTATATAGTTACACCAATTTAATATTTTTTTCAATTTATTTACTGATGCTGAAATACATGTAATAACTCAGATATATGCAAATTGTTTAGTCTCAAATAAAACTTGTAAAATTTCCACAGCTATTTTTGTTTGATATGTGCAATTTGGGTACTCGGAGCAATTTGAGTACTGTGACGTTAAACTGTTAAAAGAAACGCATGGCTCGGATGAATTTTTCAAAATACAAAATACATATTTACTTGGTTAATTGAAATTGTGATCAACTACATCTACGAAATTTAATGGTCAGTTTTTAACTTTAAATGTCCGTTATTTTGATGTTAATGCATGACTCGTTGAAAGTTCATATGACCTTTTTCGCCGCGAAGATTTACCAGTATGACGTTTATCAAGAGTGTATTGGGTCAACTCAACAGTGGCGGACCAAACTTAGAGATTTAATTTTATAACACCGCCATGTCAATGTGAGACCCTGCTATTGGGCATCGACCGTCTTTAGGCCGATGTGTCTGTCCCAAAGTGGAGTATCAAGAACTGAAAACGTTAACCAGAGCAAAATTTCGCGCAATTGGAACATATACCAGCAATTTGGCTGTATTAACGATATCTTCACACTACTCTTAGACAACTTTGCTACATCTAGGTATTTCATATACGGAATCGAACCATTGCCGCAACAGCCACTGCAGTTGGGATATCAGGATTTAGAAGAATCATCTCACTAGCTTTCTGCAATCGACTGCGACACCATGGCATTAGAACTAAAAGGTCATATTTTGGATCCGTTTTGATACCATTTCACAGAGTCAGATGGTGGGCTAGAAATTCCGCATATGGCACATAATCTGTTTCAGTGATGAGTCCCGAAGTAATGCTTCAGAAACGTGACGGAAGAACTCGTCTCTACCGGTGCATGAATGAACTATTAATATTGCTTCCTCCTGTTCAAGAAGTAGACAGCTTAGGTGGAGAAAGTGTCAAAATGTCGGATGCTATCTCTAATGACCCTTAAATGGAAATAATACATGTTTCGGGTGATTTCACTGCCCAAAGGTACAGAGACGTAATTCTCCACCTCATCTTATGCATTTACCGACAGAGGGTGTTATTACAGCAGGACAATACTACGCCTCAGCCAGGGCGAATAACAATTGACAACCTCAAGCAGAACAACACTAATGTACTACACTGGCCTTCAAAATAACTGGACTTTAATCTTATTTAACATCTATGGAACATACTTGATAAATATGTGCGCCATCGTCTACTCTCTTTTCAGACCCTTGATCAGTTCCAATAAATGTTGCAGGGGGAAGTATTCCAAGCATTGAAAAGTGGTTTTACACTGTATTACCTTTAATGACACCGGGAGTAGTTTTAATTGTGATAAATTGACTTGAAATTTATTTATCAATTTCATGGGAACTTACTGTGGTTTTCTCAATCAAACACGTCTTTATTGAATGTCCTTATTAGTTATTTTAAAATTTCCATTCAAAATACATGTATTAAAATTCTTATAAAAATCCGTTATGCGTTTTTCTTTTGCAGAGTATACATGTAGTCTAAAACTTTGTCAGATGAACATGCCCGACATGGCTATAAATATAACCTATGGTTTTGTCCTTTTTTCATATAATAGATAGAGAAAAAATTCAAATAGCAAATATGATCAACAAGAAAATGTCTTCAAATACGTCTACAATACTGAAATCGTCAGACGACTCTTTATTAGAGACATTGTCCTTTATGGATGAGTATTAGCAATATTTAGGTGTTTTCCTCATATATATCTTTAAAAGATAAATAGAAGCTTTAATAAAATATCAAAAATTGATCAGTAAGAGAATGTTTTCAAACAGGTCAAATTTTTGCCGAAATATTTAACAGACTCTTCATAGTAATAATTGCTGTTAAATGAAGATTTTTTGAACACTTATTATGTTTCGAACCAATAATTAGGAAGGGAGAGAGAGCCTGAAATTAAAAAACAAAATCAGCAACACAAAATAATAAAATAATTAAATTGTGAAAAAAATGCAGCAAAAACTCATTTAAACAAACCGACTTGTCAATAGTAATTATTTCTATCCAGATGAGTAGATAGTTTTTTTTATGTTGAACTATTGTAGCACGAATGGCCATTTTGTGTTGGTCGGTATTTATAAGTGAAGGAAAACAGAGTGCCAAGAGGGAGCCACCGACCTTCATCCGAAAGATGGGTAAAACTAGTCAAATTAGATGGGTTCAAACTCTTAATCTCAGTGTTTAGACGCTTTTGATATATTTGATGAACCACTTTGACCGCTCGACCACCAAGTACCCTAAGTTGAACTGAGGATGGAGATGATATTATATATTACCGTAATTGTACAACATCAACAGGAAAAAACAAAAGACAAAAGAAATACAACATATTTTAGCCACAATATACTTCAGAAGACCTAAAATTGATTATACATTTTATTTGCTTATAAATAAAAATACCTACGAAACTGTAAAATATAACCTAAATATCCTGTAACAGATTAAAAATGTACATAATATTTTCCACGTCATCATATTGCTCTAAAATGTCAATATTACGTTTTCTGTAGAGGAAACATGGAAGATGGACTTTTCAAATTAATCCACAGTTTGCAGAAGAATATCCAGAAGCCAAAAAGGAGTTTAAATGGTTCAACAACTACTTAGCTAATCTACTATCAGAGTTATCACGACAATATACACCCTTACTGATCAATGAAAATAAAGGTAAAATGTTATTTATGCTCATGTTGATATTAAATTGCTGTTATTTATATATTTTTTTTAAATCAGATATAAACTGGAAAACAAACAAACATATCCACAGACAGTCCAAATGTTAAACGTACAAATTGACTGGCAAACAGAATATAATACTAATTTGCAATGCTTAATTAATAAAGCGAGTGCTTAGCGTTTGGCATCTGCTTGCAATACTAGTATATATGTAATTTGTAAATACTAGTTCCCTTTTTAATCCGTCTCTCATAATTCTTTTAGAATGGCATTAATAATTTTAAAAAGGTTTACTTTTATAATGTGAAATGTATACTGTATTATTGATGGTGAGACGTTAATAAATTATTATTATTATTATTATATTATATATAAAATTTGCATATCTAATTTATCATTACTTTTGACTCTTTCTTTACAAACATGTAACTACTTTTAAGGCACATGTCATTAACTTTTATATCAAGGCAGAGAAGACCAATTTAATGTTAAAACAAAGTTATTAATTTTCTTATTCTAAATGTTTCTGCTACAAATCATGTTAATCCTTTTCTGTATCGACAAATTAAAATATGTTAGAATTATTAACCGGAAGTCCGATAACTAAAGCTGAATATATTTTCCGGGACACTATAAACTAAAGACAGAATATAGGTATTTCCATGAACACCAATTACACCTCTTTGAGTGCAGATGTTATCCCTGTATCATGGTCCTGATGCACAGTGTATGGTCAAACTTAGTAATGACCCGTCTAAACTATGTTCAATTGTTATATTCAACAACGTTTCGTAATCTTAATGTTAATGTGTTTTCGTTAAATAATCTGGAATTATTTATATATCTTGCTGTTGTGTTCCTTCAAACATAATATGAATCAAACTAATGTTTATATCAATAACTGTCCTTCCCTAGATTTAGCTATAATAGTCTCATACAGGAAACTCTGATTGGCAATTTTTGTCTTGTATTTTTGACGGTTTGTTTTTTGCCCCTTCAAACGGTGTTTATATTTTGAAAAACTATGTTCTTCCTGTGTCTGTGTAGTGCTTTTTTTTTATTTTAATAAATGTAATCAATTATATATTACTTAAAATTGAGAATGGAAATGGGGAATGTGTTAAAGAGACAACTATCCGACCAGAGGGCAGAAAACAGCCGAAGGCCACCAATGAGTCTTCAATACAGTGAGAAAATCCGGCACCAGGAGTCATTCTTAAGCTGGCTTCTAAACAAAAATGTGTATTGGTTCAGTGATAATGGACATCATTGAAATATATAAATGAACTAAATCAAAAATTACTTGTATAAAACTTTATTAATAATGTTTAATTAATAAAGCGAGTGCTTATCGTTTGTCATCTGCTTGTAATAATAGTATATATAAGATTTGCATATCTAATTTTTTGCATACGGAGTATATATCACCCTTTTCACGAAAGTGATCTACCGAATTAAACTATTTACCGCATTTGTAATAGTAAAAGCAACACGACGGGTGTCACATGTAAAGCAGGATCTGCTTACTCTTTTGGAGCACCTCAGATCACCCCCAGTTTTTGGTAGGGTTCGTGTTGCTAAGTCTTTAGTTTTCCATGTTGTGTCTTCTATTCTATTGTTTGTCTTTTTATGTTTAGCCATGGCGTTGTCAGTTTATTTTTAATCTATGAGTTTGACTATCCCTCTTGTATCTTTCGTCCCTCTTTTATTAAGTCAAGGATTTCGTTACCACAAATTACTTATAACGCATTGAAAGTCTGTATGATAACATATAGCTTCACATTTCTGCGTCATTTGGTCTAAGATGGCAAGTTGTCTCATTGACAATAAAAATCAATAAATCTACATTTTAGTTATATAATTAAAAAATCTCAAACAAACTCACACTTATATGTTAAAAAACCACGGAAACCCAAGTCTGGCTTGCGATTGAGTGTAACGTAGTATGCCAAATTCAAATTTAACTATCGGTAGTTAGGGACGGGAGGATTTTTTTTTCATATTTTTTTGTCTTTAAAATTGATAAGCATTTGTCCAAGTTTTATAGTTTTCTATTAAGACTTGATACTGTCAATGATGTTTAAAACAACATATTCGCAAACTGAACCGGCTTCGACGTGAGCGAAGAACTATGACATTGCAAACTATTGCCGCGGTGTCGTATGAAGCTAGCTCAATAACAAAACTTTATGTTCATAAGCAATATTTTCAAATGTAAAGGATCAAAAACAATACTCGTTAGATTCATGTTTAAAAAAAGAAAGAAGAAAAAACAATGATAAGAAACGGAAAAAACAATTATTAGAAACAGAAATAAAAAATCAAACATTATTAAAAAAAATATAGACACCCGATCTTACAATTTAGCTCTAAACATGGTTCAAACTTTTTTAAATGGCATTAAAAACTTTGAAAACAGCTAGTTGTGCCAAATGAGTGTGAATAGTTGTTTAAAAATAATCTGAGATGCCTTCAAATTTGCCCAACGTGTTTTTAACTTGATTCGACCTGCCTCTGTTCATTTTTTTCTAGAACCCACGAACACGTCATGTGAGCATAATAAAAATTAGATGCTTGATACTGCACAGATCACACCACCATGTTCTTGTCAAAACATGTTACTTATAGGGAAACATTTTATATTTCGTTATTCTTAAATATTGTATACAAGGCTGATATTCTTTTATGTATCTTGTGTTGCATATTCTCAGGACTTGATTTTTCGTCTTTATCTATTGGAAAATAAATCAAGCATAAAAAGTTTAGAAAAAAATGTCGGGTTTTCAAACAGTTCAGACCTCAATAACCAACATTGTCTTGCAAAAGCTATTTACTATAACTGCATATAGTCGTGAGTGCCCGAACTTGACAACTGATTTAAACTTATTGTTCAAATACAATTTTTAGCAGTCGTTCTTAACATGAGAGTGCCAGTGGTGGTTATTGCAGTAGAAGGTGACGTCACTACTGTTCATCAAATACAGTCATCTATTCGAAGAAAAATACCAGTCCTTTTAGTAAAAGGTTCGGGTAAAGCAGTAGATTTTATTATTGAATACATCAAAGAAACATCCAGCAGGTCAGTTATTCTTGATACACAAGACTTTAGAAAATGTCATATCTATAAGTTAACGAAGAATTATCTCGATAGGGAGAACATTGTCAATTTGAAGACAAGACATACATACTCTTCCCTAATATGTTAAGGTTATTTAAAGTCTTATATACACACATGCATATATATAAATACTTAATGGGTCTGTGAGCGTTCTCTGTTAGAAATACATACAATCTAAGTCTCTTTCCTCTTGCTATAGTTTAAACCATTTGACTTTTCTATCATTTTACTTTGTACAAATTTACTCTGTTTTAAACAAATAATTTTCCGAAACTAGCATTATCATGATGCTTGATTTCTTGATTGAAAACATATTTGTTACGTTTAGCGGACGTGTTTTTCAACAAACATTCATTTTCGTCAATTCAATCTAGCTTACTTGTTTCTTTATTCATACAAGGCGTACTTCATAAAGTAGTTATTTAGGAAGAATGAAAAGCTAGTATTGTACTTGAACATCACATTCCGCTATAAAGATGGAACCCCTTATGCATATAATTTGAAATTTCATAACAGATACAGTTAAGTCTGCCTTATATCTTGACTTACATCTAGAAATTTATTAGTATAATAGTCGGTTGAGGACAACCTTAACAACACAAGTGATTATTTTAGCTTTCGATTTGTATGTTAGAATATCCCAGTAGCGTCTGCAAATGTAAAGCTGCCAGTTGATACGGTATTCCGGGGCTTGTATTGCCAAGGCCTATCATGATTTCCTTGATATAGTATTGCCGCTTACAAGAAAGATATTTAACCTAGAGTTCGAGATGGTAAAGTTTAATTCATCCCCTCCACATTATACGAATGCCTTCCAAATTGCATGACATTTATAGGATATCTCATTTCAAATATGACGACTTAATCCTGTGTATGAGCCTGAACAAAACTAGTCCTACATTTAAAATTTATACTATCAAATAGATAATGTTAGCTGTTCTTTTAACTTATCGTTATGTGTCCGACTACGGTTATCTTCCATATTTAGTATATTCATGGTCCCAACTCTATATCCAAGTCTAGCCAATTGAACCTTAGTCACCTCAATAAACAATAAACAATAATGTAAGTCAATTAATGAAATGATTATATGGTATCATCTGACATTCGCCGTTTCTTTATAGATTATTGATAATATGAAGTTTATGTGATACTGTAGTAAAATGTTGTTTTAAAGATATAAATGCAATCTTGATAAGTTACAGTGATGCAGGTACAAAATGTAACACGTTTCAGCATGTGCAATCTTGTTCTAATCTAAAACATAGTTTTAAAATATTTCCACTACTGTGAGTGATTTAAGTATTACATGTATAGGCAAGAGTCTGTAACCAATTCGTTGTTGAATGATGCGTAGTTTACTAGTTACCTGAAATGATTAAAGTGAATAACTGCATTTTAGTGAGAAAGACAGAATTTTAGCCGAAAATGCTGCTTTGCTACTTGGAATCTACATAAACAGTGAAGAATATGAAAATTTAAAGAAGATGATGAATGAAATAGAGAAATATCGTTACCTGGTAAGAAAAGATTTTAAGCATAGGCTATATTTTACCAGATATTTTCTAAAGTAGTGTACTAGAGGACGGATGGTGATCTATTTTTTTATGTCAAATAGTTAGTTACCACTTGTCTGGATGTCTACACTTTGGAATGAACTGCCTGACGCTATATGTGTACAGTCGAACCTGAACCAGTTTCAAAGGGGAATGGCAATTACTGCAGATGTGGCTCATGTAGATCCTAAAGTTTTAGATTTTTTTATGTTTTCCATGCAACTTTTAGAACTAGTTTAGCTTATTTATTTCGTGCTGTACTTGTTTGTGCTTGCTTTTATACTTTTTTATGTATATGAACTTGATCCGTCTTACTTTGTATGTCTATTGTGTATGTTGTATATGTCCTAAATGTCCTATAAGTCTCAATATTGTATGTGTTGTTTTTGTTATAAATGTCGATAAAAGCTGTACAGAGCGTATGTTTGAAATATTTTCACGAATCCGACTTAAAGAAAAAACAATTCTATTCTATGTCTCGGCTTTCAAAATTCGAAAAACGGGGATTAGGTTTGACGAGATAATAATCAAACGCCGAAAAGCTCACAAAATTGATAGAGGTCAATTAACGGTCAAACTGGTGTTAACGTTTCAGATTACAAAATATATTACTATCACTAGTCCTTCGTGTAAAAACAAGTCGCCGAAATACATCGACTTTTACATTTTTAATGCACTTATTTAATGTTTTTAAATAGTTATGATATACAGGTAGTCCTACATCTTTAGTATATTATCTCAACTTTTTAAAGTATGTATGTAAATGCTGACAAGACAACAAACAATATGTGCAGTACCAAATGGAAAAGAAATGTTCATTCAATACAGCTTTCCCTTCAAGGATAGTCTAAACAGATGAAATAACCGTGTTTGTAAATAATGCAGCTCTTTGATGGTTTCCTTTATATTTGAAGCCAACATGTGCTGAAACACAACGATTGATTTTGTATTTCTAGACTTCGAGTAACATAACAGAAGATATTTACAAATTGTGCAAATATAACCGCAAAATATAGGTAATGATTGATTGATGTCTTATGCTTGAATTAAAATTTATTTTTAAAAAAAACCCTGCCTATATCGAATCTGTAGTAAGCAAGAAAAGCTTTACGGCCGTACTAATGTAAGTTGATTTTTGGGTCATATTATTCCTACAGCTAATCCCTTCCAGAGGAATATATTTATGTTTTAGGTAACAATTTATGACTTGCATAGCAAAACTGGCGGGAAAATGGAAGACGCAATTGTAAAAGCAATTCTTAAAGGATGGTCTCTTCAAGGAGTACATGGTACGGTATACAAAGTAATCAAAGTATTCATTATAAACTCAAGGGATTACTTTCATGCAGATCTGTAACCATCTTTTAAAGAACTTCTTAAATGATTGCCTTATTTGTAAGTTTCCATACTGACCGAAATCAATGTGAGATGGTCCTTCCTTAATCTTTACCTGTTACACTGTATAGCAGAGTAATATCAAATAACTGACAAATCAAAGAGATCTTCCGGTTTTATTATATTGTTGAATATTTCCATTTTACCAAGTCCACCGAAAAATCTTTGAAACATCAACACATACTGATTGACATTAAGTTTTCATAACTGTAATCAGGGATATAAAAACTTACTTTGATTTATTTAATACCGAGGTTTCCATTGATCATTTTTTTATTTATGTAGAACAAACATCACCTACCACGAGGTCTCAGCCAGTAACCAAATGTGAAACTAAAATACCAAATGATCAAGATAAACATGATAAAGGTATAAACATAGTAAAAGAGAAATTTGTTTTAGTAAAAATGCAAAAAAAATGGGGATTGTGTCAAAGAGACAACAACCCGACCAATGATGATATAATTGCCAAATGCTCCCAAGGAGTCTCCAACAGAGCGCGAAAATTCCACATCTGGAGTGTTTCGAAATACGTTTTAAAAAGTCAAAACCTTATCATTGTACGTTGTACATTGTACATGGCAAAGAGTTCTATCTAAACCTAATATACATGCTGTTTTACTCTCTTGTTTACGACATTATAAATCAAACAACAAATGCAAGAATAACTGTTGATATAAAATGAAATATGTGAAACGATGATGACGGTTATCACTGATTGTACTTACATGAGCAACATAGCGGTTGTGACATGTAAAGAAGGAGCTGCTTTCTCTTCCGGAAACAATATGCTTATTGATAATTTTAAATATTACATTTATTAAATATCAAATACATTTTTTTCTAAACTTGTTTTAACTAGGTACAGCAAATTCGGCAAAGGAGATGTTTGAACTAAATTCTCCTTTGAAGAACATTTATGGTTTGTATTTATATGATGTAATGAGTACAATAAATTATACTTCAAATAAAGATAATTGTCTGCAAACTATTCACTTTCTTAATGTGATAAATTGAGTGAAATGTAAAGCCCATTTTACAAGACACTGCAACTCATTACTAGTTATCCAACACACATCTATTTGACACATATAATAATGGGGTATAGCTAATATACAACATATCGATGCTGTAAATAGATTTTAAAGGTGGTGGACGTACTATTTTATCGAGTGAAGAATTCACAAGTTATTTTATGCTGGAGACGTTATATTGAATCAGGAAACCCACATTACACTACATTATCATATTATCATTTTAAAAAAAAGATTTTAAAGAACTTTAAATACCAATTTTGACAACTTCTACAAACTTTGAAAATGTAAACATTCCCGCCACACGAGAAAAAATGTCGACCAGCGGTTGATTTGATTTGGTTAAGTCAATCCAGTTTTATATTTTAGAGAAGTAAAATCCAATACAGAACGTTTTTATAAACGTTTGAAGAATTATATCAGATTTTATCCATTGAAAGTGGAATCCTGTACTTGCTATAATTTTATTTGCCTGCATATATCCCGTTTTATCAAGTTGCCGAACAACATTGTCACTGTGAGCCAAGTCTATCTTACTTTTTAGAATCGAACTTGATATTTGATTTTATTATAATAAACGTATTTTTATAATACTTTATGTGAAGTCGGAACTATAAAGGAAATATTTAACGATAACTCTACTTAGACCACAAGTTCAGGGTCGATCGTGGGACTAACCGCAACGTACACTGACCTTTTGGTTCCTATCATTGGACTCATTTAAAACTGACAATTATCCTTCGCAAATTATTGAAGTATATCCTAATCTGTATAGTGAAGCCTCTCATGTCCGAGAATAAATTAACCAAATACTTGAGGAAGGAATCCAAGGCACCTTCAGGCACACAATATCTCACACCAATATTACTTTCTGATAGCAAGGGATTTTCTCTACAGAAACAAGCATCTAATCCGATAGAACAAAGCATAAAACTGTGGTGTAAATATGGTTGAAACTCTAGACAAGGGTTAGAGTGGTTACAAGAAAACTTGGCAACACAAATTGGTCGCTTAGATAATATATCACTGTAAGTTCGGCTTGGAACGTGTGATCTAACCACATATAATAAAAAATTCATAGCTCTTGGGTCAGAAAACAAAAAGAACATAGAAGAAATAGTAACGAATTTTAAAGAAATCATTTCATTGTTTACTAGATACTCTGGATGCAAATTAACATTTTTGGAAACTCCGGTATATTCCATGTTTGACTGGAACAAACAAGCTGGCCACAAAAATCCCAATGAATTTCTAATTAAAGACGACCAACTCATCGAACAGTTGCACATACTTAGTGAACACATCCGTACTATAAATACATCCTTAGGAACAAGCGCGCCAAACTTTAATTTGGATTTAAGCCACTCAAAATACAAAACTTCATTAATCACAATCTATCGACCCCGTGACCAATATAATTTCATCTTATACAAAGACGAAATTCATCCCAACCGAAATCTAGCTGAAGTCTGGTTACGTAAACTTGCAATTAAAGTCAAAGACGAATGTTGGTCTGTCTAAATATTCTCCTGATTTGATATAATATATATATACATATGTACATACTGTTGTGATGACTATTATATTGATACAATTGATCAAAGTGGGACTTACCACAACGTATTGTTGTATCATTCACTGTATCATAGGAGCAAACTTTTAATATAAAACACATTGTATAAAGAAAACTAAGTACTATTGAAATCCAGCTGTCGTTATATATGCATATATATTGTATGGTTTGTCACTTGTTTAGACTTGTTTGTATGATATATATATACGTACTTATAAATATAATTATTTGCTGTGACTGTATATTACATTAATTTGTAGGATCCTTTACTATAGATAATTTAGCTGATCTGTAACGATAACATCTTCATGCCTTATATAGCATGTACTGTAGTACGCCGCTAGATTAAAACTGACGAGGAAAGGTAACACACGGCCAGCGAAAGCTCTTTTTTTTTAGAGCCCAGGTGGTCGTGTGGTCTAGCGGGACGGCTGCAGTGCAGGCGATTTGGTGTCACGATATCACAGTAGCATGGGTTCGAATCCTGGCGAGGGAAGAACCAAAAATTTGCGAAAGCAAATTTACAGATCTAACATTGTTGGGTTGATGTTTAGACGAGTTATATAAATATATATATATATATATATATAGATTTGTGCGATTGACAATTATACTTGGTTGTTACAATTGATCGACAGTGGGACTTACCACAACGTATCATTGTGTCAGTCGTAGTATTCTTTACCGTTCACATAATCAGAGGAATATATTAATTCTGATAGCTTACGAAACAGAGTACATTGTACAATCAATCAACAAAATGGGCACTTTGACGATATCCACATGTCCTAAAATTCAATGCTCTAATGATCAGCAAAGAATTGTAACCAATACTAGGCACAAACACTTTGAACTAAATCTTGACAAAGTAATTGCTAGGAAACTTGAAGCTACTAAGCGCCCAGTCAATGTAACTTATAAACTCACAAAGGCAGATACTGTGTCATTTGAACTGATGAAAATTGCTATAATACATTACTATGAACAACTAGATGTCAATGACAGGTATATAAACATCAAGGTTGATAGAGATCTAGATAAGAAAGGCCTCACAGTTTGTTTGGTTATCAGAGTGATAGCCAATGATACCCCGAGCTACACATTGTCTGTATACTATACATCATGCTCACTACTTGTGAATGGAAGAGATACAATTAGATTCTTTACAATTGATCTACCAGAAATACACAAGACAATTAATCAGGTGATCCTAAATGGTACCAAAGTTGATCTCCAATCTCTCAATAAACATTTAGAAGAGCAATTACAAAAAATGCTTGAAGAAAGACAAAAATCTGTATCGGAACCTAGTAAAACAAACCAACTAATTTCCAAAATAGATCCTGCCAAGTGTTTAAAATTTAAACGTAATGTTCAAACTAAAGGTGTGTACTGCTCAGCTGGTGAACACTGGATTCACTACAGGTGTGCCCGACTAAAGGATGCTGACATAAGTGCACTAAAAGATAATAACACAAATAACTTTTGTTGTATCATATGCACAGAATCAAAGTCAGACCAACACACTAACTTACCAAAACTCAAAAGTATCGAATAAGTCATTACTAATCATGAACAATGCTTACACTCAGCTAGAGATATTCTATTAGAGGAGATCCAAACAATATGCTCTGTATGCGATACTCGTATAAACAACAAATCTGTGAACTGTGAAATGTGTCTTCAATCTTGTCATATGGATTGTCTTTCCACTATTTGTCCATCCAATGAAGACGTAAATGATGCATCTAATGACACAAACATCTGTCTGAATTTTAACAATGTAACTAATCAACAACTTCAATATGGCATGCCAGATAATCAAGATTTCAGTCATAGACAACATAGACCCAATATAACAACAATCGAACATATTTCAGTACCAATTCACATAGGCTTAAATGAGACTACCAAACAAGGTTTAAAACCTAAAACATCACCTGTACAAGATCCTGAACCCGTACGAACTATGATGTCTATTAGTCCAGTAATAGTGGCCACTGAACAACACAAAGATGCACCACCTATATCGCCAAATATTATCATTGATAAGTCACCTTCACTGCAGAATATCAACGTAGACGGGACTACTCCATTGTAGAATATCACCGTAGATCATTGTATGATACAGAAACCACCATCATCTACTAGTAATACTACCAACAACACCACACGAACAGATTCGGAGTTAAAAGAACTTAAGCAGTCAGAACTACGACAACGTGAGTTAAAACTGAGGAAAAAAGAGGAAGAATTAAAGATAAGGGAGAGAATTATAGAAGAAACCCAAACAGAGAAGATATGGTTTCACACTTACATCAACAAGCTTGAACAAAGAGTGAAAGAACTAGAAAGGTCGAATGAAATTTTACGTAAACATTCCAATCTGTTAAACATACCTGAACCTACTAATCAAACAGTTAATAAAGATAGTAGTCAAGCACCAAGCCAGAACCAAAATGAACAAACAAATACTAGCAATATACAACTACATGGAAATATTCAGGACAGGGTCTCAAACTTTATCTTGCGACAAATTGATTACCAGTTAGTAAAACTTGAAGATTCCTTCATCAAAAGTAGTCAATGACCATCTTATTAAGGTACCAACTTATCTCCCGATCAATCACAAACAAGAGAGTTCCAACAACAGATACCTCCACAAATTAACGTCAATCATCAACATCTGACTATGAATCGAACATGAATTCCACCAAATCGTAGGAATAACATAAACAGCAATAAAGACACGAGTAGGAATGGGTCTAATGATATTGGCGTCAATAGAACTTTAAGTGGACAAACTATCTATTATTTACCACCGTCATATGTGACACCAAAATACCAAGCTTATGTCCCACCTGGTATCCAGGCAGTTTCTACTAATAACCAGAAGATACCATATATGCACCCACATTTCAATAGTACATTACCATCTACAGTACAAACCAAAATTTGTGTGGAGCCTCAACCCTTGATTAATCATAATCAGCATACCTGGCAAGGTAATCAGCAAAACAGTAAGAATCAAAATTATCTACGAAAAGACCATTTTTTAGGACACAGCCAGCCACAATACAACAGAACATAGCATCAGAAAGTAGTAATCAGAACTCTAACCCAGAACGAGGCAATAGCAAGAAATTGAACATTTTATCTTTTAACTGTAAGAATATAAAGACAAGTTGGAACTTTATTAGGGAAATGGAAAAGGAAATAGATATTTTTTTTATACAAGAACACTGGTTATTTCATGTGAATTAAATATGTAATCAGAAATTCATGACGAAATTGCGGGAAGTGGTAAAGCCGTGGATTCAGATGATCCAATATCAGCCTCATTCATGCCACGTGGTTACGGAGGTGTAGCAATTTTATGGAATAAAGCCATTGATAAATATATTAAACCTATCTTAGACGGTTCACCTCGTATTCAATGAGTTGAGTTATTAACTAGCAAACCAACTATCATAATGTGCGTATACTTACCAACTAAATCAACAACGGCAGCAAAATTATCTTTGATGACTGCATTGACCAACTATATGAGATAGTCCAAAAATACAAAGGGACACATGATATAGTGATTGGAGGGGACTTTAATGAAGACATTGTCAAAGAAACAAATAACTCCAAACGTAAAATTGCGCTTCTTAAATTTATGAAAGAATGTAAATTGACAACAAACCATAAAGGACCAACTTTAATTAACACATCCGGTGCAGATATATCAGAAATAGATTATTTTCTACACAGCAATATAGACCTACAGCCATCTAGGAGAATAACAGATCATCCAGTAAATGTATCTGACAATCACCCAATACTTCTCCAAATGCAATGCTACTTAACTCAACATGCTCAACAAACATCAAACAATCAGAAACTGAAAATTAAATGGGAAAAATTAAATAAGCAAGGAGATCATGAAATATTCGGATATGCTAGAAAACGATAACGAGAGCATAGACCAGATCATTAAAGAAACGACAAATTTAATGTCTGAAACAGCTAAAAAGGTTAGTAAACAGAAGACCTATGACAAGAACAAAATAAAATTAAACATCTGGAACAAAGAAATTGCAGACGAATTAAAAGCCAATAAGCAAGCATATAAGATATGGAAGGACAATGGACTTCCAATAAACATCGACCATCCATTAATTATTGAAAAGAAACTGACAAGGAAAACATTTAGGACGGAAATCAGGAACGAAGAGCTACGAAGGAAGCATAACGAGAGGAACATTTTGATACACTCAAATAGTGGCGACAAAAATCTCTTCTATAAACTGATACGTAAGCAAAGACAAAATGGCAATACCTTCATAAATAACCTAAATGTCGATGGAGAAACTTTTGAAAGATGATATCTTATCTGAATGGCATACTCATTTTAGCAAACTGGCAATACCAACTGAACATCCATCATTTAATTACCAGCATTTACAACTATGTGAAATGGACTATGATACAATCTTAGAAATAAGTCGCCAATTTACATCAAAAGAAGTAAGCCTGGATATCATTCAAAAAGCTATTAAATCCATAAATAAAGGAAAAACAGAAGACATATATGGCGTTTCCATAGAAAATTATTTATATGGAGGGGACGTATTTTTGAAATTTCTCCATAAACTCATTAATACTATGTTCCAAAAAAGGCTGATTCCTGATTTGATAAAGATGGGTCTATTATCACCAGTTTACAAAACAAAGGAGATAAATCCTACGCCAAGAACTACCGTGGTATAGTTGTTTTACCAATACTATTAAAAATAATTGAGTACATACTACGTGATGATCTAAGAAAACATTCTCTCGATCTACAGTCAGTACTACAGAGAGGCTTCACTGCAAATGCTTCACCACTGTATGCAGCAATTATAGTAGAAGAAGTATATAGAGAAAAATATGGACAAGAAATCACCATTTCTTATAGCTTTACTGGATGCGAAATCTGCCTTAGATGTTGTGGTCTTAAAAATTCTACTACGGAAAGTACACTTCACCGATGTCAATCCAGCTACTTGGATATTAATTGATGAAATACATAAAAACACAGAGGCATGCGTCAAATGGGCAAATTATTATTCAGAAAAGTTTCCAGTCCAACAGGGAGTTTAGCAGGGAGGTCTTCTCAGTGTAGATTTGTATAAAATATATATTGAAGATTTACTTCATAATTTTGAAAATGTTGCACAGGGATGCACAATTGGAGAAACCTCTGTTAATGCAATAGCCTGTGCGGATGATGTTGCCTTGATGAGCGAAAATCCAGCAGAACTACAACTTCTCAAAAATATATAGCTGCTGAATATAGTCAAAACCATCACTATCTACTACAGCCTCAAAAAAGCGTTGTCTTACAAATAGAACCAACTATCCGAAAGAAACAGTCTAAATCAGTCAATTTAACTTTGAACGAAAGTCCTATGCCAGTCGTAGACAAATCACCTCATCTTGGAATTCTCAGATCAACATCTTCAAAACACTCTCAAAATGAAACCACTGAACAAAACATTACTAAATCTACGAGAGCCGCATGCAGTCTAATGTCAGCTGGAATGCATGGTGAGAATGGACTTGATCCAATTACATCACTACATCTGATCAAAACCTTTATACAACCTATTCTTACGTACGGATTAGAAGTTATATTAGTACCTACTACATCAAATTTACTAAAATTAGAAAAGTTCCAAAAACAGTTGCTTAAAAGAATTATGTCTTTACCGATATGTACACCAGATCTGAGTATTTACATCTTATCAGGATGTTTACATATAGAAGCACAAATCGATCAAAAAGCACTAATATTATTTAATAACATATGTAGGCAAGACAACTCAAATTTAGAAAAGAAATTGGCCATTCGACAAGTATCCATCAAAGATCAATCAAGCAACAGCTGGTTTATTTCAATTAAGAAAATGATATTCAAATATGGACTACCATCTCCGTTACAACTTCTAAACTGTGCGCCAAAAAAGTTTCAATGGAAGAGAACTGTTCAAATTGCCATTTATAAATACTGGAAAGAAGCAATAATTTCATCCGGAAAAAGATATGCGTCCCTACCACATCTTAATATAGACGCATACAATCCTGGGAAATTTCACCATCTTTTGGACATAAATACAACTAATGATCCTACCAGAGAAACAACAAGACTGGCAATTAAATTAAAATTAGTAACCGGCACTTATATCTTACAGACTAAAAGATTTAGATATACAGAAAACGAAACACCAATCTGCAAATTATGCGATCATGGCGATGAAACTCTCTGTCACTTCCTGTTGGACTGTCAAATTCTAGAACCTATCCGACGAAAATATTTTCACCAGATCGATGAAATATTACAATTAATATCGGAAGAAAATTTTACAACACTTTCCAGTCATGATAAAATCCAAATAATTCTGGACTGCTCGTTACACTATCCTGGACTAAAAGGAAATAGTGAAAATATTATTAAATTAGATGCAATATGCAGGCAAATGTCGTATGCGTTACATATAGCTAGATACCGATCATAGACATTAAAAGAAAAAGAGGATTTTTCATTGTTGTGAACTGATCATATAATAATATGTTCCGAACATCGATACTCCCGTATTTATACTGTTGTTGTGCCGAGAGCATACCTGTCAAATAGTGTACTGTATATACTCGTATAATGTTGAAATTATTTTAAACATGGCTAATTCAGTGATACATGGAGGATAATATGAAACATTGATATCTCCGTACTCATGTGAATCACCGATAATGTGTGTAAAATAGTGTAAATAGATGTGGTGGTGGAATATTAACTGCTCAAATGAGGTTGTCCCGAAGTGGAAGGAGAAAGATTTCCTGGTAAGGTAAGATGCCACTGCTGGTAGACGTTTCGCCCCCAAGGGTATCACCAGCCCAGTAGTCAGCACTTCGGTGTTGACATGAGTATCAATTATATATGGTCATTTACAAAACTTTGAAATTTTCGAAAAACTAAGGATTTTCTTATCCCAGGAATAGATTACCTTAGCCGTATTTGGCACAACCCTTTGGAATTTTGAGTCCTCAATGCTCTTTAACTTTGTACTTGTTTGGCTTTATAACTTTTTTTATCTGAGCGTCACTGACGAGTCTTATGTAAACGAAACGCGCGTCTGGCGTATAATATTATAATCCTGGTACCTTTGAATATTTTGTGCAAGACATTATATATATTGGTATTTAGATTTTCATGGCAGTTCGGTTGTTTTGTTATTCTACTTTTTACTTTTTGTTGTTTTATTTTGTCAGTTTTTGTTTGTAAGAGTTAAAAAGTTTAAGTGTTTCGTGGTGTCCTGTGCATGTAACACTTATCATTCAGGTTTAGCTCTATATCGTTCCGGGTTTGATAGACTTAATTTAATAGAGAATATCAAAGATATAATCTCAACATATAATTCTCAAAAAAAATTATGAAATATATTCATAGAAAGTTAAGGAACATCTACAGGTATAAATTTTATAATACTTCATCTTCTCCTTTCACCTTTATTACAACATCTAGAGGTGGTACTTTATACGGAAAGGCGGCATAACAAGAGATATCCCGGTTTATACTTCATAAATAGTCACGGTTGCTTCATTTGCTAAGACATCAGCCGTCAGTGAATAAAGGCATACTCTGTACTCATCGGTTTTTACCGGAAGAGAGTAAAATTGCACGTAAGATGTAGAAAACTAGTAACTCAATTGTTTGTAAAACAATTGAAAGGTCTTTCCTGTAAAAGTGATGTTTTCGTAATGTACTTTGTACTTTGTACGACCTTTCGTTTGATATACGACAAGCATACCTTCTGAAACTTTTCGCTTTTTACACTTAATGACCCCATCGGCCTACATTTTCGAGATCGGAAGTATGATATATGTACCATTTAAGACTTGATGATCTTTCATTTGATATGCGACAACGCCATGTTCTAGAAAGTTTGGTTTTAGTAACTTATAACCCCATCCAACTCATTTTTGGAGGACAGGAATTTGATATTTGAAATGTACACGTTATGACCTTTCATTTGATATATAACAACCTTACCTTCAAAGAAATGTTTTTTTGCACTCAATGACCCCACCCAACCCATTTTTTGGGGACGTCAATTTGATATTCGAAATGTACGCTTTTTGGACTTTCATTTGATATGCGACAACCTATTAACAATTTGAGAAGTTTGAAGTTTTGCACTAAATGACCCCACCCTGCCCACTGGGACGAAAAAGGGGTTTGAAATTTTCATTTTTGAGTAGAGCTCATTAAGACCTTCAATTTGATGTATCATATGACCCCATTTTGCAAAGTGCCAAAAATGACGCAATATCAATTATATAAATAGAACTTATGCAACTTACAAAGTCAATGCAAAACATGAATATTTCAAATTGATTTTTTGGGGGTTTTTTTTCATGGAATGTTTTCGGTATTTGGTCAAACATATAACTATGTTACCCTCTTCAATTTCTAAATCATTTTAGGTGGTAATCTGTTTTTGATTCAGAAATACATGCCTCCGATCGCAAAATTTCAAACTGCATTATATCTAAAACGACTGCAGATATCTCAAATCTGTTAAATGATAAATGATCTGCAGTTGAAGGACAACATTGTAGAACAAGATTTCGACACTTCCAAGGTTCATCAAGGTCACAATGAATCATCAAATATATGATGCAATAACAAACCTGAGAACCGGAAGTGGTAGAGACATGGGACTACCACCAATCAACTCAGGACTACTCGGTCTCTCAAATGTGACAAGGTCAAAGTCATACTACACTTTGAAGGTCAAGGTTAAATTTCATCATGGCCTGACATTGACCTCAAATTGAAGGTCTTGAATTACTGATCATCTTTGCAGTTTATAGTAGGTTGATATATGTTACCTTTTAAAAGATATACACTTGTTACTATAGTTTTAAGAATTATGTTGTTGTAACTTTTGAACAGACAGTCGGACGTTTTTTAGCTTAATGTATAAAATGTAGAGCTCGTCAAAAGGAACATTTTATACACAGTATGAATGCAGCAAACTGTTATAGTTTTCTTAATATGCAAGCTTGAAATTGCGGCGTAATTTCTTTCTGCACTCGGTGACCCTTGACCTTGGTGCAAATTAAAGGTCACACGAATTAAAGAATATTGGTGAAGTTCCCAAGTCTCTACGACTTCCGGTTCTCGAAATATAATTTTTCCAAAAATGTATAATTTTTCAAGGGAAATAACTTCTTATCAGGGTAAATAACCTACTAATGTTTTATGTTTATCAACATTGCCATCTGTTCCTGTACACGCTGCCATTTTCAATTCTATTCTATAGAGATCTCTAATACCTTTTAAGAAAAATGCAAATAAGAAAAATGCTTCAAGGGGATATAACTCTCAAAGCCTACACGGCCTCATCTGGTAATACGTCATAATGAGATCTATCGATGGTCAATATTTGGTCTTGATGACTTCAATAGAAACGGGGGGAGGGCATGTCAAAAAAATGTTGGAAGAAAAAAAAACATTAGAAAAACAATAAGGTCTTTCCTCACGTAAGGGAAAGACCTTAATAAAAGATGCAGATTGCAACATTTTCAATCAAAATATAATACTATAATGTGATGCTATACTGCAGTGGTCCGCTATAACTTTTGTAGACTTATACGTTTCATTTTTAAAACGAAAGCCTGTCTACGAATGATAACAAACAATGCGAATTTAATTTATGTGTGCTTCTTGTATTCAACAGACACAGAAAAGATGACAGATGTTAAGCCT
The DNA here is from genome assembly GCF_963676685.1 of Mytilus edulis. Classification (NCBI taxonomy): domain Eukaryota; kingdom Metazoa; phylum Mollusca; class Bivalvia; order Mytilida; family Mytilidae; genus Mytilus; species Mytilus edulis. The sequence continues at coordinate 12,456,301 of NC_092347.1, read as the reverse complement.
GTGTCACTAATTATAGTTCCAAATAATACCGAAATAGCATCAAGAACAATGACGTCGGCTTCATTCAATGTTATTGAAACACCTGGTTTGTAACAAATTTGTTTTCAAAATACAGAGCTATCTTCCTTATTTAGTATAACCCTTTTTAAAAGCTTATACCTTCTTTGCCAAACTATTTTGATATTTTTAGTACATGTTTTATTGGTCAAAATGACAAATATATCACTTCAAAGGTATATAAAAATGAGGAGATGAGGTGTGCATACAATTGAGACATCTATCTACCAAACTACAGGGTCCTGACTTGGGACAGGCACTCACAGAATGTGGCGGGGTTAAACATGATTTTTAGCACTCAATTCGCCCCGAATCGGGGACACTGGTGTAACAGCACAAAATAAGAACAGAGATTAACTATATATAAACATCAGTTGAAAAATGCTGAAATCATCAGTTTGATACAGAGCATATTTAAGAATCAAACATAAACACAAAGCGGACGTAGCAAGGTATTTTTCATACCTCCTCCTGCATCTAAGACAAAAAAAAAATCAATAAGTACACATGCAAAATTCAAAGGATATAACAATGTGAAGACGTCATTCAGAGAAAGATGTGCATTATCAAAATAAAGGATAATTGTCAATGTGTAGTATTGTAAGGGTCAGCCGTGCATATGTGTACATGCATAGCAAAACTATTAATATGATTTTTAATTAACTAAATCAATATTTATACCAATAAACCAATATTTAAAGATCTAAATACAGTGTTGAATTGGTAAACTTTTAAAATAAGATTATTTGACAGATTTACGAGTTATTAATGCGGGGTTCACACATTGCCGATTATTGCTCCCGTTTGAGATCAGACAGCGATACGACACGAAAAGTGAAAAAGTCGGATTAGAGTCCTCAATTATCTGGAATGTCCTATTAATGTCTGAACGCAGTCGTTTTAGTTCGTAACAGATTTCTACTGGTCGGGAAGGGTCCGAATAGTTCGACAAAGCACCCCGACAGTTAGGTGCGTGCCGTAACATTCGGGGAAACTCGGCCGATTTTGTCTAGTCGGATTACAATCGTGCCTACGTCGTGACAGATTCTGCTGTATCGGATCGAATTCCTAACAATGTTACAATACGACTGAGACTAGACAAAGACGTTTGCAATGCATAGAGCGGACCGTGATAGGATTACGTTCAGACAGTACCTGATCATCCCGAGTATGCCGACAGTTTTCGAACGGATAACTTCCGTCAGCGTCGGTTCACTGTCTTGTCACTATCTGATCTCTGTCGGATTACATTCGGTAGAATCGGGATGCAGTCGTGACAGACTCGGTCGAATTTTACCTGGCGAAAGATGCAAATCGGATTAGAAGCGGATTTAGAACGGGATTATAGGGATAAATTCGCTTGGAAACGGTTCAATATCGACGCTTCCTGAACAATATCTGATTGTTGTCGTGATTAAATTATTTTTTTTACAAATTTTAATTTAAGTTTGAATTTCCATCCACGATTCATAGGATCTTGATCAGACTTTTAATAAATTTTAATCGGGAATGGTCCTGTCAAGGACGGCAGTAAAAATCGTGAATGTGTGACCCTAGTTTAACGCATTTTTCAAAACATATAGTTTATACATAATTTTGTAAACTAAATTCTGTGAAAAAACTTGTTTTGTTGACAATTGTACTATGTGGTAAGTCATGAAAAAAAGTAAAATAACAACAAATACCGATTACCGAAAACGAAAATTCCATTAACAAATGGTAAAATCAAAAGTTCAAACACATCAAATGATTTTATTTGTTTTGTATACATAAGATAATAGGTTTTTGCAATATTGATCAAAACAAGCTTGTACTTTGAAATTTCTCTAATTTATTGATTGCTGAAGAGTTTTCCTTTTTCCTGTTCACCAAAAAATATGTGAATAATTATTTCAACTGCTCTAAAATATTTCCAAATGTCGTTACTCCTTCGCCGCATATGACTTGCAACTAGTAACATGGCGGCTGTCTTGCAAGAAGCAGGAACTGCTCATCTTTTCAGAACTCCTGTCTTCACCTCCAGCTTTTTGGGGTTCGAGCTATTCGTTGATGTGTGTACATTTTAGGTTTTTGTGTTATATGTTGGTTGTCTTTGTGTCTGTCGTTTTAGTGTTCTCATATTTGTTCTTTGTCATTTTAGCACTTTGTATATAAATAAGATGTGATACGCGTGCCAATGAGATAATTCTCTATCAAAGTCATAATCGAGTTTGAAACAACTCCTCAGTGTACTGTCCTTCCTTCGGAAGTTTTATGGACGCCACCCAAAAATTGGTTGACTGTTATTGAATATTTGTTGGTTTTTTATCATTAAAAAGGGCTTTTAAGAAGTAAGCTTCTAAATGTATATAGTTCCACCGACTGATTTAATGGATCGTGCATGATCATTTATGCCACACCAATTTAAATCCTTGTTCGACGGACCCGCCCTCACTTATTTTTTTTTAAACAGAATTTTTTGTAAACATTAAAAAAATAAATAGCAATCCCAGCAAATTATCATTGGTTTCCTATCCCCTTCCTTACCTTCACCTGCAAAATCATGCGTTGTTACAATAAAGTACGCAGAACTTGCCTGAAGGAGAAGTGTTGCCTTCAATTGCAGTATAATTGTTTACCGGCGGAACAAAACTACAAATGTATCCATTACCGCTGTACATGTTTATGCACCTGCCCTGAGACAGGAGCCTGTTGTTCAGTAGTTGTCTTTTGTTGGTGTGGTATTTCTCCGTTTGTATATAGATTAGATCGTTGATTTTCCTGTTTGAATTGTTTTACACTAGTCATTTAGGGTCCTTTACAGCTTGCTGGTTGGCTTGGCCAAAGCCCTGTGTTAAAGGGAAACTTTAAACATATTATTAGGTTGAAAACAACCCGTCCAATGAAAAATCCCTTTAATGAGGGATTGTCCCTCAGACATGAAGAAATTTTACTGTTGTGGATGATAAAAAAAGTAAACTTCTATTTTTTTTAAATTCATCATATTTAAAACAATTTTCTAAAAGATGTCCACTATTTTCAATTGTAAAGAAGATATATTAAACTTAAAGTCAACGAATATTAAAGTTATTGGATATGTGTTGACCATATAATACCAGATACTTCGACTATTAATTTACTACTTGTAATCCTTGGTTCAAAAGTTTTCTGGTGAGCTAAAACCTCTTTCATGAAGATCATGATCGGAAATGCAAGCTCTGGAATATCGTAGGCGCTGCTAGAATGTTGCAACATTGACACGGGAAATTCACAATTGGAACGCTGAAAACCGCTCTTTTTTCGAAACTTCTTTTCCAACAGACATTTATTGTTAATTCCTAGATCGTAGTCAAGATATAAGTCATACATGTACTTAGTTATATCTGTTATAATAAGTAAGGAGACATTTTAATGATTTGTATTTATATATTATACAGAAAAGATCATGAACGGTCCTAACGTTCCACCTGTTTCACATGCTTTCGTTGCAAATGAGACTTCTATTGAGAAAGACCAAAGCACAAAGAATTCTAGTACGCTGAATGCTGTTGACACAACTGGTATATACTTAATAAATGATACATAATATAGTACAATATTTAAAACATGAAAAACGTGCATTACATGATATCCTGTCACCTCTTAATAAGTCAAATTCACCTTCCTAAACTATCGTTAAAAGAAGATTATTTAGTTTCCATTAAAGGTCAAATTGTAGTAATACGAAATTTTTGACCCCTAAATAAAATGTGAACCGATCTTACATTTGATCAAAGTCAATGAAACAGCAACCCTAGAAGAATATTTTTATTTTGTATATATAAGATAAACTTTGAAAATATGAACATAAAATAAGATACAGTAAAGGAATTTAATTTAATGATGCATATTTGTATATTACACAGAAGAGAAAGCGAATTTTACAAGTGAGATTTCTCACGACAAAGAACAAACAACAAAGAACTCTACTACATTAAATGTTGTTGAAAAAACTGGTACGTAAAAAAAAGATATATATTGGTGTTGTTTCCATGAATTGTTCGTTGTTATTCGTAGTAACAAGAAATTCTGACCTCCAAATGAATTAATTTATCTTACCTCCTATAGTTTTATGGGGATTTGATTGGTTAACGGACTATACGTCGTGACTGTATATATTTCGTATGAGTTCTCTAAAAAAAATACATGGTTAGTAACATATATATATGAAGCTAATTTGTTTAGCGAAATATTGCGTGAATAATATATAAAATATAACAACTAATTTTATAACACTCATTAGTGTGTTAAAGTTACATTCTTAGACACTTATATAATTTAATTTAGTAACTGCATCAGTTTATTTACAAACTGATCCACACCTAGATAGATTGAATGTTGATTGTTGCTATTTTTAGACACTATATATATATATATATATATATATATATATAGGGTTAGCAACTATATGGGGTTAGTAGGGAGTTACTTCCCTTTCAAAACAAACAAAAAAGAAATCTAAAAGATTTAAACAGACGAGGAAACTGATAAAAGACGATTGAAATACATTCATAAAACAAATTTAAAGCTGACACGTTGTTATTGTTGGTATTGTTTTTTTGTACAGACAAATGGAAGTAGGTTCTTAAACATGTTAAAACTAAGTATTGGAAACTTTATCACTTTGATAGGCTAATAGTCTAAATACCAAATGTGAAGACAAGCGGTAAGATAAATTCGTAACACGGTGTGCTAGTGACCTAATACGATATATATGGGGTCAGTAAATTTCATATGGATTCGCTCAAAGCCCATATGAAATCTACTGATCCCATATATATCGTATTTGGTCACTAGCACACCATGTAACTAGTAATACAACCTTCCCTAAATTAATCTTTCGTCACATCTTGCATATTTGTAACAGCCTTATATTGCATCTGTGTTTATTATCAAATTCATTTTTTTCAAAAAAGATAAATAATTATTCAATTGGACAAAAGTTTGACAACATATTGGAATTTAAACCGGATTCTTTTTTCTTTCTTTTTATTCAAACTCAAAGAACTTTCTTGAAATATCTTTCTGTGTGACGTTTTAGGGATTATTAAAAGTTTCTTCTTCTTATTTCTCTTCATTTGCAGATCTTGAATCGCCCCTATCTGGAGAATGAAAATTATAATCCCGTATTGGCCATAGTCTCAACGCTGAAAGCATATCTATGGAAGATCAGACTCCAATCATAACATACAAATGAATCACTAAACAATACAACTGCCAAATAAAAATGAGTTGCATAGGTCCGTGTAATAATGCATGTTTTACCTATCTAATGTTGCTAAATATCATATCTCATAAAAATTGATTTATATAGTTTGTTTATTTATTTTTTTATTTTTGGTGTTTTAATGCCACTTTTAATCATCGCCTTTTGTGCTATTTCGTGGCGGCCAGTTTTTATTGGTGAAGGAAGCCGGAGTGTCCAGAAATAACCACCTACCTCTGATTAGGAAACTGACAACCCTAGTCATTTAAGATTGAGTTAAGTACACCTTCATGAGCGGAGTTTAAACTCACAACCTCAGTGTTGACTGGCTAGTGATTTCAGTACTAACTACTTAGACAACTCGTCCACCGAGACCCCCTACATATAGTTTTAAATAATCTATTAAACAACTAACAATCAATCTGTTAAAACTCAATTTTTAGTCTCTTTGTTTTTTTCTATGACGATATGAGGGTGCACACAAACAACACAAAATCTGCAGCACGTTTAAAGTACCTCTATATTACATTATGTTTTCATGTTTATTCGTTAATTTTCGTGGGAACAAATTTTCGTGCATTCAAATAAAAAAAATCGTGGTATTACATCTTGTGGTTTTGAAACAGTCTGCATAGAAGCCTATAGAAATGTTTTACTTTATAACATTAAAATTCGTGGTTGACATTTACCCATGTCATCCACGATAATTGGTATGACTTGAAAATAATGAATCTTGAGTCCTATTTTTCTACATGGACTATATTTGAACATTGGAAAGCAATACGATCGAACTTTTTGGTACGAAGCAACTTCAAGTAAACCGAAAAAAACGCCTCCTACTAGAAATTTGTCAAATGGTCGATTATCATTTGATAACGAGAATTTGGGCAAATGACGTACTAAATTATTAAAGGACCATGATATCATTCATCACATTCAGTCTTGCCCGTGATACTAGAGTCAATAGAATCATTACACCAGATTTAAACTCATTAATTACAAAGATACTGACAGAACGAAATCTAAAGCTCAAATAAATGTCTTGCAAATCAAACATCTGTATTTTGAATAGAGGATATAGTTTTGGTTATTTTAAAACTACAACAAAATATCAATTTTTCCTTATGTTGTTTTCTTCTTATAAAGTTTATCTTCCAGTTTTTTTGGTTTTTTTCTTCAAATCTCTAGTTTTTGGTGGGGTTCGTGTTGTTTATTCTTTAGTTTTCTATGTTATGTCATGTGTACTACTGTTTTTCTGTTTGTCTTTTTCATTTTTAGCCATGGCGTTGTCAGTTTGTTTTAGATTTATGAGTTTGACTGTCCCTTTGGTATCTTTCGTCCCTCTTTTAATACTCGACGTATTATGATATCAATGTAATAAAACTGTCCAACTTGTTTTCTAGGCGCTGAAAAATCTGAGACCTTAAAGGAATTGTATCCACTTATTCTCACATCCGGATCATTGTCGTTGTACTTTTACATAGTATACCAATATATCAAAGAGAGCGGGAATTTAACAAAGTCAGAGAGAGATACGGTAAGATAAAAAATTATCAACATATATTAAAAAAATTATAACCCAATAGATATTAATTCAACAAGCGTTTGAAAAGGCATAATTCAATACAATTCAAACAGGTAAATCAGTAAGTTAATGCAATAGCACATAACATGTAAATCTAGTTCTTTCGGTCAGATTATTTCGTTCAATAATTGTAACTAATTTTATTGCAAATTATCTGCTTACAGTATCAATGTTATTACATAGTTATGCATTATTAGAAGTGGATATTTTCATCTTGTCATTCCTTTATATACATATAAATAATGTGGAGATGTGTGTATAGTGTTTATGGTTTCAGTAAAATCGTATGCATTCATAGCTATAAAAATAAAATTTCATGGTATAAGATCAACACATGAACAATTTGTTTCCATTACTAAAGAGGGAGTAGTGGCTATACAACTTTGACGTTTACATCTGTACTAAAGTCTAAGATGCTTTTATCTTTGATATATATAATTGAAATTAAACATTAAACATTAATTACATTGTACCTCAAAAACGCCTTTAAGATTTAGCCCAATCAAATATAACAGTATGTTTGACAGATTCCATTAGTTAGTTAGTTTAAACATAAGTTATTGTTAAAAAATTACAAATTTGGTGTACATTGTCATTTGTTGTGAAACAATGCAAAATGACAAATCTATGCATTTTATAAGAAAAAATCCACAATGAGTTAAACATATATGATTTTTTCGTATTAATACAGTTTAGAAAACATTTTGTTTCGTTTGTTTTGATTATTTAGTGTTTTAAATATTTGACTGCCCTGGTTAGCCATTGAACAGGCTAAATATTCACAGGAATGCAAATCTTCTCATTGGCCTGTTATGATGACTGTAGAGTAATTTCAGCAAGAATGTTTAATTGCTTAGAACAGTACTGAACAGGGGTAAAACAACTAACGAGCCATAGATGAAATTTAAAAACCACAACAGTAAATTTATTTTCATAAAAGTTTACTTTGACCATATCAGATCGATCATCGTAAACACATTGTGACATAACCAGTTCTGACTAAAAAACCAATAATTGTAGACGTGTCTAATTTTAAAATTCAATTGTTCAAAAAGGGACATACAGAGAACAGTCAAATTCATATGGCGTCACATTTAGTAATGTTTTTAGGATTCGTTCTCTGTTGAAAGCATCATCTATAATCTGTTACTAGTTTTTCTCAAAACAGTTGTCAATGTGTGCGCTGAAAGAAACGAACTGATTATTACTTTTGTATTTTGAGAGTTCGTATCAGTTATTCTGTAGTTATTATGTTACTACTTCATAGGTTTAAGTATATTTTAATGGAAAAAATATTCAGCTGGGAATTATGTTAGACACTCGGGAAAGCAGACGTAAATACTCTTTCCTAATGGATGTGAGGTTGTTGATACCGTTGATTCAGAATGCACGTTCTACGCAATCTTTCAAGACCAAAATCTTGCAAAACCCCTGTCCAACCTTCATGACAAATATTTTGTCCACGTAGATAAAGAAGTAAAAACATCGTTTTTGTTTTTATGCCACATTACATGACCAATTCACTTGCAAACTCAACATGCCCCCTACAATCAAGAAACATATCATAGATAATCATAGACTTGTTCTGTGTTCTTTAGGAATTTCAACCAAAGATAAAGAACAGGATCTTTCTTCACTGTATTGAATACCTAAATTACAAACAACGTTATATTGATGGATCTTCCAATTGCTCTACGAAAGATCTTTAATTATGAACAACAACTAAAGCCGGGCTTTGAGGTTATTGTGAAACTACCTATTCTGGAGATGGCTTGAATTGAGATGTGGCTACTAAATGAAATCCAAAGATATTTTAGAGTACATTCAATATAAGACTCTGTCATATTTAACATTTAACACATTCAAGATCTATTTTCAAAACTAAAAGACAAATTTAAATAGTTTGTCCTACTTTGCTTAATAAAACAAGAACAGCCAACGAAAATACAAGTATCTTCATGAATCAAACCATGGATTGAATTTAATTAGCTAAAACTTGTATGTAACCATTGTGTATTGTGTGCTATATACCTAGATTGTATAACTTTTTTTTTCTCCATTTTATAGCATTTGCAGGTGCTTCTTCTTCATGCCATTATTGCTGATCGAGATGATTATGTATCGTCATTGATTCAACATGGGATAAGATTCGATTGCAGCAATATGAAGACTCTTTATAGCGAGGTATGGCTAGATGTATCTCTTTTTTTTCTTGTTTTCTTTTCTTTTTTTCTTTTTGATGTTCAAACTACCGTACATACATACATAGATACAAGACATAGGTGAAGATAATTATTTATATTATTGTAATGCAACTAAGTAGATATAGGAAGATGTGGTGTGAGTGCCAATGAGACAACTCTCCATACAAATAACAATTTAAAAAGTAAACCATTATAGGTTAAAGTACGGCCTTCAACACGGAGCCTTGGCTCACACCGAACAACAAGCTATAAAGGGCCCCAAAATTACTAGTGTAAAACCATTCAAACGGGAAAACCAACGGTCTAATCTATATAAACAAAACGAAAAACGAGAAACACGTATATATTACATAAACAAACGACAACTACTGTACATCAGATTCCTGACTTAGGACAGGTGCAAACATTTGCAGCGGGATTAAACGTTTTAATGGATCCAAACCTTCTCCCTTTTTCTGAAACAATAGCATAACATCACAACAAAGAAAAACATACGATAAAATATCAATTGGCAGACTTAACTCAATCAAAAAACGTATGATTAAAAAATAGTAAAGATTTACAACTCTATGGTGTGAATACACAGTATATGATACATCTTAAGAATTGTTTGGAGTTCATCAAATATGCAATCCTATTCAAAATAGATTGAATAAATTCCAAAAATACCACCATCTGTCGATAAATGACTCGTGTATGTCTTTTATAGAAAGATATATATACCCTAACATTTCCATACATCTTTTCGAACATTTAAGCCCCCGTGACACTAGACCACGATCGCACCACGCTCATCGCGATTTAAAATAAATATAGATCGTGGTGAGTTCGCGGAATGAGCGTCAAGAAAATGTTTTCACGATGCTTCTTCGTCCTCTTAACGCTTCTTTGACGATCCCGCTACAATATAACACGTTTGCATCTCGCTTTTCTTCGAACTCACTGCGATTATCACGATCTTGCTACTCTTATAACGTTCTCACTACGACTATACCACGATTCATTCGATTGTAACACGATCTTTCCACTCTTCAACTGGGATTATAGCAACGATCAAACTACGATCATACTGCGTTCATACCGCGATCTTTCTACGCTTCAAGCAATAACGTCAACATCGAGTTCTATATAAATACTGCTTAATTCCTTTTAATTCTCATTAATACGTAGATTTCTCGGAAACAACACAGTCATGGCCATTTACATAAAAAGGAAAGACAGAAGGTTCATCCTTAATTTATTACTAGTTCATTAGCTGATAATAATGACCAAACTGGTGTCTACTTTCGGTTGAATCGAATTTAGTCACCTAAGAATTATACTGTTTTCTGTCCAATTTTGTCAATTTTGGAAAAATAAGAGATGAATTGTTTTTGCTCATATTTATTTTGTATTAAACTCAATCTTTAAATTAAAAGGGGAAATGCTTATATAGGTTCTAGATGTATTGTAAGTGTTTTACATGATATAATACTTTGATCAATTGAATAGAAATTGAAAACAGATATTTGAGATAGAACATTGTATGACCAAAAAAAATTAAATCTTATACTGATATTGTTTTGAAAAGCGAAAACATGGAATACCACCTACTTTGAAATAGAATAAACAATTAAAAAAGTATCCTTCTTAATGTTATTCACACAATTCTGTTAAAACCAACTTGCACAATTCAAAAGCACATGTTTCGATTTCAATTCAATTCAATTTCTGCTTCATTAAATTTACTTCAAAAATTTTTCAAAGTAGCGACGATCATTTACAGGCATATATTTATACATTGTCTTGATCTCGGCAATCTTTTCCTTGGACAACGTGAGAGTCTTGCCAAGTTTTACAATTTAAGGTGGAGTAAAACCTGAAATACCACCGCTCCCCTTTCTTGTTTGTTTTCTAACTGAAACCTCGGTGTAACTTTCATCTCTATAAGCTTTTTTGTATTTCACATGACATGGCATGGATGAATCAATTTTAAGCTGACTTACTTTGGTAAATGAAACTTCAGAAAAAGCATAAGACAAACTTGTTTTTTGGAAATTCATAAAGTCCGACTCTTTCATTTGGATTACTTTCATGCTCCGTTTCCGTATATAAGTCAGCACTCTCATGCAGCTGACGGGACTATAGATTTCATTCAGTTGAAGTGACTTCTCTATGTGACTATGAACATTATCAACTTCCTGGATTGTGGAGTGTCCAGGCTCTGAAAATTTTTGTTCTATTGTTGTAAGAGTTTGGGTCGTATATAGCAAATCTTTTAAAGCTGACAACATTAAAGAATTTCTATTCTGTGGTACACATGAATCTGACCACAAGGTAATTGTATCTAATGTTTTAAATTCAGCCAAAATATTTTTAAAATAACAATAAGGGCACTTGCTATTTGATTCCCTCCTCGCCCACACAACATTGTATGCACATTTATTTAGAGAAAAGCGAGCAGTAAGATTGTACATGTTGAGTTTTCTTTTATAAAAGAAATTTGAAATATTAGCACGAGGACATGTGATTACATTTTGCATATCAAAGCAAACAACAAGCTACTATGATACTATGTCTGTCCTGATCTCGTTCTACTTTAGCATTGTTTTTGTTTTCAATGTGATTTTCGTATTTTTTCTTAAAATCATCAGTTAAAACATTGTTATTCGAACTGGATTTAAATTCTTCACATATATCACACCGATCTTTTTTGGGAATGTGAAAACCTAAGTTAAATTCACTGTTAAAAATACTTCTATAGATGTGACTTTTCTCAACTTTGATTGACTTTGATTGACATTTTTCCGTATAAAGATTATACATTTTTGAAAGAGACAACGTTGATTCTTAATATTCACGATGTGAATTAGCTCTACAATAGTGAGATTCAACTCTCGGAAAAGAGTTGATATGCTTCCGAATAATGCATAATGTTGCTTCAGGAATTTTATACTTTATATGTTGTCCTCTTTTATCTTCAAAATCAGGATCCTTATGATCAAAATACCACTGTATTCTCCGTGCACTTATATCAAGAGTGCTTAAATAGAATTCTTTGCAAACTCGCACTTTGATTTGATTACCAAGGATAAAATTGTACTCGTATGACAATTTGTTTTGAAAAGATTGAATGTTTTCATTTTGAGACATATTTATTTTCAAATTTGAGGATGTTGTAGACTGTGATTTTAGTTTTTATGCCCCACCTACGATAGTAGAGGGGCATTATGTTTTCTGGTCTGTGCGTCCGTTCGTCCGTCCGTCCGTCCGTCCGTTCGTTCGTTCGTTCGTTCGTCCGTCCGTCTGTCCCACTTCAGGTTAAAGTTTTTGGTCAAGGTAGATTTTGATGAAGTTGAAGAGCAATGAACTTGAAACTTAGTATACATGTGCCCTATGATATGATCTTTCTAATTTAAATGCCAAATGAGAGTTTTGACCCCAGTTTTACGGTTCACTGAACATAGAAAATGATAGTGCAAATTTCAGGTTAAAGTTTTTGGTCAAGGTAGTTTTCGATAAAGTAGAAGTCCAATCAACTTGAAACTTAGTATACATGTTCCCTTTGATAAGATCATTCTAATTTTAATGCCAAATTAGAGAATTTATTCCAATTTCACGGTTCACTAAACATACAAAATGATAGTGCGAGTGGGGCATCCGTGTACTGTGGACACATTCTTGTTTTTTATACTTTGTAAATAGTCTAAAGGTATTTTTTAACATTATAGTGATGTATCTCTATTTTTTTATTTCAAAACAGTGTATAAGAGAATATAACTGATAATGAAATGCATTCTTCTTGAAGTGTTTTCTATCAGAAGGAATATCTAAATACATAATTTGCAAGTTTAAACACATCTTTTCTTAGAAAATGAAACAATTCTTTGACATTAAAAAGGAAAACATAAGAAATTAACTCACCAGATAATTGACATGCTTTTTAAAAATGGCTATTCGTCAACTTTGTGCATGTGACTTAAACCGAGAAATCCTATTGGCTATGGAGATAGAACATTATAATTATGAGTACAAGGAATAAGAAAGGAGTTATAACAGTTTAATACTGAAAATAAGGATTACAAACCAGGGAAAACTAAATATAAGACATCATACAGATAGAACCTAGTAAAATAATTCTGTGTGAAAAATACTGGCATATTTTTGAAAATTGGAGATATAACAGTATAATTCTCATGTGACCCAAAATGACCTACGCCGTCTAAACATTTTTCTTATTCATTTTTGCTCTCTGAATAAAAATATTAGGGCCTGGTCGTTACGATTTTGTATCTATGTTAATTATTGTGGAAGCATTAGCATGTACATGGTCTTAACGTGTTTCCATGGTTCAATTGAAATTGATGTTTCAAACAATACCTGGAAAGGTTTTACATGTTTTATTTGTCAATTACAATAAGAATTACTAGATCTCGAAATGGACGTAGACATGGTCGTAGTATGAACGTTCTCATGTTGTTAGATGACCGTGATGAAGACGACATGAACCTGCTAGAATCGTACTTTTGTCCTGAAAAGCTTGGTATAAACATGATATAGTCCAATGAATAAATATTCTTCCATTTTTCATCACTAATTTCTGAATTAAGAAAACAAATCCGGTCACATACTAAAACCGAGGAAAAGCCATCAACTACTAGTATAAGAGAACAACAACGGAACAACAGAAACACTGAAGTGCAAATAAAACAATCGCCATATTCCTGACTCGGTACCGGACATTTAAATAATAAAATGATGGGTAGAACCAATTATTTTGGCTTTTCAAACCTCCCGTTTATATGACAATGTTAAAAAGGGTTGCTAAAATGACAATACTATGTAACAGAAATACAGTACAAACAAACCCAAGATCACTCAGCACAAAGAAACGCGCAAATAAATAATATATATAATAATCGTTACAACATGTAAATTGTTGAATAACAACGAACAGCTTCCATTCACGACAGTCAGCAAATGAGTTCTGTAACAGTGATGTTTGTTTGTAACGAATATTTAATTTTGAAATTCATACAATTATTTTCACTATACTAGTCTAAACCAGTATCATGATTATGATGGTATTGAAATGCGATATTCGTAAATAAATGATGTGATGACGTCATAGTTATCAGACTAACACAATATTGTATCCATGGAAAACGAAAACTAATTCTAATACAATTTGGATGTAACAATTGTTTTCATTGGCTAAAAGTTGCCGTCAAATCCACAATTGACCAGGCGTAACTACGGAGGGACCCGCCATTTTGAATTGATGAATCAACAAATGTTCGATTACTACTATATAATCAAAAATAAAACAACACCTACCTCGAATTCGCCGTTTTAATGTAATTTTATCCGAATTTGAAGCGTACAGGTAACGTAATCACCTCCAGTTTGTAAATTTTCATTTGTATGACGTCACGTTTAGCCATGACGTCTTTGTGCCAAAATCATTCATGAATTTTCGCGGATTATTTTTTTATTTGACAAATTAAGACATTTTATCAAGTTTTATCGTATTTTTTATTTTTGTAATGCATTAGAATAGGAATAACAGTACTGTAGTTGAAGAGTTGCCACCGTCAATTTTGATTTGACGGTCGAAAATCTCCGTTTTACGTTACTGTCTCCGCTACGCGTCGCCAGTAAAACTGCATTTGCGACCGTCAAATCTACAATTGACGGTGGCAACTCTTCAACTACAATACTGTTATTCCTTAATTCGACTTTACTGACAAATAAGACATGTTATACAATAGCCAACCGAAACCACAAAAGAAATATCGTCAATAAATACTTAAATGTCGGATTTATAAAAATGCCGAGACTAGTTGTAAAGCAACGTAAATTCACACTCGACACCACAATCATACACGGTTAAAGGACACGTTTGACACTTAGCAGACAAACGACATAGATGTTTAACTACAATCTAAGACGTGGTAAAAGTGTCAAATGTTAGTTTACGCAGGCACATCGTATAGATCAACAAATTCCTGAAGGTGTCTATATAATTTACGGAATGTTATTTTTAGTCTGTCTTCCTCATAACTCTGTTGGAGCAATTTCTGCGTTCAGGCCCAGTCACACTGTCACGTAGCAAAACGTGATAAGAACGTAGCACAAACCTAGTAAACCCTAGCTTCCAAAATAACCAGACATTTTACCAAATTCATGTTTGTGTGAAGATGCACGATCATAACCTAACAACTATGATATGTAAAAGAAGGACAAATGATACCAGAGGGACAGTCAAACTCATAAATCGAAAATAAACAACGCCATGGCTAAAAATGAAAAAAGACAAACAGACAATCAATAGTACACATGACACAACATAGAAAACTAAAGAATACGCAACACCAACCCCACCAAAAACTAGGGGTGATATCAGGTGCCCCGGAAGGGTAAGTAGATTCTGCTCTACATGTGGCACCCGTCTTGTTGCTTATGCGATTATGTAACAAATCCGGTAAATAGTCTAACTGTGGGTCACCGTTATGAAATGGAAGGGGATTGTAGTTACGACGTCCGATATCATTTGTGAAACGGTTAGTCCATAACGGTACAACTGGCATTAAGCACACATTAATCGATTAATTAAGAATTATTAAAATGAATTATTAGATTGTTGTCTGTCGTTTTAGACCCTTCAGTGCAAGAACTGCGACGGCATCGACTGTACAAAGATACATGCTATTCATTTTGTGAGTACTGTTTGTATATAAACATTCATAGCTGAATGTATGGATATATTCCTTTCTAAACAAACCGAAAAAAAATAGTGAATTGTCATCTTATAATTTTTTATATATAGTTCTATGAATATTATTTTGATTATAATTTACTATTGTATCTACGATTATTTATTTGTTTGCATTTGTAAAAGTAATTTGATAACAACACAATAACTAAATGAAGTCAATGTATAGTGCACACTTATTTACGTTTTAAAGTTAGCAAATAACGTTTTATTAATTGAACAGGTTTGAAGATATTGATTTTCCAAAATAATGTAAAATGTTATCTAGGATAAGATTAGACTGGTTCTTGGTTGCCATTATCAGTATGTTGCACATATACCAATATAACAGCGTTTGGCTATCAGTTAATACCTGGAACATAGTACCGGGAACCAAGATAGGATAAGATTGCAAATAGTCTGCATGTCTTGCAGCTTGCATATTATTTAAAGCCATTATTTAACACAATCTAGTATCCTCAAAAGTTGGAAGGAGCCAATAGAGAGACAAGTGAACAAGAATTTAATTACTACTCGTGCGATGACAATTGACCGAAGTAAGAGAATTGCAGTAACCAAGTCCTACTCCTGAGTCTTGATCAACTTGCAAGAATAGAAATCGTCGCTCGTTAATGTTATTATTGACAACACTACGAAAATAGTAAAATCAATAAAATACTGTACTTCGATGACAATTTTAGTCTGGCTTAAGTTGTGCTGTCCATATCTATGTGTTTATATGTATAATCTTGTTCGATTCGCTCGTGTATGTAACAACGTATTACATTTTTACGAAAGACATAGATAAAACCAGGTTTAATCCACCATTTTCTACATTTTGAAAATGCCTGTACCAAGTCAGGAATATGACAGTTCTTGTCCATTCGTTTTTTATGTGTTTTGTCATGTGATTTTGCCATGTGATTATGGACTTTCCGATTAGATTTTCCTCTGAGTTCAGTATTTTTGTGATTTTACTTTTTACTGGAAAAAAATATACATGGGTTTTCTTTATCACAAACTAGTCAAAACATTGTTATGTTTATACATCGTTGTCGATATAATTGAATTTGTTGCGACTATGATACAAATGAGAGGTTTAACTAGCTATAAAACCATGTTTAAGAAAATGAATTTACCAATTCAAGCATAATATGACCGTTGGTATTCACTCGTTTGATGTGTTTGAGCTTTTATTTTGCGAAATGCTTAGGGACTTTTTTTAATTTATCCTCGGAGTCGTCGTCCGTCGTCCGTCGTCGTTAACTTTTACAAAAATCTTCTTCTCTGCAACTACTGGGCCAAATTTACCCAAACTTGGCCACAATCATTATTGGGGTATTCAGTTTTAAAAATGTGTCCGTAGACCCAGCCAACCATCCAAGATGGCCGCCATGGCTAAAAATAGAAGATAGGAGTAAAATGAAGTTTTTGGCTTATAACTCAAAAACCAAAGCATTTAGAGGTCAAGATTTATCTGCCCTGAAATTTTCAGGTGAATCGGATAACCGGTTGTTAGGTTGCTGCCACTGAATTGGTAATTTTAAGGAAATTTTGCTGTTTTTTGTTATTATCTTGAATATTATTATAGATAGAGATAAACTGTAAACAGCAATAATGTTCAGCAAAGTAAGTTTTACAAATAAGACAAGACGACCAAATTGGTCAGCTGACCCCTTTAGGAATTATTGCCCTTTATAGTCAATTTTCAACCATTTTTCGTAAATTACAGGCTATTTAGAGCCTCTAGTTTTTGTGGTTTTACTCTTTACCAATTAAAGGACGTGCTCCAAAAATAGATGAAATACTCCTAACATGCTCAATATGTAGAAAGAGGAAGTAGTATTCATAAAAACCCAACCGATCGTAATGACAGAAAGAACAATATAAAAAGGCATTACTGACTAGAAGGCGACGCAACACACAAAATAGAATTCCTCATTTAGTATTATATCAAATCTGTCTGTATGTGCTTAGAAAAAGAACGAAATTCCCAACATAAGATAGCAATTTGATTCCCGTATATTAATAGTCTTTTGAATTAATTTTTCTTTGTAGAATTACTGTGCAATTCACTTATAAATTTTGTACATACATTTCAGGGTGTGTCAGCAACTCGCTGTCGGAATATTTGGTGCACATGCAATAATCATTCGAATCAAGTTTGTAAGATGATAAGTGATCATGAGGTTACCAATAATGCAAGGCAGTTATATTCTATTCTCTTGACATCCTCAGAAAGTTAGTTCTTTATTTGCGACATTCTTGTTATTATTTGCGCAACTCGAGGCATTTTTATACCACCATCAAGTCGAAGCAATATAGGTGTATATTTTTTCTTCCACTAATTATTGGCTTAGAAACATTCACATATAAGAAATACAAATATCACAACGAATGTTGACTTGGACAGATGTTATCAAGAATATGAAGTCATCTGTAATAGCAATATCCCCCGAAGAAAATAAAACTTCGACTATGAACCTCGCAAATGGTTTCAAATGATAAATTGTCTTGAGTCCTCTGAACCGCAATGTACTTTTTAGAAACTAAATCACTGCAAAATCTCATAGAACTTTACAAAGGCATATAGTTTCTCGCTCAGTCATTCAAAGCAGCATCCGATGAAGAACATTGTCTACTGTTGGTAATAATGCGTGTTCTTTACACCACATATACAAATATACATATTGCCACTTACAAAGTCTACATTTAGAATAATACTGTTTGAATTAAAATTCTCTATAATGTTCCATTTGTTTCAATCGATGATATACGTAAAACGTATATCAACTGATCAATATTAAATATAGTGTACATTTTGTATCTTGTTATGACGATTGTTTACTTTTAGTAGCAGATAGAGATAAAGGTAAAAACGAAGGTAAGGAATTCAAAGGGAGTTTATCCTGATAACTATATTAGAGTTATTGTATAACTTTACACCACAGTATACAAAACAAAAACGCTCCTAATCATTGATAAAAAGAAAATATAATATTTCAAATGATCAAGCAAATTAGGAACAGATACAGGTGAAGTACGAAATGAAGTGTTCAACGAATAACATTTACTAAAGGCTGATATGTTGACCGCGGGTAAACCACGAAATTGACAATCCACGAACATACAAGTTTTCCTTAATCCACGAAATTTGGTACCCAAGAAAATTAATTAATCCACAGTATTCGAAATTACATGAAAAATAAGGTGCACACTTTAAAATAACATGCTACGCGGGTTTTTCATAGTGCATCACACTTTTATGTTACTTCTTGATAGACAGAAAAAAAGAGTCAATCTTTGAATAATGTTAATTTCATATATCAAATATATAAATGCCAATTTTACTGTAGTGAATAAATTCAAATGGATCCTTTTTATATTTTCAAAAGCAGTATTCAAAGGTACTAAACCTATTGTGTTAAAATGTCGTCAAACTTTTATGATCTTAGTTGGTGTAAAAATAACATAGTTGAAAATTTCGCGTGTTGCTTATTGTAAGTAAATTTCCGGTCTAAATATAAAGTCTAGATTGCGCAGTAAACATGATAAAGGATTAGTAAAGCTTATATTTACTCTATATATAAAAAAATAACGTCAGCTTTATAATAATGGTCATTTCTGTGATCACCCGGGACGAAGATATTCTATCACGATCATAACATATATTCATATAAACCTATATAGTCGTTTGTCTTTGTAGATAATTTATACCAAGATTTATTAGCATGGGCTTTATTTGCAAACAGAAAAGAATTGGCTGGAGTATTTTGGTCCAAATGCGAAAATCCATTACGTAAGAATATATATAATTTTAAAAGTGGGTAAAAGTGAATTATTGAAAAATTTTTGTAAATTTTTTTCTTTCTTCATAATGTTTTAATTAATTCATATTTTCTGTGTTTCCATCTCATTGTATCAATTTCTGCACATTTTTATTATACGACAAGACAGTTATTCACACACTATATAACAATATTAAACACGATTACAGAAATGTTATACTGCAAGGGTATTCGGAACCACAGGCATAATATAAAATAGGCTGTATCCCACTAACATGTTTAACCCCACCGCATTCTCAATTTGTGTGCCTGTCCCAAGTCAGTAGCCTGTAATTCAGTGGTTGTCGTTTGTTTATGTGTTACATATTTGTTGTTCGTTCATTTGTACATAAATATGGCCGTTAGTTTTCTCGTTTGAATTGTTTTACATCATCATTTCGGGGCCTTTTATAGCTGACTATGCGGTATGGCCTTTGCTCATTGTTGAAGGTCGTACGGTGACCTATAGTTGTTAATTTCTGTGTCATTTTGGTCTCTTGTGGAGAGTTGTCTCATTGGTAATCATATCATATCTTCTTTTTTATATGTACGCAATAGCCAAAACAATCCTATGAGTAGAAATCCTGAACACAGATTATATCGTTCTTCAGATAATTTTGTGTGATGTTAATCTCTAAAATGATGTTTTTCAGAATGATATTTAAAAGTGGCTTCTGATTTTTTAAGTTTTAAATTTAACTGTCTAATTATGTTACCAATTGATGGATCTTTATAGAATTACGGGTCATATTAAAACTACATAATCAAGACGATGTACAAGTCCTTGCCCAATGGGAAACTATTGTTCAGAAATCAATATACATGTACAGGTATACGAAATACCATAGTTTCAGTAAAGGTATTACACAGTGGGGTTTTTTTTAATTTCTTTCAGATACATCAGTAAAACAATGTATTACGGTGCCATTTAATTTGCTTTCCCAACGAAAAATTTCATATGGTTTCAATAAACAATATTGTTTAAATTGTGACCATAGTCTTTATAATCTTCAAATCTAATATCTTTACTCTAACAGTTACAGCGATTATGGCAAGTAGTGTTTTAAAGAATATGGCTAAGAAAGTTCACACAGGCAAAGATCGGAAGTTACATGAAGATTTAACACAACATTCAAGGTTATATGTTTTGCTTATAAAAATGTTATTTGATATTTTGTTACATCAATGTTATTTGATATCACAACTTTTCTATATATACATGTCATTAAGAGATAATTATTGTTTATAGTTATTTATCCTGGTCAGTATTATTATTCATTGATCAAAGACATTATTTTACTCGTTTTCCATGGGCAGAAGCATTGTTCATGGGCAGAGTATTTTTAATAATTGTTTTTTAGCAGCATTGTTATTCGCCAGACCAAACACTTGTATCGTGTACTTTATCATTATATATGTCGCTGCCTCAGATAAAAAGATGTTCAATTTACAAAAGATCATATCATATTTTGCTGTGTTTTAGGCTTTTTGAAAAAAGGGCCTTGGAACTTCAGAATACATTGTATGACGAAGATGAAAAAGGTTGTATGTCGCTAGTAAACTCTGTAGAAGATATATGGGGTATGAGCGTTGGTCCAATTGAATGTGCTTATGAAAACGGAATGGTTGACGTGATCGGTCATCCTTGTGTCCAGCGCCTCCTGAGTAAAATATGGTACAATGATTCTGCAGTTCAGTTTCCACAGTGGTTTAAGGTTATTTACTTTCATGTGATAATCAAGGACAATATTGAGAACCAATTATATTTTTTTTTATTTTTTGCAACAGTGAGATTAAAAGAACCAGTTCAAGTATCAATTCGTGCTGGCATAAAATACGATTGGGATATGTTTTAGAAATACTTATATGGGTTAAATTCTTTCAAATTCCTAGTTTACTACCAAAAATTCCATTCCAAGACTAAAACAATGTTTATTAGATTTGCAATAAGAATAAACATTTTGAAGTAAATGTCTTATATATCTCTTTGGGGTTTAAACATTTGTATATGACATGGTGCATTTCTAAGACAATAGTCAATTTGCAGTTTTGAGCCTCTGTGTCCACATTAATCTACCTAAATTATATTGTTAAACCTGAAAACACGTTATACTACTGGCCTTGTTATTAATTAGAGAAGCCAATTGATTGAAATGTATTTTAGTATGTTATACAAAGAACACTTTGTTGTTGATTAAAACATTTCAATTGTATTAATTGCAGAGTCTTTGTTGCTATGGTCGTGGTCATAGACGTTTCGAAAACATGAAGAAAGCTTGGTCTTCTCCAGCAATGACATTTGCTGTACATTATGTAAGTGGCGCCACATATAAAATCATGAAAACAGGTTGGTAAAAAAAACGAATTTCTAGATATATGGAATAAGATGAATATCATTGAACTAGTCCATATTTTTAGCCTGTGAGATTTGAGATTATTAGCCTGGATAACTATAAACCAAAGTAGTGTCTATCTTCTTCAAACTTATACTAAAACCACAACAGAATATAAAAATAAAATGTTAGTACCATGTGATGATTAGTTCGTTTTAAAAACAAGAATAGTTTCAGAAGAAACTGGGGTTTTTTTAGATTATATTTTTCAAAAGAACATTAAAATTTATTAGAATCATTGCTTCGGGATTGTGCTTAGTTTTTCTAAATCTTTCAATAACTGAATTGAAATTGAGGATGACAATAATAAGAAATGTGTCAAATAGACAACAACCCGTGCAGAAAACCGACGAATGACACCAATGGATCTTCAATACAGCGGGGATTCAGCTTGACCCTAACAAAAAGTGTAGTAGTTCAGTAGAAATGGTCGTCAAACCAAACACCAAAACATATAAATTAAAAAAAAATATATATAAGACTAACAAATGCTAGAAGCTCCTGACTCGGGACAGGCGTTTTAATATGGCGGGGTTAATATTTCTCATTAAACTACAGCCACACAAATATTGAAAACACATAAACATATAATTACACTTACTAGGTTAAAGGTATACAACCACTTACTCATAGCCCCTTCGCTTTCTTTGTATAATTCTTCAATTTTAAGCAAAAACGACTACTTTGTCTTAAGTTCAAATAAAATCGCAGTTATTTCATGTCAAAACTATCTATAATACCTTATACTGACTTGTGCTATTATTCTTTTTAATTTTAAATTAATTATTTTTTCTTTAGGGGAGTATATAATCCAACTATCAACTGCAGCAACCCGGTTTAAGTCAGATTTACACACCGTGTGCCATTTTGTATTTACATATTCAAACTTGATTTAGTAGTTACTCTGTGTAATATTGTTACTTTTTATCTATGATTTGTTTTAATCATACTGTATGCATTTTCAGGTTTTTATTTTACTTTTTTTGACTTTTCTGTATATCATTTTATTGCATAGGGCGGTTCATTATATTCTGGTATTTTATTGATATCGATTTCATATTTTTGTATTTTAAGTTTGTGGTGTTGGTTCTGTTGGTGATTTACAGTGCATTCATTTTAATGGACATAAAAAGTGAGAATGCTCTCGGAGGAATTGGAGCGTATGAATTTATACTTCATCTTTGGATATTACTTGATTTATTAGAGGAAGTACTTCTTGTAAGTATATTGAGATGTTTTTCGATACTCCCAAAGTCTTTTTATTGATATTCACTATAGTAATATGAAAGGAAGGGACATATATTCTGTTTAGTATTAAATTTATATTAAGATCCATTTTGTTACACCTTATGATCAATTTTATTTGGCAATCGCCAATGGCAGTCAGCAAGGTTTAAGAACATCAGTTGTTCGACCTGTTAGTCAAATGCGTTTTGTTTAAATATAGTTTTTCACTTTTTTTGTCTTTTGGAAAATGTTATTTGTGCTGTATTTAGACCCTTCTACAACGAAATTTGGTTTACATGCACACGTATAAAAATTGCGGTTTTTATCCAACGCAATCATAGGCTTTTGAACGTAGTTTTCAATTTAGACTTGTTTATATTTTTTCGTTTGGACTTGTATCATATTTTCCCTCCGGTTTATATGATCCGTTCAACCTATATTGACTCTTAAAATTTAAGAGTTTATCTGAAATTGAGGGTATGGACTTCCAATTACCGTTTTGATCCCTAACATCACTGAAGAGACATATATTGTCGAAATCTAGATCTGGTGTACAAAAAAAACATATTGAAACCTTGTGTTCGTGGCATTACATCTTGGCCACAAGTGTATTCGGTTTTCTGTTTAGTATTAAATTTATATTAAGATCCATTTTGTTACATCTTCTGATCAATTTTTTTTGGCAATCGCCAATGGCAGTCAGCAGGGTTTAAGAACATCAGTTGTTCGACCTGTTAGTCAAATGCGTTTTGTTTAAATAAACTTTTTCACTTTTTTGATCTTTTGGAAAATGTCGCTTGTGCTGTATTTAGACCCTTCTACAACGAAATTTGGTTTACATGCCCACGTATAAAAATTGCGGTTTTTATCCAACGCAATCATAGGTTTGAACGTAGTTTTCAATTTAGACTTGCTTATATATATATATATATATATATATATATATATATATATATATATATATATATAAGTCTGAAAATTACACCAAACAGTGTTAGAGTTAGATTTTATACTGACAAATTTTTGTCCGTCCCTCAGCGGGATTCGAACTCACACCTTTGATACACTACAGCACCAATCGCTTAGCCTCATGTCCAGCGCTCTAGACCACTCGACCACATCCGCTATATAAAAATATAACTTCAATAGTCGTAGTGTTACCTTGTCACTGAAGGTGAATCTAGAGATAGACATAAGACACGTGTTTTTTGAGCGTGTGTAGATGTTATATTATTATTTTCATACACAATGTATTTTATTATTTGTCAGCAATCTAACTCAACAATTTTTATATATCATATAGGATCATGATTCATTTCATTATACAGTCACTAGAAATAAGTATATTTTACAAACAAGTCTAAACAAGTGACAAACCATACAATATACATGTCCACTGGATCTAAGAGTGATATAGATACAAGGTTAATGCAAATATTTATATAAGTCTGAAAATTACACCAAACAGTGTTAGAGTTAGATTTTATACTGACAAATTTTTGTCCGTCCCTCAGCGGGATTCGAACTCACACCTTTGATACACTACAGCACCAATCGCTTAGCCTCATGTCCAGCGCTCTAGACCACTCGACCACATCCGCTATATAATGTCATATATATATATGTATTTGACGGATATTTGGATTTTCCCTATTCAATTTCGACCGGTAGATTAACATAACGTACATACGAAACATGCAATTTAGACTAGCTCAGGTTAAATACGTATCTCTTAGAAGCGGTACATTAGATAACATAGAAAACAACAGTTATACATACAAATAACAGTTATACATACAAATAACAGTTATACAGTATAACAGAAACCATTGTTCGCAGTTTCTGTAGTCAATGTTAAAGTACTAACGCCCAATAAAAAAAACTTACATGTACATGATTGCATGTAAGTTACGAAAACGTGTCACTGTATTTGATATCCTGTTGTCGTTGATGAAATATGTTAGTTGTTGTTCTGCGGTTTGCTTATTGGTCGATTATTATATTATTTCTTTGTACATTTCTCTGGAATAAATGCTCTTGTGTGTGTTTGTGTTGTATTTCTATCACGTAGTGTATTAGCGATAATTTGTAACATTGCTATAAAGCGGAAATTTAGGCATGCCATTAAACCATGTTTAAACCACCGTTTTTTCTTAAAATGTCCTGTACCAAGTTAGGAATATTGCAGTTCTTATCAAAATAGTTTGTTTCTATTTGTGTTGGCGTTTGGTCATCGATGATCATGCTGTTTTCTCTTATGGTTGAAGTGATTCCCTCAGTTTGGTTTGAAACCCGGATTTATTTGTTTTCAATCGATTTATGACTTGTGAACACCGGTTTACAACTGTTGCTTTTATGGACAATGTGACAGAAAATCATCAGAAACAGCTGTCAAAGTTTAAGGAAGACGTTGGTTGACGCGGGACTTAATAGTCAACAGTTCTTTCTTCATTTGTGACAATAATATTTATTATTTTGCTAAAATAGCGTCGTATCCAATGAAAATGTACTATACAACAGTTAGTTTCGAAATGTCTTTTGTGCAACGCAAACCCCGTTGCTAAAGAAAAATATATATTTTTCGAATATATATCGACAATTGAATAGAACAGATGCATATCTTAAACCAGAAGAACATCATCCGAAGTTACCATGGCGGTGTTTCCATTTATCTACGTGCAACCCAAAATACACAATGTAAAAAGAAATCACCGCAAAGAATTAAAGTGAACAAAAGATCGTATCATTATATGTGCCTATAAATAGCAACACATAACATACAAATTTATTAGAATGTGGATTAATTAGTTAAAAGATTAATACAATTACACAAATAAAGTTTAAAAATTCCCTAACAATGTAATTTTAACACATTTTTGTATAATTAATTTGTTAAAGATATATAGAATGATACGTAATAAACATAATATTTCGCTAGACAAACTTGCTTTATCAAGCGAGCATCTATGCTGGGGAAATCGGACGTAGATAATAAACTGTTGTTGTCTTGTAAATAAAAAGTTTGAATGAAGATCAAGATTATTTGTTGAATGACGAAATTAGTGTTCGGGAGTTTGTATCCTACATTGGTCAAAACAGACATTTTCATTACAGAAATAGAAAGGATTTAAAAGAAATTGTTCTTTATCTTTCTTGAATCTTTTCTCGTATTTTTAATAATCCCACCAGATGCTTAAGTATGGAGATGGTGGATCCGAAAGATGTCTCTTTTCCTTTTCGCCTTTCTTTCCCATTTACTATACACTTATATAAATTGCCTAACAATGTAATTTTAACACACTATTGGGTATGTCATGCAGTAGAACAAGGATGTATCCTTTCACCGACATTGTTTTTTCTTTATATAAATGACTTAGCGGACCGCATAAATGAGTTAAACTGTGGAGTGAAGGCTGATGCTTTTCATTTGAGTATTTTAGTATACGCTGACGACATATCTTATGTCGCACCCGACGAAAATAGTTTACAACGAATGCTGGATATCGTGTCGGAATGGTGCTCTACATGAAAACTTTCAATTAACATTAACAAAACTAAAATCGCACACTTCCTAAATCAATCAGTTGCAAGGTCAGATCGGATTTTCAATTGTTCAGGCAATAACCGTGATTACTGTGAATCCTACAAATACTTAGGTTTCTGGATGGACGAGTACTTGACATCTAAAAAACGTGTAACGGAACTGTCAAAAGCGGCTAGTCGTGCCCGCGGAGCGTTAATAACAATGACGTCTTTGTTAGGTGGCATGACATATAAAGGTTTACACTAAACTGTATACATCAATGGTAGAGCCAGTTCTTCTCTATGGTAGTGGTATTTGGTGCACTAAATCGTTTAGTGCCATATCGACAATTCAGAACAGGGCCTGTAAATTCTATTTTCCGTCGGAAAACGAACGTCTAATTTAGCGTCACGCGGCGACATGGGCTGGACGTCGTGCTTTACAAAATAGCGAATTAACTACTCTAACCTTTTGTGTAGACTTTTTTCGCTCTGATCAACATAGAAACTGTAATAAAATACTAAAATGGACTTCAAGGTAAAGAAAGTTTTCAAAGTGCACAAAACTGTTGATTTACTAAATGTGAGAGATCTTGTGTACAATTTATCTGTATCTACAAAAACTGTTATGCGTACAATTAGCAAAAAATTAAATGTATTAGATAACACGGAATGGCACGAAGAAGTTTTTAATGCACGATATAACTCACAGAACGGAAACAAATTACGAACTTATAAGCAATACAAACAAAGTGTGAAAACCGAACAATATGTCCGTCTGAACATTTTCATAACTGATCGACATTCAATGGCTCTGTTTCGCTCCTGTTCACTTCCACTGGCGTGTGAGACGGGTAGATACTACAGGCTGCCTACACCAATTGAACACAGAATATGTGCGTTGTGCAAAAAAAAAACAGCATTGAAACAGAAAAACACTTTCTTATGGAATGCTCATTATATGACGATCTTCGATACAATCTTTTTAATGAATGCTCAAAACTTATTGAAGACTTTCAAGATTTTAATACAAACAGAAAATTTATTGAAAATATGAATTGTACCAATATCCAGTATTATTTTTGCAAATGTTTACATAAATTTAATTTGCGTAGAAAATAATTTTTAACAGTAATATTGTTCTATAATCAATTTTTAATGCATTTATTTGTAAGATTTTTACCCAATTTTATAGTATTTCATATTTCGTAGTTAATATATATCTTTTTAACCTAAGAATTATTTATATTTTTAGTGATTTGTCGCTTTTTTAATATAATTTTTATGAGATTATTTACAAGTTTAAATATTATATTTTTTTTTTATATATTTTGGTTTTAAGGATCAGTGTCTCATAAGTCATATTTTGGCTGGATATTGATTGTTGTTTGTGTGTATATCAAAACTGTGTGAATGCCTTGTTTCAATCAATATGTGACACTATAATAAACAACTTTTATTTTATTATTATTCTTAATATTAAAGACGAAAAAACAACAATCAAAATAAATACAAAAGGTCTTTCCACACAGAAGTGGACAGAACTAATAAAAGATAAAAAGAAAAGAAGAGAAAAGAAAAGAAAAAAATAATAATAAGAACAATTGGGTAATGCTTGACGTATCTTGACCTACATCAACTACAAGATATCCACATATATTAATATAGTGTATAAAATAAAATTAAGAATGGAAATGAGGAATGCATTAAAGAGACAACAACGCCACCGATTGGCCTTTAACACAGCGAGAAAACCCTGCACATGGAGGTGGGCTTCAGCTGGCCATCAACACAAATGTATAATAGCTCAGTGAAAATGAACATCACACTTAACTTTGAAACATAATATTGAATTAAAATTAAAAAGAAAAATATAAGAATAACAAAAGCCAGAGGTTCCTAACTTGGTACTGGCTCATTAATGCGATGGGTTTATGCATGCTTAGAAAAATCTCAAACCTTCCCCTATACCTCTGGCAATGTAGAAGTAGCAAACTCACATCAATACGCACAGTTAAGCTCGCTTAAAAGAAGTCCGAGTCCGATGTCAGAATAGGTAACAGAGGAAAATGGCAATAGTACATTAAAATTAATAAAAGACTAAATGCAGAAACTGACATGCCAGCTCTAGCTATAGACATTGATTAAACTGATTGAAGGATTGTGTCTTCATCATATACAATCAAGCACGATGCCTCCCATTATGTGTTTAGTATCATGCCATCATTAAATATATGAGAAGACCCAACAACTGGTTAGAATAGATGTGTTTTTTTTCGAAGCAAGGACCCTATGAGATATTCAAGAGCTTGCAGCTCCTACTCATACTTTGTAAAACGTCATCAGTGTCTGAGTAGAAAGTTGATGACCAGGGGTATGTCAAAGAACGTCTCGTCCTTTTTCTAAAACAAAAAAATATGTGACGTATAAAATTTTCTGACATCAGACACGCGAATCAATGAATGTGTTTATAGATAGATGTTTTTTTGTGTTCTGTTGAATTGTTCCGTTTAAAATTATTACACGATGATGACTGCTGTACCCATATTTTGACTATTTTATTTGTTATGTCTGTTTAGTTCACGCATCATTGTAAATATAACGGAATTTGATGAGACTGTCATCAAAGTGAGAGGTTTAGCGCTTTAAAACCAGGTTTAATCCACCATTTTCTACATTTGAAAATGCCTGTACCAAGTCAGGAATATGACAGTTCTTGTCCATTCGTTTTTGATGTGTTTTGTCATTTGATTTTGCCATGTGATTATGGACTTTCCGATTGGATTCTCCTCTGAGTTCAGTATTTTTGTGATTTTACTTTTTATGATTACATCTATAATAATTCCAAAATATGCCATCTTTAATGACCTGTCAATTGTATCGTTACTAAATCGCATAAATTAAAAGTAAATCACAAAAATAGTTTTCCAAGTGTCCTAAACACCAAAGATAATTGGATCTTTCAAACAATATACTTTCCTTACTTTCAGAGACATCTGAGGTCGCTTCTACTCTTCAAAATGCCAAAGGTTCGACTGGTTGCATATCTGAAAGATTTTTGGAACATTCTAGCCTGGTTATCATACATTATCATTATAGCTGCCTTTATGGTCAGAATTGTTTCTGCAGATGAATACAAACGTACAGAAATTAGAGTGTATAGCCTAGGGCTATTCATTATGTACATGCGATTTTTGAAGAGTATGTTGGTACTCACTTACTTTGGTCCGAAGATAATAATGATCGGCAAAATGGTAAGCTTATTTTTTGGGGAGAAAATCAAAAAATTTGATGTAGTGATATTGAGTGTTTATTAAGAATGTTGAAGTACTGTGACAATTTACATAAAACAAGGTAAATATCAAAATTAGAAGACATGATTGCAAATGAGACAACGCTCAACAAGAGACAACATAACAAATAAATTAGCAGTTATAAGCCCTCAACAATCACTACAAAAAGCCTATGCTGCATAGTCATTTATGAAATCAGTTGCATCAGTTGCATCTCAATTCGACTAAATATTCGAAAGTGATCACATCGTTAAATTGCTGAATTGGCTGAAATATCATCATAGCAATATTAATACAAAACTTTTCCTAATTATATCTTATCGACAACTTTGTTAATGACATCGATCCGCAGAATAAAAAAAATAATCAAAATGTATTACAAAATACGAAAGAAATTAGCATATCGAAATAAAAGTTCGAACTACATGCACTATATTACATATAAAGAAAATATTCAACCCCATACGATATATTATATTCTCAAAAAAACTATTAACATCGTATCCTTGCATATTTTGTGATTCATGTTTTTGTATATTTTACAAGCTAAAAGAGTTAATACAATTCAGCTGGATTCTGTTTATTTTCATCATGTGCGCTGGAGTGTTGTATCATTCAAACATGTACCCACATCACTACGACATGTGGCCAAGTCGTGGAACAGGAGCACTCTATTGGAGACTCTGGAAAATAATGTCGCTGCCATATTGGCAAATCTATGGTGAACTTTTTCTTGACGATCTGAAAGGTAACTGGTTATAAAGTGCAGTTCTTTTAATGTGACCTACTGAATATGACTATCGCCATGTGGATCAGACTTTTCTGGAGAACCTTAGATCACCCCTTATAATATTGTTGTGTTCGTGATTTCATTCACATGTGTTTTATGCTTTGTTTTGTATACTGTTAATTGTCTTTGGTCGATTTTCTTCCTGCCATGGTGTTCTCATTTTTTTTCGCTTTATGATTTTGAATAGCTCTTTTTGTATCTCTTGCACCTCTTTCATATATAAAAATTTGTAAATAATTTACTATTGGTAATGACAAATGTACGCACCAATTATTGAAACTAGATCTGTATACAACACCAATTTTATAAAAAAGCAAAACAATAAAATATTATTGCAACGCACAACTTTGCAGCATCTTTTCGAATTACACATATTGTATTGCACTGAAAATGTTACAGCTGACCATTCATTTATTTCTTCAGGTGAAAACAACAGCAACGGTTCTTGCACTTTTATCCAATCAGAATGGGAGAGTGATCCAAGTATAGAGAGATGTGTTGAGTCCGACTGGGCAATCATGATCATTGCAGCCATATACATGCTTATATCAAACCTTTTGTTGGTCAATTTAGTAATTGCCTTATTCAGGTATAATTATAAATCCTAACCAAGTCTTGTTTCAAGTATCAACATGCTGTTTTAAATATTTCTAAACAATACTGTATTGCACTAACTTTTTCTAAAAAATAAATTACTGAGAAAAACGTCTCTTGTTCAATCAAATTGATCTTTAGCAGGAAGACAACATATAGTTTTACAGCTTTACATAACAAATTTATTTTTTCTTAAGAATGTTCGTCATTATGCCATCTGTTAAAGGTGCGGTCGTTTCAGTCGTTTATAATTTGGTTATTTGTTTTAGATATATCGTATGACAACGTAAAAACATGATAACAGTATATACATGTATCTGTACTTTTACATATTAATTTGAGCTTTGATATGTTTAATATAATTACCCTGGTGCTTCATAAACTCACGGATATACTTACTATCCTCCTTTTCCAAACTGTTTTCATTAAACAAAAAAACTAAATCAACTGTTGATATTAACAACAGGTCACACCTGTGAACGTGCAATGTCGATAATATGGTACAAATATTGAAATTTTAAATGACATTACTTGTACACGAAGAAAATGGAGGCGGTGTCAAATAATTACAATGGAAATGAATAAACCTATGCAAAAATCAACTACCAACAAAATGTCGTTACTAGTTTGCCATATGCGGTTGATCTTAAACTGACCTCTTACAGGGAACTATGGAATAGTTTAAAAGTCTATAACTACATGTATAGTCGTCAGTAAAAATTACTAAAGCGGCAGGGTCAAATTATCTCAAAGCCAATATGATACACCTTTGCTATTACAACGGCAACAGAATTCAATTAGTATATTTGTGTTACTGCAATTATTATTTTTAAACACTGCACGTGGCGATATGTGTTAAGTTTGACTCCGACCTTAATTTGGTAATTTCGGAACACTTTTGCAGCAACCATCAATGCAAATTGATCGCCATGAGTCAAGTCACTAAAATTTGTTGAAAATGAAGGCGCAAACGCTCCCCAAAACCTGAGGCAGTGGTGTAACGGTACACCTTCAGAACAAACAATAAAAATTCGGAAACAATGTTTATCTCATCAGATATATACAACGCAGATAACAACAACACATACCAGACACGGAAGGGTGTTTATGCGTTCAAAGAAAACAAAAGACACCAAGCGCAGATGTACGAGTATTTGCAGTTACCGACAACTAGTAGCATTTAAAAGTTGATATCAACTTATAAAAGAATCATGTATGAAATACTTCAATATCAATATCAAAATGACATTATATTATTTTTTTTAATAGCATCACGGCCACTGTCAATCTAATGAGTTAAGCCTTTTTCAGCTGATTTTTATAGTTTGTTCTTATGTTGTACTGATATACCACTGTCCCAGGTTGTTGCATCATTGTCACATATCAGGTGGAAGAGGATTGGTGCTTTCAAATATGTGTAACACCTCAATATTCTATATGCTTGTTTGAAGTCAGGAGCCTGTAGTGCAGTAGTTATCTCTGGTTCATGACTATCGTTTTTGTTGTTCGTTCATTGTTTTGTAATAAATTAAGCCGTTAGTTTTCTAAATTGTTTTATTTTTTTATATCAATATCAAAATGAAATTATATATATTTTTTAAAATAGACATCACGGCCACTCCCACTTGTACATCTAATGACCTTTTTCGACTGATTTTCATAGTTCGTTCTTATGTTGCACTGTTATACCACTGTCCCAGGTTAGGGGAGGGTTCGGATCCCGCTAACATGTTTAACCCCGTTACACTATGTATGTATGTGCCTGTACCAAGTTAGGAGCCTGTAATTCAGTGGTTGTCGTTTGTTTATATGTTACATATTTGCTTTTCGTTCATTTTTTTACATAAATAAGACAGTTAGTTTTCTCTCGTTTGAATTGTTTGACATTGTCATGTCGGGGCCTATTATAGCTGACTATTCGGTATGGCCTTTGCTCATTGTTGAAAGCCGTACGGTGACCTATAATTGTTAATTTCTGTGTCAAGTTGGTCTTTTGTGGAGAGTTGTCTCATTGGCAATGATACCACATCTTCTTTTTTTATATCAACTTACCAACACAGTATTGAATATGATTACAATATACAAACTTCCAGTAAAATTCATTTCATACAGCGTACATATTACCTTTACAGTAAATATGCATGTTGTACTGCGTATATATTACATTTGATTTTACAGTAAACACAAATGTTATACTGCGCATTCACTATAAGTGATATATAGATGTAAATACTTCGGGTATTGTGATATGATGTCCTTGCTTAATACCTTTGAGAAGTTAACCCCTCCCGAAACGAAAGTGGATTTTACTCAATAATGCGTCTGTGCAATGCTAGGTGGTGTTGTCAAGTAAAAAGTACAGGTTAAAGTCCAGCTCGGGGAAGAACTAAGTAATCATAGTCTACTCTTATATTGTTAGATTGATTTTCCGGGCACTAATGTGATATAGATAAAAAGAAAAATTCACATGCACAGAACTATATATTTATGAAAATTTACATGTAATTATGTGTTTTGTTTCAGTTATAGATTTGAAGAGGTACAAAATAATTCTGACAGACTTTGGAAGTTTTGGAGATATTCTATCATAAGCGATTACAGTAAAAGATTTCCAATACCTTTGAACGTGCCTCTTCACATATTTGATGTGATAAGAACCTTGTATCGCCGAAAACGTGCATGTAAGCAAAATTTGTATTTATATAAATCTAACAGCTGTATCATATTAATCTATTTTCTTAATAGAAGTTACACAAAATAACATGTATTGGCCGATTATATATTTTACAAACTATTTCAAACCTCTATGTCAGCTCGAAACATGAAACATTGCTTTCAGGCGTAGGACACGAGTTTCTCTTGATTATGATATCTAGATAGTTATTGAACCAATACATGCCTATGTACTAAATAGTGTCCTATATGTCTGTTTCGAACATTGAAATGTGCTGTACGATTGCTTAATTTCAAAAGATAGGGTGATGATAGGGTCATTGAATGTGGACAATTCAGAAAACAGTAATTCAATTCCAGTACTTTTCTGAATATCTGGATTAATAAAAACTTTAAATGAATGATAAAGTGACTTTATTTAGCTTTTTAATCCTTGGCATGCTAAACCTGAAACACACACACTGTAGATAGGCATGTACGTGAAATGCATGGAGTTATATATACACGATATACATATTAAACATGTTATATAAAGATATTCTATAACTAATGATAAAAAAACTGATACACGCTTAAAATCCTTGCCTATATATCATGCCCATATATCGATGGTAAAGTTAAGATATAATATTATTGAAATAAGAGTCTTTCTTTTTATTCTTAGCTTGTAAAGATGCATCTTACAAAGGTAAGTCCTTTTATGAACTGTAAGTACTAAGTAGCTGTAATAGCTCGAATATATGCATGAATCGTAAAGAAATAAAATCAGTTATGTGGAAATTTATGGGATTACGTCATTTGGTGTATATAAGCATTCATGTAAAACATTTCTTGTGGATCTCGGTTGCAAATATTTTGATATGAGCGTCACTGATGCGTCTTATGTAGACGAAATGCGCGTCTGGCGTACTAGATTATAATCCTGGTACCTTTGATTATTAACACCACTAGGTAGATGCCACTGCTGTTGGACGTTTCTTCTCCAAGGGTATCACCAGCCCAGTAGTCGTTGACATGAATATCAATAATGTGGTCATTTTTATAAATTTCCTGTTTAAAAAAACTTTGAATTTTTCGAAAAACTATGAATATTCTTATGCCAGGCTTAGATTACCTTAGCCGTATTTGGCACAACTTTTTTGAATTTTGGATCCTCAATGCTCTTCAACATTGTACTTGTTTGGCTAATACATATTTTGATATGAGCGTCACTGATGAGTCTTGTGTAGTTGAAACGCGCGTCTGGCGTACTAGGTTAGAATCCTAGTACCTTTGATAACTATTGCAACTTATTAGACTCTTCCTTATAAGCTAAAGATGTTCAAATATTTGACATTCAAGACCTGTGTATATTTAGAAATTATATTAAGAATCTCAAATTTTAAAAAAAGCAGAAAAAATGCAATATTAAAATGCAAAAAGTCTATACATTATATAGACGAAATATAGAAACGAAGCACGATTAATTTTGAATTTAGCTGATTAGAATCAACAAATATAAAGAAATGTATATTATTGATAATTTTTCACTGTAATTGTTAATTTGATATATACGTCAATGCATAGCTAACCATAAATTTCTGTAGGGAATATTCGAGGATACTAGCTGTCTCAGTGCATATTATTTCATATGGTAAATTTAACTGGTTGTTAAAATACATTAAATGCTCTTAAATAGCAGAACAAGCATGATTGGTTTGCCTATGATTATCATAATGAGTCGATGACATTGTCATTACACTATTTTATTAAAATTATACTACTCTGAACATATTTTGTATTGCCTGCCTAAGTTCACGGCATTTTGTCTCCGTTGAAAAGTTGTTTCATGAGCAATCATATCACATCATAGACGCCAGGTGCGCGTTTCGTCGACAACAAATATTGCCATGCCACCAGAGACAAACAAATCAAAATGGGATAAATGGCTAACCAAAGTACGACGTTGGAGAGCATTGAAGACCCATAATTCCGAATGTTTTTGTCATATAAAGCACAACTTTTGGGAATTTTGGGTCCTCAATGCTCTTCAACTTGGTACTTGTTTTACTTTTTAACTGTTTCGATATGAGCGTTGCAGATGAGTCTTATGTAGACGAAACGCGCATCTGGCGTATTAAATTATAATCCTGGTACCTTTGATAACTATTTACTATTAAGTCTTGCATGAGTTAAACAAAAACATTCCCAACCGCATTCGCCAAACACGAAATCAAAGAACGAAACTTTTATATCCCTTGTTCACTGTTAATGCATTTCTTTTTTGGCTCAAAGTAATATACTTGTGAGCTGATTTTTTTAATGTATATTTTAATTTAAATTTCAGTGTTATGTTTTAGCTCACATGGCCCAAAATGGCCAAGTGAAGTTTTCACAACACTTGGCGTCCGTCGATTGCCGTCGTCCATCGTCGTCCGTTTAATTTTACAAATATTTTCCTTGACACTGCTGTGCCAAATGATACCAAACTTGGCCTACATCATCCTTAGGGTATCTAGTTAAAACAGTATCCGATTACCTCGCGCATCAATCAAGATGGCCGCCAAGGCTAAAAAAAGAAGGGTAAAATTAAGTTTGGCTTACAGCTCTGACACTAAAGCATTTAAGCATATCTGACATGGGGTTAAAAAAGTTCACTGGGGCAAGATTCATCTGCTGCCACTAAATTGATAATTCTAAGCACATTGAGCGTCACTGATGAGTCTTATGTAGACGAAATGCGCGTCTGGCATACTAAATTATAATCCTGGTACTTTTGATAACTATATATTAGAGTTTTTGGTGATTATTTTGACTATTATAATAAAAAGAGATAAACTATTAAAAGCTGCAAATTTGTTCAACAAAGTAAGATCTACCAATAAGTTAACATTACAAAAATGACCAAATAAAAAACAAATGTCCGATAAAGTTGGTAAATTTTTGTAACCTTTTACAAACATCTTCTCTGAAACCAGTCAGACAAATTAAACCTAACTTAACCACTACCATCCTTAAGTTATCTTATTTAAAAAATGTGTCAGATGTTCCCGCCTTCCAACCAACATGGTTGACATGGCTAAACATAGAACATAGGGACTAAAATGCAAGTTTTGTCTTTTATTTTATGAAGATTTATAAATAGAGAAAATCTGAAAGGAACAAATAGGTTTAAAATAATGACCTCAGGTTGCATGTTGAAAGGTATTTTTGGATTGTTTATTTGTGTATTTCTCTGTCCTGAATGTTCTTGAATTTATCTGTTCTGAATGTTTTTGTATTTATCTGTACTGTAGTCCTGTCATGTAATGTTATCCTATTAGTGTTACATTTAACATTGCAACAAAAGCGCAAGGTTTGGATAGTCACGAAACCTGGTTCAACCCACTATTTTTTTTCTTAAAATGTACTTTACCAAGACAGAAAAATAGCAGTTGATATCTTTTAGCTCGTTTCTGTGTGTGTAACATTGTCTTTTTTTGTTTTGTTGCACTTTAGTGTTTCTGTTGTTTCATTGTTTTCCTCTTATAGTTGATGTGTTCCCTTGGTTTTAGTTTGTAACCCGGATTTGTATTCTCTCAATCGATTTATGACTTTCGAACAGCGGTAGACTATTGTAGTTTTTATTTAGACAATTTCTGATAGGAGTTATGGCCCATAAAAGACCATTTCTTTTTGATTTGTATACGGCCATCAAAATTTTGCTGGCACCTATTATGTTATAAAAATGTCCGGCGTGCGTTTGTCTGTTCGTCTATCTTTCTGTCCGGCGTCCACATGTCGCAACGTAACTTGAGGACCATGTATCTAAATTTCATGAAACTTAACATAGTTGTTTCTTAGAATGATCAAAAGATCTGTATACTTTTTGGTGAAAACAAGATTCTTAGTTATATTAATTTAAAGATCTGTATACTCTTTGGTGGTGATTAAAAAATGTATTTGAGAGTTATAGAGTTTTAATGGAAAAAATAAAAGAGAGGGGTTCACATGTCGCATCGTATCTCAAAAACGATTTATGAATATTGCTTTAACCTTTACAAACCTCTTAGTTATATTAATTTAAAGATCTGTATACTCTTTGATTATGATTCAAAATTTTATTTTAGTGATTGAGTTTATTGTAGGAAAAAAATGGAAGGCGTTACAAATGTCCCGTTGTATCTCATAAACGATTTACGATTATTGCTTTAAACTGTACACACTTTTTAGTTATACTAATCTAAAGATATGTTTTTTTTTGGTGATGATTCAAAATTTTATTTTAGAGTTATTTAGTTTTTTGTAACATGTAGCGCTGTATCTCAGAAACTATTCATGATTATTGCATAAAACTTCACACACAAGACGACAGGCGTATCATGCGCTTGTGGTGCAGCTGTTTATTGCCTATTATCATGAAAACTATGATATTTAGAGAGAGAAAAAAATTCTGTTATGCCTCATATGATTTAAATTATAATATATAAATAAACACTTTAAATCACAAAAAATGATCTACAACTTGAAGGCAAGATCTATTAATAAGTCAATGAAACTAAACAGACTTAAAGATCAGTAATACAAGATCAGCAAAAAGGGGCATATGAAGTCTATTTTCGTGTTCAATGTCGTTTGATATGCAAATAGACCAAGATTAGCGACACATTCTTTTTATTTGTAGAAGTACAAGTAGTGAAATAGTATAATGATTTTATATATTACAGATTATCACAAAAAATGCATAAATGGAACGTGCCTTCCTTTTGATCTTCTAATAGACATTCAATCTAAACATGCCGCAAGATGCCTGTTTGAAGAGAAGAATGAGAAAAACCCATAGAACAGAATCAATTATTTTTGTCTGATAAACCTTTATCATTTTTTCTGAATAATATTATAAGAGCTATTCTTATTAAAAAAAAGGAAATTGATGAGGACTTTCAATTAAATGAATATTTGTGTGTGTGTATATTTATCCATTATATGTGCTAATGACAGTTGGGATCAAGTATAACTTCACTTCAGATTTATCAGGAACTGACAGAAAAACTGTTGTTTGTTTGTTAGGTTTTTTTTTACATATATTTGTTTATAGTGATTTTTTTGATACATTTGACATTTGATTATAAAGTATGGATTAAAATTAATAATTCAAAAGTTTTGGTATCTTGTACTACTTTTGTATGTAATAAGTTAAATGAACACTGAACTCAA
This sequence comes from Mytilus edulis, assembly GCF_963676685.1. Classification (NCBI taxonomy): domain Eukaryota; kingdom Metazoa; phylum Mollusca; class Bivalvia; order Mytilida; family Mytilidae; genus Mytilus; species Mytilus edulis. The sequence continues at coordinate 12,417,004 of NC_092347.1, read as the reverse complement.
AGTAACTTTTGGCGTTACATGAAAGGTTTATTTCAATCCTGGTATCTGTGATTGAGTTTATGTACACTTATTCTTTTAAATAATGATTTCCTGTTACTTTTGCTTGAACAAAAACTATTTTGGCACGTGAGAATTCATCAAAAATGATTATGGATGAGTGTTCTTTGGTGGGTTGTTTTGTACTGTATTCTTGTCACATAGTGTTTTCATTATTATAAACGGGGGCTTGGCTAGCCAACAATCCAAGACCAACCCACTATTTCTTTTGTTCAAATGTCTTGTATCTAGTGAGGAATATAATGAATATTGCGGTTTTTGTTAAATATTCCGTTTCTATGTATGTTGGTTGTTTTGGTTACAGTTCATTGTTTCTGTTGATCCTGAAAGTTTGTTTCCTTTTTATAGTTTTCCCTTAGTTTTAGTTTGTAACCTGGATTTGTTTTCTCCTAATCGATGTTTTTTTTACTTTTAAACAGCGGTAAACTACTGTTGCCTACATAACTAAAAGCTGCACAAAAGTCAACATACAAAAGTTGAACAAATGTTCAGTTTTGAATAAAAAGAAGTTAATTTATAGAAAATAGTTCTATATATATTAAAATCCGTAAAATGACTTCGTCAAATGCAATTAACTATTTGTAATGATTTAACTATAATGCATGCGAATGAAGTTTTTATTAAAAGGATATCAAGAAAGCCAAAGTGAATGTAAAATACAACAAAAACACCTAGAATAAAGACAAATCAAATTATTATCTAACCAGTTATCTAACATAGAAACATGCAGAAAATTAGAACAAATAATTTTGTATAAAGTATTGATATATACAATAAGTATAATTGGGCATGACTGTGAACCTGTACAAGAAAAGATTTCCAATGCCAATCTTGAAATCATTAAAAATTACGGAAGTATCTCTCTCATACAAAGCTCTGATATCTTGCCCGGCTTAAGTTATACTTGTTTTCCTTTTTGGGCTATAGCTCTTCATCCTTTTAATAAGCTTTGGATTTTTAAATGTTTCGACCTAGAGAATCACTGAAGAGACATTGATTGTCGAAATGTGCCTCTGGTGCAAAAAAAAATGGAACCGTTTATGTTATTGAAACTGAATAAGCCTAAGTACGTTGACAACTTGACTGAGAGTGTACACAGTTACGTATTGATATAAATATTAATCGAAAAGATTTTGAACCAAGAGTTACAAATGGTAAATAAAAAATCAGCCTATCTAAATATTACAGAATCCATCACGAGTAAGTTGATCGTTCTAGAAATTCTGTTTCACAGATGACCAACAGATATTTCCAATTATCATAGGCACAATTCCGTCACTTCGGTGATAATTTACTACTGTATATATATTGATAAGTGGCTAGTCATTAGAAATTATTAGATAATATTAGTTGAAATGTGTTCATCTAAAATTAATTCCATTCTTTATTCATAACCTTGAAGTATATTTATTTATGTTGTGCTCTGTGTATTAGTCAAATCTTAAATTTTATTGTTCTCTGTTTATTAGTTAGCTATTGTTAAATACGGTATTTCTTTTCCTCATTTCCTAGAAGTTTTACCATGATATACCATTGTTAGTTTCAGTTATGTAAAAACAAAATCCAACATAATCTCATTATTTACACAATAATTAATCCCGCAAACATAAATAATTTTTTTACCAACATTGTTTTAAACTTGTTTTAATAACCCCTGGTTTGATATGAAACTAAAACAGTAATTCATATATACTGTTGTCAGGTCATTAAAGATTGCATATTTTGGCGTTAATATTGGTTCACTTATAGGGTCTTTGCATCGGAACTAAACACATTTATTCAAAAACCAGTTGTTGGCATGACACGGGTTATGTTCTTCTCATATATGTTATGATGGTATGATACTAAACCCCTAACGGGAAGGATTGTGCCTGATGTTCATATGATGAAATCATAATCTCTCAGTCAGTTTAATTGAAGTCTGGAGCTGGCATGTCAGTTAACTGCTAGTAGTCTGTTGTTATTTATGTATTATTGTCATTTTGTTTATTTTCTTTGGTTACATCTTCTGACATCAGACTCGGACTTCTCTTGAACTGAATTTTAATGTGCGTATTGTTATGCGCTTACTTTCCTACATTGACTAGAGGTATAGGGGAAGGGTTGAGATCTCACAAACATGTTCAACCCCGCCGCATTTTTGCGCCTGTCCCAAGTCAGGAGCCTCTGGCCTTTGTTAGTCTTGTATTATTTTAATTTTAGTTTCTTGTGTACAATTCGGAAATTAGTAAGGCGTTCATTATCACTGAACTAGTATATATTTGTTAAGGGGCCAGCTGAAGGACGCCTCCGGGTGCGGGAATTTCTCGCTACATTGAAGACCTGTTGGTGACCTTCTGTTGTTTTTTTTTTCTATGGTCGGGTTGTTGTCTCTTTGGCACATTCCCCATTTCCATTCTCAATTTTATTAGTCTTAAAATAAGTAGAATTGGTCGAAATATTATCCCTTTTTAGCTGGATTTGAACCAATTTATATGAGGTACTGAGGTAAATACGCTTTCATATATATCAAATAATAAGCAAAAGAAAAACAATAATAATATAACAACTTAGATCTGAGTTTATTTCCAAAAAAGTCAACCATGCACATAAGTAAAATTTAAAATGTATCCATTATAACAATGTATATTTTCCTTTATTTAGAAATATTGCATGGCAATTGATCTGTAGGAACTAAATTTGAACTGGCGTCCAATAACTTTTTCTAACTATATATTCAGGAATGTTTCAATCGTAAAGTATAATAATTTATTTTAAAAAGGTTTGATTATAACAGACATTTCATCTTCTTAAAACTAGTTGTACGAAAGCATTTTTTTTTTAAACTTAAAAAAAATCTTATCGACTTATCATATCTGAAGTTTTAAATCAATTTAGTTATAAATAGTATATTTTTTACAAAATATTTTTTCGGAATATATATTCAGCAAGTCAGGAATATGGCAGTTGTTTACATTCGTTCGTTAGCTGATTAAGTCTAACTTTTACCTAATCGTGTATAACCTCTCCCCTTTCTTTTATTTTGGGAAGCTTTTTGTAATGACTTTTTTTCAATTATTCTAACGTTACTGAAGAAAAGCACGTCTTAAAATTTGAACTGAAGTCTTTTTTAATAAAGGACAGAAGTTCATTTGTCATTTGCTCGGCATAATAAATTAATATCTAAGCGTAGTCACTGGCTTTTTATAAGTTACCAAAAGTGGTGTTTAATATTCACCATGCCAAATCTATGATTGCAGCTCTATGTAATTGACGATATAATGTTTTTAAAAAGTACATGAACATGAAAAGGTCAAACAGTCATACATGAACACTTTGTTTTACGCAATTAATAGGTCTACATTGAAAGCCAAAATTTCTAGATATTATAATCTCATTCTTACAGAATAAACATTAACATTATAAAATTTAACATTGGATAAAGAATGTAACATTTAATAAAGTATTTTTTCAACCATAATCAATTATAACAACAACAATGTTTATTTGTTGAACTTTGTTATCCTGTTGGGTCGTATCTCTGCTACATACACCTGGTGACCATCAGGAGATACGGCTACGTCGTGAGGTTCATCAAAATTCTACAAACGAAATAACAGATATATATTAATATTATACATGTATGCAGCCGTGCACACCTTCACTGGTGATTCAATGGATGGATCTGTGTTAGAGACGTAATTAAAAATAATTATTTTTTTGACCGTATATTACGATCCTTTAAGATAGATATTTAGCTAACCTGCAACCATTTCCATCTTCATGCCAGATATATTATGTACTGTGTTACAACTCTAGATTATAATGACGGGAAAGGTAATACTACGCTACTGAAAGCTGATAATATAATTTCAGATACATTTTACATAGATAAAAGAGGGGCCAAAGATACCAAAGGAACAGTCAAACTAAAAAATCGAAAATAAACTGACAACGCTATGACTAAAAATGAAAAAGACGAACAGACAAATAAAAGTGCACAAGAAACAACATAGAAAACTAAAGACTGAGCAACACGAACCCCACCAAAACGTGGGGCTGTAACAGGTGCCCCGGAAGGGTAAGCAGATTCTGCTCCACATGTGGCATTCGTATAAGATAAGCAAGATCATAAAAAAAACAATGACATAATGTGTGTATGCAGTTAACCTGTTGCACATTTTATATAATTTCATTCCAAAGCAAATAGGCAACGTATGCATTCTGGAGCTTTTTAATCCTGCAAATTTTCGTTCAATAATGATCAACAAAACATTATCAGCTGTGACATCAACATTCCATTTTTCTATGCCTATCCTTCTATATGACTGATCAATGTTCCTTAGAAAAACTTACCATGTTCCTTGGTGCCAATGTATCATTGATATCTGTTTAATGTATCTATGAACTTACCATGTTCCTTGGTGTCCATGTGTCACGGATTTTGCCATCTAAATCAACAGTGAAACCTTCTACTTTATTTGAGCCAGTTGGACCATTAACAACGTACAACATCTTGTCTACGAATACATGATGAGAACATCATTATCATATGCCAACTTTTAAAACATACAATTTACAGTGGCGGATCCAGAATGCAACATGAAGTATCAGTGGAAAAAAAGAATCTGAAGAGCTGAATGTAAGTGTTCAAAGATAATGAAAACTGATTTAGAATACAGATTTTATTGCTGGTCTTAATTCACTGCATATGTTAAAGTTTTATTACAATCTACTATGAATAAGACATGTCATATGTCATGGGTTTTTTTTCTTCTGATTTTATTTTTATTTATTAATCTTAATTCTAGATAGTGTATATTTTTCGTTTGTATCATCTTGCCTTTATGACAATTAAGTTTGGTAAGTTTATTCGTCCATTAATTAATGTGTTTATTTTCAATGTCAGAATTTTATACGAAGAAGTTCGGTCCTCAACTAAAACGATCAGCCATCGCAAAAGTCGATGCGTTGTCTAATGCAAAAAGGTGTAACCTTCAAATAAAGTGTTTTATCATTTGTGAAGGTTTGTCCTCTAAATTTTCCTGCGATATTTTGAAAAGTCTTATTTTTCAAAACCAAAAATTCTAAAAACTTTCGACACACTTTCACATTTTGTATCCTGAGTTTTTGTCACACACATTGTAATTGTGTGTATGAAAGTAAAGATTGTCATTATTTATAAGTCATTATTTATAAGATAAACCTGAACCCGCTTATTATAAACTCATCATAGGTAACAGGATTGAACAGTTCTGCAAAATTTAGTGGCATTGATAAATAAGAGGTAATGTTAATGTTGTTAAACATAAACTTTCTAGAGACTTCATCCAATCCCTTTCCTGTAATGTAATTTTAAGTGTCCACAAAATTAATGATGATTGAATTATTATAATAAGTCTCGGATTTGCATCATTGAAAGTGCTAAAAACAAGTGGTAAAAATCAAGCTAACAAAGTACCAAACAAATTATTCAAAGAATGTTACTATAATTCGATGTTACACTATCTGACATGATGTTCATTATCTCTCTGTTATTTTTATGGATTATCCTGAACGATTGATGTGCGCACGGGAGTAGTCTTATGATGATTATTAAAATAGAATATACCTGTAGGGTCGTATGAAATCGCAAAAACTTTGCCAAATCTAGAGTTGGAAATACTCTTTACAAATCTACCCGTATCATTTGGATCAGTGATTCCTGCTGTGAAAAGCTGAATTCTAAAACAGACAATTTACATGAATCAATTATTAATATGGAAACATTAAATTGCGCAAACAATTTCGATTAGATAAACGTTCATTTAGGAAAAAATATAATTTAAATTCCAGATCACGAATTTAGAAAATGTGTGTGAGTTGGGTTTTGAACAATTCTACGATTGACATAGTGAAACAAGATATGTTAAATCGGTAATTGGCAAATAGACTATTACATGCACCAATTTATAAACCTATAGAATTGATGCTTTTAATAAACATGTAGCATTGTTAAGTTATTAACCATAATTTCAGTTGATACACAGGTTTGAAGATGATGATAGCACGTGTGTATTGTTGAAATAGAAGCATGACCATGTGTATTATTATGTAAAGCTAGAATTGTGTGTTACCTCCCATGTTCCCTATCTGCAACAGCTACTAAATTCGATTCTTCGATCAGTGTGATGCTGTGGGGAATAAACAGTTCATCATCAGCTGAAAACTCTACGGGATCTGGCAAAAAATAAGAAATGCATATTTATTACAAAACAAATCAACAGTACTACAAACAAATCGGTACAATTTACAGAGAAGATTGGCAGAATATGTCAGCAGCAATTAGAAAATATGGATGTTTTAAAAATATGACGAATATCATATTGCAACAGAACACTTAAGGACCCCTCAAAACGTTGTGGCAGAGGTGTTTTAACATATAGAAATTGTGACATTTTTCAACACAACGCTACTGATTTCGTGTCCAAATTCCTACCAGAAATCACTTTCGGTTATACACTCGCACATTAAACAGAACCCCTCTCTTGATCGTGGTTTCAAATCAGAAAAATTAATATGGCCAAGCGTATATACCCAAACTAAATCATTGGGGTTGTAACAAATTGAAATGAACATGATGTAGAGTATCAAAAAATGAAGTCAAGTATTGGGGTTGATGGATTTTTTTTAAGATTCCTTATTTGATGAGCACCACTGGTTGATATGGAGAGAACAGATGGGGTATGATTACCACTCATCAGAGTTCGAATATATAATGCAAGATTATATTATGCCGCACGGCATTACTGAAACAATGAGAACAAAAACTATACCTTATAGTCGGCAATATCAAGTCCCGACATGATAAATGTGAAACAATGAAAACGAGAAAAACAACGAACTTTTTATGTCAATTCAATTTACGAAAAAACAAATGTGACAGACATGAACCAACAACGGTACCTAAATTACAAGCTTATGGTTTTGAAAAGACATATAGATAACATGATTGTGGGGCTTACCCCTCCCTCAACACGGGACAGTGGTGTAACCGCACAACAGAAGAACAAACTGTAGAAATCAGTTGCAACTTTGCATTCTCAATATATCAGTTCGAACAACACACACAAAAACAAACTTGCTCCCAATCATGCTTAACCCGTCACATTTGACTGTAACATTGCACAAAGTCAGCTTTAACTAAATGTCGGTTCAAACAACCGGGTTCTTTTGTATTTACTACATCTTTGCTAAGCAAACGATCAATTGAAAAGAAAAGCAAAGACTGATCGACTCGTAGCGGGAATATGATGCCCGTTATTGGCAGCATATTAAAAATGCATGTAGCAAGTATTGTGATTGTTACATTTGGGTCATTGTCCTTGTATGCATGTTGTTACAGAAATATTCATGGGTCGTCCGTTTGGCTGTGCGGGATATATAAATTCACAGCCATGTCCTGTCATAGTGTGTGTTTAGTAACTAGTTTTTCAAAAGATACCTGGGATTTCAAAAAGTTACCGGACATCACAGCTTCAATAAAGTAAACCAAAAGAAATTAACAAAAAACTATAAAATTTAACTCGTATATATTTCACTTACTGTTTGTTGGTTTTCCCCACGTTTTAATTAGCATACCATCTTTAGTAAACTTCATTATTCTTCCGTTACAGTATCTATAATAAAATGCATAGATGATGTTCTTTTAAAGAGGGAATGATTTAGTTTATATGCTACTTAAAAAATTCCAGATGGTGATGGAATATGCGGAATACTGTAAATAGGTAATTAGTAGTAATGTCAGAACTTTTAATTGTAAATAAAAAATCAACAAAATTCACTTTTACTAAGAGTGCTCTTAGTTTGTGTAAGGGTCTAGGATACAATGTATTACCCTTTGAAAGCGAAATGCTGGAGGCGGATGATTAAGACTAGATAACAGGTTATATTTAGATTCTCATTTAAATTTTAAAACATTTTTTTTTCAACTCGTCAACGTGTTCCAAGTGTAATTAAACATGTTTACATTGTACTTGTATTTATAAGTCTAGTCAGTTCTACTGCACCTGTGATTCCTCCAATTCATCTTATTATCTGATGTTATTTCTTTTGATCTCTTAGCAAGTGTAAAACGTAAAAGTACACTGTGATTGTGGAAATAGGAATCATTATTAAACTTTTTTTAAACATACTCCTAACGGGAAGGATTGTGCCAGCTGATGTTCACATGATGAAATCGTAATCTTTCAGTCAGTTTAATTGAAGTCTGGAGCTGGCATGTCAGTTAACTGCTAGTAGTATGTTGTTATTTATGTATTATTGTCATTTTGTTTATTTTCTTTGGTTACATCTTCTGACATCAGACTCGGACTTCTCTTGAACTGAATTTTAATGTGCGTATTGTTATGCGTTTACTTTTCTACATTGGCTAGAGGTATAGGGGGAGGGTTGAGATCTTACAAACATGTTTAACCTCGTCGCATTTTTGCGCCTCTGGCCTTTGTTAGTCTTGTATTATTTTAATTTTAGTTTCTTGTGTACAATTTGGAAATTAGTATGGCGTTCATTATCACTGAACTAGTATATATGTGTTTAGGGGCCAGTTGAAGGACGCCTCCGGTGCGGGAATTTCTCGCTACATTGAAGACCTGTTGGTGACCTTCTGCTGTTGCTTTTTTCTATGGTCGGGTTGTTGTCTCTTTGGCACATTCCCCATTTCCATTCTCAATTTTATCATATTATATAGAATGACTGGTGTTGAATTTATTCGCAATTTGACAATATCAAATTTCTCAAATTGAAAGAAGTAAAAACAAAAGTAGTTCATGTGTTAGGAGTACATTCAAGTACATCAAAAGGTTTTAAGTTCATGTGGACCTAATGTTTAAAATGTCAGTGTTTACACCTTAAAATATACTTTGAGTACAGACAAATCCTTGCATCTTGGATGTTTTAAGGCAAAGCATGCCCTAGACATATATTATTCAAATGCATTTTATGTTTCAGAAAATTAAAACCTTCATTGAAGTTTGCAGTGCTCTTTTTTTTAGATCTTCGCAAGATGATGAAATAAGAAAACGCTCGAGTGTTTCTTGATATGGTTAACTCAGTGACACAGCACTTTTATGTTTTGTATAAATAACAAAACTTTGTTTTATTATATAATTCTGATGTTTTATAATTGTATATAACAGTCTCTCATATTTCTTTTAAGAATGGCACATGCATTCTAAATTTTTATATTGTGTACCTGATATTATATTGTTTTTATACTTATATATATATGTGGTGAGACTTTAATAACCTATTGAATATGAATCTGTCAGATATATTTTGTATGAATGACACTTCTAATTCTGCTAATTATTGCGTGTTTGATATTCAGGACGGCAGTCACGTGTTACACAGTTTAACATAGAGCACATCTGGGAGGAAAACATAGAAATCTTGTTTATCAGAAAACAATGTCAATTACACAAGCATAGTGACACTCTCCCAACTGATCTGTGGCCACACTTGTTACAGTCAAAAACAAACTGAGAAACATTACATATACATGTACAACATTCATGTTTTTTTATTATTATTATTATCATTAAAACGCTTTAAAACTATTAACGTATGCCCTGCCATTTGTAAAAGCCAAGCTTACAGTGGCAAAAATAAAAATAGATTTCGTATAGTATGAATCCTTAAGCGTAATGAAATTAGAAATCTTAGAAACACAGTGTATGTCTACCACCATATATGCCTCACCCGTCATATGATTCCAAAGTCAAATCCAGTATCTGTTTATCAACCAAGAATAGAACAAAACCGGTAGTAATGTCAGATTACATGAAATTATCTCACCGAGGTTCACATACAAGAATTCTAATAAATTACTTACCCATCAGATACAAAGAAATGTCCATTCGACGCAACAGCGACATCTGTTGGTTTACAGAAATGTTCATTGTCACTTCCGGGTTTCATGGCTTCACCAAGAACAAGCCCAGCATCTGTGGGGTCCACTGGTATTTTTATAACCTTTGGAGAAAGATAATGGTATTTATAGTGTTTGTCATTCAATAAAGTCTAATAATCAAGATAATAAGAAACATTTAGCAGACAAACTTTAAACTGAAGAAAAAAATGGTGGAAATTTCAATATTTTTCGGCCTTTGATTGTGAGTAGTTTGAGTAAATCATGAAATCGAGTGAAATAAATATAATACAGGTGCTCTTCTTTGTATTAACCTCCATCAGAAATCAATCCCAGTCAAAAATAAAAACACGAACTAAGAGCAATATTTATGATACATTGGATTTTTGCCAGATTGGTATTTATTTTCCAGTGCCAGCTTATTGTTCAGTGGCAGGCATTACATGCGTATTTAGGACAACAAAACATTGAAGGAAAACATAAATATAGCTTGCATGAAATCTAAACCGGAATATGTATGATTGAATCGTGACAACATGTCTGCGCCAGATGCTAACATCTTGTTAGTGTCGATTATTATATAGCGCAGACATTCTGGATCGATACAAACACACAAACATAAGCATACCGGAGTGGATGGGTCTCAATGAATTAAAAATGCAGTTTATTAAATTGGTGCATCGACAGCGCTAAAATGGTGTGAACATTCTTAACCTTGGCGCAGACATCTTTAATCCAACTAAGCATGCGTAGTACTTTGATATATAATTGTTAACTTGCAGTATATATTGTGACTTAGATGGAACTCATACCACATCTTCTTATTTATATGTATACATCTGTTGTCTAGAGTTCTGTCCGAGTCTTTTCTTCAATTCTTATATAAAAACAGATACAAATGTCAATTTCAGAGACTTAAGATTGAACCAGCCGGGTATTCAACAGCCTGAAGGAGAGTAGAACCCACGAGAAGCATGGCGGGGATACACAAAATAGATATTAATCTCCCTGTAAATTACCTACCTGGTGTAAACCAACATCAGTTACCCAGAGATTTCCTTTTTTGTCGACAGTCAATCCATGGGGCATGAAAAACCTAAAAATCAATAAAACAGAAATTATTTATTTCATTGTTCGTTCTATTTTAACTTTGTAATCTATCTGGTTTGAATGAAAGTATTACAGGAAAATTTAACAAAGATCACATTGGTTTTACAAATACATAATTGAACACGAGATCTGAGTCAGGCAAATCTGCTTGTAGGAAGATAGATTAAATTGACACATTTTACAGCCAATTAAAACAAACAGATGAACCTCACATAGACAATTTATCTATTTTGATCTCAACCATGCAAATACATGTTTTGGTCTGTCAAGTTTAGAATTACAGGTATTTCTTCATTCTATGTTTTATTTTCCTTATTTCCTTTAAAAAATGCCAGAGTTACATATTAACTTTTTTTTACAATATGCTTGCTAGTTGGTATGAATGGAATGTTACACAACAAAATAGTCTCGCGTTCATACTGATATGGACATATTATATAAGGGGGAAATGTCAATTAAACAGTAACCCATCTCTCAATAAAATAAATGGTATGGAAACTTATTTGTTAATATATTGGGGACAACTTATCAATAACTTAATATGGTATTATGAATATAACTGAATCAAGGATTTGTACATGTATTGTTTGTAGATATTTGGCTGAGTGAACTATGCTATTTTGAATTTAACACATGCAAATCCCATGAATCGTGTGCTAAATAATCACAGGCGCTTGGACATGGACATTTTTTTTTTTTGAATTTTCTGTTTTATTGTTTTGTTTTTATTTTTTAATGGGGGTTAAGAAATGTTAGTATATATTCTTCAAAATTTAACTTTATTACTGATAGATGTGTAATTGTTTTATCCTTACGCGGACACTAATATGCTTTATATATGCAGCCCATATGTTTAATTTGTTAATAATATAGTACATCTGCTCGTCTTATGCAAATTTTACGTAACATATTTTCAATTAATCTTAAAAATTACGAATATGTATTTTAATTAACTAAAACTACACTTTACAATTTGTTTATGTTAGTGGTTTGTATGCATAATGACTCCGATTGAAAGTTTGAAAAGAGGTGGCAGAAAAAATAAGCTAGTGTTTGCTGTAAGAATTTAGATTGATAAAAAAAGGAAAAAATGGGGAGTTAAGTATCACAATCGACTAGGCTGAAATTAAATCTTATCATAACGCTATGAGATTGTAGTGCTTCTGGAGTAAGGGTTACATAACTTTATTGATCGTGCGGTAAACTTTTCTTTAATATATCTCCTTAGGGCGACTTGTGGTGATGTTTAAATTCGTTCGCGACATTGTTTGGACTATAAGTGACGAATAATGATTATAATTAGGTGTCATAAATCAATTTCAAATTATTTCAAACTGTAATTGTTAACTATATTCATTTACAGTTAAGTCTTTGTCATTCTCACAGCAAATGTTAAGTGCTATTTTATTAATAATATAATACTGGTATATATAAATACGGAAAATGCAATGGAGAAGGACGGTTTATATGAAAATAAAATAATATAATACTGGTATATATAAATACGGTAAATGCAATGGAGAAGGACGGTTTATATGAAAATAAAATGTCAAATGTCATAGAAACGTGATCACACGAGAACTTGGATTATCAATCTTTCTAAGTATGCAAAACGTTTAATTTCCTTCAACCACTGAGACTTCGCGTTGTACGAACTCTTGACCTTATGGGATACCACTCAACTTTATTTTGTTCTAATATGTTCTTTTCATTAACGTTTTATTTAAGTAGAACTTTTTATTAAATTTTAGTTATTTAAGTTATATATTATAAAATTAAGTATTATATAGTCTCACTTTAAGTAAAAAACTTTAATTATTGATTGAGTAGATGCGTTTTGTCATCAATAACCTGAGCTAGTAATTCTTAGACTAGTATTTAATTTAAATAAAATGTATTAGTACCTATTAGCTCCAAGACGTTGTATAACTGTTCCATTCTTGTTCAGTCTGAGGATAGTAGCATTCCTGATAGGCCCTTTATTCTGTTCCACCTGAGAAAGTTCGTTGTTGTAATCAAAAGATCTAAAACAGTGAAGAAAAATAACATTATTCATTGCTTAAATTATCAACTTATTTTTTTTTGATAACCTTATAAGTAACCAAGTAATTTTGTTTCGAATGGTTTTCAAAATGTAAAATTAAAAACAATGACAACATCAATTACATTGGGTTATTTAAGCTGATACAAAAGCAATTTTAATTACCCTAAAAAGCGATAAACATCAGTTTTTACCAGTGACTGTGGTAAAGAAATATCATCAGGACTTCTACTCGGTCTGGCGTTAACACCCATGTTGTAGAGGTTTTCGTGTATCTTTGCACGGCTATAATTACACAGCCACGTCCAGTTAGATAGTGACGTTAAAACCGATGCCTTATATAAGAAGATTGTTATGCTCGTTATGCACGCAGTTCGTCGATTGTATATTGCAAGGCAAAAATTTGACCCCAATCAATCATTAAACCCTCTTTTCCAAGTTTTGAGCAAAATATGACGCCCTTTATCTCAATCGATTTAATTTGTAAAACCTTCCTTGGATTTCTTGTTAATTTATTCTCGCTCCGCATATGCATGATCTATTTGCAACTGGACGCTAGGAATACTACAATCAATCTACGACAAAGGATTTAGAATTTGTATGCTTATTCATATATTTCATGTGCGGTATTAATGTATATAACACATAGTGGGGGAGCAATCATGATGTATGTAAAATATAAAAAGAAACAGAAAATAAATGGTATTCTCAGTCAACTAATTGTTTTATTCCTGGCTTTGCTTGTCTTTGTTAAATTTTGAACCACCAGATAGTATTGCAGTTGTGTTTAAAAGGTCGACGAATTGAGAAAAATCTTTTAAACTGGATTACCTTGCTCCCCATGCACGATCACCTCTGTGAAATACAAGAACGTCGCCATTGTTGTCAACAGCAACACCAGCAACCTGACCTAGCTTTAGGTTATTTTGAGGCCAATTTTCCTGTTGCTGTACAGGAGAGTTTTGTTGTCTGTTTGACCTTGGAGGACTGTCACTGTCTAACAGGAATGCATATTCAGGATTATTCTAAAGAAAGTAAGCGTAAGAGGCATAAAACATTTTTAGAAAGTATCTTTATCGTTGATCATCTCGGCGAGATTGATGTTCTCGCTTGAGCCGGGACGGCAAACGGACGGCGAAAGCGAGAAAGGCAATCGAGTTGAGATGATCAATGATAATCTGTTTATCGCTATTTTACCTATGACGACGTTGTCAATTTCATGTCAATTTCGTTAGCAACGCCACGCGCCTGCTTAGTTTCTAGCGATAATTTTCCATCTCAAGCGAGTAGCATGATATGAAAATTATCACAAAAATAGATCAAAGGAAAAATGCACAAAATAGCGATAATATTGTCAATCTGTGCCTAATATACATAATATTTACATGACAGACAGTTGTTACAAAAGGTAATATGTGTTAAATCACCATTTTTAGCTCTTTGTATTAATCTTTTCTATTTAATTTTAACATTGTTTTGTAAATCAAGTTTTACTTTCGTAGAGTGGATTTGGTATTATTGGCAATAAAAACAGCTTTTAAAATAATATCTTCTTAAATATAAATGAAACATCTGTCAAATGGATTATGCTTAAACAAAACTAGTAATTTGTATAGTTAATGTATAGTTAAAGAATAATTTAGCTACATATTATCCATTATAATAATTGCCTATAAAATGAGGTATCTATTATACATCTCGCACAACGAAAATAGATTAAACCAGATGTCCATAACTAGGACTGGACTTCTAATCGTACATTTGTTTTATCCTAAAAAATCTGGTACGTACGTTGGTCACTTTTAAATGAATATTTAGTGATATTATTAAGTGATATTGTATAGATTGTTTTATAGATCACTGTGTCAAATTACAAACAGAGGTCAGACAACTATATATCAAAATAACAACCAGATGTTTTATTACCTGCAATCTGTCCAGTAACGCAGGTAAAAATTCATCAATCATTACTCGTTCATCCTCAGTTCTTGGTCGTCCATTAATTGTGGAAGCGATTCCCAGAATAACACATAAGGAAAAATATATTGCGGCCATTTTAGATTGGAATCAATTGTTTAAACGACCACAAATAGAAGTAATTCCGAAACAAGGGATTTCTCGTTAATTCTTATCACATATTGTCGCTATATACACCTGTAAAATGTTGTACACTGTCGTGTAAATATGTTTGTAATGTTGTTACTTCCTACAATCGATAATGTCAAAGTTTGTATGACGTCTATGAAATAATTAATGTTGCCAGAGATACAGGAACTGAGGAATTGATTTTTGTGTGGGTGCTGAAGACTAATCAATATGGTTGGAATAAAATTAAAATGATCAGTGTTTCCGCACATATTTCCATCTATTGAACGTTCCGTGACTGATTGTTGTCCTACAATTATTTATTTCAGTTTTTATACAAGTTTTTTATACATTAGATTAAAACAATATATATATAACTGGATTATTTGGTGTATGATGAAGCAATTAGTGCGTGTTACGCTGGATATTTCACCATTTTACAAGTTTTGATAATTTCCTTTAAATCATCTAATTATATTTATCAAAGTTGTACATATATCGATGCTTGTTTGTTATGTTTGGTAAGGGAGCTACCATTTGATTTTTATGGGGGGGGGGGGGCTAGGTGAAATTTGAAAAAAATAGGCAGGACAGGAGTTTTGAGTAGAAAAAAAAGGCAGGATGAGACACTTGCAAAAATAAAAAGTCAGGATGACAATTTATGTAAAAAAAAGTCAGGATAAACTAAAAAAAAATGCAGGACCGAACAGAGTGAAAAATAAAAAAGCAGGACAGAGATTACAACTAAAAAAAATGCAGGACAAAATTTTCATCCTAGCCCCCCCCCCCCCCCCCCCCCATAAAAATCAAATGGTAGCTCCCTAAGGTACACGTGTTTACGCTATTTATAGAAAGGTCTGTTTGATTGGATATATAAAGTATGCGGGTAGAATTTCATGCACGGGTAGTTTGATAGTAGTTAAAGTCATTCGAATCATTGCAGTCAAGTGCTACAGATGCTTTTTTCCAAATAAATAATTATAAAAATTATTTATTTACAGGTTGGTAGTCCAAGATGAGTCGCAAATATTGATATGGCAGTGCTAGTTAGAGACGGACAATTCTCATTGATATACAATGAATTACGTGTACTTGACCTTTGCAAGTGGTTACTCCCATGTGAGAGTTTTGTATTATATTGATCAGATAAATATTTTATGTTCGTTTGAGGTTACGAATTAGAACATACTACTCAATCTGTTCGGGTTTGGATTATCATAGTTTTAAAAAAGTGTAATATTTTACAAAAACGTCAAAATCAAAAACATTTGAAATGTTAGATATGTGAGTCTTTAAACAAAAATGTTATATTTTCATACATGTTTGATATCCTTCCACCTTTTTTATGTTGTTTCATGATATGTCGATATGTCATTTAGAGAACTTGTTACCTGCATCGTTGATTTTAATGGAGATAACTCTTGATTTCTGGAACTCATTGTGACTGACCATTTCTCAATCATAATAGCGTGTCCCATCAGTAACGACAACTCCTAAAACACTCATCAATACCCACTAGTTGCAGCAATTCTTTTGCCACGACCCATACATTGCTATTTGGGTGTTTTTTTAACAAGCTATTTCGTTGTTGCGTTTGCTTCCGATGTTTTTGTTGTTGCCGATATATTGATAGAAATGGAAATAGACAAAAAGAGTTGTGCATGTTTTCTTGTTTTTAAACCTAGTAGCACCATATAAAGTTATGTTATGTAATCTCACATTTAACATTGAGCCAAAACGGATAGTTTTTATCATCCAAATCGTTGTTGAATAAAACCTACATGTCGTTAAGGTGTCAGACCACCAATTAAAAATCCCTATCTGTTCAACCAAATTTTGCAATTTTCAAAGCTTTCTAAATATTTTACCTTAAGTTTCACTTCATAGAAACCAGGTATATCCTGAATTGTACATTGATCAGCTTTTTACATGCCAATTTTCACCATACCTTTAAAGCATTCTAACAAAATAACTGACCTTCGAACAGAGGTACTCCAAAAATAACCCCTGTTTTTCTGGAAATCTTAAATTAGTATACTATGGAGCGCATTAATCCCCAATTTTTAATGCAAACTCATAGACAAGTAAATTTTGGCACAAAATGGTCTAGATATATTTATCTTTCACCAAAAGTTTTATTTCTGCAAATTTGTTCGATAGTTTAAGTAAACAAGGACATCAAAAGCACTATTTTGTGTCAGAGTAGGGCTACTTTTACATACGTTCTAAATTGGAGGGAGTAATTGGTGGTCTGACACCTAAAGAGCAAAAAATTTGATCAGAAATCTTTTGTTTTGTTAATTCTTAATCCTTAGTCAATTTGTAGTTAAAAACATCCTTTCTGAGCATAATGCGACTCATATTACAAATATCACAGCTCAATTTTAACTGACTGTAATGTAAGCCTTTGATAGAAAATGCTTGAAAATCTCATTTGGACTAGAGGAACATAAACTTTCAATATCAAGATCACTTTTTGTTGATTTTTCCTTGTTTGTTCTACTGCTTTTTAAAAAGACTTTCCACAATTTTTACAATGAGTTTAATAAAAAATCCAAGGTATTGAAGAGTCAAGAAATATTGACCCCCCTTTTTTACACCTGGTGTCAGTAATGGGACTATTAACTGATCAAAAGTGCAGTCATGGTCATTTAACTGTTTTATTTACTATCAGTCAATAAGATTTAAGGTATAAAACTGTCATCTGGGTCTGACACCTCAACGCAAACCGCTATGAGGAGCTTATATTGAGTGAGCTGTTACATAAACAATAATTTGAACATAACCGTTCGCTCGTAACAGCAGCAGGATACCTGGAGTCTATAAAAGTACCAGTTATCGCCACCATGTATTGGTTTCATAGAAACCTCGATTCCAGGATAAAAAAAAACTGTTTTTTGTTTTATATATAAGCGTGAAATATTTGCAACTGGACGTTAAGCAAGCAACAACACTAAAAATGTATAGTTCCAGATAATTGTTGTACTACTTTCAAATCACAGGTTCTTGTTTTCGATTTATGGCAAGATCTTCTATCGCTATACATATATTACGAGTATGTAGTTGTAGAGGATCTCGCCATAGATAGAAAACAAGTGCTAGTGTTTCGAATTAGTCGATCAAGGTTCAGAGATTCAAAAATTATAGGGTTACCTCCCGTTGTCCACACTTTGTACATTTGCTGTTTTATTCTGAGTCCATATACACATGGGATTTAATGAGATTTAAATTACAACTTAAATATAAAAATAGGGCGATGCAGTATGATTAACAATATGACAATGACCGTTCAGCCATTACCAACTTATTTTATCCTGAATGTGGTGTCATTTCAACTGAAATTTAGTATACTTCATGATGTGGGGTTTCTAAAATCCCGCTCCTCTCCTTTTCAATAAGAAAGAATGAAATAAAGGTAAAATCACAGCTTATATTGTGTCAAAAAAGTTCATCAAATTTATTATTCTGATACGTGCCCTGTCCCCTTTAACATCCAATCTCGGATATATAGATATAGGAAGATGTGGTATGAGTGCCAATGAGACAACTCTCCATCCAAATAACAATTTATAAAAGTAAACCATTATAGTCAATATACGGCCTTCAACACGGAGCCTTGGCTCACACCTAACAACATATATGCCTGTTTTCAAGTTCGATATACTATATATACTTTTGTCAAGTTCCCGCCCAACCGTATAATTATGTCTTACTGGTAAATTGAGTATTCAATCAGCAATCGGCAAGCATTTCAATCCTGGTAATATGGTAAAGCTTTAAGGTTTATAGTAATTGGTCACTAGCTATAGTCTTGTTTGATGTTATATTTTTTTTATCAATTTTGTTGGGTTTTTTTGTGTGTTTCTAAAGAGCCATGATCATCATCTACTGAATATGCTGAATGCTGACCAATTTGTTCATGATTGTCAGATATTTTTTTTAAGTCACGTTATGCAATATATTGAAGGCGCTTAAAAAACAATTCAATGAAATGACCAACACCCATGTATACAACGTCACACTCAAACTATTTTTTTAAAAAGTGCACAAAAAAATAAATCTGACGTTACTTTGTGGTACTGCTAAGCACTCCACACCTTTCTGGAAGGGTTAAACGTGCATATACCATGAAATGCGACTACTTTGTTGTGGCTAAATGACAAAGCGACGTGCAACTACTCAATCATCTAAGGTGTTTTCTGTAGGAAGAAAACAATAATCAGCTTCTTTGTTTGTTGACTGCAATAAAACAAATTGTACAACACCATATGTCAATCAAATCATTAAAGTAAAGCATCTATTTAATTTCCTTATAAGAAATATGCAAAATCGGATACACATTCATATTACCTGAGGGGAATATAATACACTGTTTGACATGTATATGTCATTTTAATTGTCATGGCCAGTAATACTGACAGTTCCTCTGTGTTAAACCTGTGAGACGGATGGTTCGGGATTTTATGGGAACGTATAGCCCTGAATATTATCCGTATTAAAACTCTATACTTATTAAATTTTGTGATTGTATCCTTTATTGGATTATTTCGAAATTCGCAGAGGAACTATTTTCGGAATGAATTGTAAGTGTTTATTTAATTTCTTGTTTTTCACAACTTTCGTTACCCTTTCTGCTTCACGATATGGAATTGAATACAGCAGTGAGCCAAGCGCTTGTGTGACATGTATGAACAATAAAACGTGCCTTGCACCTGACTGTTTTTGTTGTAGAGATGAACTGAGACTGCCAATTTCAAAAAGAGATATACCTCAAATAGTTTTCTTTACATTTGATGATGCTTTAACTGACTCTGCTACAAAATTTTATCATCGACTATTCAATGAATCCAGAAAAAATCCGAATGGATGTCCGATATCCATGACATTGTTTGTTTCCCATCACGATACCAAATATAATAATGTAAACCATTTGTATAGAAAAGGAATGGAAATAGCTGCTCATAGTGTATCTCATGCTCATATGAGTAATAAAAATTTTATGAAGGAAGCTAAAAACCAAAAACGAAATTTAGCAACACTTGGTGGAGTGCCCGAGAACGAGATTGTTGGCTGGAGAAGTCCATTCTTGGAACCGGTCGGGGATATGCAACCACACGCTCTTAAGACCCTTGGATATACTTACGATGCGACATTGACCTATAGCAAACGGTCGCTCAAAGATAAAGCGCCAACTCCCTTTACCTTAGACTTTGGTTGGCCATATGATTGCAAGGTAAAACCTTGTCCAAAACGACGTCATTTTGGATTCTGGGAAGTTCCCGTTGTTTCTTTGTTGGATTATTTACATAAGTATGATTGCGTTTATGTTGATGGATGTAACAACCCACCACCAGACGAATCGTCTGCCTATAAGTTTTTAATGGATAACTTTAATAGCTATCATTCAAAGAATCGTGTGCCTTTTGGAATTAACATGCATCCTTCTTGGTTTTATATTCCTGCAAGATTAAACGCAATGGATCGCTTTATTCAAACATTGTCAAAAATGGATGATGTTTTCATTGTATCAGTGAAAAAGATGATTGATTGGCTTAAAAATCCTATAGGATTATCTCAGATCAATACATTTCAACCATGGCAATGTCAAAACAATAACATGCCCCACAATTCACATCAGTCGCACAACAGCCAAAAACAAAAACCCGCATGGAACAGACAATCAGACCCAGTCACACGCAGGAGAAACTACATTAGAGCGCGACTCGAAAAAATACAAGCAATGCGAAAACAATCTCAAAAACAGCATTCGGACGATTTAACGAGACTTCATCATTCCAATGAAGCAAGAAAGAAATGGTGGAGTCATACACCCGCCAGACACGAAACAAGTCATGTTCCAGCAAGACACGAAGACATTCATGTTCCAAAGCCAACAAAACCAGCCGCCATTGCACCTTGGGTACACAGAAGACATGACAGACCCGTAAAACAAAACGCAAGAAGACCTATGATTATAAAAACAAGTCCCACTGCTCAAGTTGTTGCCGAAGTACCATTTTGGAAAAGGAAGCACAAAACAAACGTCTCACCAACAAAACAGAATGAAGAAGTTGCATGGTGGGAAAAAGCTATACCGAGAACAAGAAGTTCAAAAGTAGAGATCGCCAAAAAGAAAGAGTTGATGAAAAAAGAAGAAACAGAAAATCATTCAAAACACAGTATGTCTTCTGATTATCCTGTAAGTTTTATCAGTTTTAAAGATGATCAAAAGAAACAACAAGAATCGTTAAGTGAGAACAAAAGGGGTCACACCGTGGAAATAATATCAGCTAACTTTCCGTCTCCCCCTAAAGTAGACTTTAAGAAACAGCTGAAAGAACAGGAATTGAAACAACAACAAATTATTGAAAAACAAAAAGAAATGCAGAAACGTCAACTAAAACTTCAAATAGAACAATTAAAACACAACAATGAAAAAGTGTTTAAAAAGCAAAAGGCAGAAGAAGATAAACGAATGAGGAATATTGAACAAAAACATAGTATAGTATTAAACAAACAACAATCCTTTAATATGGGTGAAATGATAGACACAAAATTTAAAAATCCAGCTTCAAAAGTTATAATTACAACAGTGTCAGAAGCTTTTGACAAAATAACGAGCACGAAGTCTCCAAGTGAGGAGAAGTTTTCATTAATTGCAGACAAAAACGACAAGTTGGATCCATGGACTAGATTCGTACAGTTTATTATTAGGAATAAACCATGAGGATACTATAGTATGCTCTAACATGTTGTGTTATAAGGTATTGGTATTCAATATATAGGTCTTGGATTATGATGATTTATTTTCTCAATTGTCAAAAATGACTTCAACATTAACTTTAGAAAAGTCGCCTGAGTTACTTCATCATTGTCGTTTTTATAACATTTAAAATATGAACGAGAAAAAAGTGGGTATATCCCGATCTGACAACAATCTCAACAGCAAAACGATATCCAAAAATTAAATAGGGTTCACCGTGTGTATTGTCGTAATAACAAACAATACTCTTGAAATTGAGAATGGAAATGGGGAATGTGTCAAAGAGACAACAACTCTTACATTATATTTGCATACTGTAGCTCTAAATGGTCCTTGAAATTAAATGTACTGTAACTAAATGTTGGGGCCCTTTATATCTTGCTGTTTGGTGTGAGCGAAGGCTCTGTGTTGAAGGCCGTACCTTGACCTATAATGGTTTACTTTTATAAATTGTTATTTGGATGAAGAGTTGTCTCATTGGCACTCATACCACATCTTCCTATATCTATGAACTTTTATTAAAGTATTTCTTGCATTTGAAAAATCAGATTCTTTATTTGAATAAAGCTCAAAACGAAGTTGGACTCCTCGTCGCAGGTTCTTATAATTTCGTCTTCTCAAAATCTAAATAATTATTTTTTCATTGGGAAACACCTATTTTTGCAATTATATCTTTATTATAACTGTGTAACATAAATAAGCAAAATTATTGTCAGATATCGCATATTTATTCATGGTGGGTCAATTCTGAGTGTGCGATATTCTTAGACTACCTTTACTCAGTAGAAGCTGTTTCACTGTGCAAAAAATGAAACAAAGTAGGTAAACTTAAAACTAAATTGCCATAACGTGTTTTATAGAACGATGTAAAAAACGAAAAAAACATCTTTTTTAATTAGTTGAAGACAACAAACACTTATCTTGTTCAATTTGACAGTGTTGGTAGTTAAAAATATTGAAATGTGCACTATATAATTAGATAATTAACTTTCAATTGTATTTGTAATAGCGGTAAAGAATCCGGCAGTGGGTGAAATAAACCGCAATTTTAACATTTCATGTTGCTTAATGACAGGACACTGCGCAGTCTTAATGACAGGACACTGCGCAGTCAATCTTCTGTTAATTTGCATATCTATTAACAGCTTTCGATTAATCATCTTATATCATGCACTTTACAGTAAATTACTAGCTAGCGTACATGGTAGCATATTATTTGTTTCCCCTACTACCTACAAAAACAATTCAACAATATGCAGATTTACGAAGAAAATATAGTTGCTAGTCATTTACAAAGATTTTTCATGCATAAAAGCTAAAACTACATATATCATGCAAAAATTTCTAGTCATTTTAGCGAAATATTAATTTTCCAATTTTGTGTAGTCTGACACTTAAGGAGGCTCGCGGGTATAAGATTTTCAGAAAAAATTAAACATTAATTTTTCATTACAAATTTTATTGATTACCTTAAGTAGCTGTTACTTTATCATATGGCACAAAAATCATTCCAAGACATCAATTCGTGTTGGCCCCAGCGGACTTTTAAAATGTAGATATCATTGAAAAAGCTCCAAATTATCTCCCTTTGGTGCAAAAATGCCATTTTTTTTGGCATTAAAATTGAAATATCTTTTTTAACTCATCGGTGACCTATATTTTTCATTGTTGTTTTCGAATAAGCTGTACATAAACTAAATAATTGTAAAATTTTAGCGATTTCTGTAATTTAGTTCTTTTTTTATTTCGATATTACCGCTATTTTTCCTATTTGTTTAACAGAAAAAAGGACATAAAATGAAATTCAAAACAGTGTGGCTGTGGCCATTGATTGACACATTAAATTCATCCATTGAAAGGACAATTTAGGTGAACGTTTGTATGTAACGACCACTGTTCACTATGTACTTTTTAAAGACACTTAAACTATGGGGTCACTAAAGGTTCTCAACACCTTAATAAAGTAATTCGAAAAATTAATCAGAAATAACACGATGTTTTGATTTATATCAATTATATAAATCAAAACAAAAAGGTTATTCCTGATTAATTTTTCGAATTATTTTATAATTAAAGGCGTTAAGAAACCTTTGGTGACCCCACAGTTTAAATGTCTATCGTAGGTACGTCGTGAACAGTGGTCGTTACAGACAAACGTTCACGTAAATTGTCCCAGTCAATGGATGAATTTAATGTGTCAATCAATGGCCACAGCCACACTGTTTTGAATTTCATTCTAAACAAAAATGTATGCTTCTTTCGAAGACAGATTGTGGGCGTAAATAAACGGTGACCCCATTTTTTTATTTCATTTTTCTATTAAGTATAAGATAAAGTTCATTTATAGAAAAATATAGAGAAATCCTATGTTAAATAAAAAATTTCATTTAGACCCGCCCTTAAGTAAAAAATATAAGTTGCAATTAGCAACCCTACCAACCTATTTTAAGGCCCAAAAATGCATACCGTCAAGTTTTCATAATCTCTTTTGGATATAACACAAAGAAAACAAATGTGGCATAAGAAAAAAAAATGTTTAATACCTTTCCATTTTTTTTTAAAGAGAAACCTTTAAAACTTATTTGTTAGTTTGTCCCTACTTCTTTTTAAAGAGGAAACCCCTAAAAAGATTTTTGTTTGTTAAGCCCTCCTTTGTTGCATATTCATAGCTGAATCAAATGCATTTGAAATTTACATATTATATGTTACAATAAACTTGTTTAAATTGATTTAATTAACTGATTATTTGACACTCATATTACAAGGTGACGTAGCAGTAAAAGTCAACGTAAGTCACGTGTGACGTTTGACAGATCAATACTAAAGGAAAGCAAGTACATATATTTCTTAAAAATAGAGAAAAATAAACAAGTGGGTTGATGGGTGACTCCTTTTATTATTTTTTGTCAAAATTATGATTGGTACAAAATGTAAAGCAGTAAAATAAAGTACATGCTGACATTGATTCGCATTTTCTATCAGCCATTTATTATTCAAATAATTTTTGCTTTATTTGTTCATGAGCATAAGAAAGGGTCTCTTGCTATTCTGTTTCTAATAGTTGTTGAATGAACGTCTTTGTTAAAATTACTACGTAACATAAAACAGGTGGTATGATTGCCAATTAAACAATTATCCATCAAAGTTTAAATGAAGTGGATGTAAGCAACTATAACCAACCGTACGGTCTGCGACAATGAGTATACCCATACCGTAAAGTCACCATTCATAGGTCTCGACATGAAAAAGGTACATACATATGTGTTCATTGGTAGTAAATTTAATCCATGTTTGGAAAATTGTTTACAATATTTGTGAGTCTTTCAAATGTGATTATACTATGTCCCATGGAGAGGTCTAACAAATAAATATTTTTTTATTGAAGCAATTTTTTATATATTTGAAGTCATTTTCTAATAAGATGAACGCTCTCTGAAATATAAATGGGGAAACGTTGTACCGAGTCAGGAATATGACACATGTTGTCCATTCGTTTGATGATTTTGCCATTTGAATAGGGACTTTCCATTTTGAATTTTCCTCGGAGTTCAGTATTTTTGTGATTTTACTTTTTGCTAACTGAACGCATATAGCTAAGACGTATGAGAATGAATTATAATACTAACGGTAGATGCCATCAAGGTTAAAGGAAGTAATGATTTGCATAGGCGATATTAGTAACATTTTAAAGCTCTGCGTTTGAAACATAAATAGCTGACGACATAAAATCACTGAATAATGAATTTTCAACTAATTTGTAGCGAATAAATTGGCAGATAACGTATGATCCCACACTTATTTTAAGTGCAAAAAATGCATTTGTTTAGGTTACTGCATGACTTTAGAACTTTTCAAATAAGTATAAATGAATTATACCTTTGCAAAGCAATCGTCACAAAAGGTTTTCCTCCATATTAATCGCTATATTTAAACAAAAAGCAGACATTCATTTCTCACTTTTTCAATTGACTTTTTACTAAGCATAATAAAGACAAAATCAAGGTCGAGCTATCATGTTGGAAGTGAAAACTAGTTGGAGTCCGTCATCCGTATTTACTTCTATTTACTAAGTAACCTTTAACAAGTCAATATATAACCTAGAATACTGTTATTGATTGCCATTCATTGGTAATTAAGCGCTTAAACAAGTTGTAGAAATACGTATTTGGTTTTTTTTAAATTGTTATTTGGATGGAGAGTTGTCTGATTGGCACTCACACCACATCTTCCTATATCTATTAAAAAATTGATTACTTTAATTTAACATAATTTATGTCATAATACCTATAGAAGAAATTACTTTCCCTTCCAGGAAACCTAAATTCTTGACGCTCCATCTTTGGTTTCTTTGTAGTGTTTTTGTACTCTTGTTTTCATCATGCTGTTTGTTTGTACTTTTTTCCCATGGTTTTGTATGTCTTTCTTCGATTTGTGTTATTTTTTATTGCACACTAGGTATTCCCCAACTTTTGTGTACAATGAATCGCAGACAATCAAAACTGTAAAAACCAGACAACTCAATCGAAAATAAACAAAGACATTTGTACAATCTAACAACTAAAACGATCCAAAAATTAAGTCTGGAGAAAAAATAATCCTAAAAGCGGATTTCAACATTATAAGTAAAATGGTTTTACATATATTGTGCACGACCATCTTAGGGGACGACAATTTGATTGTCGAAGGGGAGAAGGAGGATCATTTTGTAAATGAATAACTTGGCCTGCGGTAAGAACTTAAGATAAATAACTATGCACAAGACAGGATGAAAGTTGAGTATTCTCCAACTCAAAATCAAGAAAATCATGAGTTCAAAAACGAGTATAAATGTTCGCGTGGCAAAGTCCCCGAACAAAACTAAGCATCCGTATCAACAGATGAAAAGATATATAACAAATCCGGGAATAATCCTCAGATCCAATTCCCTCAGAATATCAAATATTCGTCACCTTAACCCTTGAGCAAATATAAAACATTACATTAATACGTCTTTCATAGTCGGGTGACATTGCTTTTCTTCCGTTTCTTTTTTCCATCATTGAACCTCCACTTTTTGTCAGAAGCATATGTAAATGTGCCGTTAGACTTTGAAATATTTTAAATGGCAGCCGCTACAATAACAACAGTACAAATGTGAAAAATATTTTTGTTTTTGTTTTTTGGTCAATTGTTCGAGTATTCATTTGCTTCATCAAATTTGCATACAACGTATATGTCCACTATACTGGCTTTTTGGGGATATTTATAATCGTTAGAACTAGTGTATTGCCATGAAAACTCTTGAAAGGGTTTCCATTTAAAACTCTATTATGGAAAAACCTTTAAGTAGTAGCATTTAACTAATTAAATGATACTTCAAATCTAGCGAAACTTAATTGGTATGTTCCCTGTCTTGTGCTAACTTTGGTATCTGTCTTTGGAATGTTGAAAAAATGGTTTCATGCAATGGAATTATGAACATTCGCTGCTTGAAATATACAAAATGGATGCTGCTTAATAGCATTGTAACATCTACTAATCCTTGCAATAGCAATTGTAGTAATAATAATAATTGTTTTAATTATTTGTACCTCTCTCCGTTGGATACGGAGACGTATGGATTTCGAGAAACAATTTCTTACAATATAAAAATAAGGAGACGTGCTATGGTTGCCAATGAGACAACTATCTGTCAAAGTCAAAATAACATGGATGTAAGCAACGCATTTCATTGTACGGCCTTCACAAGAATAGACAAAACGTATACCGTTTTAGTTGGCTATATAAAGCTCCAACGTGACGAAAGATTAAACAATAAAACAAAAACACAAAACAAAACAAAACAAAGGTTTTCACCTATGTCAAAACAATGAATGAAAAACATATATGACTGACAACAACCAACAAAAACCATTGCATTGTATGTATGCTTCTGACTTGATACACTGGTCTCTTAAAGAACCTGTATCCACAATTAAGTTTTCAATATGCATGTTCCACTTGGACTAGTTTGGTACCAATCTAATATTTGAATTTTTTATCGTAAGTAAACGATTAATATTCGCGTATGATATTAATTTCTCCTTCCGTCTGCTCTGAACTTTGTCAGAAATGATATATGTTTTATCAACGATATCTAAAGATGTCAGAATTAGAATATTTCAAGAAGATAAATCAAAAGCATGTTTGCATTTATATTTTCAAATTAATGTATATATGTACATGTATGACGTCAATCAAACACACCATTACTTATTTTATTGACAGAGGAAATACCAACAGCTACTTGTCATCGCACGTATTCCACTTAGCATTAGTTACAGACATAAGCCGACACATATAATTTCAGGAGATTAATAGTGGAAAGCGCCATCTGATCTGCATGTTTATTTGTTTCCTCTCGTGAGTCGTGGTTTTAGTAGTGGAAAGTTGCTGCTTAAATAGAATAAACTAAAATCACAAAAATACTGCATGAACTCAGAGGTAAATCAAATCGAAAAGTCTCTAGAAGCTATACAGCCAAACTCTTTAAAGGTTTATTGGATGCATTAATGATTATATTGGTCATTTTGTAATTCCTGTGTCACAGATGACCATGGTTTTGTTCCAATTAATGTATCCACAATCCCGTCCTCTTTTCGTAGATTGTGACATCGCCTTATACGGCTTATCATCGTATTTACTGTTATGAGCACCACAAAAAGTCATTTGTGGAGCAGGAACTGATTACCTTCTGGAGTACCCGATTTCACCTCCCACGTTTTTAAATGGATCTTGTTACTGAATCTGTAATTCTATTCGTAGTATTTTGAAGACTTTTTCGTTTGGTAATTGTGTTGTCTTTTTTTCTTTGGTTTGTGCTTTTTTTTTTTTTCTTTGTACCCTAACCCCCATATTTTATATCTCTAAGGTTTTATTTTTCTGAATTTTCCGTTATTTCATCAGTGACATGAAGGTACAGCAGTTTTGAGGTCTAAAAATAAAAGAATATTTATTATTTATTTTGTTGTCAAGTATAAGCACATCGAATAAAAACCTTTTAATGTATAGTGAGGGTCATCCCTTTAACCTTATAATTACCAATATGGCTAACAGCTGTAGTATCAAAGCACAGCAATGACATGACATCTTTAGCGCTGTCATTTATAAAAAAAATATACAATTAGCAAAAATAAGAGAAAACACTCGGCACTTTCATATCATGTGATTATTGTTAGATAACAAACATTTCATAATCAAAATTACCTTTAAAAAACTCTAATGTCAACAATTTGACGACTTATGTCAACAAAAGGGCTTGTTTTTACTTCTTACATCTTATTAAAATTCACATTGGGCGAGAATAGAGTCAGGATATTACTTAAATAAATTATGAAAACGTTGTTAGAATTTTAAAGTTTTTAATCAGACCAATTAATTAGGTTTTATTTAATTACATCATGATTAACCTTGTGGACTTCTGTCGGTGCACTTGTGTTCTGTCAAATTAAGTCTTCTGGTTTCTATCAACATACATGTGTGTGGTTAAAAATAAATAAATGGGGATTTAACCGATCATATCCGGATCTAGCAATACCATGGTTTATTATAGTTCTACTAATTCACAACTAACAGCAAACATGATGATTTCACCGTTGACACGCACGCTTTGAAAAAAAAGGGTTTTGTAGGAATAAACCTCAGTTGTGGTATGATTTGTGGTTTAAGTTAATTAAGATATTAACATTTGAATACCAGCACAGACTTGAAAAGTGGTTACAATAATTAAAACAAAGAACAACTAATTCAGTACATTCTGTCACCATTAATTGAATAAGGAATGAACAAACTCATACCACATAGCAAGCTATAGATGCATCAAAATAACAAACGATAATTTTGAGACTATTCAAACGAGAAAAAATAACGTTTGATTTATGTTCAAAACATCAAACAAAAAACAAATATGATATGTAATAACAAACGACAATTACTGAAAAATATTCTCTTGACTTGGGGAATTGCAGGTGCATAGTGTGTCTAGGTTAAACATGTTTGGTGGCGCGAAACACTCATCTACCATTGAACAGTGGTGTAACAACACAACATACGAACTAACTATCAAAATGAGTTGAAAAGAACTTGACTCATCAGATCCATACAAAGTACAGAAAACAAATAACACAAAAGACATTCATTACTAATCTCAGAAAACTTACTATTACTGAAAGCAAGTTCTAAGCCCAAAACAAAACAAAACAAATCATGTTGCTAAAAGAAAATATCAATCGGTACACATCGAATATATTTAGCATGTAGACTTGGAAAAACAATCTAGGAAAACATTGTCTTGTGCAATTTCAAAATATGTTTAATATCAATAATTATCTTTGTGCCTACTTGTATCATTGGCATCTAAGGCTGATATCAGGTCTCTCCACTGTTGTCTGTCCTTTGCAATCTGCTCCATTTCACCCCAGGTATTTTCCTTTCTTTAAAATTTCACTGCCAATTGTCTTTTTCCAAGTTTCTGTTGTTTTTCTCTGGTTCTTTTACCTTCCGATGGTGTCCATGTCAGAGCTTTTTTGTAATGCTGTTCTGTACTTTTCTAATAGTGTGTTCTAGCCATCTGAATCTCTGTTATTTTATGGTGGTCATCAGATCTTTTTGTCGTATTATTCTACAGAACTGTTCTTTATTTGATATCTTTGCTGGCCAATAATCTTACAAATTTTCCTCACAAATTTAGTATGAAGTTCATAGAGTCTCTGATTGTATTTCGAAGTTATTATCCAGCATTCTGCACCATACAATAATATAGAAAGCACATTACTCTGGTAGATCTTTTTTTGTTTTTTGTTTATTCACTTATGTCGCCTGTCTGCCATTCTTTATTTGATTGGTGAAAAGATGTTCTGGCCTTCTGGGGTCTGTTTGAGATGTCTTTTTCTATTGCATTGTGTTTGCTGAGAATTCCGCCCAGAAAGGTAACGTCGCCACTTCTTCTATTGGTTTACCCTTTAGTTTGATTTCAGATAAGGTAGCTGTAAGCTGCATTGGTTTTTTTTATTGGTGATGTTCAATCCAATTTGGTGTGCATATTGTCTAGATCTTGGATCTTCTTTTGTAGATGGTCAGCATTGCTTTCAAGTAGAGCTATATCATCTGTAGATTTAAGATCTTCCAGCATTGTATTTAGGTCCGATCTAATTCCTCTATTGTTACTCCCTATTGCTTGCCTCATTATCCAATTGATACCGACAAGGAAAAGCATAAATGACATGATGCACCCTGTTGTCGTACTAATCGGTTATATATGTTTACTTTAATTTATATATTTAGATGGGAGAGGTATTGGCAACTTAACAGAGTAGAAAATTATCAATTTAAGAATAATGGTCATATGGCTTCTGATAATTCAAAAAATAATCAAATTCCTTGCTAATGTTTTTTACATTGATACTACATTCAACAAAACGATTATTTAGCATGTATCAGCAAAGTAATAAATTAATTTGCCTTTATTTCAAATATTTTCTTTTCTTTGATAAATAAAGGCAACAGTAGTATACCGCTAATCGAAATTCATAAATCGATTCAGAAAAATCAAATCCGGGTAACAAACTAAAACTAAGGGAACACATCAAATATATGAGGAGAACAACGACACAACAGAAACACTAAAATGCAACATACACAGAAACGAACTATAAGATAGCAACAGCCATTGTCCTGACTTGGTACAGGACATTTTTAAGAAAAAAATGGTGGGTAGAACCTGGTTTTGTGGCTAACCAAACCTCCCGCTTTAACTGTGAGATGAAATTTATCCCGGAAGCTATTTTAAACATATATGATATTAATGTTAAAGTATTAATTACTGCATTAGCTTTCAATCGGAACTAGTTTATTGAAAACCGGAGCATAATCTTGGATATTCATAAATTGATTTTCAAACATTTTCAAAATAACCCAAACACATGATAAATTTATTTAAATTCCAGCCACACGAAATCCTCTAGAAACAACAACGACAATCACATAAATAATTTAAAGTTTACTGTAAAACTTGCGAACTCTGTTTAATTAAACGACTACATACAGCGTAACCCATATGTCTAAATGACAATATCACAAAACAAGTTGACATATCTAAAACTTACTCTATTGATATCAGAGACATAGTGTATTATTAAATTTCTATGTAAATATCGTGACTACAGTGAAAAAAGACAAGTTCGACATATTCATAGGTCTCATGGCGATCGCACCGTTCTTATTTTACACTTGATAATCTTTTCTCTTCTTTTTTTTGTTAAACAAAGACATCAATTATTATCCAACCTAGTTCAAAAACCAATTACAAAAATATACATGCAGTAAATTGCATAATAGATAATCATATGAGTGTACATGTACATTTACTATAATAACTATTTGCCACCTCGTACTGTTCCTTCATATTGACAGACCTGAAGATCATAAAAAATGAAGATCATTTGAAAGGTAGTTTTACGAATAAAACACATAACAGATGTATTGATTAAATCAAAAAGTAAAATCACAAAAATACTGAGCTCCGAGGAAAATTAAAAACGGAAAGTCCCTTATCAAAAGGCAAAATCAAATGATTAAACACATCAAAGGAATGGACAACAACTGTAATATTCCTGACTTGGTACAGGGATTTTCAAATGTAGAAAATGGTGGATTGCACCTGGTTTTATACGCTAAAACTCCCATTGTATGATAGTCGCATCAAATTTCATTATATTTACAACGATGCGTGAACAAAACAGACATAATAGGTAAAATAGTCAAAATATGGGTACAGCAGTCATTACTGTGTCACAATCTAAAAAAACCCAACTATTTAACAAAAAAAGCACAAAAACCACATTCATTGCTTCGCGTGTTTGATGTCAGAAAATGTAAACGTCACACAGGAAAAAATATAAAATAATTTTGTCGTTCAAAGTATTTAAAAACAAATATAATTCCACATGGGGAACTTTGATATACATCTACTATTTTTAATGACTACCTTTCAAAACTGTATTCCTCCATACTCTGATAACATTAAGCAACCTATAAATCGAATATAATTTATCAAGAAAAAGGACTACGCCTATTTCTGACATTATTAAAAATGAAGAACGTTCAAAGTGTTATTTGTCTGCAAACAAAACAGTAAACAATTTGAAGTTCTTAAGAATAACACCTTCAATTATGCTACGTTCTAGGCCGTGCGCTCAACAGGGACTCAAATAGCAAATAGGTATGTCACTAATTCTCAACCTTAGTCCGCCTCTGAACATTTGAACGTTTCAACTATATATTGACTAACTAAAGTATTACAAAAAAAACTCCAATTTCGCTCCATCTCGGCCTCTTGTAAGTGTTCCACGTCTGACCATTCTTTACTATAAATTAGATCCCCTACATCTATCAAAGAACTTATTATTATGTTTTGTTATGAATCATACGAAAATAATAGGAGTGTAAAACACTCTTTGAATGCTATGGATAAATGAAGTGCTTTTGATGGTGCAGATCTATTTGCTACAACTCCTATACAGTCTGGACTGAGAGAGAAAAAATACTGTATATATATACTGATCTATACTTGCTAGAACTATGATGAATAAGCGGTAAATCCTTGACAGCATATATGTATGTTTATGCAATAAAAGTTAGGTCGTAGACATTCCATTGATAACAGACTTGTTCCGTTTTTTTTCTGTGAATTACAGCTTATGTCCTTATTATCTTTTTAAGCTCAGAAAAGATCAGACTTTATTAAGTTTAATCGATAAGTTAAAAAAAAAAACATGTTACGTTTCTTTAGTAATATGTTTAGTTTGAGATAAACAAGAATTTTCAAATTCACTGCGGCAATTCACTCAAGGTAGCTTACTTAATATATATCTAATACAGACAGCAATAAATTTGTCATTTTCTGGATTTAGAATTTCAGTTTAACACATGAAACTTTGTTCAATAATTTACGACAAAATAGACGATTTTTTATTCCTTATTCTTTGGACGGTGATGTTCCTTTTGGTCCCTTTTTGCGATAAGTATATTTCCCAACTTGTTCGGTATGCTCCTGTCTTTAGTAGGCGTTTTAGATATCAATGAAATTAATATATGCATGTTTAGATAAATTTATTCTAAATGTTACCAATTCAACACTATAATTAGATTTTTTAATATTGTTATTATTGGTTTTAATATTTTTTTGGTTATCAGTGAATTTAAATTACACTAAATGTATTGTTTATCTACAAATATTCACATGCATGCCTCTGCAATCTGTCAATTCCTGTATATTGGCATTGCATAAGGTTATTTTTTTCTCTGCCGTCTTTGGCAAATTGCACTTTATCTTATAATTGTTAGCTGTGAATTGATTGATATTTTGGTCTTAGATGCATGTTTTTTAAGATTATTTTTTATAAGACTTGAACTTGTAGTCAGTAATTGTGAGTACTCTCAGATCTGTACTTTATGTTGCTATGGGGATGTATAAGTACCGATCAGTACCCAGCTGCCACGTCCAGATGTATGTCTGCTATGTTTCACTCTTATGAATTCAATCCTTTTCTACTTTTTGTACTTAAAAAGAAGATGTGGTAGGGTTGCTAATGAGACAGCTCTCCACACGAGACCAAATGTTAACTGTGATTGGTGATCGCACGGCTTCAACAATGAGCAAATCCAATACCGCATAGTCAGTTATGAAAGGCCCCGATATCACAAATTTTAAACAATTCAAACCAGAAAACTAACGGTCTATTAAATGTACAAAAAAATGAACGAGAACAAATATGTAACACAGCAACAAACGACAACCACTGTATTACAGGCTCCTGACTTGGGAAGGCACATACATACAGGATGTGGCGGTATTAAACATGTTGCCCTCCCCTAACCTGTGACAGTGGTGTAATATGACAACATTAGAACGAACTATAGAAATAAGTTGAAAAAGGCATAACTCCATATTAATTAGATTGCTGAATAGAAATACATATAACGAAAACATAGAGTGAACGAGGACTTGTACATCCCTACAACAAAAAGGCACTAAGTACCGATCTGAGAGTACTCACTGTTTGTGCCTCTCTCAAGTCAGGAGCCTGTTATTGAGTCGTTGTCGTTTTTTGATGTTTCTCATATTTGTTTTTCGTTGATCGCTTTGCATATATTTTTTTTGTGCCGTATCACCACTATCCCAAGTAAGGGGTGGGGGGTGGTTGGATTAGAAAGTAGTTTTTCCCGCCTAACCCTATGTATACCTACTCATAATCAGGAGCCTGTAATTCAGTAGTTGTCGTTTGTTGCTATCATATTTGTTTTTGTTAATCATTTTGTACATAAATTATTGGGATTTCATTTTTGTCGGCCGATACTCTTCTCGTTTGAATTATTCTACATTTTTAATTTCGGGCCTTTTTATAACTGAATATACGGGACGAGTTTTGTTGAAGACTGTACAGTGACATACAGTTGTTAATTCTGTGTCATTTTTGGTGTCTTGTGGAGAGTCCTCTCATTGGCAATTATACCACATGTTCTTATTTTTATAATAACCATTTGTTTTGAAAGTCAGAGATTTCGTTACCACAAATTAATAAAACTTGTTATAAATTCGTAGATACAAAGATTTAATTAGCAAGTTTGGTTGTACCTGTAGAATTTGTATAAAGAATGGGATGACAGATCCTAATTCGTACGGTGATGTTGTTGTTGAACCCATAAACTTAGGTACGATCCATGTCAACTCATTGATCCTATGAGTCAATATATTCTTAAAGTTTATCAATTTACCACGTTAGTCGAGTCTTTAGAAATTGTTTTTGTTGCACTTTAGTGTTGTTTCGTTCTTTCCCTCGGATTTGTTTTCTCTCAATCGATTTATGACTTTTAAAAAGCGGTATACTACTGTTGCCTTTATTATGCCCCATTTATGGGCATAATGTTTTTCGGTCTGTGTGTCCGTCGTCCGGCCGTTCGTCCGTCCCGCTTCAGGTTAAAGTGTTTGGTCAAGGTAGTTTTTGATGTAGTTGAAGTCAAATCAACTTGAAACAAGTACACATGTTCCCTATGATATGATATTTCTAATTGTAATGCCAAATTAGAGTTTTGACACATATTTCACGTTCCACTGAACAAAGAAAATGATAGTGCGAGTAGGGCATCCGTGTAATATGGACTATATCTGTTCTAACATTGATGGAGTTTTCGAAAAATTAAAACAGATATAAATTTATATTGCTATATGTGTACTATTATAAAATCCTACTTCCTGTCGACTCGATACTGTTTACTTTTATATTTTGATGTTTTTGGTGGTTTACATACATAAGCGAAACAACTGTTAGCTTGTACTAAACTGCTGATTGATACTTCAGTCTGAGAGAACGTGTATATAACCTATTAGTATTAGTTGTACTTGTATTTAGAAAATGAACATTCTTATATTAGTTCAGTCTATTGTCGTTATGATAGTTAATTTGTTGTGAGTGCTTCATATCGATCTATTAGGTAACGTATTTTGTAACTTACTTTTACAGTGTGTTCCTATGTTATGTGTTACACCACTGTCGAATGTAAGGGGAGGACTGAGTATTCAAAAACGTGTTTAACCTCGACACGTTCTTTATGTCATTTTTATATATTTCCTGTTTGCAAAAATATGTATTATTCGAAAAACTAAGGATTTCTTATCCCAAGCATAGATAAATTTAGCCGTATTTGGCACAACCTTTCAACATTTTGTGTCATCAATGCTCTTCAACTTTGTACATTTTGTAACTTTTTTGGCTTTCTAACTAGTTTGATCTGATCGTCACGGATGAGTCTTATACAGACGAAACGCGCGTCTTGCGTATTAAATTATAAGCATGATACCATTGATAACTAGTATTTGCTTTCCCTAAGTAATGAGCCTGTAATTCAGTGCGTTTTTCATAAATTGTATTGTTTTAAAATATGCCGTTATTTTTTTTATTTTTTTTTATGAATTGTTTTTACATATTTCGTCGGAGCCTTTCATAGTCGACCTTCGGCTATATGCTATGATTGGTTATACATGCATTTTCGTGATTTGAACTCTGGTGGATGATTGTCTCTTTATATACGAGGCAAAGTGAAATATCCCGCTTTAAAAATCCGCACGGTAAACTGGCACTGGTTGTACGAGGAATATAGTCAAATGTCTGTTATAAAGGCTTCCCTAATCCTACAACAAAACCTCATGTCGTCGTAAACGTACGACAAATATGTTTAAGAGTCCATAAACGGACGTAAAATATCACATGTACATATTTCTTAGTAATGACAGGCATAATAAATATGTTTAACAGTATATACAACATAAGTATTACATGTAATTACTAGCCGAATACACCGTTACAGACTTTAATAACATATGTCACTGTTAGTTATTCTTTTCTAATAGTAATAAAGTATTTTGTTTGTTGTATGACTTGCTCCTGTCTACATATGTATTATATGATTTTGATCACCGAGCATGTCCCATGAAAATGAATTGTCTGTATGGATGTTCAAGTAGTTTGCAGGGTTTGGTTTGGTTTGCTATGCCATAGTAGTAAACAAATATCTTTAAAAAGTTTATGCATGCAATGAAGTTTATTTCTGGTGGATCAAAACACAAATTGCAAGGGGTTTCCACATGGAAAAAGGGAACTCTAGCCTTTGAATTATTTGCATGAATGATGGGTGCTTTTTTGGCTAAAAGATTATTAAAAAAACAATTTTTTTCCTGAATAAAACATATTGTATTAAATATCAAAACGGAAGGAAGTGTCCTCCGAATGTAAAATGACTAGTACTGTAGTGTTCAAAGATTAATTCTAGATGGTCGTAAGAATTCAAATTTACAATAAAGACTAATGTTATTTGAAAATCGTTTGATATGGAAGATTAATATCTTCTATATTCGACAGTGCTCTTTTTCTTTAAGAGAACCGTTTGTTATTACCAGTATTGGATTATTGACGATCCATCTACCAATTCCCTTATATATGACGTTTTTTTCGAAACTAAGATTATTGTTTGTATGGTTTTCAAAGTAAAAACTTAAAATGCTACTGACAATTAAAACAGGATGAGTTGAAATATTCCCTGCTATTTTTGCATCGAAGAATGTCATTTACTAAATTCGATCTCTTTACATTTGAAATATAATATAGATATAAAATGAAAATGTGGTATGATTGCCAATGAGACAATCTCCACAACAGACCATATCACACAGAAATTAACAACTGTGGGTCACCATACGGCCTCATGCAACAATGGTGAGCCCCATACCGCATAGTCAGTTTTAATAGGCCCCGGAATGACAATGTAAAACAATTCAAACGAGAAAACTAACGAAAAGATTTATGTACAAAATAATGAACGAAAAACAAATAGGTAAGACAACCACTGATTAACAGGCTCCGGACTTGGGACAGGCACATACATACAGAATGTTTCGGGGTGAAACATGTTAGCGGGATCCAAACCAAAAGTGGTGTAACAGTACAACAAAAGAACGATCCAGTCGGAACTATAAAAAATCAGTTTGAAAAGGCCTTCTTCTCTAATGAGAAAGGTACATATGCTAGATATACTTTACTGGAGGTGTGATGAGATGATTAAAGCTGTTAATTTTCTCCCCGATAATATTTATGTACGTTTCGGCAACAAAGTTTATCGAAAGGTTGTAGGTGTCCCGATGGGCACTAATTGTGCCCCGTTAATAGCAGACTTGTGTTTGTACTGTTAAGAATCACAGTTTATGACTAAACTCAGTAAAGACCCGTCGAAATTGCATTTAATTGATAAATTCAACAACCCTTACCGTTATCTTGATTATATTTTTTCGTTAAATAATCAAGAATTTTCTCAATATACTGCTGAAATTTACCCCAAGGAACATACTTTAAATAAATCAAATTTAAACGGTAATAACCGTCCTTTCCTAGATTTAGATATTTCGGTTCTAAACGGGAAACTTCACACTAAAATTTACGACCAAAGGGATGATTGTTCGTTCCCTACTGTTAATTTTCCATTTTTAGATGGTGATGTTCCTTTGGCACCATCTTACGGTGTTTATATTTCACAACTCGTTCGCTATGCCCGTGTCTGTTGTGACGTTTTGACTTTAACGAACGTAATCTATGTATTACTGGTAAATTATTAAACCAGGGATATCGTTACCATAAATTACGTAAAACCTTTTCCATAGATATAAAGATTTGGTTTCCAAGTTTGGTTGTACTTGTAGAAAACTTATTTTCAAACGGGATAGCACATCCTCATTTTTACGGAAATGTTGTTAACCATGCCCGGAAATTTAGAAATGATCCTTGTAAACTTATCGCTCCTTTAAGTAACTTTATTCTTTAAGGTTACCAATTCAGCACTGTAATAAGATCATTGAATATTGTTTTATTGGTATAAATATTGATTTTGTTATCAGTAAATTAAAAGCAAACTAAATATTACTGGTATGTTATATACATATACACATTCATGGATGTACATTCTGTCGATACCTGTATCATGGCATTGCACAAAGTCATGTTTTTCTCTGACTTTTTGTGACGTCTTTACATTAAATCCATTGAATGTTGATGTGTACGGATTGATAATTTAGTCTTAGATGCATAATTTTTTTTATTAGTTGGTAGTGGCTTTGAACTAGCTGTCAGTATCCGGTCACGTCCACTTTCATTTTTGTCCATCTGATGAGTTGAGCCTTTTTCAACTGATTTTTATAGTTCGTTCTTATGTTGTACTGTTATACCACTGTCCCAGGTTAGGGGAGGGTTGGGATCCCGCTAACATGTTTAACACCGCCACATTGTGTATGTATGTGCCTGTCCCAAGTCAGTAGCCTGTAGTTGAGCGGTTGTCGTTTGTTTATGTGTTACATATTTGTTTTTCGTTCTTTTGTTTATATAAACAAGGCAATTAGTTTTCTCGTTTGAAATGTTTTACATTGTCGTTTCAGGGCCTTTTATAGCTGACTATGCGGTATGGGCTTTGCTCCTTCTTGAAGGCCATACGGTGACCTATAGTTGTTAATTTCTGTTTCATTTTGGTCTGTAGTGGACAGTTGTCTCATTGACAATTATACCAGATCTTCTTTTTTATATTAAATGTGCATATGTATACAACAATAATATTTAGTTTGATTTTAATTTACTGACAAAAAAGTCAATTTTCATATCAATAAAACCAAAATTCAAAGATCTAATTATAGTGTTGAAATGGTAACCTTTTATAATAAGTTTTTTGAAAGGCTCGATAATATATTACGTTCATTGAAATCCAAAACGTTACAACAGACATGCGCATAGCAAACGAGTTGTGATACATAAACACAGTAAGATGGTGTTAAAGGAACATTATCGGCCAAAAAAGGAAAATTAGGAATAACAACAAATCTTCCCTCTTGTAGGAAATTTTAGTGTAGAGTTTCCTGCGTTAATAGTTATCAAAGGTTTTAGGCTTATAATTTGATACGCCAGACGCGCGTTTCGTCTATTTAAGACTCATCAGTGACGTTCAGATAAAAAAAAAATAGAAAACCAAAACAAGTACATAGTTGAAGAGCATTGAGAATCCAAAATTCCAAAAGGTCTTGCCTAATACGGCTAGGGTAATCTATGCCTAGGATAATAACATCCTTGGTATTTCCAATAATTCATACGTTTGCAAACGTAAATGTATACAAGGAATTGTATATTTTTAAATATACAATTCATTGATGTATATAAATGACCATATAATTGATAATCATGTCTACACTGAAGTTTTGACTACTGGGCTGGTGATACTCTCGTGGAGGAAACGTCTACCAGCAGGTGCATCGACCCAGTGGTGGAAATAGTTATCAAAGGTACCAGGCTTAAAACTTGATAAGCCAGACGCGCGTTTCATCTTCATAAGACTCATCAGTGACGCTCAAATAAAAAAAGTTAGAAACCCAAAACAAGTACAATGTTGAAGAGCATTGAGGATCCAAAATTCCAAAAAGTTGTGCCAAATACGGCTAAGGTTATCTATGCCTGGTATGAGAAAATCCTTAGTATTTCGAATAATTCATACTTTTGCAAACAGTAAATTTATAAAAATGATCATATAATTGATATTCATGTCAACACCGAAGTGCTGAATACTGGGCTGAAATATCTGACTTTAAAAAGGCCAGTTATTAACGTTTATCTTTGATTTTTTTTAATAAGTTCCTTTGGGTAAATTTCGGCTGTAGAGCTTTATTTTCAATAGAATTTGGGTTATTGTTTAGAATGTCTTTTAAATGGCAATAACTCCTTAGAGATCATCTGGTCAGAGACATATAATACGTATATATGTCTGCTTTGGTGCACCAAGGAAGAAGTTAAATCATGACCATCTTATCCCAGTGGATATTCTTTATCTATTTCAGTTTTCAATATATAAGATATACGGCAATTAATGCATTTTACCATTATGTTTTATTTTTAGGCATAGCAGCCATGTTTTTTGACTGACTGGGAAAAACACATTCTCCTCAAGTTTGGTTGAAATAGGTTCATTTGTTTTAGAGAAGATCTTTGAAAAAAAATACAACAATGAAAGACGAATACAATGGACTATTACAGATGACAACAGGCATCTATGGATGAAGACCATTACAGACAAATGATGACAATAGCTCATATTGAAATAAAGTGCATTGTAAGGGTTTCAGAAATAACTTTCTGGTAGGACTAAGGGAAATCATTAAAATTAACCTACATGTAAATGATGCTTTTAATACATGATAAAATATACAGTTGTTGCAGAGGTATTTTTACTTATCAGAGATGAACCAGTTAATGTCTTTAGCAATATTTAATAATGAAATTAAAATATATTTTAAATAATTTATTGAATATTCTATACACTTGTACAACTTGCCATTTACAATGACATTTTAACCCAATTGCAGTAATACATAATGAATAAATTAATACATAACAAAGGCTTTAGAGAAAACTAGACAGTCAAATGCTTATATGTTTCATACATTCATTGTAATATTTCATATACACCAATCAAAAGTCATAAATGATAAAAGTTATTAATGGGTTGTAATCTTTATGTTACAACAGTTATTGGTGTCAAATATGCTTTAGTTACATGTCAAGAATGAACGGGGGGAAAATATGGCTGACTTCCAAGAAAATGGAGTATTTTAACAATGAATGATTCTTGAGAAATACATGTATAATATATATACTTCCATAAAATTCCTTAAATTGTATACAATTATTTCATAAACGTTAGGTTGTCATTTATATAACATGAATGACTTGCATTTGTATTATGCTTTTTGTTAAATATCTCAAGCCATATGAACTGCATTCAGCTCACCAGGATGTCAGATTATCACATACAAATGTAGTGAACCGATATCATGATTTCTATCAATAAGTTACAGTACTCATTTTAATGATAGAAGCAACACTGGATTGTTTATAGACACCCTAATCATAAATATTCAATATGTTACTGGTTCCATCTATGAAACCAGTTTAAAGAGATTTTTGCTTGCGTTTTTCATTACATTTTATTGTAAAAGTATAATCTCTGACAGCAGACATATTTGATTGCCTATTGGTATCAAAATAACAAATTTTTAGACGAAAAATATTTGAAATCTTTATAAATCTAATGATTTTGTTGTTGTATATTCACTTAAATTATGTTTCGTGACTGATGTAATCTATTTGCAGTACTTTTTAACTTCTAATATATATGGTTTAAAAATAAAAATTAATCTGTCAACATTCAGGAGTTTTCACATTCCTGGGGATTCATTTATTCTTTGTGGGTAGCAATTGTAATGGATTAAGGAAACATTACATATTCGTGGATATTTAAAATCCTTTAATTTCGTGGTTTTGCCAAAGTCTGCATACAAGCCTACAGAAAACTTGTCATTCTTTGAACATTTGATTTCGTGGTTTACCCTCACCAACGAAATCCACAAAATTGGTATCAAACGAATTATAATGAATCCACATGTACAGTACTAAAATATGGAATTCCTAGACAAATGATACATTTCTTTAGTATGAAATTCTAAGTAGGCACTAATCAAAGTTCAACTTCTTATGAAAAGATTATGTTCAGCACTTTATTGATATGACTTCAGTCCCAGTCCCATGATATATAAGTTTTTAATCTAATAGCATTTACAAGGTGTATATACTGATAAAGGGACGTAACTCTTATTGAATATGTATTAGATATTCATACATTTCTTATGTCTTTAAAAAATGTAATGTAATGTTTAATTTGGAATTTTCATACAGTAGTTCTTAGTCAAGAACCTTATCTCTCATTGTTTTTTTATTCTTTCATACATAATATGATAATACATGAACAGGTCATCTCAAGTTTACCTAAACCATATCATTAATATATGTCAGAACATTCATCCCAACCAACACAATGTAATTCAATGTATTTTCTACCATGAAAAAGTTATAAATTTGTGTAATGAATAAAACAAATGCTCACGGATGCAACAAATATATATTAATAAAGTATGATAATTCACCTATCCACATGGCATATATATTAACCAAACAACTACAACAAATGCTATAATGCCACTAAATGATATGAAAGGTATTGTTTTTTTCTTTCTTTTCACATTACCACAATATTGTTAGTTCAGAAATTATTGCAAGGTTTTTATTAATGCAAATAAAGCTACTGATTGAATTACACAATAATTGGATTTCACATTCAGATATATTATACATACATCTGCATGCAGATTTTTCTAAAATTGCAAGAATTAATCTCACATTTTGTCCATTCATTTAAAATTCCAAATAATAAATGCACAAAATAAGTTCTTATTTTACAGTATTTTTTTTCTAAAATAACTTGAAATTGTTTATCGCATTTCAAATACCAAAACAAAAATCAACCAATAAGCATTTAATGTGCAACTCACTCAAGTTTTATTTATTGTCTACTTCAGTTAATTGGAAGACAACCAGGATTAAATCCTTCAAATTTAAAAAAGTTTACAACAAAAACGAAAATTTTATTTAAAGGGTGTACATAAATAAAGATTATTAACTCATTATTTCCCTTTACAACCATGTGGTATGTTCATGATTGTTTTCTTTTTGGTTTTACACTGACAACTGATATTGTCACTGACAACTGATAAAGTCTTCAGTTATCCTAAAT
Organism: Mytilus edulis; assembly: GCF_963676685.1. NCBI lineage: Eukaryota > Metazoa > Mollusca > Bivalvia > Mytilida > Mytilidae > Mytilus > Mytilus edulis. The sequence goes on along the minus strand of NC_092347.1, from coordinate 12,372,841 downwards.
ATATCAACTTTCAAATAATATCAACATAAGCTCAAAAATAGCTTTTATAAAGCCTTAAAGTAAAAGTCAAAAAGGGGGATTAAAATATGAACCCTATAACAAGAAAAGGTTAAAATAAATTCAATTTATGATACAAATGAAGTAGGGAGCCTTTCTTTATACATAAAAGCTAGTTGTCTTGAAGCCATACACAGAGATTCTCTCCTACTGATGCCAGTTAATGCATTCTGCCAATCACTATGTCCAATATGAGGGTTTGTTTCTTCTATTACTTGACCAATAGACTTTGCCAGTCCTGACCATCTTAATGGATAATCTGATGCTGTTGAGTCTTGGGCTTTAAGTATATATTCTGTAGGTATAGGCGTAGGTTGTGAGAATGTCTGAAGTTCCACTCTATGTGATGGGTCCCGAAGAATTAAACATGTCATTTCAAACCATCTGGAAAATATAATAAACTTCAGTATGAATAACATTTTATATCAGCAAAATTAATATTAACAAACAGCATGTAACTTTTATGTTTCTAAGTTATACCATTTGATGTATGAATGGCAAGTTTCGGATTTATAATCTTCATTTGAGGAAGTACAATACAGAGTAAAGGGTTGAAATTGAATGAGAATTCTTCGATTTTTCTACAATTCATGAATACACAAGTAGAGATGAAATATAACATTAAGAATGTCTGCAAGAAATAATATAAATTCCTTAATAGAATAAAGTGAAATCTATAAAAATGTTTTCTTAGCATTGACAGATAATAAGAACAAGAATGCGTCCACAGTACACGGATGCCCCACTCACACGAGCATTTTGTATGTTCAGTGGACAGTGAAATTGGGGTAAAATCTCTAATTTGGCATTAAAAATGCAATTTTTATGTAACATTATTTTTCATTGGCTAAAAGTTACCATCAAATCCACAGTTGACCAGGCGTAACTAAGGAGGGACCCGCTATTTTGAATTGATTGAATCAACAAATGTTTGATTACTACAATATTATCGAAAATAAAACAACACCTACCTCGAATTTGCCGTTTTAATGTAATTTTATCCGAATATGAATCCTATAGGTAAAGTAATGATCTGCAGTTTGCCAGTTTTCATTTGTATGAAGTTTTACGTTTAGCTATGACATCTTTGTGACAAAATCATTCATGAAGTTTCAGGGAAATTTTTCTGTATGTCAAATTTATACATTTTTTCAAGCTTTACTGTATTACTTCTTTTAATTCAGTAGAATCAGAATAACAGTAATGTAGTTGAAGAGTTTCCACAGTCAATTTTGGTTTGACGGTCGCAAATCTGTTTTACTGTCTACGCTAAGCGTCGCCAGTAAAACTGCATTTGTGACTGTCAAATCGACAATGACGTCAGCAACTCTACAACTACAGTACTAGTATTCCTTAAGTGTTACAATTATCCTTAAATCCATGCAAACATATAATGAAAAGATATTAAACCATTGTATTGTAAATGTACCTGTCAGGAAGTGTTTCTATAATGAATCCTTCTAATGAAACCACAGGGATATCTTCTGGAATTGTTCCTTGTTGTCGTAGATTCTGAACCCTCTCTTCTGCACCTTTAAGACCTGCAGTAAACCCAACAGGCTGTGCTGCTGTTGTTGCTTGGCTTTCCTGGAATTATAATTCAAAGTTTTATTTGGAAAATACTCTTGTATCATTTTACAAAGTGGTTATCTCCCTTATCTAACAATATTTTGCATCATTTCCTAGCCTGGCATCCTGGCCAAGCCTTCTCTTTACATTGGTTACGACCAGGCATAATACATTCAATGTTACCACTTTTCAGTGTTGAACAGGACTGTTGAATAACTGTGTGTGCATGTACTAAAAACAATGAATATTTTGATTGGATTGTTAAATAATAACTGGTGATCTTCTTAGTTAGTCAGTAATGTTTGGATTGTAATTGCTGTATTTTTCTGGAAATTGCATTTCTTTTGATAATTTTGAATAAATTCATGGCAATATATACATTTCTCACCACATGTCAAGATACAGTACGGGTAGGGACTTATTTTTATGGATGTCTTAATCCGTCTAGATGTCAGACTGGTCGGACAGTTGTCCCAGTGTAATAAACACCTGCTGTGCACTATCCAAGTGGAAGGTCGTAAATCAATCTGTATCAGCTTGATTAGAATTAAATTTTACCTGTACAGATATATTAGTATTTATGGAGGATAGATAAATGTAAAATATTGTTTTGTATTCAAAGAGAAAGAATTAAAATTAAATATAAGAATAAAAATAAAAATTAAATATAATTTTATTTTTTTTATAATTTGAAAATGAAATAAAGACGATTTTTAACAATTTATATATTGTGTTGCCAATTATTTCAATAGTTTTGTGCCAATAAACTATTTTGTATTTGTATCTGTAAACCGTAAATATTTCATCTAATTTAAAATAATAAGCCTAATAACAACCAAGACTGTTTTCAATAGAAGTTTAAATCAAATTGTTGAGACTTCAATCCCGTAAATTATACGAGTTTTCGTTGATGGTTATATTATTTCCCGCTTTTAACGTCCTGTTCCTTTATATGTTATTATAAGAAACTCAATTTTAAGTATAAGGCCAACATATCGTATTTATGAAATATGTATAGGCATTGTGAATTAATTTATTTTCCTTTTGATACAACTTTCCCCGTCGGAGCCTTTATATCTATTCACACCTGTCAATCATTTCTCGCAAGTGAAACATTTTGGTCAGACAGATCACTCGTGCTTTCTATTTTGACATATTTCCCCTTAATCTCTTTGAAAGTCAAACAATTGGTTGCAATATTTATAACGCCGAGATCATATTTCGATTCCTATTTTTTTAAAATTTTATTTAAAATTGTTGACACTCGAGATAATATGCCTTTCTATTTTCATGTCTGAATTTTTTTATCAAAATCGCCGGTGTTATAAATATATTTTACAAATTGTATCAAATCAATACATGAAAATCAAAGTTTAACCTTATATAGTTTATTGACTAAATGCACATTTATACCCCAATGGGGTTGAAGGCTAGTCGTACTAGTCATGATCAGCTGTCTTTACTTTTTCGTCGTACTTCTAGTCATTCTAAAGCTCGTGCAGTCAGTATGTTTTTTTTAAATCGATGTTGTATTATTTCCGAAGTTTAAAGGAAGTCTCCAAATAGATTATTTAAATGGGATCCGGGAAATGACTGATAAAAATAAAACAAAAAATAGTTAAAGAAGACTAAATCGTGTTTTGATTATACATGTATGTAAATCGATTAAATTTCTATTGTGGTAAATCGATCAAGAGCCTCAAAACTAAAGCACAATACTGTCAATCATTCCACATCAAATTTAATCATGAATGAATTTTCCCACGGTCGGTCAGTAAGGTCACCTGTGTTTACTGTTACGACATTTCCCGCCATATAAAAATCTCGTGCAGTGGACAAAATCGATCTTTAATATCATTTATTAGCATTCAATATTATGTGGAGTCAAGTTAAAGTTCAACCACGTGCACACACTGTTGATCACTGATATGTGTATCATGAATTGTCTTTTCACAGCAATTTTTTCTTTTAGATTGCTATAAAAAATATAACATACAAGTTTCCTTTTTAACATGGATTGTGCGTAAATTAATATTATGCAATTAAGTTCGGGATTTCGGGATTAACCCTATCGGGATCTGTGAATTCTTTTTGCGCTGTCGGGATTTAAATTTATTTAAATTCGGGACCTTGGGACTTCGTGTTTTTAAGCCCGGGATTTCGAGATCCGGACCCTCAGAGTCCGGACCCCTTTTACCCCCTACCCCCAAATGCAGATCAATTATATTAATATAGCATAATGAACAAACACGGAAATCTTAAAATAAACTTATGCCCGGGAAGAATCAATATTTTCTTCTAGTGTTATTATTTGCGTTCTATTTTAGTTATACATCTCCAACTTTCGGACAATATTTGTTTACAGTAAAAAGTAAAAACTACAAAGAATCATCAAGCTACTAATAATATACAAGTATTGCTCACTGTAATTATTTTGATCTCGGAACTGACACAACACAGACTGAATATTAAATACAAATTATAGAAATATTTTTCATGTGACCCGTCAAACTAAAACGTATGCAGCAGCACTTGAGACAGCATTCTGCTAATCAATGGATTTACGTGGAAAATAAATTAGTAAAATAAAAATAACCGTAAGCTTCAAGAAATAGAATACATGTAAAAATATATATGTTTAAAAAATTTATGCAAACAAATATGAAAAAGATACACAAAAAAAAAAAACAAATGAAAAGGAACATAAAATAAAAATAATTTTTAGGAACAAAGAAAATAAATAACAGTTGAAATATCAAAACCATAATTAACAAAAATAGGCTATTTTTATTAAACAAAGTTTTCTCCAGTACTTCACCTGTTAAAATATTTTATGTCAAATACGATGTAGAACTAATATAATCAATAAAGTGACTGAGAGGTTAAAATTGCAGGTAATCTGATTCTGAAATCAGTGAACCGTAATTCTAGCAATACGGATTAAGATGAAAGGACCATTCACACCTGGATCTGTTGATTAATGACCTTACTTCCTACCATAAAAATGTCGGATTATTCATATCCGACTAGACAGATTAAGACATCCATAAAAATAAGTCCCTACCCGTACTGTAGGATAATATCCCATGATGGATCATTGTAATATTCAAATAACAAATACATGTTGTTGTAATCGGCCTGGATCTACTGTCAAGCAGTGAGCCAGGATCTCAGGCTTTCCATTAAGAAATTGTTGTCTCCCCTTTGTGACAACTTGTTGCACAATTTACCAAATGATTATCTCCCATATAATCAATCTTTTGCATCATTTATCAAATAGTTATTATCCCTATTAAACAGTGGGTTTTTTCTGGGTTTTTTTTCTATTATTAATTCCTCTTGTATAAATTTAACAGTTTCAAAGCAATCACAACTGTTGGTAGAAAAAAGGATAAATGCCTATAGGAATAAAGGATTTCAAACTTTTCAGTGAACTTTCATGTACACTAGCAAACTTATCCTATTGTCATTCAAAGCCAGTGTTGTGGAAATTGTATACAGTTAGTAGCTGTGTTCTTATGCAAAATTTCTAATGTAATCTTATGCTAAATATTTGTCCTATTGAGCTCTCTCTTAAAATGAATACAGTTTATCAAATCAATTGTAAAACTAACCACCCCTGAGACAGTGGCTCTCCCAAACACATGCTGAAATGCTTCCCGAACAGCTCCAACTTTGTTTTCATTGGATGATGTAACTACTATATCTATATCTCCACCAGATTCTAGAAATATAAAAATAAAATTATATATTTGAAATACCTTTTAAATTTCCTTATCTAAAAAGAAAAAGAAAAAAGTCAGAAAAATAACTAAAAGCTTTATTAATGTCCTGTACTTTTACAATTATACATTTGAAATACCTTTTAAATTTCCTTATCTAAAAAACAGAAAGACCGAAAAAGAAGAAAAAAATAACGAAAAGTTTTATTATAGTCCTGTACTAGGATGAATTTATTTTGGAATTTGTTTTCTACTTTAATTAAAACAATGGGAAAATTTAATGTAAATTATTTTATTCAATACAGTATAAGTATATAAACATGTTTCCTGCATCCCTAACTACCCTTAATTTCTATGAATTTCAACAGAATACATTGGTATGATAAATCAATGTCTTTTAAGTTTTTTAAGATGTCATATTCTTCATCAACATAATGACAAAAATTTCAACAGAATAACTTACTGATAATTTCTTTCATCCCAGGGTCCAATGTTGTGATCATTGTTTCCATAGAACTCTAAAAAAATATACAAGATGTCAATAGACTCAAGACAACTGTAGGGATAAAATGTTTACATATGTAACAACATAAAATATATATCGTTTGAATTTTCATCATTATATGCCTTCCAAGAGGAAATATAACACAAACTTAGGAAGCAATGTCAAATTCTAGTATCTTCTAAAGAAAGGTAGCTAAGCTAACCACAGCTTTTGGATGTATGAGAAACATATGAAACTTGGCACAGGAACAAGGATAAGCACCCATATTCAATCAAAGCGCTGTAAGCACTGTAGGCAGTTAACCAAAAACCAAGGCAAACATAACAAGAGGCTGTCACAATGACAGCAAACCGGATTTATTAACATTTATTTGTCTCCTGGCAATATCACAAGAACCATAACTGATGAACGGTGAAAGTGAAAATCGGCAATATCAAATTTGACCTGCATTTTATCATCAGTATCAACATATTAAAACTTGAAAGAGCTTAGGTTGAATGATTCATGAGTAAATGCAACAACATGAATGGAAACGCCATTTTTTTATCTTTCAAGAACCATAACTCCTGAACGGTAAAAGTCAAAATCAACATTATTGAACTTGACCTCCATTTTGTCATCAGTAACAACATATTAAAATTTGAGAAGCTTTGATTGAACAATTCATGCCTAAATGCACGGACACGACTGGAAACGCCATTTTTCAATCTTTCAAGAACCATAACTCCTGAACGGTAAAAAAGTCAAAATCGTCATTCTTGAACTTGACCTCCATTTTGTCATCAGTAACAACATATTAAAATTTGAGAAGCTTTGATTGAACAATTCATGCCTAAATGCACGGACACGACTGGAAACGCCATTTTTCAATCTTTCAAGAACCATAACTCCTGAACGGTAAAAAAGTCAAAATCGTCATTCTTGAACTTGGCCTCCATTTTGTCATCAGTAACAACATATTAAAATTTGAGAAGCTTTGATTGAACAGTTCATGCCTAAATGCACGGACACGACTGGAAACGCCATTTTTCAATCTTTCAAGAACCATAACTCCTGAACGGTAAAAGTCAAAATCGTCATTCTTAAACTTGACCTCCATTTTTACATCAGTAAAAACATATTAAAATTTGGAAAGCTTTGGTTGAACAATTCATGCGTAAATGCAGGGACACGACTGGAAACGCCATTTTTCAATCTTTCAAGAACCATAACTCCTTAACGGTAAAAGTCAAAATCGTCATTCTTGAACTTGACCTTCATTTTGTTGTCAGTAAGGGAGCTACCATTTGATTTTTATGGGGGGGCTAAGATGAAATTTGAAAAAAATAGGCAGGACAGGAGTTTTAAGTAAAAAAAAAAGGCAGGATGAGACACTTGCAAAAAAAAAAGTCAGGATGACAATTTATGTAAAAAAAGTCAGGATAAACTAAAATAAAAAAAGCAGGACAGAGATTACAACTTAAAAAAAATGCAGGACAACATTTTTCATCCTAGCCCCCCCCCCCCCATAAAAATCAAATGGTAGCTCCCTAACAACATACTAAAATTTTAAAAGCTTTGGATGCACGGTTCATGAGACTATGCACGGACAACATTTGGTGCCGCCTGGCCGCCCGCCGTACATCCCCAAATCAATAACCGACATTTTTGTCACAAAAATCTGTATAATTATGAAAACTGTGGCAATGTTGATTCAACTTTTTTTTTAAAGATTTAAAAGAACAAACATTAAAAATTCATATATAATTGTACATTTATGTTCATTTAATGAATTAATCATTAAGGCAAATAATTCATATTTTATCAAGGTTTTCAATAGCAACGCACATGACCACGAATGGTCATGAGTCTTTCATGAGTCAGCAGTGGTACAAATTTGCAATGATTGCAGTTCTTCTAGTTGATTGTAATTTTTCGTATTAGTTGACTGTTAGTAGTTCAAGTTGACTTTAGTACGAGCTTGTAAAAGTATGAATGGACTTGCTTCCCTGGAAAGAAAACTGGGTTTGTGTTGTACAGTACAAAAGTTATGAAACACAAATCAGACAAATGTTTACTACTACAGGGATCAATGGTGAGGTCTGACTGACCTGTCCATAGTAAATGTAAATGACTCCCACCTTCATCCCAAGTCCATGATGTCTCAGTTTGGAATAAAATGACAGGTGTTAGAGTCTAGCAAAGTGATATGCATATGTGTCGCCTATGAGATTGAATTTGTATGTCATTCAATCTTTTTTGAAATGACAAACAGGAATGAATATGGTTTAGGTGTTGGTATCTCAATCTTTTACAAGTTCTCAAAACACACACAAGAGGGTGTGGGGTGACCCTAGGGACTACCCCTATTTTTCATTTGATTTTTTAAATTGTCCCATACATGAATATATATGGTTTATGGGTGGGGATCTCGACTGTTATCAAGTTTTCAAACAGGAGTGGGTAGGGTGACCATAAGGACTCTCCCTATATTTCATTTGATAAGTTCTCATACATGAATATATATGGTTTAATTTAAAGGTGGGGATCTCGACTGTTTCCAATTTCTCAATCAGGTGACTGCAGGGACTCCCCCTATATTTCATTTAATTTAGACTTGGGGATCCCAACTGTTTCAAAGTTCTTAAACATGAGGGGTAGGGTGACCACAGGGACTTCCTCTATATTTCATTTGATTTGTTATATAGTTTTATACATGAGTATATATCATTTATATGGTTAAGGGGTGATGATCCCGAATTTTTCCAAGTTCTCAAACAGGAGGGTGTACAGTGACCATAGGGACCCCTTATAATTCATTTGATTTGTAATATTGTCCCATACATAAATATATATTGTTTGAGATTGTGGATCTCGACCGTTTTAAATTCTCAAACAGAAAGGGGTTAAGTCAGAGTGGCCCAACGAACTCCACCTATATTTCATATGATTTGTTATATTGTCCCATACATGAATATATATGGTTTAGGGGTGGGGATCTTGACCATTACCAAGTTTTGGTCATTTTGGTCTCTTGTGGATAGTTGTCTCATTGGCAATCTTACCACATCTTTTTTTTTTTATATAAGAAACTTCCAGCTATTTTAACTGACCTATCAAAATTGAGAAGAAAAAAATACCCCTTGAAATTGCAGTAATATGTTTAACTTGAAAAGCATTTAACATTCATTACCAACATTTATCACTGATAAAAAAAATTATACTGTTACCAGGAACATATATATTGTTAGATAAACTGTTCCCAACTGTCACATTGTATTGGATTTTGACATTAAAATTGTTGTACAAAATATTTTCTGCTTTTTCTTTCTTTTACATATATCTTTTGGTTTTAAATTCTAGTGTTTATATTGATTTTCCAGGCATAGATGTATTTTGTCACCTGTCTGGATTTTTTTAGCTGATAGCCAAAACCCGGGATTACCCTTATCCGCTTCCGGAATCGGATCCGATATTGTAATCTCGCGGCAGCCATTTTGTTTTCAATGTTATTTTTGACAGATAGTGAGATACGATTTTACTCGGATTTACACATTATTTATCGGCGATTTTCTGTATAAAGCTAGCGGTTGAACAAATTAAACATAGCTGTCATGAATGGTAATGATATAAAATAAGTTTGAGATCGTTTATTAGGAAACTTCGGTAAAAATGTTTGCAAAGTATTTTTTTTAATTTTCTTTCAAGGTCCGTCGGGCGTAGCAAGTAACCAAGTAGAAAGTCCGACTGCAAAAGTGGAAGGTCGCAGACCTCGGACCGCCGCTAATTTGAACCCCTGCGTCCAAATTGAAAAGATACGCAAATTTCGTCTTCTAATTCAAAATTGCCGCCAACAGCGTGATCAGTTGAACTTATATTAATAGACTACTGACGTATATATACGTAGTTGACTACGTATTGACGACAAACAATATTCCTACGACTTTTGTAATTTGGGAAATCTTATAACTACTTGTCTTTTGAGATTTTCGGCGATTAAATATTTCATACATTTGTTCTTTGACATCTTAGCCAAAAGCTCAGGGGATAATAAACTACATAAGGATTCCTAATGTGCTCTACTTCCTATGTGCAACTTCAAAACTTTTGGGAAAATCGACGATCATTTAATGTTTTTCTGGTCATATTTTTTGTAATCCAGAATGAAAAGTATGAAAAAACTGTCCAATAAGTTATAAATAATATAGTAGCCAGCTAGATGATAACAATGGCACGTATTTCAGCATTTATTGGGTAGCACACAAATCCAGGGCGCTCGCATAAGGCAGCTTAACTGCCTAAAAATAGATACAACAATGATCCATGAATACCTTTACTAAATCTTGTAATCCCTTCAATAATTTTTTTATCATCATAAAATACCTTGACTTTGGACATTATTTTGTTCCCAGAAATCCAACCAAACAGTCCAGTATCTTGTCCTACAGGACTTTGTGGTGATACAGGAATCATTTCTGCTGGTACCTCAATCTGTGCACTTGCTTCATAAGGGGACTGGATTGGAGCTGCAGAAAACATTTTTGTTTTTATCTGATAATGTAATTCATAAGCTTATCATCAAAAAAACATTACAAAAGGATTTTTTTCAAAAACTGAAGAATTTCCTTTTAACTTTTTGGTTTTTTCAGAGTTAACAGATATCAGATTAGCTGAAACAGAATGTTTACATGTTTAATTGTCAAGTGGGTCATCAAACTCTGTCAATTAATATGAAGGCACTTTTCAATTACCTGGAGCTGCAATAATAGAAGCTGTTGGTTGACTTGGTACTGGTGTTGCCACAGCGGATCCTGGAGTTGATATAGCTGGTCCTGGACTTGGTCTAAAAGATAAACATTACATACAGATTGATTGATTGATTGTTGGCTGCTTAATGTCTAGTGGCAAATAGTGTGTGCATGGTCAGGCCAAGACTACATACAAGAAGTACAATTAATTCTTGTATTTATTTATTCACTATTTATGTTTAAATTACTATGAAGAATTCAAAATAAACTTTGAATTCTATGCTGATTGTAAACAAATTTAAAATTGTAATTAAAATGTGAGTTGTGCAAATGTACTTTATCTCATATGTTGTTTAATTTATTGCATACCGGTACCAAAGAAATTATATACATGTTTATGTATATTTATACAAGTTTTCTGTCTCCTGGCAAAAAAAGAAGGTAGATTTAATAGACTGATTAGTTAAATGATTTGGAGTTAAATAGTGCTTACTAAAATGTCCATTAAATTTGTTAAGTTAGACATGCAAATTAAGGAGTGGCAGCAAACATGTTCTATGTTTGCCTATAAGTCATTAAGTGACCTTTACTTTTAACCTTGAGAAAATAAAGTAATCCTCTCCCAATATGATGAGAATTGGATGCAAAAATGGAAATTATAATAAGGCTATAAATATTTGGTCTCATTATCCTGTTGATCTTTATTATATTCTTATAACTTGAATTATTTTATTGCAAAGTTTTATATTAAGTAGAGTGAAGTGAGAATGTAAAACTCCGTTGTTTTATTAAAAGTAAGATATGCACACATATAGATGGAAAGATAAATATATGTTTTGTAAAGAAAAGAAAAGGTTATATATATATATACCTTTGTGGTGTAGACAAAGGAGATCCCTCTTTCTGAAATAACAAACCAAAAGTATACATGAAATAAAGATAAAAATAAATAAACTAGAGAAAAGAATTACAAAAATAATCCTGATGAACTCAAGATGATTTGTTTTATAATGATGTTTTTTTTCTAATTTAATTTTACCCAACATTTACTTTTATAATATCTTATATAAATCAATAAAATAATCACAAAATATGTATCATGTCATAACATCACGATCATCTTAGATTTGTATTGTGCAAATTTGGTTATCATCTGATATAAGGCTCAGCTTCACTAGCTTCACTTTGAAAGCAACAGGACCCTAACCTGAGAGTGGTAAATAAAGGTAACTTATACATGTACAGTGGACCTATTGTTTAGCTGCATGAATTTTAAAGCCAAAAATTTGCAATAAATAACATTATTTTACTTCAGTGTTTTGAGACTATTATAGCATACTTACTTCTGCTGAACTACTAACATTCATAAATGCAGGAAGTGGTGTAGGTGGTGAGACACTACTGCTGATGCTCGATGTAGGAAGAGCTGGCGTGGAACTACCTGAAGCTATAAAATCATAAAGTAATATTATTATACAAGTCACATAAAAATTTTCAAAAAAATTTATAGCACCATGGGCCAGAAATATAAGAACATGCTTAGCCTGATAGGTCAACACTCTGAAATTATAGGACAACCCTTTCAACAGCTGTAAGGGCTTGAGAAGAACAATGAATCCTTCAAAAAAGATTCTTATATTATTCACTTATACAATATTTTCATTTCAAAAACTTCCTACATACTAAAAACAATAACAGTTATAAAGAACTGGGAACTTTTAACTACTGTTGATTAATGTATTTTGATGAATACAAATTTTTGTGGAATAAAGACAAAATTATAATTCCATAAATACACGTAGTAAATTTCATGTCTTTGTCAATGTCTGAATGTAAGATTACAGAAAATTTGTAATTTTTTTTGCAACACTTTAATTCAAAGTTTACTGCTACTCATCAACTTCAGAAAATTGGTATCCCAACAAATAATAATAAATGATAATGAATACACAGAAAATAAAATTCAAAATTGTTCCCATTTCTACATTGTTCTAACCGTTTAAGTCTGCTTCTTGCATTTGCCTTGCCATATCAGCTTCTTCTTTTGTTATAATCTCTGTCGATTCATCAGAAGATTCCTCCATCATTTTGTCAATCTATATATCTAAAATAACAGTAGGAAAAAATATAGTTATAGAATAACTAATCGCAGAATTGAAATAAATATAAAAATATTCAAAAGGTAACCTAACAACACAATAACATGCAATAATTGAAGAGTTAATTATTAATGTTTTTTGGTCTGAACAAATTAAACATTGTTCGATCATATGAAATAACTGACATCACAATTAAACAGTGATTTCTCTATAAAAATTTGAATTAAAGGTTGAAGAATCAGTTCCATACATTCTTGTCACTAGTTTCCAATTTTTGTTACAGTTGACCTGGTTTTATTGAAGGAAAACCATGTCATGTGAATTGTGACTAAGAAACTTGCTTTATCCTGTTTATGACTTTTTTTTTCAAAGGAAAATGTATTAATTAGAAAGTTGTGTAATTGTGGTTAAGTCTCTCTATTTATAATAAATCAGAAGAGTATACATTCCTTGTCATATTTTCCTATATACAATGTATGGAATGTACACTCAAGTACGAAGAAGGAATACACTAGTGCATTCAATAAACAAGAAAATCTACTTGCTTGAATGACAATATGCTTACTTGAGTTATTGCATGCATTTGATTGAATTAAGCCATTCATATTGATATTTTATAGTGCGCCTTTCTATGTTGTATGTTACACTATTGTTTCAGATAAGGGAGAAGGTTTGGTACCATTAAAACATTTAATTCTGCTGCAATTGTATGCACCTGTCCTAAGTCAGGAATCTGATGTTCAGTAGTTGTGGTTTGTTGTTGGGTTCATAAGTGTTTCTCTTTTCCTTTTTTTTATAGATTAGACTGTTGGTTTTCCCGTTTGAATGGTTTTACACTAGTAACTTTTTTGGGACCCTTTATCATGTTTATAGCTTGCTGTTCTGTGTGAGTCAGGGCTCTGTGTTGAAGACTGTAACTTGACCTATAATGGTTTATTTTCATTAATTGTGACTTGGATGGAGAGTTGTCTCATTGGCACTCAAACAACATTTTCCTATATCTATTGCAGATGCATATATTCATGCCTTGTCGCTACATCTATCAGTCTTCTTGGTCAACTTTCCAGTCCACAAACCCGAAGCTCATTTTTTTGAAAATTTTAGTTGAATTCTGTTGGTTTGTACAGAAGAGTTCTAAAAAAGAATGGCCAACGTAGATACAAGTATCTTGTCTTAGGGAGGGATAAATCATACTTTGCAAAGAATCACTCTGATTCAAACAAAAAATTCTCTGAAACCGATATTATCAAGATGCTTGATTTCTTGATTGACAACATATTTGTAACGTTCGGAGGAAGTGTTTTTCAACAGACTGTCCCCATCCCAATGGGAACAAATTGTGCCCCTCTACTTGCCGACTTGTTTCTTTATTATTATGAGGCTGACTTCATGCAGGAACTTCTTAGGAAGAAAGATAAGAAGTTAGCAATATCCTTTAACTCTACTTTCCCCTATATAGATGACGTTCTTTCACTAAACAATTCAAAATTTGGTGACTATGTGGAATGCATCTATCCCATCGAATTGGAGATAAAGGATACTACAGATACAGTTAAGTCGGCTTCATATCTTGACTTACATCTAGAAATTGAGGGTCGGTTGAAAACAAAACTTTACGACAAAAGAGATGATTTCAGCTTTCCAATTGTGAACTTTCCATTTCTAAGTAGCAACATTCCAGCAGCACCTGCATACTGGGTATATATCTCCCAATTGATACGATATTCCCGTGCTTGCATTTCCTATCATGATTTTCTTGATAGAGGGTTACTGCTCACAAGGAAGCTATTAAACCAAGAGTTCCAAATGGTGAAGTTGAAATCATCCCTTCGTAAATTTTACGGACGCCATCACGAGTTGGTTGACCGTTTTGGAATAACCGTTTCACAAATGATATCGAATATGTTCCTTACGTCGTAACTACAATCCCCTTCCCTTTCATGAATGTGACCTACCGAATTAGACTATTTACCGGATTTGTAATCACATAAGCAACACGATGGGTGCCACATGTGAAGCAGGATCTGCTTACCCTTCCGGAGCACCTGAGATCACCCCTAGTTTTTGGTGGGGTTTGTGTTGTTTATTCTTTAGTTTTCTATGTTGTGTCATGTGTACTATTGTTTTTCTGTTTGTCTTTTTCATTTTTAGCCATGGCGTTGTCAGTTTGTTTTAGATTTATGAGTTTGACTGTCCCTTTGGTGTCTTTCATCCCTCTTTTTTCTACAAGTCTGAAAGCAATTTTGCAAGCCAATATCCAGTCTTGTAGTTAAGCGTGAAGACTGAATTTGTATATGAGTATATGTATCAATTACTCAGAAGACAGTGCTCACAATGGACTTTGAATCTAAAGAAGTGATCCTGAATAATTTATAAGAAAGTTTTAGTTAAGATTATATTGGCATATGGAGATGATTTTACACTTTACAGGACCAACAGAAGTTTTACAAGCCTGGGCTGGTGGACATGCTGTAGAGTGCAAAGACAGATAAGATCAGTTACAGTTAATAATAATATGCTGAGTGGTTATACTCTATTTGGCAGAGTAAGCCAAACTTTGGTATAGCATCTGCTGCATTTGACAGTTGTCATTCCTCGTCAAGAGTCATGTTTGCTATGCTCTACAAATTCATGGATCAATAAGTTTTATGAAATTTATAATGTAATGTTTTAACCTATGTAATTGCTTTTGTTTACAAACAAATTCTCAATTTGTCAGTGACATCACTGTAGCCACGTCTAAAAATAAGCTCGGATGTTCTCTAGATTTATCGTTGGGTGTTTAACTGGTTCTCTAGTATTATCGATGAAAAGTGAAAGAATCATTTCTAAACAGGGAACCAATCAAAAAACCTACTTTCTTTTTCTAAAAATAGAATTTTAACCGGAAATGATAAATCTGACTTAAGATTGGCATCACTTCCTGTTACCTCTAGTAAATAAGGTTATTTGGTTTATGCAACCACCCAATTTGACGACGAGATTTTATCATGTTTTTGTTGTATCACAAATGGATAAATGGTAGGCACTTTACTTTAGTTTTCCAAAAATCATGCAGGGGATGCTTAGAAATGATTATGAAATACTCAAACTCTACTGTAGGCTTATCCACAAAATCAGAGACATATAATATTGTATTATATGTCTCTGACAAAATGTAGGTACCAGAAGCAGAAAATTATTTCTGATGCTGAGTCACAGAAAAAAAATTCCTATATACCTTAATATAACACAAGGTACTTTTCTCTTACTTTTGACAACCCCACTAAAACTTATTTTGTCGTAAATCTAAATTGATTTTTCTACACAGTGGTGTATCCAATTTGGCGTCAGTAGACGAAATATTTAAGATTGACATACTGGGTAGGATTGCTACAGATGATTCCTTCAACAAAAGTAGACGTGTTTATATAATACACCATTGAGGGGGGACGGACCTTTATCAGGACTCTGGGATCGGGTGTCTTTGAGCTCAGGATTTTGGGATCTGGGAATTCTTTAAGAATTTTGGGATGTCACAATGTTAATTTCTTCAAATTCATGACCTCGGATTTCATGTTTTAAGCCTGGAATTTCTGGATCAGGACCCCTTCGACCCCCCTTACCATTGTGTAGAAAAATCAATTTAGATTTACAACATAAGAAGTTTCAGTGGGGTTGACAACTGAGAAATCTGCAAATAACGGAACCTCGTGACTTGCTGACATTTTTCCAAAATACGAGCTAAAATGTTAGTTCCTTGTGTTATATTAAAATATATAGGATATTTTATTCTGAGACAAGTGATTGTGGCTGTGTGTTGACTATTGGATATGAAATTTGTAATTTTTTAATTTTTTTTACTTCAAATGCTTATTTGTCTCTTTAAATTGCTGAAGACCAAAAAAAGGTCCCTATTTTAATGAATTCAACAAGTTCGGTACTACTACTAGTCCAAACAATTATCTCTATGATGTCTAAAATTTAAAGGTGATTTTACTTTTTTTGCTTTGACACCTTACAGCACTGTTATGCGTCAAAGCAAAAAAGTATATATATATATATCCTAACCTTTCAAGACATCATAATTATTTGGACTAGTTGGTAACATTACCCCTGAATATATGTATTTACACTTGGACAAATGTTGGATGCAAATTTCTAATGTTTATATTTAATATCCGACATTACATAAAATCACACAGGTTTATGAGTTTGTTATCATGGTTATTTCAAGTGTTAAAAAATAATTTTGTAAAAACCACTACTTATCTCATAAGTGCTCATACAGTAACTACTAGTGTTGTACATGTTATTATTATATTCTTAGTTGAAATGTCGCAGTACCCAAATTGCACTGAAATTTATTTAGAAAAAATAACAGCAAAAATCTTACAAGTTTTCTTAGGGACTACTAATTAATATATATAACGTGACTAAACAATTTGTATTTTTTTATTTGACATTTTTTTTTTGGCATGTCTTTCAAATTGGGAAATATATTAAAATATTCACAAAATGTTCATGGAATAAATTAACATATGAAGTTTTCTCTGGAAAAAGTAAAATCTACTGAAAAAGAGGTACGAAAGATACCAGAGGGACAGTCAAACTCATAAATCGAAAATAAACTGACATTGCCATGGCTAAAAATGAAAAGGACAAACAATCAAACAATAGTACACTTGACACAACATAGAAAACTAAAGAATAAACAACACAAACCCCACCAAAAACTAGGGGTGATCTGAGGTGCTCTGGAAGGGTAAGCAGATCCTACTTCAAATGTGGCACCCGTCGTGTTGCTTATGACTATGAGATAACAAATCCGGTAAATAGTCTAATTGGGTAGGTCACATTTATGAAAGGGAAGGGGATTGTAGTTACGACGTAAAGAACATATCCGATATCATTTGTGAAACGGTTATTCCATAACGGTCAACCAACTCGTGATGTCGTCTGTAAAATTTACGAAGAGATGATTTTAACTTCACCATTTGGTACTCTTGATTTAATAGCTTCCTTGTCAGCAACAACCCTCTATCAACATGATAGTGAAGAAAATCATGATAGGAAATGCAAGCATAGGGATATCGTATCAATTAGGAGATATATCATGTATATACACTGTATGCAGGTGCTGCTGGAATGTTGCTACTTAGAAACTGAAATGTCACGTACACTAAGAGTCATGTTTGGTTCATTTTTTTGTCATGAGAGAAAAAAATGAATGATGACAAACCATATATATCCTGTATATATCTGTTCAGTTTTTAAGTCATGTAAGTAGAGTCTAGATTTTTGTATCAATTTATGTACAAATATGTATGTAACAAAACTGTTGATCACAGCTTGGATATATAATAAAAAGAATAATGTTTTGTCACTATTGTGTAATACATGTACATGTATTTGCTATATGTTGATAACTCATCATGCTCATTGTACATGTGATAATAAGAAAAGCAATCAACATGATTAAAGCTCTGTTCCTTAAATTTCCATTGGGTTTTAATCAACTTGCAGATGTTAGAGTGTTTTGTGTCATGAATCACTATATGCATGATATGTCATGTATGTACTGTAATATTATTATATATATTTTTTGTTTGTAAGATCATTATTTTTTTTCTAGACCTATAAAGATGTTGTCTGATATTTATCATACTCATGGGTACTTCTGTGCCTCCCATCCATGGGAGATAATCATTGGATCAGTCACAGTCACAACTTGTTTATTGTCTGTCAGTCTGTTTACAACAGGTAGCAGGATTTGTGGATGGAATTATGTTTGTGAAAATGACAAGGTAAGTTTGTAAGATATTTATATGTTGAAAATGTATCTAGTGAAATAAATCAGTGATCATGGTGAGGCCAACAAAAAATAATACATGTATTTCGGCTAACGTGCTGAAAAAAATAGGTTAAGTATTTAGGCAATATCAATTTATTTAACAACCATTTTTTAGCTGGTTCCTACTAGGGAAACAGTGGGACTTTAACATAGCTTGTTCTAAAATGGCATCAAAAGTGATTGGTTAGGCACTAAAAATTAGGGTAGGTAGGGTTAGCGGAAACACATGTATTATTTGTTTCGACCTGGATGTAACTTTGAGTTCTTAAAAAAAAATATCCAAGGAAATTCCGGAACACCATGAACACCTTACTTAATATATTGTAATGCAGAAAATTGTACAAGACATCAAAATTTTAGAAATATTAGCACATGACATTCTTGGTTAAAACCCAAGACTACATGTGTACAGAAGTGTACTTGACATCTTATTGTAAATGTTTCATTTTTCATTATCTTAAATGTTAATTGTTTTAATTCTGTATTTCAGGAAGAAGAAGGCTCAGATTTAATGATTTTAACTGTGACTAGGTGTTTAGCTGTTATGTATCTGTACTTACAATTTAGAAATATAAGACAGCTTGGATCTAAATACTTATTAGGTAAGTTTGGAAAATTAAAATGCAACTAAGGAATTTTAAGCATTATACATACATGTATATAATATAAAGACATTATCACATTTCAAGATTCACACATATATCTCAGTGTAAACAAGGGGTGTAGGCTTTACAAGAATATTGTAAAATACTATCCTACATCATTTTTATTATTAAATATGCAGTAGATAACTTTAACTAGTATACATAAGAGAATACTTTTGTTGTCAAATTGTTTTAAATTTAAAAGGCAGTTTCAGATACATGTTATTGTATTGACAATATACATTTTAGTGTGTCAAAAATGAAACTGGGTCTTTTTCATGGATGGAATACATATGTATCTGTAATTTAAGAAAATTATTTAGTTATCTTTTTATGAGTCAGATGAATAGATATTTTATTTTTAATTGTCTCACATGATTTATATTTCCAGGTATTTCTGGGTCATTGATGATTATCTCCAGTTTTGTACTGACTGCAGTAATTGTGAAAGTATTTGGTGGTAACATCTCTGGTCTTAGGTATATAATATATTCTATGTACTTAGATTTGTATGTCCATATTAAGTAATGTAAATTGAAACATGTGACCATGGTGATGTTTTGATTATATCAGGAATGAGTTTAAAAACATATATAATTATTTAGGGGTGAATTGTGCCTTTTGAAGATGTAAATAATATATAAAATCAACATTTTGAATGCTCTTTCCACTATATTTACAATGCAAATTATGAAATTTAAACCAAGGATTTACATTTAGAATATCAGAATACTTTTTTAAATCAGTGCCTTAAATGAATTATTTTTACAGGAATTGTATTCTTGGAAATATCATATAAACAATAGAAATAATATGTATTGTAAGTACTGCCATACATGCCATAATAACATATTTCTCATCAGATAATGACATGTGTGTTAGAGCTTGACATCATCATTATAACAAGTTTGCTATTCCTTACTGATTGATTATTTTTATGGGAGTAAATTCCCTTGGAAATATAATTAATGATGAAAATTCTCTGAAATGTACATTTCTTGAATCAATATTGATTAGTTCATATGCACTAACATATATCAAGTGGGACAATTGGCTATTCCCTATCCATCTTCTTATCTTTAGATAGAATATGTACAGAACAACAATTATCATTAAGAGTGATAAGATAAAGAATTTATCATTGTACTTAATGGGTTTTCAATATTGAACCTTTGATTTTGCACATTGGACATCTGAATTATCAAGATAATTTTAAGGTCCTAGAAGTAATTCACTTTTTCCTAGAAGCTTGACTGTTTAAAAGGTTAATATATATTACATGTTTACCTTGGATGATAGCAAACTTAATCATTCAATCCTATTTCTATTTACAGTGAAGCATTGCCATTTTTCCTGTTGTTGGTGGATTTGTCTAAAGCTTGTGCATTAGCACAATATGCCTTAAAATCAAAAACACAAGAAGAGGTACAGACAAACATTGCGGAAGGGATATCTTCAATTGGTCCTGCTATCACTTTAGATTCTATATGTGAAGTTTTAGTCATAGGTGTAGGAACACTCTCAGGTAAATGTTTTGTACAGTAAAACTTGACTAAACTTAACTATGCATAAATTAAAAACTTGTCTAAACAAAGTTCTTTTCCTCTTACAGACATTCTATACCGTTTAAAACCTCAAAATGCTGTTACAAATACATGTACATAAATCGGAATCATTCAATGCACTTCTTAATATAATTAGGATTTTAAAGAGACTTATATCCTTCCTTTTACTTCCTAAAGAAAGAAAAGTATTTATGGATCCAAAATCCCATATTTTAGAAAAAAACTAAAATACTTACACTTCAAAGAGTTTACAGTAAATTTAATTATTAATTTCAGATGTAAAGCAGCTAGACTCCATGTGCTGTTATGGGTGTCTGTCTGTTGTGGCACACTATCTAGCATTTATGGTGTTTTATCCTGCTTGTCTTTCCTTAATAATACAGGTATGATTAGATTTTATTTATTAATGCAGACAGCATTTTTCTTAAATAAATAAATGTTTAAGAATGGTTGTCATACAATTTATTTAAAATTCTCTTAAGTATTCCTCATTTCTATTTATGGAAACACTTCCTGAATTTATACCTGATATCTAAACTTGTGGAAATTGATAACCAATCAATGTGTATTGTTTATTTTGCATAAAATGTGTATATAACTTACAATCATGATCAAATGCAAATAAAAATAAATTCATTCAACATAAAAAAAAAAAGAAGAAAAAAACAAAACATGTATTGTTTTGTTCAATGTCTACTAATCACACAAAAATTTGAACAGGACTCCTGCCAGGAGCATAAAATAGAAGTAAAAAACATTTTCAATCTAAAGTCAACACAAAAAAACAATAACAATACATCATTAAAAAGCCTCCACTGTTGTCCTAAAAATGAAAATCTATTGACACAAGTAAATTATACATTTTATGTTACTGTATATTTTCAAAAATAATAACACTTCTTTAAATCTACAATAACTTCTGCATTTTCCTGATGTGATATCAATTTAATGTTTGAAGATTTCGTATTATATAAAAGTATTTTAATTTATTCTTTTGAAGATAACAAGAACTAGAAACAATGGAAGACCTCTTCTCCAACTTCAGCAACTTGCCAGAGTGTTAGAGAAAGAGGAGGAAAAGAAGCCAAATCCAGTCATACAACACATTAAAATGATAATGGTAACGTTTTATATCATGCAATCATACAACACATTAAAGTGATAATGGTAACGTTTTATATCATCCAGTCATACAACACATTAAAATGATAATGGTAACGTTTTATATCAGGAAAAAATATTCATTAAGTTCTATTGGGAAAAAATATTTAATCTTTAAAAATAGCCATTTTTTGGTACATCTATTTCTTGTGAAGTTTAAAGGAAATGATTTTATTTGGATTATTTATTTTGCCTCGTGAAACAAAAAAAGTGTATGTTAGACATAGACATGATAGATATGACATATAATACTTTAAATTCAGAAATTATTGAAATGTTTTTATTATTGCAAAAAATGCGACCGGGTTATAATCATAATAATTTAAACTCGCATTTTGAAATTTTTTACATGAATTAAACAGTATTTTTCTCAATCTCGCAAAGATAACAATCATATTTTAGTAAAATGACAAAATCCCAATAATAAATGCACACAATAATTTCTGAATTTATAGTATATATATGTGTTGATTAGATTGTGAATTATTATAAATGCTTATAGACTATAAAGCAAAATTGCTACATGTACTTATCACAAAATGAAGTTAATTGTTAATGTTTGCTTTGATTGTCAGAATTGTTAAGTACCACAGTAGCATATTTCTTTGAAAAGAGGGTTGCATTCGCATACTATGAATTCATTTATTTCGTGGGTATCAATCTTTCGTAGATGAAGGAATATTTTCTTTTTTTCCTGAATAGAAAATTTGTTATTCCCTGAACTTTTTGAATTCATGGTTCACCTGTAGTCTCAAAAACCATGAAAATTGGTATCCAACGAATATTAATGAATCCAAAGTATTTATTTTTCAGTTTCAAAGAGAATTGAGTTCCACTCTTTAGTCATGCTCAAGTCACTAATATTTTTACAGAATTAAAATATGCTTAAAATAACCATTATTAAATTAAGCCATCATTAGATTTTTGTGTGTGCAAAATTAGCAATCTGTTATTTCATGAATTTGAAGCCCTGTTGTTTTAGACATTATAATAAGATAGTTATCTTGTATTTTCAGTCAGCAGGTCTGATGATAGTACATATACACAGTAGATTTATAACTGAAGAAGGAGAAAAGTCACGGTTCAGTAGTTTATTAACCACCACTGAAATGTTAGAGAGAGACAGACAACCAGAGATGCCCTTAGTTCAGTTTTACTTACTTAGGTAACAAGATTCCTGTGTTTTAAATCAAGTTATTAGATCGCATATCCATTTGCTATGTTGAGAGGAGAAAAATGGATGACTTCATTTATTTCCTATATCCAATGGGCAAACCATGACCTCCTGCATGATGTTACACCCAACAAATGGCAACAATCATATTATGCCATCAATTGGGACATGATGCTAAAAAAATGATATTATATCAAGAAACCTGTGTAATGGAATTTACTAATAAAACCAAATTATATTGTTCTAAGAATCCTATGTAATGATTGAAAGGTACTAAAAAATTCAAATATTATTATAAAACACCTACAAAATGAAAAGTCTATTTAAATGCTCTAATAGTAACAAAATGAATTACTGAATCAGGAAAAATTATTTCAACTGTGACAGATTTTTATACGACCGCAAAATTTGAAAATTTTTTCGTCGTATATTGCTATCACGTTGGCGTCGGCGTCGTCGTCGTCGTCCGAATACTTTTAGTTTTCGCACTCTAACTTTAGTAAAAGTGAATGGAAATCTATGAAATTTTAACACAAGGTTTATGACCACAAAAGGAAGGTTGGGATTGATTTTGGGAGTTTTGGTCCCAACATTTCAGGAATTAGGGGCCAAAAAGGGCCCAAATAAGCATTTTCTTGGTTTTCGCACTATAACTTTAGTTTAAGTAAATAGAAATCTATGAAATTTTGACATAAGGTTTATGACCACAAAAGAAAGGTTGGGATTGATTTTGGGAGTTTTGGTTCCAACAGTTTAGGAATTAGGGGCCAAAAAAGGGCCCAAATAAGCATTATTCTTGGTTTTCGCACAATAACTTTAGTTTAAGTAAATAGAAATCAATGAAATTTAAACACAATGTTTATGACCACAAAAGGAAGGTTGGTATTGATTTTGGGAGTTTTGGTCCCATCAGTTTAGGAATAAAGGGCCCAAAGGGTCCAAATTGAACATTGTTTGATTTCATCAAAAATTGAATAATTGGGGTTCTTTGATATGCCGAATCTAACTGTGTATGTAGATTCTTAATTTTTGGTCCCGTTTTCAAATTGGTCTACATTAAGGTCCAAAGGGTCCAAAATTAAACTTAGTTTGATTTTAACAAAAATTGAATCCTTGGGGTTCTTTGATATGCTGAATCTAAAAATGTACTTAGATTTTTGATTATTGGCCCAGTTTTCAAGTTGGTCCAAATCGGGGTCCAAAATTAAATTTTGTTTGATTTCATCAAAAATTGAATAAATGGGGTTCTTTGATATGCCAAATCTAACTGTGTATGTAGATTCTTAATTTTTGGTCCCGTTTTCAAATTGGTTTACATTAACGTCCAAAGGGTCCAAAATTAAACTAAGTTTGATTTTAACAAAAATTAATTTCTTGGGCTTATTTGATATGCTTTATCTAAATATGTACTTTGATTTTTGATTATGGGCCCAGTTTTCAAGTTGGTCCAAATCAGGATTCCATATCAAGTATTGTGCAATAGCAAGAAATTTTCAATTGCACAGTATTGCACAATAGCAAGAAATATCTAATTGCACAATATTGTGCAATAGCAATTAATTTTCAATTGGAGTTATCTTTCTTTGTATAGAATAGTAGTTGATAATATATGTTGGAAATTTACCAGACATGACTATGATGTCATTTTCTATTTTTATTTGCCAATAACTTTATGTAAATAACTTCATTGGAAATTTGCCAATATAAAATGTTGCTGATGAAGCTTTTTTTCCTTATCTTATCTAAAATGTTTTTAGATAATGTATGTTGGACATTTGCCAGACATGACTATGATGTCATTTTCTATTTTTATTTGCCAATAACTTTATGTGAATAACTTCATTGGAAATTTGCCAATATAAAATGTTGCTGATGAAGTTTTTTTTATTGTTTTATACAATAAACAATGTATATTCACTTTTACTACCAACCAATCTTTACCATTCAGTGATAACAAGCACTTTATTTTACATTTTAATATCTTATGATGTATTTAAAAGAGTAGTTATTGTTGCAAACTCCATTAGAAATTTGAATTGATATCAGTTTTGGAAAAAGGGAAACAGGGATGTGAAAAAAAGGGGGGGGGGGGGGGTTAAATTTTTCTCATTTCAGATTTCATAAATAAAAAGAAAATTTCTTCAAACATTTTTTTGAGAGGATTAATATTCAACAGCATAGTGAATTGCTCAAAGGCAAAAAAAAAACTTTTAAGTTCATTAGACCACATTCATTCTGTGTCAGAAACCTATGCTGTGTCAACTATTTAATTTTAGATTTAAAAAGTTTGAAGAAATCTTTAATTGATTTGTAAAATCTTGACATTTGTTTTGTGTAAAAAAAAAACATATAATGTCAAAAATTTGATCACAATCCAAATTCAGAGCTGTATCACGCTTGAATGTTTTGTCCATACTTGCCCCAACTGTTCAGGGTTCGACCTCTGCGGTCGTATAAAGCTGCGCCCTGCGGAGCACCTGGTTCTAATTTTCTTCTAACTTATGCTTTTTTTTTAATTTTCAGACTGTTAACACATCATATAGACTACACATTTATGTTTGTGTTAGCCGTATTTCTTACTGTCAAGTATGTATTCTATGATGATCATATAGAGGAAGAATTAACACGTAAACTTGAAGAAGCAAGTCAGACAAGGAGGAGAGAATTATCTGACAGTCTCAGGGATGGCACTTCACAAACAACTGAATCAATGGATAATATTGTTCAATCACAAGACGAAACAGGTTTGTAAATCTAATTATGTAAAATTATCATAACATTATCTGCAATGGTCTTTAAATGTCTACAGTACATTTATAACCAGTATATTGTGCTTGCTACAGATTCTTTAAAATAATAAGATATTTATGGCTCATATATAAGATAAAGAAGATGTGATATGATTACCAATGAGACGACGCTCCCCTCAGAGACTAAATGACTTAGCAATTACCAACTAGAGCCTTTAATAATCAACAAACATCCACACAGCATTGTAAGCTTCATTGATAAGGTTGAACAATACATGTTGATGATGTCAGATCTAGAATCATTTTGAATTAACACAAATACTCATATTAATACACAGGTACATGTACTTGTATCCATCTTTTGTGATTTTTCATCTTTAAGTAAAATGTTTATTTTTATAATATATTTCTAGACTTCAAACAGAAGAATACAGTGAGTTTTACACAGCCAACAGAAACAATAGAATTTAAATTTTCTATTGGTGATGACAGTGACTCCGAGGAAGAGGATAAGTCCAGTGATAAAGGGGTACAAACAGAGAATAAAATGTCACATTACAAACCTCTTCAGAGATTACCGTCCCTCCAGCCACCAAGGTCAATGGAACAATGTTTGGAAATATTGAATTCAGATGTAAGTAACAGGTTTAATTTCACCTGTAATTTTATACCACAAAGACAAAGATAAGATTTAACAAGTCACAAATTTACCAAATTAAAGATGTTATTACAAAAATTATAGCACCATGTAACAGAAATATAGGACGTTGCAAGGATTGATGGGAACACACTCAGACATTAAATGACCACAGGTTCCTGATGATGTAAGGGCCTTGAGAGTACAATGATTAAAAGTGCAAAATTCAGTAAATAATGTGTTAACAAAAATTCTTTCAACTGGTAAGCTCAATTTAAATTTGATATACTTTCTTTAAAAGTTTTGACATTATTTATGCTTAGTTGAAAATTAAATTTAGCTAAGTTTTGGGTTACAGTTTTGGTTTTACTATAATTTGAAATAATTGAATTTACACTTGCAAAATTAATGGTTATCATGTTGCATGCATATAGTTTATATATCAGTATATATATATTATATATATTTGTTTGTGCTGTATTTAGACCCTTCTACAACGAAATTTGTTTTACATGCACACGTATAAAAATTGCGGTTTTTATCCAACGCAATCATAGGTTTGAGCGTAGTTTTCAATTTAGACTTGTTTATATTTTTTTCGTTTGGGCTTGTATCATATTTTCCCCCCGGTTTATATGATCTGTTCATCCTATATTGACTCTTTATTGATTATATGGCCTTCGGTTCCAAATACCGTTTCGATCCCTAACATCACTGAAGAGACATATATTGTCGAAATCTAAATCTGGTGTACAAAAAAATATTGACACCTTGTGTTTGTGGCATAACATCTTGGCCACAAGTTTATTGTTTTCAGTTTAGTATTAACTTTATATTAAGATCTATTTTGTTACATCTCGTGATCAATTTTATTTGGCAATCGCCAATGGCAGGCAGCAGGGTTAAAGAACATCAGTTGTTCGACCTGTTAGTCAAATGCGTTTTGTTTCAATATACTTTTTCATTTTTTTGGTCTTTTGGAAAATGTTGTTTGTGCTGATTTAGACCCTTCTACAACGAAATTTGTTTTACATGCACACGTATAAAAATTGCGGTTTCTATCCAATGCAATCATAGGTTTGAACATAGTTTTCAATTTAGACTTGAGTATATATATATTATATATTTACAGCAATTTTGATATGTTGTATTTAAATTTCAGGGTGGACCTTCTTTATTAACTGATGAAGAGATTATAAGTCTAGTCAAGTCTCGCCATATACCAGCATACAAATTAGAAATTATGTTGAATGATTTTGAAAGAGGTGTAGTAATAAGGTATGTCATGGCCATGCACTGGTAATTTAGAGATACTTTCATTGAAATACAACATTTTATTATGTAAAGGAAAATTATTAAATTTATCATGCATGTTTTTTTTCCAGGTAACTTACATGTAATCTAACAAAATATCTTATTAAAACAGTAGAAATTGATGTTATTTCAGGACTTGAGTATATTAATGCTTGATTTTGTTTCAGTGAATCTATGGATAATGTAATACTGTGGATTCATTTATTTTCGTGTGTACCATTTTTCCTGGATCATGGGAAACTTGCATGATCGTGGATATTTAAATCATGGTTTTGAAAAATTCTGCATACAAGCTTATAGTAAATTTGTTATTCTTTGAACATTTAATTTCGTGGTTCACCTGTACCCACGAAAGCCATGAAAATTGGTATCCAACTAATAATAATGAATCTACAGTATTGCCGTTGGTCATTATTACAACTAAATGACTTTTATAAAGACATACAAATGACATTAGTACTTTGATGTAACATTTAAATGCCATTCTATGTACAACAAATGCTTTAAATTTCATTATATTTTTCAGAAGAGAAATGTTATTAAATACCTTGAAGCAGAGCAGAGTATTAGATAACCTACCTTACTCTGATTATGCTTATGAATATGTAAGTAAATTGAATTTATACAAGCCGCTGTTGTAATTTCTTCTTTCAATAAAACCATATATATGATATATTGTGAGGAACAACCAACTGATTGAAATTATTTAGGTATATTTTTACTACAAAAGTAGCAAATTAACATCTAGGAAAAAGTTCTACTCACAAATTGAAGATTCGATATATATGTACAAGAATTATATACCTAATTGCTCAAGTAAAATGATATAGAATCATATTAATACAATTTTACAAAGTTATGAAATAAAAATAAACCCTTTGATTTATGGCAATTTGAAATAAAACAGAAGGAATCCATATAGTAATCATGAACTCATTTATATTTTATGATCAAATTACAATTTATTTTTCTTCTTTCAAAATCAGACATTGGAATTCAAATCTACTCAAATGCGCCAAAGGTTGAGGCACTTTACTCATACTGAATCTGCTGAGCCCTATTGATTTCAGAACATGTTCCTATAAACATCTTTACTTTTGAAGTAGCACTTGATAAATACATATGGCTTTGAAAAAACTAAACTGTTCTAATTAAATGTACTTTTGAATGTTATAAATAAAATATTCTATATTTTGTATCTTGTTAGGTGAATGGTGCTTGTTGTGAAAATGTGATAGGTTATATGCCGGTACCTGTTGGTGTAGCAGGACCTTTATTGTTGAATGGGAAACTTTTCCATGTTCCCATGGCAACAACAGAAGGCTGTCTAGTAGCAAGTACTAACAGAGGTTGTAAAGCTCTTGAGGTAATGTACAATGTTTTGTTTCAACTATAAGAACGTTAATTTACACAACAAAATATATTGTTTATGCCCCACCTACTATAGTAGAGGGGCATTATGTTTTCTGGTCTGCTTGCTTGTTTGTTCGTCCGTTCGTCCATCCGTCTGTCCCAATTTAGGTTAAAGTTTTTGATCAAGGTAGTTTTTGATAAAGCTGAAGTCCAATCAACTCGAAACTTAGTACACATGTTCCCTTTGATATGATCATTCTAATTTTAGTGCCAAATTAGAGTTTTTCACCCGATTACATGGTCCACTGAACATAGAAAATGATAGTGCAAGTGGGGCATCCGTGTACTATGGACACATTCTTGTTGTGCATGCAATCATGCATGTCATTAAGGTCAAACTGACACCCCAAAGTAATATTTTGTTTTAAATCTTAATCCATTTTGATTAAAGGTAAATAACCACTAATTTCGGGGCCCTGTCAGCAAAAAAATATAAGAAAGTAGTACATATATTCTTTATCAAAATAGTTTCTAGGCATATCTGTTACTTTGCAAATTACTGATGTATATGACAATAGGACAGTAACTGAATGCTAAAAAGATAATATGAGAAAAATGTTGTCAATAATGTTTCAATGCTATTTTAGTATAATAGCTGAACAATTACAAATGTTATATAAATTCTTTAAACAGGACTAAAACATATCGAACACCACAATTAACTATCGACCAATGAACATCTTACAATAAGCAAACATTATTTATTATGAAAGAAATGTGAGTCTGTAAAAATATAAATCATAGGCATTTCTTTTTAAATAATTATAAAAAGTATGATCTGAATGATTATTTAATTTTTTAGCAAAGTGGTGGAGTAACTAGTGTGGTTATAAATGATGGTATGACAAGGGCACCTGTTGTTAGATTTTCTTCTGCCAAGAGAGCTAGGTATTATGAATATGTTTCCATCATTGATTTGCTATTGATAATTATATGTACTAGGCTTAGAAACAGTTAGAAATATAAAATATGCTAATCATTGCATTGGTAAACTATTTTGTCATAAGTACAAACAAACTTTATCTCAGTAAAAAAGTATGGTTATTCCTTTCATGATGATTAACTTTTAAAACTATGCAGAAGATAGTGTTTAAGATGAACATTTTAAATAGGCCTATGAAGAAGAAGGCTTTACAGATATATGAACAAGGTATTCATTTGCAGGTTTATAAATACCACTGTACAAAGGTGTTAACATCACAGATAAGGTACAATATTTTATATATAATCTGAATCTGCATGTATATATATATATATAGCACAGATGTTTATAAACATAAAACAACTCCTCATATAAAATGATTGCACTTTGAAATTAATTTGTGGAAACATAAAGTGATTGTCAAGAGATACATTTTGAGTTGTCATATACAGTCGACTCTCGTTATGTCGAAGTCAGCCGGACCAGAGAAATATTTCGAGATACACGTAGTTCGACTCAAACGAATACCGGAAGTTCGACAATCTAAGGGACACAACTCTTGCTTAGCTTGGTAAAGCTAAAATAAATCCGGGTGAATATGACAAGGGGATCGATATTCTAGTATCAGATCGATGTATTTGTATGTCACAGTCTTTTATTATTATAATGACTGTTATTTTTACTTATTCAATTGTTTCAATTAAAAAAAAATCCTATGGCTTTTCCAAGAGAGTAATTTCCAATCGACAGTTTCGTAATTCAGGTCGCTAATAGCTGACAAAATTGTTTATTCTCGGATACAAGAGTTTTAAGAAAATTTTGATTTCTATTCATTTTGTTTTATCTCACTCTTTGTTTTCAAAAGAAAATATAATAAGATTAAAGACGCCGTTTGAGTAGTTTTTAGGTGATCATCAACGGAAGCCATAATCCTCACTTTATACACACCCAAGCTCATAAGTGTAAATCACAAATTAATTGTTTTGTAAACAATTAACATACTTTTTCATGAACATTAACAATTTATCACTAATTATTTATAAAAATTCTACAAAAGATAATCTTAGGAAAACACTCATGGAAATAGCATGTCATAAATCAATACAGTGGTCAGTGACCGGAAATTTAATTACACGTGTATTGTAAGATTAACTCTTCAATCCATTTAAATCCCGGAGGTCATGTTTTGACATATGTGTATTAGTTCGAGATAAAAAATGATTTTTGAATGCTTTTGTTAACCTTGGGACCGTAAATTTAGTTCGACTCAACCGAAATTTTGACTCATCCAATTTCGACTCATCAGGAGTCGAATTACATACTTTTGTATGGAATAAAGTTCGGGACCACGTGAAAACTTCGACTCATCCGAAATTTCGAGTCAACCGAGTTCGAGACAACGAGAGTTAACTGTACTTGAATTGTAATACATTATGTACTATATGTTTAACAAATGAAACTGGAGTTAAAAATATGGATTTTATTCTTTTAGTGAAGTGAAGAAATGGTTAGAAGATAAAGACAATCAAGATAAAGTTAAAGAAAGTTTTGATACGACTAGCAGGTATGTATTTAACATTTAAAAGTTATTATTTTAATGAAGGAAATCCTGAACATATGGAGAAAATTCACTAAAATAATCAGTTTTCCTCACTTTCTTTTGTCATGCTTGAAGATACTAATTTGAAAATAAGTATATAGTTTTATGATGATTTTGAGCAGAGTTATGGACCTTGGACTTAGAAAATTCATTTAAATAATCAGTTTTCAATACTTTTATTTGTCATGCTTGAAGATATTGACTTGATATTTGTTATATAGCTTACAACATGACAAGTTATAGATCAAGTTTAAAGTGTTCAAATACAATGATTTTTTAACTGGTAGGGGACTATATGTATTGCCATGCAATACTCACATAATGATTGTTTATATAACTGTTGTAACTATTTATGCTCATTGAAAATACAAGTGTGAAGTCCAAGCTGATTTTTTGCTATCTTTAAGAATGTAAGATTTGTTAGTCATATTCACATGATCATAATATTAGATGATTGTTTGTAAATTTTGTCTGCTTGTGTTATTTCAGGTTTGCCAGACTAACTAGTTTACATATTGTACAAGCAGGAAAACTTTTATACATCAGATTTATAGCTGTAACTGGTGATGCCATGGGTATGAATATGTTATCAAAGGTATGCTTTATTCACCCATAAGTAACTTCCAGAACAGACTCATTTTTCATTGAGTGAGGAAATTTATGACATTGATCATTTTACGATACAACTTTTTATGTGAACTTTGAAATAAGTGTTTATATTTTGTAATAAAAAAAGTTGGACTAAGAACTTTGATTGATTTATTGTTTGTCTCTATAACCACATGCAGCATTCTTGGGTACATTATGATGGGCAGTTCATTATTAGGTAATAAGCTCCAGATAACAACCTACAGCTGGAAACTGTCAATCCTACGCAAATAAGATCTGATTCGAACACGAATGCCTTGAACTGCATTCAAACTTTCAACATCAGTGTCAAAAGAATGGTGACCACAGTAAATGATCTACTTTGACCACTCAGACACAGAGGGTCTTATTGGTCAGAAGATGACCCCATGAATTATAAAAATTGATTTGTATTGCGATCATTATAACAGTAATGATTTGTTGCATAGGTGCATATTTTTGTAACATATAATAAATAAGTTACATTTTGAATTTCAGGGATCTGAGAAAGCCCTTGCAATGCTATCATTAGAGTTTGCAGATATGGAAATATTAAGTTTGAGTGGAAACTTCTGTACCGACAAAAAAGCTGCTGCTGTAAATTGGCAAGTGTGATATTTTTTTGACAAAATGATAAAAATAGCTATATTTATGATATAAAATGTAGTTAATCTCCATCTATTAGATTAATTATAACCCACGCAACGAAGTTGCAGAGGGTATAATGTTTTTGACCCGTCCGTCCGTCAGTCCGTCCGTCCCATCAGTCCGTCAGTCCTGTTTCTTGTCATCGCAACTCCTCTCAAACCACACAACAGAATTTCACGAAACCTTTTCAGATAATAAGGACATACTATGTAGTTGTGCATATAGACGGGAAATTGCGATTCAATTTTTTTTCTAGGAGTTACGCCCCTTTGAACTTATTTACTTTAATGTATTACTGCAACAGTTTGTCATCGCAACTCCTCTCAAACCACACAACAGAATTTCACGAAACCTTTTCAGATAATAAGGACATACTATGTAGTTGTGCATATCGACGGGAAATTGCGATTCAATTTTTTTTCTAGGAGTCACGCCCCTTTGAACTTATTTACTTTAATGTACTACTGCAACAGTTTATCATCGCAACTCCTCTCAAACCACACAACAGAATTTCACGAAACCTTTTCAGATAATAAGGACATACTATGTAGTTGTGCATATCGACGGGAAATTGCGATACAATTTTTTTTCTAGGAGTAACTCCCCTTTGAACTTATTTACTTTAATGTATTACTGCAACAGTTTGTCATCTCAACTCCTCTCAAACCACACAACAGAATTTCACGAAACCTTTTCAGATAATAAGGACATACTATGTAGTTGTGCATATCGACAGGAAATTGCGATACAATTTTTTTTCTAGGAGTTACGCCCCTTTGAACTTATTTACTTTAATGTATTACTGCAACAGTTTGTCATCGCAACTCCTCTCAAACCACACAACAGAATTTCACGAAACCTTTTCAGATAATAAGGACATACTATGTAGTTGTGCATATCGACGGGAAATTGCGATTCAATTTTTTTTCTAGGAGTTACGCCCCTTTGAACTTATTTACTTTAATGTATTACTGCAACAGTTTGTCATCGCAACTTCTCTCAAACCACACAACAGAATTTCATGAAACCTTTTCAGATAATAAGGACATACTATGTAGTTGTGCATATCTACGGGAAATTGTGATTCAATTTTTTTTCTAGGAGTTACGCCCCTTTGAACTTATTTACTTTAATGTATTACTGCAACAGTTTGTTATCGCAACTCCTCTCAAACCACACAACAGAATTTCACGAAACCTTTTCAGATAATAAGGACATACTATGTAGTTGTGCATATCGACAGGAAATTGCGATTCAATTTTTTTTCTAGGAGTTATGCCCCTTTGAACTTATTTACTTTAATGTACTACTGCAACAGTTTGTCATCGCAACTCCTCTCAAACCACACAACAGAATTTCATGAAACTTTGTAGATAATAAGGACATACTATGTAGATGTGCATATCAACAGGAAATTACGGTTCAATTTTTTTCTAGGAGTTATGCCCCTTTGAACTTATTTGCTTCAATGTACTTTTGCAAAAGTTTGTCATCTCAACTCCTCTGAAAACACACAACAGAATTTCATGAAATTTTGTAGATAATAAGGACATACTATGTATATTGACAGGAAATTATTATTCAATATTTTTTCTTATACTTATTTAATTTCTTTAATGACAATGTGGGGACGTGGGGTATGTGAGCGTGCTCACTAAGGTTCTTTAATTCAGTTCAATCAAATGCCTTTAAGTTATATCCTAAAGGTATTTATTGATAGTAGCATTGGGTTGCTTTTTTTTTGGCTTGAAAAGAACTTGGTTTTTTATCTTCTTAAAAAAAGATTAAATTTTTTTAAAATTTTAATATTGATTAAGCTTTGGCAGAAAATCAAATATTTCCAGGCTTTGATTTTTGTTCGATACTATTTTTATTGTCGTTAAGAGTCTCCATTATTCTTTTTCATTTAAAACCTTTTTTTCTTAGCATTTTAGTTTTTACTTATTGACTAGCAAATATCCATTGAATGTTATTATGGATTTTTTTCAATGAGATTTAAAAGATTAATGAACATTCAAGTAAAGGGTAGGTTTAAAATTGTCAATATATAAAAAAGAAGATGTGGTATGATTTCCAATGAGACAACTATCCACAAAAGACCAAAATGACACAGACATTAACAACTATAGGTCACCGTACGGCCTTCAACAATGAGCAAAGCCCATACCGCATAGTCAGCTATAAAAGGCCCCGATAAGACAATGTAAAACAATTCAAACGAGAAAACTAACGGCCTTATTTATGTAAAAAAATTAACGAAAAACAAATATGTAACACATAAACAAACGACAACCACTGAATTACAGGCTCCTGACTTGAAACAGGCACATACATAAATAATGTGGTGGGGTAAAACATGTTAGCAGGATCCCAACCCTCCCCCTAACCTGGGACAGTGGTATAACAGTACAACATAAGAACGAACTATAAAAATCAGTTGAAAAAGGCTTAACTCATCAGATGGACAAAAATACAAGTGGATGTGGCCCGGTACTTATACATTCGGACACAAAAAGACACAATGAACAGATCTGAGAGTTCTCGCAGTTATCTGACAGCTAGTTCAAAGCCACTAACAACTAATAAAAAAATCATGCATCTAAGACTAAACATCAAAGCTCATATAATTTAGGAGTTCTAGTAGAGACTGGTAAGATTTGCATGGGCAATATCCCTTGGACTAAAAAATGTAATTATCTTGAAACTGCTTGTAATATTGACCACTGGACATTAGAGGTCATTAATCAGTTAGTCATAAGAGCAAATTATATTCAAAATGTTAATAGTATGATATATCCTGCCCATTAAACTTTATTGTATTTTTCATTACAGGTTAGAAGGCAGAGGTAAATCAGTAGTCTGTGAGGCTGTTATACCTGCTCATATAGTGGAGAAATTACTGAAAACAACTGTACAAACATTAGTGGACTTAAATATAAGTAAAAACCTGGTTGGTTCAGCTATGGCAGGGAGCATAGGTGGATTTAATGCACATGCTGCTAATATTGTAACAGCCATCTTTATTGCTACAGGCCAGGTAAAAAAGTTATAGCTTTGTTAAAATTATACCTTTTAAATACTGACAAGAAGTTAAGAAAAGTGATATACATGTACTTATACCTACAGTGACTTGCATTAGCAAGAATAATAGAGGATCCTAATGGGGGTACCTTCGTGACGAATAACGGTAAAAATTCTTGCCAAATGACGTTAAATTTTTGGTGTATGACGATAAAATGTACACTTTCTTTTAGACAATAAAAATATCGACTGATTTTGACGAATCACGTTAATTTCTTTTCCAAAAATGACGGTAATGATAATTAATTAAAACCTCTGACAAATCATGATAAGGATATTTTGATGAATCAAGGTAAAATTTTAACCAATTTGACGCTAATGGTAGCCGAAAATGACTGTTTGATGCTGTTACTACCCTCATAATAATTATTTTGAGGACAATGTGTATAAGGTGAATGTTCATGGCTGCAATTTAAGAATATGTCAAATATAAAGAATACTCTACATTTACTATATAAGATTCCATAATCAATTAGATGGGAGGGTTAATAAGGCATTTCAAATTTTTTTTTAAACCATGAAGTTGGAAAAAATAATTTTTGGGACAGCTGATTTAAATAAAAGTGAGGCCCCTCATGGGGGGGTCCTAGTAATCACATAATCACCATTTTTTTGCCAATATAATCACATAATCATTAAATATTTGCTTATCTTTAGTAATCAAATAATCATAAACTAAAAATACAGTCCTAGGTAATCAAATAATCATGAAATATTTGGCTTAATAATCAAATAATCATTAAAAAACCGGCCAAGTAATCACATAATCAAAAACCCCATGAGGGCCCTCAAAAGTATAAGTATGAGAAATGACTTATTACAGTAATACATTTTCTTTTGATAGCATTTACAAAATTAATTTACGATTGCAGGACCCAGCACAGAATGTCACTAGTTCTAATTGTTTAACTCTGATGGAAGCTACAGGAGAAAACAACTGTGATCTTCTCATTAGTTGTACCATGCCATGTTTAGAGGTTGGAACAATAGGAGGAGGTACAGTGCTGCCACCTCAGTCAGCATGTTTAGAGGTCAGTTTAAAAAGTTGAAATCATATAAATGCAAACACACCCCTTTAAAGTCATATGAAGCCTCAAATTACAAAAAAATGATGCATATGTTTTTTATAACTAAATGGATAGTTATAAAACTTAATAAAACATTATAAAACTTATGTACATGTACCTTTTTCTGTAGAAAATTCTTTAATTTGTCCATATTTAGAAGAAGTTTACTTTATTTTAATTGCTTGCTTACAGGAAGCAATTTGCCGATATATTTTCTGTATGCAAAGTGACCTCAGCGTGACACTTCTCGTAAAAATCCAGTGGTTGCAATACGCATGGATCTATCCTTAAAATAAACTATTATCTGATTGTAGTTAGCTTTACTTCCCCTGTAACTTTATTGTATACCTGAAACAAAACCTTTTTTAGTGATAAAATTACTTAAAACTAAATGTCAAACTTTTTGAACAATTTTGAGTTCTATGAATGATATTTTAATGAATGAATTAAAAGTAGTTTATGATAATGTGCTTGTTTATAGATGTTGGGAGTGTGTGGGTCTTGTGCAGAGAATCCCGGTGAAAATGCCAAGCTATTAGCCAGTATTATTTGTGGAACAGTATTAGCTGGAGAATTATCTTTAATGTCAGCATTGGCTGCAGGCCATCTTGTCAGGAGTCATCTAAAACATAATAGGTAAAGTATTACACTTCAATGATATTCTCAAGTCAGCATTGGTTGTCAGAAATTGTGTCAGAAGTCATCTATAACATATAACAGATAACTATTTCACTTCTGACTATCTAAGTTAGAAGTCATCTAAAACATGTCAAGCAAAGTACCACACTTCAATGTAATGACTTAACAAATGTTGTTTATTTACTTTAAAAAAAAAAATCAATACAGGAACAATTGTTATGAATACATTGCTTGACAGTTATACACTATATCAGTGAAAATGCA
This sequence comes from Mytilus edulis, assembly GCF_963676685.1. Classification (NCBI taxonomy): domain Eukaryota; kingdom Metazoa; phylum Mollusca; class Bivalvia; order Mytilida; family Mytilidae; genus Mytilus; species Mytilus edulis. The sequence goes on along the minus strand of NC_092347.1, from coordinate 12,334,823 downwards.
AAAAAAATGCATTTATAAATGAAAGAGATATCAGGAAATATCACATATATCAAACATTAAAGCAGAAAAATGAACCAAACAAATAATCAAAAACAACTACACAGGAAAATAATCAAACACACAATGGTAACAATAAAAAAACAGCAAATGGCCGCATAGTCTGACTTAGTAAAGATAATATAGTATTGGGGTGAAACCTATTTAAAATGTGCATACATAACATCTCACCCAGTTCTTATTTTGACCACATATACTTGATATATGTCTCGAGTCAAAATACAAATTCACAATAATCAAACTGCAAAGTCAAGGTTCCATCAGGATAACCTTTAACTTGAAGATGAAAAAAATGTTTTTGTACACAATTAAAGTTTATGTACATGTAAAGTTTTAAAAGTATATATCAATTCATAATAAATACTAATTTTGAATTTCATTTTTCCAGATCAACAGTAAATGTCTTACCTAACCAGAGCTTGCCAAGTTCATCAGATATGTCTCAGTCACCACACCATTCCCATACAGACAGTTCTCATAAACTTTTAGGTTGTACAACAAATGCCATCAACAGTGATCATAGTATATCAACGTCAGTAGATAGTAACAATGCTCAAACCAAATCTAACCACTTCCTGTCACCTGCTTGTGATTCTCGTAGGAAATCATGTGATACAACGAAATCTGGAAAATCTAATGAAAACAGTAATGATGTGAAATTAGACAAAGATTGTTCAAATAAAAAGGATAAGATATCATGACAAAGCAGTTGATTAGGATATTCGTGTTATCATCTTAAGTGCTGTGGCATTATAGCATTGTGTATCAGTTTTAAAGGGATGAATGCATTTGATGTAAGAATGTGATGTTGGGATTTATAAAATAAACGCATGAGGTAACCTTGTGTCTATCATGATTATAAAGCCTTTTGATTATCAGCTCCAGCCCTATTGTCTCAAAATTGTCCATCACACATAGTTGATTTACCAACTTAATTGAATTTTTTTTAGCAATGGAAAACAGTTTAGACAAACTGTATCCCTGCCTGTAAAAAGAAAACGGAACAAGCATGGTGTATTGTGTCTAATATGACAATAATTGAATTTTTGTAAAAATTAGAGAACAGTTTTTCATTTCAAAATGACTTATTAGATACATTTTTAGAAGAGTAGGATTTTTCTTCTCTTTTTTAACCTCACATATTACATGTTTTATATTCATTAGTCTATAGAAGTAACATTTCCCCACAAAACATAACCTATCTTGTTAAATCAACTTATACGCTTTGCAACCCAGTTCTTTGAAACTCCAGATTGCACACATATTGAGATGTGCACTTTCTATTATTTAAATTCTCCCTCGCCCTGCTCGTCCGAATTGAAAGTATTTTATCTCTTAATTCAATAGGCTATAAACAAGACAAACACAGATATAGGATTAGTTGCTCGCAGTAACATATTATTTTCTCTTGCAATACAATACTTTATTTTACTGTATTGTACAGATTTCTTCGATTGAAACAACATATAAATACATGACATATAACATTGTTCCTCTTTCGCATCATTTCTTTTTCCTCGGCTAATATCTCCAAGTTCCAACGCCTGTACGTACAATAAACATAGCAGCAACTGCATATATACCAATGTGACCAACTTCAATTCGACGTAACTGTGAGGACCTTCGATACTAATACATTTAAATGCCAAACTTTATATAGTACCATTAAACCCCACCCGAAGAAACCGTCAAAACTTTCCTCGTGCCTTATGCACCTAACATTAAATTTATAAATAGTACATACTGTTGCAAAACCAGTATCAGAACTAGTTATACTAGTTCCCATCTATAAATAATTACTACAAATATCAATCGGGAAAAACACAATTTCAAGCAAAATAAAATACATAGAATTGAATGAGGATTTTTCCCCATTTTGAGCTTGCCTGAACTAAAAGATCCAAGTGAGCAATCGTCATACTCTAAACTTGAAAAAAAAACCTGAACATGTGGATACAATCCATGTTTAACTGTTCCTTGGTATAATATCTTGAGTTTTAATTGTATCAACAAACATAACTTCAGTGGTTAAAAATATTAGGTTTCAAGGAAACATTTTGCACTGCTAATCATTTTAAATAAAATATCTCAATAACAAAAGCAGTTACTGTAGAGCAAAATGACAACAATAAAAATGATAAGCAGTTCAGTGTCTCTTCCCTAAATGTTACAGATGAATTACACAACCAATTCAGGAGTTGGGACTCTAAAAATTCCTGTTTATCAAATTGTGCAGTTTTTGCTGTCATTATACGACCACAAAAAAAAAATTGCGTCGTATAATGGTATCATGTCGTCGTCGTCTGAAGACACATTAGTCTGAAATAAGCAATTTTGTAGTTTTCAAACAATAACTTGTGTTTAAGTGTATGTATCTCTCTGAAATTATACCACAAGTTTCCATACCATTATGGAATGGTTAGTAATGACTTTGTGGGGTTATGGCTCAAATTGTTTTGGAATTATGAGCTAAAAAAAGTGAAAAACTAGGTTTTTCTGGTCAATGGACAATTAGAACAATAGGGAGGTAATTCAAAAACATTTAACATACAATGTTGGGTATGTTCTGATTTACCTCCCTTACACTACTTGTAAATTATGTATAAAGAAATGTCAAGTTTTGGACTAATTCCAAAAAAAAAAAGAAGGGTGGTAGTAGTTGTCAAATTTTTCTTCAAATTTCTCAAATTTCAAATTTTTTTAAACTTTGAAGAAGAATTCTTTAATTGCACAATATTGTGCAATAGATTTGTAAGATCTTGACATTTGTTTTGTGTAAGAAACTCGTATAATGTCAAAAATTTGATCACAATCCAAATTCAGAGCTGTATCAAGCTTTAATGCTTTGTCAATACTTGCCCGAACTGTTCGGGGTTCGACATCTGCGGTCGTATAATGCTGTACCCTGCGGAGCAACTAGTTCTGTGTTATTTTGAAAACAATAAGAGCTAAGATTTTATTGTAAACTGCAAAAATGATCTGCATAACAAGATCTATCTAATCTGAAAAATTTACCACCTGAAAACAGGTGGTAAATTTTTCAGATTTTTGTTTTTGGAGATATTGGGAGTCAGAATTATTGATAAATACATTTTTCCAAATATAGTCCATCAGCTAGTTTTCAAAAGCGCTCTAGTTAAGGAGTTTGTGTTACACCCCAGGGTACTGCGATTTTTTTTGATAGAATTCAACTTCATTATCTTATTGATAAAATACCAGGTGTTAGACTAAAAAAAAATTGTCCAAGAGGTTTAAAAACGTCCCTTTCAATGGTCCCCTCATTTAGCTATCACGACTATTAATAAGTAATTTTTAATTAAAATTTTTAATATAAAGCGATTAAAAAAAATAAAGTATAGGTTTAAACAACTAAAACAGATATAAACTATCATATTTAATGTATCAATGAAGATTTTTGGTTTAAAAAAATGTTTATTTATATTACAAACAATCCGATTGTTTGGGTGAAAATTAAGGCATATTTTCTCATTTCATAAACAAATTCGTAATACAATTATCCGTTTTTGTTAATTAAACTTAAAAATTGACCAGTATGCAATGTTTAAACTATTTGCAGTATTTACATATCGTCTAAAATATGAATTATTCAATAAAACATATGTACGTGCAAATACTGGTGCCCACATAAGCAGTCTCAGATAATCACTTATTAATTTGCAACTGAAAACAAGCATTTAATTGTCGATTATGTTGTTTTTGTGTGACAAATTATTTTAAAAAGTAAATACTAGTATGTAACAAAATATTTATGAAAAAAATTACAAATTAAAGTTATTTTTTTGCGTTTTGAAAGGGTGTACTCTATTGAACTCAATAAAGGTGTGCTTGTTTACATTTCGTCTTTTAGCTATGTGGTGATTGAGTTAAGATTGTTAAGTCATTCAATCGACAAACATTGCTTTGAACGAAGGTCAAATAGTCAGTTGGCGAATTTGTTCAGACTTTTTACTTTCTTTGGCACAACATTATGTCGATTTGACATACCATCCTGGTTACTATTTATTTCAACGCTTTTCGTAATGTATACAATTTTAGTTTCTTGTGTACAATTTGGAAATTAGTATGGGGTTCATTATCACTGGACTAGTATATATTTGTTTAGGGGCCAGCTGATGGACGCCTCCGGTTGCGGGAATTTCTCGCTACATTGAAGACCTGTTGGTGACCCTCTGCTGTTGTTTTCTATTTGGTCGGGTTGTTGTCTCTTTGACACATTCCCCATTTCCATTCTCAATTTTATTGTTCCTCTTTTGATAGTGTTTTTTTTTTCTTTCATTTTTCTTTCCTTTTTACTATTGTTTTATAAATTTTGTACATATTGTCAAATCATTTTGTTACTTTCTTTGCATTCAGTTTTTTTTGCATATGACCGTCAAAACTTTTGCCGATACATGTCAGTCAATTTTTATTCATATGCAAAATATGCCAAATATCCATCCTGATGCGCATGAATATCTTTCATCTGGTTGTTTTTGTGTTCAGAGAAGCTCTCATGGATTTTCTAGATCTCCAGTTGACCAAACAATCGAGCAAACATTGAACAGAGATACAAAAACAAGAGGTGGCATGGTTGGTTTCAGTTTAAATAAAAGTTTTGTTAAATGTTGGTTGTTAAAAGTACATGAAAGAACTTCAATATCATCAAAGTGTCGAGATTTGGCAGGAATTGCTAACCCTGAAACATCCGCACAAAAAGAACTTGGAAAATACAAATGAAGCGAGAAGAAACTGACTATTAAAATTGGTTCAAACACTGTAAAGGTGGACAAATCCATTTGAAACATCTGAGCAGTTATTTGGCTTGTCCTCGGGTACTGTTGCATCTTCGGAATTAAGGTGCGACCTTCCAAACGCGTATGAAAAGGGAAAGTCGGCATCAGAAAATGTCATTATTGAACGGCTTATTCAAAAGTCAACCAATATTTCAAACCAATCAAAAGACAATCATTGCTTATATTTTCAACAAAGGAAATAAAAGGTTAACAGATAATGGCTGATAAGAACAACATCACATTGAAAGCATACACAAATCTTTTTGGTAGCCTGTTTGTCATGCATGGTCACTTGCAAACGTTGATGATACACCTGAAAAGACAAATAAATCTGTCCTAGGTGGTCTTTAAGAAAAGGACGTTGAACAAATGCAAGCCATTCCTGAGGAAAGCATGTGGATATTTGATGGTACGGCATTTATTCAATCCTTTACTAGGATACCAAGTACTTTTTCTGATTTGGCAATAGTTGTTTAATAAAACACCCTTTTAGTTTCAGAAAAAGCTCCCCGCATTGATTTTGTCACTGATCAGTATCGCACAATATCCATAAAAAAAATTAGAACGGCATCTCAGGTCCTTGGGAGGGCAAATCATTACGTCAATTTCTAGATCAACACAATCTTGTCCTCGGCAATTGAAGAAATTTTTGTCAGTTGCTAGAAACAAATTTGCTCTTGTTGAATTCTTTGAGTCGGAATGGAGTAAACAATCCTATAAATTTACACTTGAAGGTATTGATTTATTTGTATCATATGGAAGTATGTGCTACAAAATATATGTTGAAAATGAAATAGTGAGAAGAGTAGAATGCATTGAGCTTCTAAGCATACAGGAAGAAGCCAACACAAAGATGTTTCTTCATGCAAAACACGTAGCTGACAAAGGTTATGATTCCATTGGTATAAAATATTCTGACACTGATGTGGAAGTATTTGTCTGCTATTTTCAGAATTATATCAATTCTAATATTATTATTCCAAATGCAGATTAATAAATGTGCAATTAATGTGTGCAAAATTGGGGGAGAATGTGTGTAGATCACTGCCAGGATTTCACACCTCTACTGGTTTTGATTATTAAAGTAAGTGTTTTGTCTGATAAATGAAAAAGCAAAGCATTCGGCGTTTTGACACGTCATGTCTGTGGAGTTTTCAGAAAGTCTATCCTGTTTTGGTGAAACCTTTGAAGAAGAAGACGAAGAGTTGCCAAAACACGTAAGAGGTTTTTGTGTGTTATTATATATGAACAGAGAAATGTGAAATTAATAACATCGATGAATTAAGATTCAGATTTTTTTGCAATGCAAAAAACATTCATTGTCATCTACTGCCCCCAACAAAAGATGCAATGTTCAAAGCACATGAATCGAGACAACTTTCAGGCAAAGATTTTGAAATCTGCTCTTGAGCACAGAACTGTTCCGTCGCCAAACAACCATGGTTGGATTGTTAAGAACGATTTGATCAGTATCAATCGGTTGTACCAACCGCCAGCGTTAGATGCTTTATTAATTCTGATAAGCTGTTCATGTAAAGCTGGTTGTGCCAATAAAAGATGTTCATGTGTTCGACAAGGTTTATCCTGTACAGATGGCTGTAAATGTTCTAATGCTTGTAGCAATAAGGATTATCAAATCGTTGATATTGCTAATGATGACAACGAAGCCGATGGAGATGATGATGATGATAATTCGGTATAATGCAGGTGACGAAAATGATGATGATTCTATGGATTTTAATACCTCAAGTTCTTTGTGACCTTATGTGGTGATTCTGTTATTAAGAAAACTTTAATATAGATCTAGAAACCCTGACAGGTCTTTTTTTTTTAGTAATATGTGAGTTATTTCATGAATGTAAATACGTGACAGAATCGTGCATATCTTGTTGCTCAGGTTTGTGATTCTATTTCTTTCTTTCTTACCTTTGAATGTTTTTCAACAGCCTTGATGCTCTTTTTTTTATCAATGTAAATTAAACAATAATGTGTCCGGGGCATCCGCACATCATTTTCTAAGTTCAGTGGTCCGTGAAAATGGGTGGGAAATCTCTAATTTGGCATTAAAATTAGACAGATCATGTCATAGGGAATATGTGTACTAAGTTTCACGTTGATTGGACTTCAATTTCATCAAAAACTACGTCGGCCAAAAACTTTGACCTAGACCAAGAACTTTAACCTGAACTTGCGGCGGGAAAGACGGAAGAACGAACGAACGGACGCACAGACCAGAAAACATAATACCCATAAATGGGGCATACAAATATACCTTTATATCAACAACACTAGTACGTATGCTTTTTTTCATTCCAAATCATAAAATTTTGGAAATTACCCTCATCTTTTTAGCTCACCTGGCCCAAAGGGCCAAGTGAGCTTTTCCCATCACTTGGCGTCCGTCGTCCGTCGTCCGTCGTCTGTCGTCCGTCGTCTGTCGTCCGTCGTCGTCTGGCGTCGTTAACTTTTACAAAAATCTTCTCCTCTGAAACTACTGGGCCAAATTACACCAAACTTGGCCAAAATCATCATTGGGGTATCTAGTTTAAAAAATGTGTCCGGTGACCCGGCCAACCATCCAAGATGGCCGCCATGGCTAAAAATAGAACATAGGGGTAAAATGCAGTTTTTGGCTTATAACTCAAAAACCAAAGCATTTAGAGCAAATCTGACATGGGGGTAAACTTGTGTAACAGGTCAAGATCTATCTGCCCTGAAATTTTCAGATGAATCGGATAACCCGTTGTTGGGTTGCTGCCCCTGAATTAGTAATTTTAAGGAAATTTTGCTGTTTTTGGTTATTATCTTGAATATTATTATAGATAGAGATAAACAGTAAACAGCAATAATGTTCAGCAAAGTAAGATTTACAAATAAGTCAACATGACCGAAATGATCAGTTGACCCCTTTAGGAGTTATTGCCCTTTATAGTCAATTTTTAACCATTTTTCGTAAATCTTAATAATCTTTTACAAAAATCTTCTCCTCTGAAACTACTGGGCCAAATTTATCCAAACTTGGCCACAATTATCTTTGGGGTATCTAGTTTAAAAAATGTGTCCGGTGACCCGGCCAACCAACCAAGATGGCCGCCACGGCTAAAAATAGAACATAGGGGTAAAATGCAGTTTTTGGCTTATAACTTAAAAACCAAAGCATTTAGAGCAAATCTGACATTGGTAAAATTGTTTATCAGGTCAAGATCTATCTACCCTGAAATTTTCAGATGAATCTGACAACCTGTTGTTGGGTTGCTGCCCCTGAATTGGTAATTTTAAGGAAATTTTGCTGTTTTTGGTTATTATCTTGTATATTATTATAGATAGAGATAAACTGTAAACAGCCATTATGTTCAGCAAAGTAAGATTTACAAATAAGTCAACATGACCGAAATGGTCAGTTGACCCCTTTAGGAGTTATTGCCCTTTATAGTCATTTTTTAACCATTTTTCGTAAATCTTAGTAATCTTTTACAAAAATCTTCTCCTCTGAAACTACTGGGCCAAATTAATCCAAACTTATTCACAATCATCTTTGGGGTATCTAGTTTAAAAAATGTGTCTGATGACCCAGCCATCCAACCAAGATGGCCGCCATGGCTAAAAATAGAACATAGGGGTAAAATGCAGTTTTTGGCTTATAACTCGAAAACCAAAGCGTTTAGAGCAAATCTGACAGGTGCTAAATTGTTTATCAGGTCAAGATCTATCTGCCCTGAAATTTTCAGATAAATCGGACAACCAGTTGTTGGGTTCCTGCCCCTGAATTGGTCATTTTAAGGAAATTTTACTGTTTTTGGTTATTATCTTGAAAATTATTATAGATAAAAATAAACTGTAAACAGCAATAATGTTCAGCAAAGTAAGATTTACAAATAAGTCAACATGACCGAAATGGTCAGTTGACCCATATAGGAGTTATTGCCCTTTATAGTCAATTTTTAACCATTTTTCGTAAATCTTAGTAATCTTTTACAAAAATCTTCTCCTCTGAAACTACTGGGCCAAATTAATCCAAACTTATCCACAATCATCTTTGGGGTATCTAGTTTAAAAAATGTGTCCGATGACCCGGCCATCCAACCAAGATGGCCGCCATGGCTAAAAATAGAACATAGGGGTAAAATGCAGTTTTTGGCTTATAACTCAAAAACCAAAGCGTTTAGAGCAAATCTGACATGGGGGTTAATTTGTTTATCAGGTCAAGATCTATCTGCCCCAAAATTTTCAGATGAATCTGACAACCCGTTGTTGGGTTGCTGCCCCTAAATTGGTAATTTTAAGGAAATTTTGCTGTTTTTGGTTATTGTCTTGAATATTATTATAGATAGAGATAAACTGTAAACAGCAATAATGTTCAGCAAAGTAAGATTTACAAATAAGTCAACATGACCGAAATGGTCAATTGACCCCCTAAGGAGTTATTGTCCTTTATAGTCAATTTTCAACAATTTTTATAAAATTTGTAAATTTTTACTAACATTTTCCACTGAAACTACTGGGCAAAGTTCATTATAGATAGAGATAATTGTAAGCAGCAAGGATGTTCAGTAAAGTAAGATGTACAAACACATCACCATCACCAAAATACAATTTTGTCATGAATCCGTCTGCTTCCTTTGTTTAATAGTCACATAGACCAAGGTGAGCGACACAGGCTCTTTAGAGCCTCTAGTTTTTCTTGGTCCTCTACGATTTAAACATTAAATAAAAATCAACCTCCGTTTTAATAAGATATGATTTGTTCAATTTAAAAAAATAGTACCGAATACTAGATATGCTCTTAAATAAGTCCCCTTTTAACCCCTTTTTGAAACTTTTTCAAAAGTATAACACCTCTTAAAATATTTTTCAGACATTACTCCTTAGAATTATACCAAAAAATTGCGGTACCCTGGGTGTAACACAGAACTGAAATTTTACCCTACCAGCTGATGGACTAATAAGCTTTAAAATGGCTCATGTCACACCCTCTATCCTGATCTTTCAGGATAGAGTTTTTTTTTTATACAACTGCAAAAATAAAAATAAATTTGGTTGTATATTGATATCACGTTGTCGTCGGCCGAAGACAGATGATTTCCGGATAATAACTTTAGAATGAATGAATGAATGAAAATCAATCAAATTTTTAACACAAGGTGCATACCATTAAAGGAAGGTTGTGATTGATTTTGGAGGTTTCGGTCCAAACAGTTTAGGAATTAAGGACCAACAGGGGCCAAAATTAAACTTTGTTTGATTTCATCAAAAATTGAATTATTGGGTTTCTTTAAATTTGATATGCCAAATCTAACCGTGTATTTAGATTCTTAATTTTTGGTCCTGTTTTCAAATTGGTCTACATTAAGGTCCAAAGAGTCCAAAATTAAACTTAGTTTGATTTACACAAAAATGGAATTCTTGGGGTTCTTTCACGATATGCTGAATCTGAACATGTACTTAGATTTTTATTATGGGCCCAGTTTTCAAGTTGGTCGAAATCGGGGTCCAAAATTAAACTTTGTTTGATTTCAACTAAAAATGAATATATGGGGTTCTTTGATATGCTGAATCTAACCATGTATTTAGATTTTTTATATTTGGGCCATGTTATCAAATTGTTCCACATTGAGGTCTAAAGGGTCCAACATTGAAATTATTTGATTTCATCAAAAATTGAATTCTTGGGTTCTTTGATATGCTGAACCTAACCATGTATTTAGATTTCGGGTATTGGACCATAAAAGGTAAATGTCCAAGTTAAAATTTTCAATTTCTTGGACCAAATTCATTCTGTGTCAGAAACCTTTTTTTTTTTATCAAACCTCGCCCTGTGAAGCATTTTATTTGGTTAGATAACACCTTAAATAAGTAACACTAAGTTAATATAAGTTGAAATATAAAAAAAGTATTTTCAACTAAAATATAAAAAGCAAAAATAAAAAAGGGGGGTCCACTCCACAAACGCCTATGGTTTTATATATATTTTTTAAATCCGTTGTTATGATCACACATATAACCTGTGGTGCTCAAGAAAGTGGAGGGATATAATAAAAAAGAAAAGAAGAAAAAAAAGAAAAATCCGTTTGGATGTGCTCCTCATTAGCAGGAGGAAGATACAGAAAAGAAGAAGAAGGTTCCCTGTTGACACTGACGTATTTTATGTACAGAATACTAATCATAAAACCAGTAGACAACCTTGTTCTAAATTTCGACTTGTTGTGCAAGACAATTTCGTCATAGTTCTTTATTTAGTTTATCTGGCCGAATTTTACCTATTTAAAAGCAAATCAACAAACTTTATCACCAGTTGAGTGGAGGGCGTCTCTGGTGAGCCTTCGTTTATATAGAATAATTAGGAACAGTTCAATAATTTGAAAGTTTTAGTTTCAGACTATAACTTCGTCTTTGATTTATCAGTGAAAGTGTTTCCTACGAACTACTGCAGTCAAATTTGCTTTCAGTCACATAACAAGACAAAACTGTTTTCTGTTGTTCGTCTTCTTGTTGAGTCTAACACAGATTTAAAGGTGTCTGAGAAGACAGCTAAACTTTCAAACAGTAGTTCTCATAGTATGCAAAAGTCCTCTAAAGTTATTTGTCAGTTTTACAAAAAGTCTAGAGGTTGCAAGTTTGGGACTAGTTGTAGATTTTTGCACAGTTTTTCACCAGATATTACTCAAGGAAATCACAACAATGATGGAAATCTAAGCAGTGAAATTGTAGATTCGTCTCCAACTTTAAGTTCTACCATTTCTCAAGATTTTATCCAACCAACAGAACAAAATGATTCAGTAAAGAAGGAGGTAACTCTTAATCAGAAAGACCACACTGACAAACCATTAAAGGTCTGTCACTATTTCTATCAATATGGAAATTGTAAATTTGGAACAAAGTGCAGGTTTGAACACCCAGATGGAGGTCAACAGGTTAAACCAGTGCCTCGTGTGCAGGTGGAAGAGGGCAGAACCAAACCACACGGTGCTGCTGCATCTAACGGAAAACAAGAGAGATCTAAATCTAATGCTCCAGATGTGAAACCAAAAAGAAGGAGAAAACCTATCTGCCAATACTACAAAGCTGGTAGTTGTAAGAAAGGAGAAGATTGCAGATACAGACATGTAGACAAGGAAGATGCTATTTTGAAGGACATTGTCAAACAAAACACTAAAACAAGCACAGCTTCTATACCAGAAAACGTTCCAGATGTTGACAATAATTCAAAAAGTTCAGAGAAAATCATATTGAAGCCAACCGTTTCCATTCCAGCTGGAAATGTTATTAGAGAATTGATAAGAGAATCTGCTTCTGATGAGGAAGTCGATCAGCTTAGATGTATTGAATTACAACAATTGAAGAAAAGGTTCCCGAAAGAGAAATTGACAGTTTTGCCAAAGGTTGATGACAAAGATGTATTTCAGCTTAATTTTTCATCCAGTGATCCTGATTGGGTAAGGCTATTTATAAAAGATGAGTTTATGGTTAAATTGGGATGGGTTGTCTGTTGTACAATGTAAATGTAAGACAACAACAGCAGCAAAACTACTGCAATTTAAATCGATTTAAATAAACTGTTTAAAAAATGCATATATTTGAAATTTATAAAAAAATCTATATGTTTGATTATGATACATTTACATATATGCATGTACATGATGTATGTACATTGTAACAGTTTCTGTACATTAAACAAAAAAAAAACTTTTAAAAAATCAGAGTTTTCAAATGCTAATTAAAATGTTAATGTGGCATGCAATTTTAGTAGGGTGACAAAATATATATTATCTTATCTGTTTTATGTCTGCCTATCTTATCTGTTTTATATATATTTACATTCTCTTATCTGTTTTCAGCCCTATGATGTAAAATTGTTTGAACTGGAGATTGCATTTCCTGTGAAATACCCATTAAAGGTAAATTAGGCTAAAATTATATTTTTATATACATGTACCTGTTTATTGTATTTATTTGCGTTAGCTTATTGCATATGATTTAAGCTTTATGCCTAATTTTACTTATTGCCGCTAACATATATACATGTATATGTGCATGATTTGTACATGAACATGTGCAGTAAGTTCAAAAAAATACATGAAATATATATATATCAGTGTAAAGATCCTTAGTGAGAATTATCTTATATCATTCACACTTTAAACTTCTATGATACATAAATACCCTTGTAAACGTGGACAGAAGAAAATTGATTGACAATAAGTAGAAAGATTTTTCTTCGGTAATATAATGATGTGTTTTAGATAAACAAATATGTTAATGTATCTTTCAATAAAAAAAAACAAGCATTTGTTTTGTTTTTTCAATATTCATTGAATAGTATACATTACATGGTATAGTCTTCTATCTGTATAAGTAATAATTGTGATTTAAGCATTAAACATATGTTAAAGTAATAGTAGATCTGTTAAATATAAAGTTTATACCATGAGTATATATACATCACTGATCTTTTTAGATGATGGAAATTTGTTTGCCACAAGAACAGAATTTACCTGAAACTGTAAGAAGGTAAGTGTTCTTCAAAGTAATACTTATCATGCTTATAATGATAGTTCAGACTTAATTACTCACTACATAATAAAGTACAAAAAAAACACTTTGTAAATTAAGTGGCATGGTATCAATACTTCCCACTGAACAAGCAAGATTCAAATTTATATTGCATGATTTAATGGAATCATATAAATGATTCCTGTACAATTAATACACTGATTTATAGAAATTCATGTAGCACTGGTGAGTCAATGGAGTTAAAATATAGAAACATTTATAAGAAGTTTAAACAGTGTGCATGGTGTATGAGAAGCAAAGATACAGGATCTATATTTTCATTTAGAGGGATTTTAACTGAATCAATATTGTGTTCTGTATGCATTGCTTGCTTAAATACATATGACTGAAATAAAAAGACTGAAAATCTAGTTGGGGTTAACTAGTACATTTACTAAACACTATTTACAATGCTTAATGATACATGGCAACATATGCAAGTTTTGAATATTTTTTATCAAGCACTAATCATGATAGAATGATAATCATGTTTATGTCCTTCAGATATGTGGAGGTGTCAATTCAAGAATGGATAGAAGAGAAAGATAAGCAGAATATAAAGAGAGGAGTTATTAATATGGTGTTTAGACCTTTCTTAAAATGGTTTGATCGTAGTTTGGAGGATATGGTTACAGAAGGTTTGAAACAGGTATAAAATACAATAAATTACATTAAATTATGTGTAAACATGTTGAGAAGAAAATCTGTGGTGACAAAATTTATGCATGTTCATACACAGGTCATATAAAGGTCTTGACACAAAAAGTTAGTTTTGGGGTAAACATCAGTGTGACACCCATCCAGTGGCGGATATAGAAATTTTCATAAGTGGGGGCCCACTGGCTGCATAAGAGGGGGGCCGCTCTCGTCAAGCTTCAGTGACCCCCCTAAATCTGCCTCTGCGGTCCTTAAATAACATTCTGTTTAAATTTATCATTAAGAGGTTAACATGGCTAACAAATGACATTCATTGATAAATAAGCTCCAAAATTTATATTGATGTTTTTATACGACCGCAAAATTTGAAAAATTTTTCGTCGTATATTGCTATCACGTTGGCGTCGGCGTCGTCGTCGTCGTCGTCGTCGTCGTCGTCGTCCGGCGTCCGAATACTTTTAGTTTTCGCACTCTAACTTTAGTAAAAGTGAATGGAAATCTATGAAATTTTAACACAAGGTTTATGACCACAAAAGGAAGGTTGGTATTGATTTTGGGAGTTTTGGTCCCAACATTTTAGGAATTAGGGGCCAAAAAGGGCCCAAATAAGCATTTTCTTGGTTTTCCACTATAACTTTAGTTTAAGTTAATAGAAATCTATGAAATTTTGACACAAGGTTTATGACCACAAAAGAACGATTGGGATTGATTTTGGGAGTTTAGGTTTCAACAGTTTAGGAATTAGGGGCCAAAAAAGGGCCCAAATAAGCATTATTCTTGGTTTTCGCACAATAACTTTAGTTTAAGTAAATAGAAATCAATCAAATTTAAACACAATGTTAATGACTACAAAAGGAAGGTTGGTATTGATTTTGGGAGTTTAGGTCCCAACAGTTTAGGAATTAGGGGCCAAAAAGGGACCCAAATAAGCATTTTTCTTGGTTTTCGCACCATAACGTTAGTATAAGTAAATAGAAATCTATGAAATTTAAACACAAGGTTTATGACCATAAAAGGAAGGTTGGTATTGATTTTGGGAGTTTTGGTCCCAACAGAATAAGGGGCCCAAAGGGTCCAAAATTAAACTTTGTTTGATTTCATCAAAATTGAATAATTGGGGTTCTTTGATATGCCGAATCTAACTGTCATGACTGTGTATGTAGATTCTTAACTTTTGGTCCCGTTTTCAAATTGGTCTACATTAAGGTCCAAAGGGTCCAAAATTAAACTTAGTTTGATTTTGACAAAAAATGAATCAGTTAGGTTCTTTGATATGCTGAATCTAAAAATGTACTTAGATTCTTGATTATTGGCCCAGTTTTCAAGTTGGTCCAAATCGGGGTCCAAAATTAAACTTTGTTTGATTTCATCAAAAATTGAATAAATGGGGTTCTTTGATATACCAAATCTAACTGTGTATGTAGATTCTTCATTTTTGGTCCTGTTTTCAAATTGGTCTACACTAAAGTCCAAAGGGTCCAAAATTAAACTTAGTCTGATTTCAACAAAAATTGAAATCTTGGGGTTCTTTGATATGCTGAATCCAAAAATGTACTAAGATTTTTTATTATGGGCCCAGTTTTCAAGTTGGTCCAAATCAGGATCTAAAATTATTATATTAAGTATTGTGCAATAGCAAGTCTTTTCAATTGCACAGTATTGCGCAATGGCAAGAAATATCTAATTGCACAATATTGTGAAATAGCAAATTTTTTTTTAATTAGAGTTATCTTTCTTTGTCCAGAATAGTAAGCAAGAAATATCTAATTGCAAAATATTGTGCAATAGCAAGATTTTTTTTTAATTGGAGTTATCTTTCTTTGTCCAGAATCAACTTAAATCTTTGTTATATACAATATACAATGTATATTCACTTTTTACTACCAACTAATAAATTAAAATAATCTTTACCATTCAGTGATAACAAGCAGTTTTTTTACATCTTATTTCCTTATCTTATCTAAAATGTTTTTAGATAATGTATGTTGGACATTTGCCAGACATGACTATGATGTCATTTTCTATTTTTATTTGCCAATAACTTTATGTAAATAACTTCATTGGAAATTTGCCAATATAAAATGTTGCTGATGAAGTTTTTTTTATTGTTTAATACAATAAACAATGTATATTCACTTTTACTACCAACCAATCTTTACCATTCAGTGATAACAAGCACTTTACTTTACATTTTAATATTTTATGATGTATTTAAAAGAGTAGTTATTGTTGCAAACTCCATTAGAAATTTGAATTGATATCAGTTTTGGAAAAAGGGAAACGGGGATGTGAAAAAAGGGGGGGGGTAAATTTTTCTCATTTCAGATTTCATAAATAAAAAGAAAATTTCTTCAAACATTTTTTTGGGAGGATTAATATTCAACAGCATGGTGAATTGCTAAAAGGCAAAAACAAACTTTTAAGTTCATTAGACCACATTCATTCTGTGTCAGAAACCTATGCTGTGTCAACTATTTAATTTTAGATTTAAAAAGTTTGAAGAAGAAATCTTTAATTGTAAAATTTGTAAAATCTTGACATTTGTTTTGTGTAAGAAAACACCATGTAATGTAAAAAATTTGATCACAATCCAAATTCAGAGCTGTATCACGCTAGAATGTTTTGTCCATACTTGCCCCAACTGTTCAGGGTTCGACCTCTGCGGTCGTATAAAGCTGCGCCCTGCGGAGCACCTGGTTGTTTGTTGTGAAAGCCTGCAAAAAAAAAGTAATGTAAAGAAATTCCTTATCCTTTTCTGTTTGTTTGTCAAGTGAACTAATAAGCCTTGTTTATCATTAGATTTTAGTGGTAGTATTCTTAAATAGAGTTTGATATATTCATTCCTTCATTTTATTTGCTCTATTCTGTACTGTCTTATGAAAAATGTAAACAGAAATATATCAAAGCAAGGCTACTGTCTTTTGTATTTTAAGTTTAAATTTTTTAACACAATTTGCTCACTTTTAGTTTATAACAAACTTTGTAAAGTCCACACACTTCTGCCCTTGATATAATACAGGTTTTCTTAATTTTCATTAAATTATCTTTTCGTCATCTAGTATCAAAGAGAAATTATGGCAAAAGCTGCAGGAATGGAGTTCATTCCAGCTAGTCAGCTCAAAAAAGAAGCTGTTAGTTCCTCAGCAGATGACAGCAGTGATGAAACAGGAAGTGACACAGAGGAGAGAGAATTTACTGTTTATAAAAAGAAAGATGTAGAAGAAATTTACACAGGACCTACTGAAACCTTCAGCAGTGGTGATGAATATGAATATGCAGAAGGTAGATCTTTATACAAAATATACTTAACAGCCGTTTTAATCATTTAATTTTCAAATGTGCTTAATTAGTTCTACTTGAATGATTTAAAATAAGTAAGAATTCTTTTTAAAGAAAACATGTTTTATGTTCAACTTACAAAAATTATTGTTGTTTATGACTTTTAACATAAAAATTTCAACAGAACTATAAGAAAGATGATGTTTCACTTTCAAAAGCTATTTTCTATCCTTTCAATGTTATATTTCAACTTAACAAAGTTGTACTCCGTATCAAAACTATTTTTAACCCTCTTAATTATTTTATAGAACCGAACAGTAAGAAAGACTTAGATGTTACAGAAACTGAAGTGAGAGGTACAGAAGTCAGACTAAGAAATCTTCAATTGAGGGATTCTGCATCCACCTTGGTTTTCCTCCAGATAAAGATTATCATTCAGTGTACTAGATGTCACAATCGTTTGGATGTGAAGACTCCTCCAAACCAGGTCAATGCTGTTCCCTGTCAGAAATGTAACCAGTCACAGTTGGTTAACTTTCGACCATCCATGGCTCATCAATACTCTTCTGTCATTGGTTATTTAGATGTAGAAGGATGTACTGCTTTTGATCTGGTAATGCAAGATTGTCAGTTCAAATTAGGGTGCATGAGATGTTCAAAGGAAACAACAGTTCAGGTAAACATATTCATCAATCATGGACTTTTGACGAGGTCAATATGTCATATATGGACCTGTTCAGAATATATCATGTATATTGACAAAGGAAAAATCTGAGATTCAATAAAATCTTAACAGGTCCATATAAAACCTATTGACTTAAGTGAAAGTCCTTAATGTATATATCAAATATGTAAAAAAAAATTGCAAGTTTGAAAATGGTGTTGACTTTATGTTACTATTTTTGGAAATGATATTGACTCAATGCTACTATTTGTGGGATGCATCATGTTCACAAGTACTTCACATCTTGGTCATCTGAATATTATTTTAAACTAACAGAAGAAAATTGAAAATTAAAATAACATTATTTTTCTATACACTCTTAATAAACAGAAATTAAAATGCTTTTTATATAATTTATATTCCACAAACATTCAATATTTAGGTAAAATCAGGTAGTCTGTGATATTTAAAATAAAAAAAGGAAAGAAATATTAACAGAAGAAAGTTAATGGTGTAAGTCATAAAACATTTGATATTGCCGAGCTCCCTGAAATTTTCTTTTACTCCCTTACAGTTTTATTTTACTTAAATGCATATTTATTACAGGGTTTGCCTCCAGAACAACTGAAGGATGTATCATGTTATACTTGCTATCAAAAGATGAAAGTAGCAGCTGATTCAGTCCGGTTTACGGAACTCCAACCATCTTTTCTTAACCAAGGTGAGTGCTCATTAAGACACTAAATTCTCTAAGTTTATCGTCCTCAGCATTTCTTGGAATCATTTTTTCTCATATACTTTTGACCAGTTTGAAATTTTTTACCAGAGTTATGGAACTTTGACCATTTGTTGTAACAATAACAACTTGTGAGTTCAGCTTGGCTAAGACTTAGACTATTTGATAGTAAACTTTCATATTTTGTAGGGTTGTTTGTCATTGTGGGTAGTTGACCTTATTTTGTTAACTTTGTAAATGTATTGATTCGGTTCATTTATTCCAGTTCTAGAAACCAACTAAGAGACAATAATATCCCATTAAAATAGACATTTCGATAGAATGCATTTGTACAATATTTTACAGATTATTTTAAACACATAGATTTTTTATCTGTTTTGAATTACAGATGGTGCAGTGAATATTACTGTAATGAAAATAAAAAAGATTCCAAAAGATCCCAGAATCATTCTTGGCAACCAACTTCCGGATAATGGAATTTGTAGACATTACAAAAAGAGTTTTAGATGGTTTAGGTAAGATTTACTCAGTTATTTACTAGGAAAAGTAGGCCAATGCAAAGTTAAGGCTAGTGTAAAAATAGATGATACTTTAATAGAGTGTAACAAGAATTATTAAAATTGTTTGACAGTAAAAACGACCCAATCAACCCTTGACTATCGAAACCATATATTGTCAAAGTAAAAAACACAATAAAAGCCCTATCTTTAGCAGGTTTTTTTTTTCAATTAAGAATAGATACTATGATAAAAACTTTAATTGGAGCTTTTAGATTTATGTTGCTTATGAAGAAGTCAATCCAAAGCTGTAGCACTGTAACACGTTTGAATCCACCAATGTTTTAACCACATAACCTGTGAAAATTGTTACTTTATAAATTACAGAATAATATATGTAGGGTTTGCTATTTACTCCTCATTATGCTGTTCAAATTATGAAACTTTTTCAAGATTTTTGACCTATATTTTGTTAATTCTGAAATTATTGCATGCATTTATAATTAGATTACAACTTGACAGACCAAAATATAAGAATAATTATTGCGATTTCTGGAAAATCTGGAAAATCTACATACAAATATAAGTGGCAGATTTCACAAATCAAGTTTTTATTGCATTACACATGTGCGTCCAGTCACCTTATTTGCAATTATAAAAACTTGGCAATAATTTCTGAATTTACAGTTGTAATAAATATACATTGTATTCAAGAGCTTTTACCATTATTTACATATCAATTTTCTTTATTTCCCTTCCTATTTATCATAAGAATATTTTGTAAAGTTTGAATCTACAATGAATGAAAACTCACAATAAATATGCCTGTGTATATTTAACAATGTTTAATGCCCATGATGGGATACTTTGGCACATGGCTAGCTTGATAGATCTAATAAGTAAACTGTATACTTTACAGATTTCCATGTTGTGGGAAATGTTACCCATGTGACGTTTGTCATGACGACGCTGAAGATCATCTAATGACTATAGCTAACAGAATGATATGCGGCCATTGCTGTAAAGAACAGGTAATGAACAGAAACTTTGTGGGAATATTATACCTTTTAACGATCTGTTGAAAAATAACAGTTTTTAATTAGACCTATTTCAACCTTACTTGAGATTCAGATGTTTTACAGTACAATGTATTAAATTTATTTTTTGTTTAAATATTAGCTGTCACTTGTTTTCACTACAGTTATTTTGATAGTGAAAATGAAGAAATATTATATCAAAGGTAGATTTAGAGGGGGGACAGGGTTGATTATATGGGGAATCAATGAAGCAAGTCGGGAGAGGGTCCCCTTTTAGGCAGTCAGTGGAATTTTTATAAAGATGAACATTTCTGGATCTGCCACTGAATGTCAAGGTATCAAAACCTTTTTAAAGGCTTGAAGGTTGTTACATCAATAAGAAATTAATTCAATTTGCTATTTCCTTCTTACTACCATAAGTGTGTTTTAACTTATTATGTACTTAAATTTTCAGCCTTTTGCATTGGAAAAACCATGTAATGCCTGCCATCAATTGATGACAAAAAGTCGCTCAGCATTCTGGGAAGGGGGCAAAGGTTGCAGAGACAAAACTAAAATGAACAGGTTAGTATTAAACAAATTAATAATTATTACAATTGGTTTACTGTGGATTCATTTATTTTCATGGATACTAACTTTCGAGGATTGATGGAATCTTGCATATTCGTGGATATGGCAAAGTCTGCATATATTTCTTTAGAAAAATTGTATTTCGTTGAACATTTTAATTTTTGGTTCCAAAGAAATCCATGAAAATTTGAATTTAATGAATGTTAATGAAATCACAGTACTCCTTCTTAAATAGCAATAAAGGCATTAGAACAAAGCCTGATTCATTAAAAAAAACCAACTCTAATCCTCATACATCTATCTTCAAATACTAACTGTTTGATTTGTTAGCATAACAACTACACAAAAAATTATTTATTTTGACAATAAATTCACATAATTATCTTCATAATTTTGATGCTGGTTGGGATTCTAAAAAATATTTAAATTAAGAATTCTATGATTAAATTGTTAATTGAACTTTCTATAGCAATTGTAATTGTGTGTTAATTTTGCTTTAATCTATCTTTTTTTAGAGATGATGCAAGAAAATATGCCAACACAAATAAGACTATCTCAAGGAAAGCTCAAGAAAAAGCAAAACCAACTAAAAAGAAGGACAGCAAATAAAGTTTTTATGTTGTTGTGAACAGTTTTGCTTACAGTTTATTTTATTATATTCCATAGTGTGTTTTATATTATACAATTGTATCAAAATGTTCTGCACAGATTTGACATTCAATTATGTAGAGGCTTTAATTTATACCATGAATTCGTTTTATTTTATCATAACCATGAATCTTTTTAAATGAAAAGTAATAAGCAGAAAAATTTATAATAATTAGTTATGGATACTACAATTTGCTAAATAGTTTTTGAGTGTTCTTTTATATCAATGTCTATATAAATGTTTAAATAAAATAATATTTTCAGCATTTTTTAGGTAAAAGTACCTGACATACAAAAGTAACCTTCCCTTTATTAGTAATTTTATAGAATTAAAAGTATGATATAAGCCTTTAAATTGTTAAATTGTGGTTGTTTTAATAAAAAAAAACACAGGACTTTTAATTTCTGTAGATATATCAGACACTAACATCTGGAAAACATTTACTAAATATTTTTAAAGAGTTGGCTTTTTTGTCTACGTTTGAATCGAAAATTATTTAAATATAATGAAAATTAATTGTAACTTGAATTTCTGTAGTAATACTTATGTATTGCTAGAATTGAGGAAAAATTAAACATTTTTCTTCTTTACAGAGGTCAAGTTTGAATAAAAAAAATTCTCCTATTTGTTTTTTTCCCTAAATTGGATCTTTAATTTTAAGTTACTGGTGTCAATTCTATTTTTAGATTTAACTTTTTCATGGTAGAACTTCAGTTTTGTTGAAAAGTAAAAGGTTGATGTCAAAACCTTTTGGAATGCCAATTTTCTGCCTTGATTTATAAGTATTTTTATTTTGATACATATATGTTATTGTATATATGCAAAAAAATAAGTTTTATCTAATAAAAATATTGAAATGGTGTTTTTTTTGTTGCACATAAAACAAATTATTGTTGATACAGCTAAAGAGATGTGTTCAGGTTAAAAAATGCATATTCTTCTCTGTTGATGATGCTGAAGTTTTAGAAGCTAAGAAATTTTATTTATTCCACATCCTTTCAATAACTTATCCTTGAAATCACATTGAAAATCTTGGTGACAAAGTCAATGCCTAAAACATTCTTTGTATAATCTTTCAAACTCATATGTGCTCTTCATTTTCTACATTGACTGGTTTATCTTTCAGATCTTTATTTTCCATTGATGACAAGCCAAACAATGTAAAATTTACTTGTTTATAGTCCATTACAAAAAGCAACCTAAAAGCAGAGGATAAAAATTTGAACATTTGAAGGTCATTGTACAGTATTCAGCAATGAGCTGACTTCCCCGGCCCTCTGCACATTAAGCTTTTAACTACTCTGCTCCATAATACAGATTTCAAAAACAAGTTACATAATAAGTTACATTCATAATATACACGTATGTATGAATAAAATTTACTCCTCATAGATACCAGGAACGACTTTTTTTATTTGCACCAGACGCACGTTTTATCTACATTCCCTCTAATCCTCCCACTTGAACTTATTATTTTTTTACTCAAACCTCAGAAGTCACTGCAAAAACAGGCATATCCACTGACCTAGGAAAAAGAGAAACATTCATAAACTGAAATAATTCTGGAAGGTTTAAGTTTTTATACGAGCGCAAAAATTTGTTGGCGTCGTATAATGCTATCATGTCGTTGTCAGCGTCTGAAGACACATTTAGTTTCTGGACAATAACTTTAGTTGAAGTGAATGGATCTCTTTAAATTTTTACCAGAAGGTTCAATACCACTAAAGGAAGGTTGTGATTGATTTTGAGGGTTATGGTCCCAACAGTTAAGGAATTACGGGCTAAAAAGGGACCCAAATAAGCATATTTGTAGTTTCCAGACAATAACTTGTGTTTAAGTGTATGAATCTCTCTGAAATTATACCACAAGTATCAATACCAGGAACTGATGATAATGATTGACTTTTGGAGGGTTATGGCTCAAAACATTAAGGAATTAGGGGGAAAGAACTAGGATTTTCTATTAATGGACAAGTACATGTAAGACAATTTAAAAACAGTGTAAGGGAGGTATCCCAAATACATTTAGAATACAATATTGTGTATGTTCAGATGTACCTCTCTTAGGCTACTTATGTATAAGGAAAAATGTCAGGTTTGGATTACTTGCAAATAAAAAAGGGGATTCAATAGGCAACAGCAAAGTGTATTGCACAAAAGCCCCCCAAAAAGGGGGGTAATCTTTGGGGTTATTTTTATATGATTGCAAAAAAAAATTGTGTCGTATAATGGTATGTCGGCTGCTTCGTCCGAAGATGCATTTAGTTTCCAGACAAGGATTAGATTTAGTGAATGGATCTCTATAAATTTTTTACCAAAAGGTTTATTACCACTAAAGGAAGGTTGAGATTGACATTGGGGGTTATATGGTCCCAATAGTTTAGGAATTAGGGGCCAATATAAGCATTTTTGTAGTTTTCTAACAATGTTTAAGCGTATGAATCTCTCTGAAATTATACCACAAGTTTCCATACCATGAAGGGATGGTTAGTAATGACTTTGGGGGTTATGGCTCAAAAAGTTTTGGAATTAGGGGCAAAAAAAAGGGGAAAACTAGGTTTTCCGGACAATAACTTTAGATTTAGTGAATGGATCTCTATAAATTTTTACCAGATGGTGCAATACCACTAAAGGAAGGTTGGGATTGATTTTGGGGTTATGGTACCGATAGTTTACAAATTAGGGGCCCAAAAATAAGCATTATTGTAGTTTTCAAACAATAACTTGTGTTTAAGTGTATGAATCTCTCTGAAATTATACCACAAGTTTCCATACCATTAAGGGATGGTTAGTAATGACTTTTGGGGGTTATTGCTAAAAATGTTTTGGAATTAGGGGCAAAAAAAGGGGGAAACAAGGTTTTTCTGGTCAATGGACAATTAAGACAATTTAAAAGCAGTGTAAGGGAGGGAATTCAAAAACAGTTACCATACAATGTTTGGTATGTTCAGATTTACCTCCCTTACACTACTTGTAAATAATGTATAAAGAAACGTCAGGTTTTGGATATTTCAAAAAAAGGGGGTGGGGGTGGTAGAAGTTTTCAAATTTTTTTTCTCCAAATTTCTCAAATTCCCAATTTATGAAAAGTTTGAAGAAGAAATCTGAAATCTTTAATTGCACCATATTTCATAATAGATTTGTAAGATCTTGACATTTGTTTTGTGTCAGAAACTCATATAATGTCTAAAAAATGTCAAAAAAATTAAAATTCAAATCATATACTACTAACATATTCTAAGTTCTTTTACTTCAGTTATTCTGTGTCAGAAACCTAATATGTGTCAACTATTTAATTACAACCCAAATTCAGACCTGTTTCAAGTGCGAATATTGTGTCCATTTTTGCCCCAACTGTTCAGTGTTGGGCCTCTGCGGTCGTATCCAGCTGCGCTCAGCGAAGAAATCTAATAGTCTCCTAGTAATTGAATTGACTACATTTACGTGTGTTCCTTCTAGAAAAATATGTAGAGGTTTATCAATGAATATCAAAAGGTCTTAAACCCCTAGGTATAATACCAGTATAATACACACACAGGTACAAGTAAACCAATATTGGAAATAGTACTGCATCGAAGAATGCAAGCACCTTGTACCTAACCTGCTACTGTAGAAACCATGCCCCTAACACTCAAGCAGTTATGCCTGAGATAAAATTCCTTACAACAATGTCATGAACAGTACAGGGAGATACGTCACAAAAAAAGTACATTTTTGCAATCAAAAAGACTACAGTTTCAGGATCATCTTTAGTGTACCATATTTATAGGAAGGTGGTATTGTGACAAACACGGTTGAGATCAATCCGAACACTAGTAGTATCGATTCACAATAATTAGGATTGGAAATGGGCACCAGGAACAAAGCCTTGGCAATGTAACGGTCCAATCATGATCATAAAAGATGTATATGGTTAAGGGTTATGATTTTGGAAGGCCACAGCCTCCATGGTTGATTCATATGGTGCAGTGGAAATTCGTTATGTAAGCTACGAATGTATATAGGATAGGAGGAACTTAGCACTTGGCAAGATCTATACCTACTTAAGATATCAGAATGTACATGACACAAGGATATTAAGACACAAGACAAATATTGTCATAGCAATTTAGAATATATATATATATACAGTTTAGGAGTGGGATCTTACTGGCAGTCAAAATACTGTACACAATTAATGACAAAGGGATGGCAAGACATGCTTTCGATGAATGAATAGAAGCCATACGAGTCATGGCAATAAGGATTTAGGCAATGGTGATCTGAGCTGATGGGTTCCGATATATTTAACAATTTATCATATATTCAGTGACTGGGCATAGCCCTGAGTTACTACCCCTACAATGCACCAGAAAAATATTGCCATGACAAAACAATGTATATGGTTTAGGTGGCTATACTTATATCTCGGTATTTTGGAATTCAGTTGTTTTACTTGAGGTCGAATGTCAAGGTCGGAGGTCATCTGCTGCGGACGAGACACCTCCTGTCGCAATGCACGCAAATACCAACAAACTAAAGCCTACGGCAAAGGATAGAAAGTAATAACCCGGACAAATAGATGTTCCAAAATAGTAATTAATTAACCCTTAATTAGAAGGTCAAGGTCGCTTGATGGTCAAGATTATAGAATAGAATAGAATAGAATAGAATATTTTAATATTAAAGTGCAACCTGAATTATAACAAAAATTACATTCATATATACAAGTAATTTTCAGCCAGCCAAATAGGCTTATGATGCACTGTACATTAGTTGTGTATCATTATTGAAAATAAAATAAATAAATAAATATAGTTCAAATTTACACGCAAATTATAGCAAGGCACGTTAACAGTTGATTCTAGATTGTCTGATGGTAAAACAGTTCAAAATAAAGTTAGAAACAAGCTTGCTGTAATTACAAAATAAATGTTTTAATTTGATGTTTGCTGGTAGCGTAGTTAAGTCTATGTTGTACTTATCTCGGATATCATTAAATAATGTTGTTCGTAATTGTTCATAGCGTTCACAAAACAGCAAGAGATGGGATTCGTCCTCTATTGATTGAGACTTGCACATTTTACAAAGGCGTTGGTCAAGTGGCACATTACGAAATCTGCCCTTTTCGATTTCTAAATGTAAAGTTCCGCTTCGCATCCGGGCTATCACTGATCGTTGTTGTCTTGATAAACACTTTTTCAAGTATGGCTCTACATTGTAGTCAGCTTTAATGTTTTTATATGTTCGTAATTTAGGCATATCTTCCAGTGCTTTTATGTGACATATCGTGTTATGGTTATACACCTCAATATCAAAACTTACGAGTTCATATTAAATAATAAAAATAAAATGTTGGAACGAAAAAGTTAGAGAACAAGAACTCGAAAAAGATACTGGTAAAAGATACTAAAACATTATGCTCCATCTCTGATTTACTTATTTAGTACGTAATTTATTTATCAGTAAAACGCCCAGAATTGTTCTAGATGATTTTTGTCATATGTTGTAACAGTAATTACATCCAACATTTAAAGGAGTTGTAATTTGAACCCGGCTGAAATAACAGTCTATCAAAAATTCTTCCGTGAATCCAAAGGATTAGAAATTTTGACTATCGTTTTCAAGTTTTCATGAATAAACACAAGTACCGGCCACGTCCACTCTATTTGTGTTAGATGTATATCTATTTGTATACATCTAATGAGTTACGACTTTTGAACTCATTTTTATAGTTAGTTCTTATGTTGTACTGTTACACCACTGTCCCAGGTTGAGGGAGGGGGTTGCACCAACAAGCTAGTTTAACCCCACCACATTTTGTGTGTATAATGCCTGTCCCAAGGCATGAACCTGTAATTCAGTGGTTGTCGATTTTTGCTCTGTTTTGTTTTTGTTTTTCGTATATTTTTTGCACATTAATTAGGCCGTTAGTTTTCTAAGAGATATATATGCACATACCTGGACAAACCGAGACACTGCATGAAGACAAAAAAGAATGGGAAAACAATCTACCAAAATAATGCCTAACTGCAGGTTTTAGTGACACTATATAAAGGGTGGTGTTATCTTTTGTTCACCCACTTGCTTATCTCTAATAATTTTATTATTGTGTGCATGTTAAATGAATTATCTATATACCTATATATGTATAGATATCCGCATCTTCGCTAACCAATGGTTACGATCCAGAAGCGGGAAGTGCATATTGTAACCCTTGGCCAAAACTTTTTTTTCCATAATTTATTTTTTCATAATTTTTCTGATTTAACATTTGAAGCATTTTAAAATAGTCATACTTTTGATCTGAGTTAACTATTTGAAATATCATTCCAGTCAGCTAAGAGGTATTTTTGAAAAATTAATTCTGTTCTGTCTTTATGTTTGTGTATGTGTTGCTTTGTTTGAATGTAATATATTGTACCTTGTTTTGTGGAGAGGGCTTACATAGGCTATGCCTGTTGCCCAATCCAATTCAATTTATTTGAATAAAATATTGTTTAAACTAAACTAACCATTGGCCAGCAAAGCCGTATAGGCCTACGGCAATTGTAATTATTGTGTATACATCACGGAGAATTCGTTTCCTAATAAAGGCTATCATTGGGTGCACGGGGGATGTGCAAAAAATATGGGTCATAATCATATAGGAGGGGGGAAAAGGTTACGAAATTTTATTTAAAAATGACCCTCCTTTTATAACATCATATATTAAAGGCACTGGCTACGGTTACACGGAAATGTAACAATAAACAATAATAAAAATATTATTGTTACATTGGAGACTAAATGCCGGGATTCATGGTTGGGGAAGGACCTGTTTAATTACGAATGTAACAATAATTATTGAGGCTACGGTTACATTGCGTTATTGTTATACATAAAAAAAAACCAATGTACGATAGGACTAGTAATATGTACTAAATAATAAAAGTTGAGGACATTTATTACATACATTTATAACATACAATTTATTTACTGTAATTTTTTATGTACAATGACAATTTCTACAAATCCAGTAAGTTGTTTTTAAAGTCCGACACATTTTTGATGAACGAAATTACGTCCTCCACGGATACGTGCACATACAGAATTTCTTAGTATTTAAGTTACAGTTAGCAAACTTTGCTTTTGATTATCAATTTGCGTCAAGTTATAAAGCTGTATGAAATGTATGTCTTGATATTGTTTCAGTTTCGTTTTAAACGTATCCCAAGTTTTATTTTTTTCACCATAAACAAAATTGGTCCAAAGTATAATGACAGTAATAAGAGTAGGTGTGCAGTTACTTACTTACTTAATGACAGTCACACTCCGAATCTTGAGTAGTATTTTTTAGAACATCAAAACCATTAATACGTAGTAAAACTATTCAAGTTGTACACCATAATGATTTGTAGCCAGTGCCTATATTAAAAGGCACTGGCTACGGTTACATGGAAATGTAACAATAATAAAAATATTATTGTTACATTGGAGACTAAATGCCGGAATGCATGGTTGGGTAAGGACCTGTTTAATTACGAATGTAACAATAATTATTGAGGCTACGGTTACATTGCGTTATTGTTACATGAAAAAAAGCAATGTACGATGGGACTAGTAATATGTACTAAATAACCAAAGTTTATAACATTTATAACATACATTTATAACATACAATTTATTTACTGTAATTTTTTATTTACAATGACAATTTCTACAAATCCAGTAGTAACTGTATCTTTAAGAACATCAAAACCATTAATACGTAGTAAAACTATTCAAGTTGTACACCATTTGTTGAATAATAATATTTTATTATTAATCAGTATTAAATAACAAGTATTGTTTAGTACATATGAAAGAATGAAGCAATACAACTATGATAGAAGATTTAAGTTAATCAATCTAGCGTACATTGCTGTTTTTCATGTAACAATAACGTAATGTAACCGTAGCCTCAGTAATTATTGTTACATTTGTAATTAATCGGTTCCTCACCCAACTTTGCATCCGGCAATTAGTCTCCAATGTAACAATAATATTTTTATTATTGTTACATTTCCATGTAACCGTAGCCAGTGCCATATTAAAATGCCTTTACGTATGATAACTGTATATTGATTTGGGGCAGTATGATTTACATATCATATATGTCATACTCATATATGAATATGCTACTGGGAATTTTACATTATTAATGGTCAATTGCTATAATTTTAAAGGCTTTAAACTCTATTCATTTGATAGTTCATCACCTTTCAAATAAATTCCCTAACGAACACCGGAAATTTGTCTCCTGATTTGTATATAAATATAGGTCATTCTTACTGAATAGTCATATAACGATAGGGAATGCATTTCAGTTAATGTTTTGTTAAAATGTTTACGTTTTTGAGACAAAAATGGCACACACATACCGGGCGGCAATGCTTACTTTATAATAAACAAATATTTGTTTTGTAATCGAAATAACTTTAAATTAGAAAATACATCGATCTGATTTATAATTTGGTCAAATTAGCATTTTTGATAACACTGTCAATATTTTCATTCAATAATTTTAAATAATTTTACTGATATATGCCTGCTATTTTTTACCGTCGCTACGTTACCTGTTACCTGTTACCTGTACTGCAACTCCCTCCTATGTCAGGAGAACCACCAATCCTAGAATCGGTGTAATATCACTCGCGGTTAAAATCCTCAAGATTATGTTTAAAAGATATATAAAACCTTTAAAACTATAAAAGAGATATTAATTTATCTCCTCTGGGGGATGTGACCCTATCACCAATATTTACATTATTCTGGTATGCATAAAAAGTCATCCATCATTCAAATATAAAAGTTGCTTCTTTCATATTAAAAACGGTAAAATGTAAATACACTATATACAACAAAATGTTCTATCTTTTGGTATGACCCTTCTTTTCAGCTCGGTATTACACGCTTTTAATCACTGTTCAATTAATATTGCCCGTTGCTGGAATAATTTATGACACAGACCTCTCGATAATGTTTCTATTCTATTCTGTGCATTCTCATTTAAAAATCTAAATTTTGAGCAGTCGATAACTAGCTGACACAAATGTTCGTCATTGGTTATTAATTCTTGGATAAGATCCTGATCCTCTAGGTTTTCTGTCAATACCTCGCCTATCATATGCAGAAAATCATCTCTTATATATTGTAGCTTAGAGCACTTTAATATGAAGTGAAGTATATCTTCTTCTTCCTCTGCACATAACTGGCAAATAGGCGACACATGTCCATTGCTAAATTTAGCTCGATGATATTGCAGGTATATTGTCCCTGTTGCTAACTTTGCCTTTAAGGAGGCAGATGTGATGGCATATGGATTTGTGCCACAGCTTTTCCATATGTTATGTATTTTCCCTTCTTTGACATTTTCATAATTTAGGCGAGACAGAGTAGATTTCGATTTTGCTTCACTTATCATTTGTTTTATACAGTGATCATTGACGGTTTTATTTACCAGGTTTTTCCAAAGTTGTTTCCCTGGTGGGTTATCTATAATATCATATGGCGATGGTAGGTCATATATATTGGCAATTTCAACAGTTTTTGTAAACCAGCTACCAGATTGTAGAGATTTTGTTGCTAGCTGTCTGATAGCTAATTTTCTTTCAATTGAGTTTTCATTTCTTATGATATTTCCAAAGGTTTTCAGTATTCGTTTATGTATTTCTGATTCAATGGTAATCCGTCCGAGAAGAAGATGTGAAGCTACGTTTGCAGTTCTGTCTGGCAGGTGTTGAATTTGTCGCAAGAGTTTTCGAAAATAAGTGGAGAGGTTTTTCATGTCTTCAGTAGTAAGTGTGATGACATCGAGACCATATAACAATCGAGGTAGAACGTATGTTTGAATCAGATGAATTGCAGCTTTTGGGTTTACTCCGTTAAGTCCGTGAAGACCTGCACCCATCAGTGCATATACTGTTCTCCTTGCTGTAATGATCCGTTTTTTTACGACAAGTTTTGTGCCTGTATTTGAGGTATTGTCCCTCTCAATTCCTAGATGTGTTGATGACGTTGGGGTAGCCATAAGTTTGCCATTTAAATGCCAATTACATTCTGAAGAATCGTTAAAGGTAAGTACCACAGACTTTTGTTCACTTATTTCGTATCTGTTCTTGTTTGCAAAACTCGATTGGATATCCAGCATGGTCTGAAGTTCATATGGGTCGGTTGTAATTAATGTGACATCATCAGCAACAGTTGGAATACCACAGTATATTGAGCCAATGGTGGCTCCGATTTGGTTTTCTTCAAATGTTGTTAGTAGGGAGTTGACGAATATTTTATATGCTGACGGGGACCATATTCCTCCTTGTCGTACTCCTTGTTGTTCTATGATTTGATGGGAGAGTTCTCCTTTCCATTTAACTTTTGATGTCAATTCTGTATACCAATTTTCAAAAAATAGCCAGTTGTTTCCCTCAAGTCCTGTTTTGTGCATTTCTCTTAGGAGTCCTAAATGCCATAGTATATCCGGCTACGTTTCCGGAAATGTTTTTTTTTGTTCCGTCAATTGTTCTTTATTTTACCTTATATACTTTTCAATCCTCTACGTTAGAGAAGATGAGTGCTATTGCATTTGAGGGAAAACGGTACTATTTATTCTGCCATAGGCGACAATGTTCACATTTTCTAAATTTACCACTTTTTAAGATAAAAACCTGGATAAAACAGCTATATGTTGTGATAGTACTTTATTACTCTGTTTTAAAAATTAAAGCCAAATAGTATCATGACCAACTTCCAACGGAGCTTGTTTATGTTATCCATGCCCACCGTCATTTTGCACCAAATTTATGAAATTTTGCAAGTCTTTTCGAATAATTCTCTAGAAAATATTTCATTAGGTTTTAAAATTTACATTGTAAATATACACACTGCAGTTATTCATAGATAAATAAAAAATATATTGTACCCTTACATCCAATCACAGCGTTCCTAATTTGACTTCCTTCACCTGCCTTGGGTACACAAAAGGCCAACCTAATGCTGGGAAAATTAAATACTACCGTTTTCCCTATACTGTGACATAAAGATATAAAGAATTCTTATGACATTATTAATGCAATACTGGGCTATTGTGAAAACCTTGGCTATAATAAATACTTGTATGTCTCCAGTACATAAAGAAACATAGATCATTTTATGTCCCCACCCCTACATGCTGGTTTACCTCATTCTCTACTTCTTTCAGAAAAGCCTTAATAAACAACCTGTATCCAATCATATCTTATCTTATTTAAAAAGAATGATAAATAGTTCCATTTAAACAGATAAAATGGACAGTTCCATTCAATTTGTATTCATTTTATCAAAAATTTACAAGAAATGCACAAATTCAAGATTTTTCATACTAATCTCCATTCCATGCTTTAGTATATGCCATATTGTGGTTAAAAATTTTAGAGCTTGTTATAAAATCTATTATTCTGTCTTGAGATGATGAAAACAAAGATATTAGACACTTTAAACATTAAATATGCAAACTACTCAGCTGTAAAGTTGTCTTTGTTGCCTGTATTAATCAATGAAAAAGCTGAATTATGTCCCTTGGGAGTATTAATTTCCAACAAAAGTCCTTTCAAACAGTAGGAAATGAAAAATTATTTATGTCTGATGTAATAAAAGAAAGAAACTACAAAATGAAGCACTTTTGAAATATTTGCTGCATGCATTATCAAGAATGTGAACAATTCTTTACACAGGAGAGTATAAGTTCTATGTAAATTTAGCCTCAAGTGGGCCTCTTTTTTCTTAGATGAACAATTCTAACACTGAAAATGCTTTCAATGTGACCAAATATTGCCTAATTCCATAAACAGTACAAACTAAACCAGACAATTTCCCATCTTAATAGATTATGTTTACAGAAATACCCAAGTTATACATTTAGGGAATTACGCAGCAAAAAAGGCAAACATTTCAGTAAAAAATATTTGTCGCGACTTGAATTCTGGTGTTTCCAATTGAAAAAATCATTGCGAAAGGTGAAATCAAATACAAAAGAACTATAATATGGTGCATTTTACACAATATAGTTAATATTGACATCCTAGAATAAAGTTTTATATCATTACCAGTCAATTTGACCTATCATGATGACTCAGCACTTTTCTAAACACAGTATTGTTCTCAGTGAAAAATTTCTATTCTTTGTGATAAAAATCAAATGTAATAATCAAAAGCTTCAAAATAGTATAAAAGAATTGAAGTTTGAGTGACTTTGATTTCCCTTGCTATCTTCAGTATAGGGAAAACGGTACTATTTATTCTGCCATAGGCGACAATGTTCACATTTTCTAAATTTACCACTTTTTAAGATAAAAACCTGGATAAAACAGCTATATGTTGTGATAGTACTTTATTACTCTGTTTTAAAAATTAAAGCCAAATAGTATCATGACCAACTTCCAACGGAGCTTGTTTATGTTATCCATGCCCACCGTCATTTTGCACCAAATTTATGAAATTTTGCAAGTCTTTTCGAATAATTCTCTAGAAAATATTTCATTAGGTTTTAAAATTTACATTGTAAATATACACACTGCAGTTATTCATAGATAAATAAAAAATATATTGTACCCTTACATCCAATCACAGCGTTCCTAATTTGACTTCCTTCACCTGCCTTGGGTACACAAAAGGCCAACCTAATGCTGGGAAAATTAAATACTACCGTTTTCCCTTGAAAGCACAACAGACAAAAAGACTAAAAGAAAGGAAATACAAGAAGCCAGGGATTATTTAGTTTCCAAAGTAATTTCAGATAGAAAAGGGGTCCACGTTTATGTAGTTTTCGCCCCAACTTATTCGCCAATGAAGCAAGATTTCTCTAAAATTATTTAAAGTCTATTTTTTTATAGCCTCTAGGGCAAGACAAACACACCATACAATAGACAACTTTCGAGTTCGATGCATTTCAGTTTTTAGGAACAGTCCATCATTTAAGGTATATCCCTCATTGAAGGAAGGGGGGGGGGGGGGGGGGGGGGGGGGGGGAGATGTAACCCAGATAATCCCTTTTGGAAATTCAATTTCAAGAGCTATTTCTTTATTTGCCCAAATCTGATAGGTTTTGTGCTACAAATGTTTATGTCTGTTTTGCATTATTCATTTTGAATCTTAATTTAAGGCGGACCTGGGTTTATAATTTGTCTCCTCAAATGAGTAAGTTACACTGCAGATTACTACTGAATACTGCAATGTTGTATTCAGTGTTATGTAGAGGGTGTTTCAACCCTATTTGATTGGAAATTTTTAGGATATAATTGTCCACAAATATTTTCATGAGATTTTATATTCCCTTTAATGGTATACGTAGTACGCCCTTCTTTATAAATTCCCAGATCCACCCCTGATGTGTGTATTTTTAACATTGATATATATATAGCACAACTACTGTATAATGGATGTCCGAAAACTTTCCTTCAAGGCTAAAAAGGAGTATGAAAAAGAGCAATGGAAAAAAGAACAAGCCAAATTAAGAGGAGAGGATACATGGATGCTTCCAGCATTAAACGAGAGACTAGAAAGGGAACAAAAGGTAATATGATGATATAGATGGTAGTATGTTAACTGTTATGTTGAAATTCCACTTTGGCACTTATTAAATTTTCCTCCATGCCACAGCAGAAATAAAGTTTGTATTGAATCCTGTCTTTGATGATTATATATTTATCATATATATTAAACACTGAAATATAATGTGAAACACTTCTCCACACATTTAACACTTATACATGTGATTAGCTCCACAATGTGAAACACTTCTCCACACATTTAACACTTATACATGTGATATGCTTGACAATGTGAAACACTTCATCACACATTTAACACTTATACATGTGATTAGCTCCACAATGTGAAACACTTCTCCACACATTTAACACATATGCATGTGATATGCTTGACAATGTGAAACACTTCATCACACATTTAACACTTATACATGTGATATGCTCCACAATGTGAAACACTTCATCACACATTTAACACTTATACACTTCATCACACATTTAACACTTATACATGTGATATGCTCCACAATGTGAAACACTTCATCACACATTTAACACTTATACATGTGATATGCTCCACAATGTGAAACACTTCTCCACACATTTAACACTTATACATGTGATATGCTCCACAATGTGAAACACTTCATCACACATTTAACACTTATACATGTGATATGCTCCACAATGTGAAACACTTCATCACACATTTAACACTTATACATGTGATATGCTCCACAATGTGAAACACTTCTCCACACATTTAACACTTATACATGTGATATGCTTGACAATGTGAAACACTTCATCACACATTTAACACTTATACATGTGATTAGCTCCACAATGTGAAACACTTCTCCACACATTTAACACATAAGCATGTGATATGCTTGACAATGTGAAACACTTCATCACACATTTAACACTTATACATTTTACATGTACATGTGATATGCTCCACAATGTGAAACACTTCATCACACATTTAACACTTATACATGTGATATGCTCCACAATGTGAAATACTTCATCACACATGTAACACTTATACATGTGATATGCTCCACAATGTGAAACACTTCATCACACATTTAACACTTATACATGTGATATGCTCCACAATGTGAAACACTTCATCACACATTTAACACTTATACATGTGATATGCTCCATAATGTGAAACACTTCTCCACACATTTAACACTTATATATGTGATATGCTCCACAATGTGAAACACTTCACCACACATTTAACACTTATACATGTGATATGCTCCACAATGCAAAGCACTTCTCAACATATTTCCCTTACAAGTATGTTAAACTGTACACACATAATAACATTTTTTATTGCAACATTATGTTCTCTTCATCAATGTTTGTTCATTTATATTCTAGGAATTCAGTAAAAAGTCCAAGAAAGCAAAGAAAGAAAGGAAAAAGAAAAAGAAGCACAAAAAGGAAAAAAAGAAAAAGAAATCTGAAAGTGAAAGTTCATCTGAGGTAAAGAAAATTAGATGAAAAAAACAATGTGGTTTTGTTTATCAGTTATTTTGATTTAAGCTAAATATAGTTTTAATAAATAGAGAATGCCTAAATGCTGTTGTTTTTTGAAGATTTGTTGTTCCAGAAATAAAGGTGGATGGTTGATTCCCAAAGAAATATGCAAATTTAAGTTATGAAAATAATTTCAATTTTAACTGTTAATTGCTGTAAAGCTTTTGACAATGGTTCTTTGTCATGTTCATGCTGTATGAAAAAGAGATAATTTAAAAATAGGACCATGACTTTAAAGTCCTCAAAAATAGCCAAAATGTGAGAAAAAGTTTGTGGACCCTTCAAGCTAAGATACAAAGCAAAATCCATACTGTATGGATGATACCTGAACTTTGTTTATTTTTGTTTAACATCATGAAACCTATGGACACATCATACATTTATGTATATGTCTTATAGACAAATGACACTTCAGGTGCAACCTGAAAAATACTATTACTTCACAAAAGAATTAAGTGTCCTGTTTAAAATAAAATTTTGTTAAATAGTGACATGTTTTTTCATGAAGAATATTTTACATTTTTATACATGTTATATATCATGTATATTTGTTTATTGGGATACGATTGCTTTCAAGCAATCTGTAGACTTATACCGGTGGCTCAGAGCAATTTCCCTCACGTCAATCGTTTTATTCTAAACATTAAGGAACATCTCAGATTCTTATGATTGTCTTGCTTTAAAAGGTAAAAACAAACAAAGGGATTGAACTTAATCAACTTTCCTATAATGTTCTTTTTATAATCTTCATGTTTGATAATTCCCTTGACTTCGATGCGTGTTTTTAACAACACGGAAAATCAGAATTAACTGTATTTATATTTAGTGTAGTTATAAATTTAGAAACACGTCAGAGGGAATTCCCAGTTTTGATAAAATGCGAGAGTTCTCTGAATACCGATAATTCTATTTCTGTCATATAAGAACTGAAGTGGAGTTTTTCTTATATGTTACCGTTATGAAACTGATATTTGAGATTGTACTTCCATAAAGAAATTGAGAACCATCTATCTAGGTCGTTTAATAAGCATTTTTAAAATATATCTTGCCCCAGGGTTTGATTTGGAAATTACGCGCATGCGTAAAGTTTTCTTGACTTTAAGGGGTTTTAGATTGAATGGTTGCTCTGGATTCCCCACTCAATTAATTAATTTATAACTCATGGGATCTTTTCTATATATGTCTGCTATTGAGGGTTATTGTTGTTGCATAATTTTAAATCATATGCATCATTTAGATTAAAATAAATATATTCCACATCGTAGAACACCCCTTCAGGCGAAATGGAGTCTTCCATATTATCGTTTCGAGTTGTCTCCCTTCAGCAGTAACTTCCGTGAATTCTGAATATAAACAAGACGTCAAGTATTAGGTCGTTCTGTCAATAAACGTCGTATTATATTAAAAACGAATGCAATTTAAACCGATAAATGTGTGAGGAAAGGAGCCATGATGACAGACCCAAAGGAAATTAAATATTTAAAGAGTTAGGAATGGGGTTCCTCCTAGAATTAACGTAGAAAAAAGGTGATAAGATACGAATTGAAATCTACATCTACAGCTACATCATACGACGATCCATCAGCACATTGATGACTATACGTCGGCGAATCGCTAACAGACACTTGATAAAATATAATAACCAATGAGTGAAATAACAATACCTTCTCTGACATCTCTCACTCTGAGTTGGTCAGTGACTGCTGTGGAAAGACTTAAGTAAACTTGCTTACTTGGTATTGATAGTACAAAAATAAAACACAATAGACCTATTTACATTGTTCATACACTTTTATCCGGGTTTGGGTATTTTGTAACTATTTTACATGTCTGTTTGTCATTTGAATTAGTTTTGAAAATAATATTATCCAGCTATACATGCATACATGTGTCAATGAAACAATGGCAATCGTATCCCTCAGAGCAATCTGCTCTTTGATTTTTAGAATTCAGATGATACACCTGTTTGGGTTGAGAAGGGTGATTCTGTTGCCAACACAAGTACAAGTGGTTCATCAGAAAATGTTGAAAAAGGAATCATCAAAGGTCCTCAACTCCAGGTAAAATTCAGTGATGATACATTGTTTTGCTTTTCACGTATTGCATCTATATTATAATCTTTTTTAATACTTCGTTATTCATGAAAAGCAATAAATACCTTTAAGCTGTACTGCTTAAAAACATTTAATTGGCTTCTTGCTCACTTTCTGTTGTCATTAGTAATTTGTTTTGAAATTTACCAAAAAATGATACAGCAGAACTTCAATGTTGCCATATTGCCATAACCATCATGACCATTAATGAATTGAACACAGACTTTAAGGGTGAAATGATGTGCCACGGAAGAATAAGCATTTCATACTGTGTGCATGGTATGTATATGACCCTTCATTTAACCAAAGAAATTAACCTAAAAAGCAGTTTGATTTTTTACCTAAAATTTATTTGAGCCAAAAGAAATCTTTTTAAACTAGGGACTGCTATTGGTAATGTGAAAAGAAAATACCATAGGAATAAAAAAAAAAACAAAAAAAAACAGCTTCCCAAAGAATTATGAAAGAAAAGCAAAAAGCAAAACAAAATGCACAATGAAAACTCATACATTTCAAGGTGAGGGCAAACACAGGAACACAAGAACAAGAAAAGAAGCAGAAACAAAAATGAAAGAAAAATAATGAAAACACTAAAAACAAGCGTTGGGAGAATTTGCCTGCACCATCGATTTTGCTGCTATAAACGACTATGCATTTCCTCCCTAGTATTCTTATTTCATCTGAATCAGATGATTACATCTTAACATTTACAGGGATTTCCGTAAACATAAACTAGCATTCTGAAATATAATTTAATTTATGGATTAGGGTTCTTAAAAATGGACTTTTAATTTTCAATCTATATAACAAAACCTTCATTGTTAATGGCAGATTGGACGTAACATAACATTATCTATGCCATGCATTTTGAGAAAACAAAAAACCGCCATAAATGTTTGATTTGTTTTGAGTTTGTGACATCATATTTGCCATAGATTAAGAATTTGTCATAGATTTGGAACCCATCATAGATTTGTGTCCTATTTATCTGATTTTAGAGAGATAGCTGGATGGAAAGTCCCATGGATTTGATTCCAACAATATCAAAAAAGGACATCCTTGAACAGAAAAGAAAAGAAAAAGAGAAAGAAAATGCTGATAAGCCTAATTTGTTGGATACGGTAATACTTGATATATTACTGGTACTGAAAAATATAAATATCAAACTGAAATTGTATGCTGTTATCTTAGCTGGTATAAATAAAAATAATTAAAAAAGTCTTGAAAATTGAAAAGGGGATTTCATTGTCCATAAACATGATAACAAAAGAACAGATCTATCTGGCTTCATGGCATTTACCCTTGTCTAAATTAAAGTCATGCTATTGTTATTGTGAAAAAAAAGCAATAACATGTATGTCACTAGACATATAATGTTGTAAGTGGATTATGGATGTTCATCTTTCTTCAGTGATTTCCTTTCCTGACAAAATTTGGCCTTTCGGATTTAAGCATACTCCGTTTCATTGCATAATTTTGTCTGACAAATAGGCTATGCAAGTAACTGGAATCGACTGTATTGCCAAATATCAATCAAGTTGTTGAATATAGTCAAATATTCATTTGAGCATCAACAGACAAATAGTAGGACTTGCATTCAAAACTTCCCTATTAATGCAGACTTTATTTTGTATTGTTTTAGATTTTGTAAAAGCATCTCTCACATATTATATTCCATTCATTTATTTATTGAACAGCCTGGTCAACATGAACTGGAACTTAATCCATACTGGAAAGATGGTGGCACCGGCTTACCAGAGATGAAACCCAAATCCAGTACTGTAGGTATAGGAGATGGAGGACTGAGTTGGATGAAGAAAGCCTACCAAAGATGTGTAGAACAAGCTAAGGAAGAAGGGAGAACGTTAGACGATGTGGCTACTGAAAAATATGGTGTAGGTTTTGGAAGTAAAACAAATTCTTTTTTATATTCATACAAAAAAATTAACAGTATTATTACATAAAACTGAGGCCCAGCCAAAGGCAATAGTTGTATCCGAGGGGACCATAGAAATATCCAGTCAGTAAGTGTTTTATTATACCATAAGAGAAAACAGACAATAAATTTCGAGGCTTAATTATCGTAATATAAAAAACAGAAACACAACCATACTATTTCATGTTTACTTCATATATATTCTGAATGATAATGCTATGTTTTACACTGACGTCAACCCTAGATACAATAGGTAAAACGCAACTTAACTCTCGCAGTATTCTCACCATAAGCCAATCCCGCAGCTGTATTTTAAATTCCTCAAAATTGAATGACGCTTGCAATCAAATAGTTTCACCGAGGTCCAATAGTTGGAAACTATTGACCAGTCCAATAGTTCAATGTTTGCAATTTGA
The DNA here is from genome assembly GCF_963676685.1 of Mytilus edulis. Lineage (NCBI taxonomy): Eukaryota > Metazoa > Mollusca > Bivalvia > Mytilida > Mytilidae > Mytilus > Mytilus edulis. The sequence continues at coordinate 12,293,806 of NC_092347.1, read as the reverse complement.
AAAAAATATTGTGTACTTATTTTATATAAAAAATGATGACTGAGGTGTAATAATAATTAATAAAAAAGGTTTCTCATAAAATTTGCTGTAGGATAGAGAATAATAAATTCATTAAACTCAAATATTTTTGTTTTTGTTTAAGATGGCTGTCATAATGATCCATTTTTGTTTTGCTCAATGATACAAAATCCAAAGAAAAGGATTTGGGATTATTACAGGATGTGGCCTTGAGATGTTGTAATCAATTGTGTCTTATTAGTTTTCTTCTCTTATCGGAAGCCTCTTACATGATTTTAACCCCAAAGTGACTGACCTTCAATTGTATTGATATACTATTATACCATGTATACTGGAATTAGAAAATTTTCATTACAAATGAAAAACAAAAATCTATTTAAAAATAACTTAACCACTTATTTTCTCTCTACAGTCTCTAAAAAAGCTAGAGAAAATGTTATCTGATGCAGAAAAGTCGCACAAAAAATTTATGAAACAGCAAGATGAAGGAAGAAATGATAGGAAATTTAGGAGACCCAATGATGAAAATGACGATAACTCACAAAGTCAGTATATGACCTCTAGGAGAGAAAGGGGTCTATCAAGAGAAAGATACAGAAGGCATTCAAGGTCAAGATCTAGGGAGGGAAGGAGAATTAGATCAAAGGACAGAGATAAAAGATCAAGGTCAAAAGAAAGAATAAAAAGGTCACAATCTCCTGTTGATAGAAGATTTAAAAGGCCTTCTAGCTCAAGGTCGAGGTCACCTAAAAATAGAAAGTTTATGAAGCCTGGTAGGTCAAGGTCAAGATCACCTAATAGAAGACAGGATTATAGAAGTAGATCTCCATATCAAAGCTATTCAAGAAGAGATAGGTCTAGGTCACCAAAACATGATAATAGAAGGAGGTCACGTTCTCCTAAATCTAAACATGATTTGGATTCAAACAAAAAATCTTTATCTAGTAGATTTAAAAGACCAGATAGTGACAATGAAGAAAGTGCTGATAAAAAATCAGAAAATTCCAAAAATAGATTTGTAAGACCTGGTGGTTCGGATGATGAAATGGAGAAAAGAAATGACAGAAGAGACAGGTATTCATCCAAGAAGTCAGATATCCCTGCATGGAAGAAGAAGGAATTTATTAAAGTGGAGAAATCCAGAGACGAAAAGAAAGAAGAAAGAAAAAAAAAGGAGCCAACACCACCAAGTAAGTTTTGGTTGCCATGACTGTGTGTTAATTGTGTGTCATAATTGTCATAAAAGTGACTTTAAAAAGGCTACTTTAAATATTTGATACTGGGTTCTCACTCAGGACTTTTTAAGGCAATGACTGGGACTCATCTTTTGATCATGTCTTGTCCAGCAGTGAGAAGAAGACATTTTACTGCTGTATACTTACAAGGGTTTCTCAAAATTTTAGATATGCTTTATAATTTCTTCCTATTAATGAAATACTGAAAATATAAACTGCTATAAAATTGAAAAAAAAAGAAAATTTATCTCAAATAAAATGCCTTAGAAATTTTTTCTATAAGACAATTACAATCAAAACTAAGGAGTAAACAAAGACTCACAAAACCAAAGGTCATTTACATCAACAGTTATAAATAATGATTAAGAAACAACAAATCTTTAACCTGTATAGACAGTTGAATTTTGAATGTCACACTAAGATGAAAAAACAAAATGCCTTAAAATAGAAAACAATATTCCAATTAAATTCTGTAGCATTTTATAACCTCTTTTTGATAAAACAGCAAATGTGTCTGTACACAACACCACACAATAAATGTACATGTTTTAAAGGTACCAGTAGTAGCAATGTATATGTTTTTTTTAGGTACCAGTAGTAGCAGTAGTAGTAGTGAAAGTTCAGAGGAAGAAGAACCTGAAGAGGACACACCTCCCCTTGTAAAACTTCTTACAGAACAAGAAATGAATCAGCTTGGGGCTAAAATTGTCAGGGCCGAGTTGATGGGAGATATGGTAGGATTGCTGTTTTTGTTAATTAGGAAAATTGAAGCTTTTTTCAAAGTTTATATTTAATTCAACATTTAAAGGGGGAAAAATCCATTGTACCATCAGATGTATAAAAAGAATAATCCCTCTAAATCCAAAAGCATTTTAACAACAGTTGGACTGAAATCCTTTTGATTTAAATTTTACAGGAGCTAAACCTATTTGTATAATTTTTTTTTATATATTTCAGAGGATTAATGGCTGCTTCGTACCTTGTGTATAGATGCCATATGTTATGAAGTATTAGTTTGTCATATGTCTATTGTTCTTAACCATATTTTCATGGTGCAGAGATTGATTTAAAGATTTTGATTTTTTTGTCATGTGAATTTCTCACTAATTTTGAGTAAAAGGTTTTTTTTTTGCAAAGTCTACCTGTCTGTTAGACAGAGTTCATTTATGAAAGACAAAAAATAAATGCAACTGTTTTAATTGAAATCAAAAGAAAAATATAAAAGCTTATACAATGAATGCCAATATTACAAAGATTTAACTTGTGAAAAATAACTATTTATTAGGACCAAGCTACTAAACTGAAAGCAGAATTAGATCAAGCAAGAGAATTAAAAGAAAGAAATGCGACTGAAGCTCCATCTGGTGACAGAAAGGAAGGTCAAGGTGATGACGATAATGTTGTTGTCCTTACAAGAACAGATAAACGAGGACGTATCATGCCTTTACCTGAGATGTCAACAGATGGGAAACCTAGTGGTAAACGAAGGAGAAAGAAACAAAAGGTTGGTTTTACTGTAGAACAAATATGTAGGAGAAAGAAACAAAAGGTTGGTTTTACTGTAGGACAAATATGTAGGAGAAAGAAACAAAAGGTTGGTTTTACTGTAGGACAAATATGTAGGAGAAAGAAACAAAAGGTTGGTTTTACTGTAGGACAAATATGTAGGAGAAAGAAACAAAAGGTTGGTTTTACTGTAGGACAAATATGTAGGAGAAAGAAACAAAAGGTTGGTTTTACTGTGGAAATGCCTTTACATTATATAATTACTTTACAACTGGTCAAATGTATTCTAGTTCCAATAACATCTATATAAGATATGTCAACTCCAATGAAAATAAATATATATTTTCTTACCATGTCTATCTATACATTAAAATTTTGTCTATGATAAATCTCCTTCATTTATAGGAAGGGGATAAATGTTTACTACTTACTATGTGTAGATGTCTAGTTTATATAAATTAGTTTTGATTAAAGCTCCCATTGAAATCAATGAATTGAAAGTTACCCTTGGCCCCTGTCTTGATTATATAATTAGGTTTCATAAATTTTAGTAAAATTTTATGATTTTCAAACTTTGATTTCCATGATTACATGTGTTTCTTTGATAGGTTGATACCCATGGTGGAATAGGAGAGAGAAAACAGTATTTTGATGATGACGACAAGTTTGATTTGAAGAGTTTGGTAGGTTGATTATCTTTTATGTTATTTCTGTAAAGAATTATGTAAATTGTGTTATATTAGGCCACTTCTCTAGATTTCAGATAATAGAATTTTTAAATAGTGAGGTGAGGTTGGTATTGAATTATCGTGTGTACTTGACAACAGTGTTTGGATTTTAAAAGATTGACGTCAAATATCCTTTTCCACCTTATAAAGTCAATTATTTTTAAATCAAGTTTATCATCATGCATACATATATGACTTAATTCACAACCAACACATGTTTCCAATACCTATTACATAATACCCCGGTACTTAAATTTACAAATGTTCCAAATCCCAAACACAAGTGTAGGAAGAATGAAAGCCTTACTTTTACATTTCTTATGATACTTGATTTTATATTGAGAAAATTTGGATTATTTCCCTTCATCAGCTTGCAGGGATTATTCAACCATGCTGTTTTGCATTTGTGATTAATCATCAATAAATACAGATGTGAAGAATTTTTGCAGATGCAATGATAATCCTTATTTATAAAGGCGATCAAACATTTCCAAAATAAGCTTGACAAAAGATTGCTTAAAATTTATGTTATACCAAAAGAGTGAATGGCTTTATGCATTTAATTCAAATGCAAATGAATAGTTTATACAATCAAAACGTCTTAAAAAATAGAAGATGTGGTATGATAATCATTAAGACAACATTGCACAACAGAACAAATGACTCAGATATTAACCACTATAGGTCAAAGTGCAGCCTTCAATGGTGAGTAGAACCCATACAGCATAGTCAACTATAAAATGATGAGTAAAACCCATACAGCATAGTCAACTATAAAATGATGAGTAGAACCCATACAGCATAGTCAACTATAAAATGATGAGTAGAACCCATACAGCATAGTCAACTATAAAATGATGAGTAGAACCCATACATCATAGTCAACTATAAAATGATGAGTAGAACCCATACAGCATAGTCAACTATAAAATGATGAGTAGAACCCATACAGCATAGTCAACTATAAAATGATGAGTAGAACCCATACAGCATAGTCAACTATAAAATGATGAGTAGAACCCATACAGCATAGTCAACTATAAAATGATGAGTAGAACCCATACAGCATAGTCAACTATAAAATGATGAGTAAAACCCATACAGCATAGTCAACTATAAAATGATGAGTAGAACCCATACATCATAGTCAACTATAAAATGATGAGTAGAACCCATACAGCATAGTCAACTATAAAATGATGAGTAGAACCCATACAGCATAGTCAACTATAAAATGATGAGTAGAACCCATACAGCATAGTCAACTATAAAATGATGAGTAGAACCCATACAGCATAGTCAACTATAAAATGATGAGTAGAACCCATACAGCATAGTCAACTATAAAATGATGAGTAGAACCCATACAGCATAGTCAACTATAAAATGATGAGTAGAACCCATACAGCATAGTCAACTATAAAATGATGAGTAGAACCCATACAGCATAGTCAACTATAAAATGATGAGTAGAACCCATACATCATAGTCAACTATAAAATGATGAGTAGAACCCATACAGCATAGTCAACTATAAAATGATGAGTAGAACCCATACAGCATAGTCAACTATAAAATGCCCCCAAATGACAAATGTAAAACTGAAAAACAAGAAAACTATAAACAGCCTGATTAATTTACTAAATAATGAACGAAAAAATATATGATGTTTTCATCTGGCAGTCATATGTCTTTTTACACCCTTATTAATGGGCATTATGTTTTCTGGTCTTTTTGGCCTTTTGTCCATTTGTCTGTTCGTCCGTTTGTCTTTTCGTCTGTTCGTCAATCCTTTCATTCGTTCATCCGTCAATCTGTCCTGCTTCAGGTTAAAGTTTTTGATCAAGGTAGATTTAGATGAAGTTGAAGTCCAATCAACTTGAAACTTAGGACACATTTTCCCTTAATTTTAATGTCAAATTTGAGTTTTTACCCCAATTTCAGGGTCCACTGAACATAGAAAATGGTAGTGTGAGTGGGGCATCCATGAACTATGGACACATTCTTGTTATTTTTTCTTTTGTTCTTTTCTTTTTTATTTATCAAGTGAATTTATTTGAATTGATTATGCAGGTTGAGAGAGAAAAACTGGGTACAGCTGAAGATGATAGCAAGATGTTTGCCAGACTTGCACAGAGGGTAAGATCATCATATACATATATCTGACTAATATGATAAACCTTAAATAAATAGATGTCACAATATTACACTTTTTTGTCACTGAGCAAATGAGAAAGGAAGGTTCATATTGTTTTGGTCATCTGATATAATTTAATTAATTATATGTAAAAACTGACAAACAGTATTTCTTATAAATCATGCTTGAAACAGATGTCACAGAATACAAGTCTGAGTGAATTTTTTCTGGAATATCCTTCAAATAATATGCTTATTATCTTTGACACATCTCACTTTTATACATATGTTATTTATAGTCGATAGATAAAACAGATGACGATTACCAAATTGATGATGTGTTCCTTGACAGAGCTGCTAAGAAACAATCCATAAATATATCAGAGATGAAAGAAAGATCACAAGCTATATATGGTAATAATTTCTTTATTGTTAAATCGTCATAAGGCATTGGTTATCAAATTATTGATAAAGTGTCCCAAGTCCAATTCAGGTATTTAACTCTTTTTCACAAAGTATACAAGTGAATAAAAGATTGTAAGGGTGCCACATAACCCAGTTTCTCACCTTCTTTATGAATCTAATAAATGTATTGAAACTTTAACTGCAGACTGAATGTAATGTTAATTGGAAGAAAAAGTTAGTCCATATATAAATAATATATATGGAAAAAGAGGAAATATATCTTTACAAAACTTACTTCTGGATACCATTTCTGATCATAAACAAGCTTCTGTCCAAGTTTGGTAGAAATCCAGGATACTTAAAGAAAATTATCAAAGTTATAAAGACTTTAACCACAGAGTGAATGTAATGTTAACTGGAAGTAAAATACTAATAAACAGGTTGTTTTGTTCACAAAATTTATTTCTGGGTACTATCCTATGGTCATAAACAAGCTTCTGTCTAAGTTTGGTAGAAATCAAGGACAGTTTAAGAACGCTTTTAAAATTCTAAAAACTTTAACAACAGAGTGAATATTTGTGTCTGTCCCAGGCCACCACCGGGGTAAAAAAAAAGTAAATAAAATGCAGAAAATAAGTGCCAAACATTTTAATGATATATGTTTTGGTTCAACACATTTTTGTGGCTAGAAATTAAATGTGCCTGGACAATGAGTAAAGGAATAAGATGCCAATTTGTATATGATTGAAATAAAACAAACTTCAAAATACCAAATTGATGGGTTTTAAAAAAACCAATTTCTGTTTAATGGCTATTGTATATTTTATTGTATTTACAGATCATAAGAAGATGGCTGGAGCATTAGAGCGATGTCATTTCTGCTTTGGAAATGTGCCAAAACATCTAATTATAGCCATAGGAACGAAGGTTAATATTTCAAGCAATTCTTAATGGTCAATCGAGTCTATGCATGTTACACTCTTTTAATAGAAAATATTATAATGTTTTATCCTTGAACCTTTTTTAACTCTTTGTTAGAGTAAAGTAAAATTAATATTATTGAAAGAATGAACACATTTTGTTATGCACATACACATCTTTGAAATAAAAGAATATTTATTTTTGATTTTATGTGAAATGACCAGACTGCTTTTATAAGAATTTGATAATAATTGAACCATTTGTTTTTTCAGTCATATTTAAGTTTACCTAATTACAAGCCATTAACAGAAGGACATTGTTTGATTGTATAATTTATTTTTGTTTTTCAGTCCTTTTTACAAATGTTTTAAGTTTACCTAATTACAAGCCATTAACAGAAGGACATTGTTTGATTGTATAATTTATTTTTGTTTTTCAGTCCTTTTTAAGTTTACCTAATTATAAGTCATTAACAGAAGGACATTGTTTGATAGTACAATTTTTGTTTTTTCAGTCGTACTTAAGTTTACCTAATTACAAGTCGCTAACAGAAGGACATTGTTTGATAGTACCAATGCATCACTCACCTTCTTGTACAGCTATAGATGAAGATGTATGGGAAGAAATGCAGGTTTGTTTGTTATTGTAATGGTTCATGGCCTTTATGTAGTTTTTGGAGGAAGAAGACTTCAAGGCTTCTGAAGGCCTATGGTGCCGGCTGTATAATCATTGAACCGTTACCACATCCGTATGTAGCATCCGTTTCTGTGTATTACAATTTCATAACAACTTCCGTTGCTTGACACCGATTTGTACACATAATTAAACATCTGAATCATTTAATTTGTAAATTAGGATTGAAAAACAATCACTATCGTAAATATGTACCCTTTTATTGATGTAAATTATTAGATTTCATCTCATCTACATGAAAGTTACTTGTAACCGGATGTTTTTAATCTAGATATCTGTAGTACGCATGCGTGAATTTGGTATTGGGTCGACTCGCCCTGTTAACATGTTCGCCCTTGATCTGTTCGTCCTGAGTTCTTTCGCCCATATAGTACGTTGGCCATGTGTTCATTCTCTTTACTCTTATCAAGGACGTTTTATAATACGTCTTTGCATTTATTAAAAAATATTAATATTAAAGGTATCGTTAAAAAATCTCTAAAACACAAATTTATGAAAATCATCACAAAAATATGATTGTTCCTTATTTTGTTCCCAAGGTAGGAGACAATCGTGTTCAGCCAATCAAATTCAATGTTTCTTGTGATCAAATTAATAAGCCAATCAAAAACGTTTTCTCTGAAGATTATTCTAACATGCTAGATTTTGAACTTGTGTTGTTTTTATCTAGTTGCAAAATCGTGAACATGGCAGGTAAATTTTCATCTGCAAGGCGGTTCTTACACAGCTTAAGGATAAAAGCATGGCTGATTGACAAAATTCAATGATGCAGTACTACCATTAAGATAATAAATAATAGTTTTTTCACTAATTTGTTAACATAATACTTGTTGTAACATATGTCATTTTTGTATTCAATTAAATCATTTAAAGCACAATGTACTATTCTTTTTTTCACAAAGACCAACAAACAGGTTGCCTAGTTCTTGGGGAAAAGTTTCATCAAATAATATGAATAAAGGTGCTCATTTTTACAGTGAGTTGTAATGTTCTTCCAATGAGGGTTTCCCCTCATTTGGAGTGTTGTTCCCAACCTGTTAAAGGTCCATCTTTGTGAATAATTCAAAATTGGAAATTTTAACAAACATTTAATATCCTTACACAAGAAAATAAACCCTGGTCTGCTAGCTACATGTTCATCTTTTCCACTGATTTAATAACTTGAATCATGCAAACAGACTTAAGAAAAAGGCAAATAAGCTCATCATACAAATATGACACTTTTTCTAGACAATCCAGATCGCGCAAGATACTTTGCCAAAAATTGTAACCTTTAAAATTGGTGTCGCACACTAAAAATCCCATGGGAACTTTCAAAAGTTGGCAGGTATGTAACAAGTCTTACTATTTTTATGCCCCATTTATGGGCATTATGTTTTCTGGTCTGTCTGTCCATCGCAGTTCAGGTTAAAGTTTATGGTCGAGGTAGTTTTTGATGAAGTTGAAGTTCAATCAATTTGTAACTTAGTACACATGTGTTCCTTATGACATGATCTTTCTAATTTTACTGCCAAATTAAAGATTTTACTTAATTTTTCACGGTCCACTGAACATAGAAAATGATTGTTAGGATGGGAAATCCATGTACTTATGACACATTCTTGTTTGAAGAAAAAAAAATATGTCATAACAATAATGGAACAAAGCAGACTGGGTTAGTGGGGCTGCTTTTATGGTAATTCAAGATACCTTTTATTCACCTTCTTCTAACTCAGAGCAATCAGCTCTTTGATTTAAAATTTAAATTCAGATATATGTATGGATCAGAAGATCTTCATTCGTGATGTCAAAAACAAATTTAAAATTTTTTTAATATTAACAACGCTGTATGAACAACAATCTGAAAAATATTTTTGGTAAAAATTCTTTCTTTAAAATAGTGTCTAAAAAGATTTAATTTCATGTTATTTCTTTGTAGACATTCCGAAAGACTTTGGTAAAGATGTTCTTAGAGGAAGATGAAGATATTGTATTCATGGAGACCAGTATGAGATTAAAGCAGCACCCTCATATGTTTATAGAATGTGTGCCTTTACCCAAAGAGACTGGTGATATGGCACCTATATATTTTAAGGTATGTAGGATAAGCTTTATCTTCCAATTCTGACTGACATTGCACTCAAAGCAAGCCTGGGTTTTCTCCAAATATCTTCAAGAAGTTATTTGCAAAAAAGGACTTCTCTGCCAACAGAACTGCCAAACTCATTCAAAGAGGATAGAGCCTGGAATGAGTATCATAATGGCTGCTATTAACATTAATTTATATCGTCGAGATCTCCCTAAACATGTTTAACCCCACTGCATTTTTGCTCCTGTCCCAAGTCAGGAGCCTTTGGCTTTTGTTAGTCTTGTATGTTTTTTTTAATTTTAGTTCATTTATATGTTTTGGAGTTTAGTATGAAGTCCATTTTCACTGAACTAGTACACATTTTTATTTAGGGGCCAGCTGAGGCCATCCCTGGGAGCAGGATTTTCTTGCTGCTTTAAAGACCCATTGGTGGCCTTCAGCTATTATCTGCTCTTTGGTTGGATTGTTGTCTCATTGAGACATTCCCCATTTCCATTCTCAATTTTATACACCATTGTCTACAAATAAAACACTTGCAAGAAAACAATAGTGATGTATTTGATTAACTACTTAATTATAAGTGGTTTTTACACTTTACACAATAATTTACTTTTCCAGAAAGCTATTCAGGAAGCAGAATATGAATGGTCTGATAATAAAAAGTTGGTGGATCTTAGAGGTAGAAATGTTCGAAAAGCAGTAAGTATAACAGCATATAGTATACAATAGGTAAAATTACTTCACTACAGCTCAAACCATGCATTTGTCTCGATAATGTTCTTGTGAATAAACAATTTAATCTCAGTCTAAAGCCCCGGTCACAACAGATCGTCCGATTTTTTGGCGTGGAAGATGTATAAAATAGTTCTTGTGGCGCTGTCGTGCAAAATGTCAAAACAATATTTCGAGTGGTCACATCAGCTACGACATGTCCACGATAGTTCCACGATGGGTACAAGACAGAAAAAAGAATTGTAATTGTATTATTGTGGGTTTGTTGCAAGTCGGTCGTGTGACAGTCGTGCGACAGTCGTGCGACAGTCGTGCAACAGTCGTGAGATAATCGTACGACAATCGTGAGTTGTTTTGGGCTATTTTTCAGGTTTTCATGTCACGGGATGCGCATGTTACTGTCGTGTCGCTGTTGTGCCAATGTCGTACGAATGTTGTGCCACTGTGATGCGACTCTCAACAAAAGCTCTTGAAATATGCCAGGCTCCATCAGCATGAATCCAACGAAATTACTGGCAGATTCCCGCTCCAAATCTCACATCAGTGTACTATACTGCCCAAACATCAGGCACCGTATGATCCTTGGCCTAACCCACCTTGGTTGTTTCGCTGGTTCTTATACTGTTCACTGGCTCAAATCAACGCTAACAGGACCATATTTTGCTCTTGTTGTAGTCTGCCATCATTGATTGAAATGCATTATATTGATACCCATGACAATGTGTTTATCGCACGACAGTCGCATGACGATTGTAAGACACTTTCACGACAGCCACAAGACAGTGACATGATAAAAAATCGTAGAGCAAAAAAGGTGCATGTCCAATTTTCATCACACGACAGCGCCACCATGCTCAAAATATCGTGCATCTATCGTCCAATTGACGATCACAGATGACCCGCAATTTGACCAAATTTCTTGTCGTGGCACTGTATAGATGTGTCATAGGTTTGTTGTGACCAGGGCTTTATGGAGAGTTAATGTTAAATAATTTAGGAAGTCTGTTGAACTAAAACGCACCAAAGGTGAACTTTGGTGAAGACACTTGAGTCAAGTTATTTCACCTGAGCAATACTAATTTTAATACCTAACATTTTACAAAATATGATCCAGATAGACTTTGTACAGACAGAAAATGAAGATAAACAAATTAGGGTAAAATCAGTTGCACATACACAAAAACATCCCCTGCTATCTTTTTACAATGTTTTTCATAAACCAAAAACAGTCTTTTTATAGATCAAACAGAATGTAAACATATTTATTTTCTTACAGATACCAAAAGGTTTCCCGTACTTCTGTGTAGACTTTGGCAATGAAGGAGGATTTGCTCATGTTATTGAAGATGAACAAACATTTCCTTATTATTTTGGAAGGGTAAGTGATATTGTTTTTAAAGTTATGTTCCTTTTGACTACAGTAAAAGGAGTCATGTTAAGCAGTACATAATTATAAATTACAGAAATGTTAGTGGCATTGTATGAAAGTAGATAATTTTATTTACTCTTTTGTTTCCATGCACTGGTAGTGTTTTGTAACCTTTTTTTGTGTTTTTAAATCTGCCTTTTTTTGGCCATGGTATTTTTCTCTTTTTGTTTGCTGCTTTGTACTTTCTTATGGTGGAATATATACCCAACAGGGAGATTACTTTGTGAAAATCAGCTGAATGTTTTATCCACGTTTTATTGTTAAGGAAGTATTAAGCTTCTCAATAAAACAAATTAGTTTTTGTCAAACAGATATATATCCAATGAAATTTTTCAGATAAAGTGTGTGGTTCAAATTTTTGGAAGTCTTTACATTTTTGTCAAAGGGTCAAAGCAAATATATTTTAAACATGTTATGAAAATTAATCAAGCCAAATTTATTTTAGTCAAGATGTTTGATACCTGTAATAAGTTGCAATCATCTTGTCAGGCAGTACTTCTTCTGTGTTTGACTAAAAATGATTTTCATCACACTTTTTGGATGTACTACTCAACCAAACGACTTCATATTTTGTCAGCAGCTTCAAAGGGACGAGTTGTTATGTGTGAGTGCTTTTCTAATTTGTTAAATGTCTACTTCTTGTTAGTGGATACTTTAAATTTTTCAATAGGTTGTGGATTCATTATTATTTTTGATACCAATTTTCCGGCATATCATTGTAACAGGGATTACAAATTTATATGTCCAATGAATTTCTTATTTTCTATAGGAATCAATGCAGGCTTTTCAAAGCAACAAAATTAAATATCCATGATAATTAACCTTTTCCTCAATTAACGAAAATTGGTATGCACTAAAATAAATAAATCCACAGTATTGACTCTTTACATTTCGTCAAATTAGGAATGGATTATGCTTTATGGCATGATAATGCATACAACAACTTGTCGGTCCAAGAAGTATTACATGTAGCTTCTGGACATTTTCAAGATGAAAAACAACATTAATGTTCTTTCAAAAAGTGTTTTATTTTTCTTGTATTGTCTTATATTCATCCATCCTATATCTATATTTCTATTTTTTAATGAGACTGGACCAGTCAACCACCATCACTACCTTTTTATGCCCCATTTATGGGCATTATGTTTTCTGGTCTGTGTGTTTGTCGCCTGTTCATGCTTTTGTTTGTCCGTCTGTCCCGCTTCAAGTTAAAGTTTTTGGTCAAGGTAGTTTTTGATGAAGTTGAAGTCCTATCAACTTGAAACTTTGTACACATGTTCCATATGATATGATCTTTCTAAATTTAATGCCAAATAAGAGTTTTGAGCCAAATTTCATGCCCCACTGAACACCGAAAATGATAGTGTGATTTTGGCATCCTATACTAGGGTCATATTCTTGTTGAATTTTTGATCTACCGATTTACTATATCATGTTTATTAATATTTACTGATTACAGGAAATATTAGGAGGAATGTTAGATGCTGAACCCCAGTTATGGAGAAAACCTACGAAGGAAAACTTTGACGATCAGAGGAAGAAAGTTTTACAGTTTGCTGAGAAATGGAAACCTTATGATTGGACACAAAAACTTTGTAAAGATGATGACGACTCATAGCAAATACAATAATTTAATGAGAAGAAAATATATTTAATAAATAAATTCTTATAAGAATCATCTTCTAGTCCTTAGTTTGTAAATAAGAATATGTGATATGATTGCTAATGAGACAGATATCTACAAGAGACCAAATGATAAAGATAAGTTTATTTTATATAAATAAAAAGGTTGATAAGAAACTAAAGCAGTAAGGGCAAATGGACAAAGGTAAAACTATTTCACAGGTCAATATCTATCTCTTGTGGAATTTTTCATAAAAATCAGACATACCAATTCAGAATTGATGCTCCTGAAATATTAAATTTTTATCAAACTTACAGTGTTTGGTTATTATCTCAAACTATTATAGATAAAGCAAAACATCTAATGGTAAAAAAGACCAGGGTACCGTTTCACAAAGCCTTCGTAAGTCTACGTGTCATCGTAAGTCCATCGTAAATAAATCGTAGGATTTACAGCCGTTTCACAAAGCCGTCGTAAGTTAAGATGATCGTAAATAATGCGTAAATCCTGGCGTAACTTACTACAGCTATACCCAGTCGTAACTCCATCGTAGTTTTTCTACGAAAATGAATTAATCCATCTAACATGGCTGCAGCTAGTCCAAATAATTATGACGTCTTGAAAGGCTATTATAATTTTGTTCTTTGACGCCTTACTTCGATGTAAGGCGTCAAAGAAAAAAATTATAATAGCCTTTCAAGACGTCATAATTATTTGGACTAGGCTGCAGCGTTCTTTATTCTTGGTCAAGATGCCTCAAATGTTAGAAGACGAAGAAGAATCTTCAATATTATAGAACTACACTTATAGTCTTTCTTCGTTTGTTTATTTGTATATGCAAGAAACTTACTTAATGTAAATCTAAGGTATTAATCATTGTTTACTCATCTTATTTCCTACCGGCGTACGTCTTTTTAAACAATTTAATAAATAGGCTTTCTATCACGTCTGCGTTCTGAAATCAATTTATAATTATATCACTACAGGCACAGTGGTAATCGATAAAACGTTTAGAGAAGGATGTTTTATCCCCATTTTTGATTCATTTTTAAAGTTATGTGTACAATATAAATCTGAAATCAGTGTTTCACAGTCAAACCAGATAATAATTATTTTTTTGTTATTTCGGCCAAAAAAGAAATGTATTTTAATTAGAATATCGAAATAAATATCTGACTGTAATTAGTTTCGTGGTTAATGGAATTTTATTTAATGGAACATAATGTGTGTGCAAAGTTTTTAGAATATTTAGGAACTTTTCTAGAAAAAACGTCAAAACAGCTGTTTCCTTGTGAGACAACAGGTCAATTTCTAGTTTTTATATAAAAATAAAATTTGATAGAAATGATACAAAAAAATAACATTAAATCGCAATTCTCCAAATAATGTCACAATTTAGAAAAAAAAGGAGAAGCCTAAATGTAAAAAAAGTTACCAATTTTTAACTACATAAACGCGTATTTCCCGCTTTTCGTTACACTACAAGAAACTTTCCTATGAGCTGTGGATTGCGGAATATCGTCTGTATACTTCCAAAATATTCACGTAAATTGATGTCGTCGTGTGTTAAAACAGTTATTGGCCAATCAAATCGGTATATATTATTTAATATTCACGGTTGGGAACCCCTTTAACCCGAATTCCTACGGTGTAAAGATTATATGCTTTGCATATTCTTTAGCTTTTATATACTTAGTATGCAACCTTTTTGTTGGTTGGTTGTACCATAATATTCTCATGCACCGACTTTTAAAAGAGTCCACTCGAAAACTCTCTTTGTGGATACTCTTATAGTATTAAGCATCCTATCCCGCTAATATGCGCTTGAATATCAGATATTTATTTGAAATAACACAAGATATATGAGGTTGTGAATGAGGTTTACAGAATAGAGAATAATGCCCCTCCCTCCTCCCCCCCCCCCCCCAAGAAAAAAAAAGAATATAAAGTAAAGTTGATTAACAAATTAACTAAACTCTGCGTTTTCTGCATACCAAATTAAATATTGATATACGTATATCATTTGGAATGAAATGTTGAACTGGTCCTTATCAGAACTGGTTCAATGATTTTAGCCATGCAAATTATGTTCATTAATAATCATCGGTATTTTCGTCCACCATTGCAGATTTAGTTAACCTTACATCCTTCTCCTACATTGTGTCAATAATTATTACAACAATGAAATTTCGTGAAAGAGTTCCGACAAAAATAGCCATTGACAACAAAAGCTATGTACAGCTGAAAAAAAAATACAACAACTAGTCATACAATCAAAGAGCTATTATTCTCGATTTTTGGAACGGACATGCACATAAAGAACAGAAACAGTTGAAAAGCTATCAGACCAAACAGAACCTAATAAATAGCCAAATCATGAAACCTTAGTTTCTTTATAATTTCAAAATTTATGGATAGTTTAAAGGGACGTCTCTTTCGCCGGAATGATTCCTACGTCGTCCGTGTAACACTTATCAATTCAAAGTTTTTAAAAAAAAATTAAAATTTTACATTTTTGGAATTTTGATCAAAGTTTCAAAATATCAAAATTCCAAATTGTGTAAAAGTTTTGAAATTTTGAAATTTTAACCAAATAATTAAAATATTAAAATTCTAAATATCTTTTATAAATTTGATAGTTTAGAAATTTGATCAAACTTTTAAAATACTAAACCTAATGTGCAATTTTGATTATTTCACTTTTTGAAAGTTTGATTTTTTAGATTTTTGATTAAAATATCAAAAAAGAGAAAAGGGGCGAAAAGAGGGGTATCTGTAAACACTGCTCTAATTTTTAGCTTGGAATTAATATCTCGAAATATATCAAATCACTTTTTATAACAAAATAAACAACAAAAGAAGAAGTCGTTTTTTTTTATAAAACATATTAGACATCACCTGGGATAACAGTATCCTGAAATTTTAAGGTTGTGCATCTATTATGAAAAATATCCTATTTTAACCGGCATCAAATAAATTGATTTAAATATTTGATAGAAAGATAGCGTTTGAATTGAAAAAAAAAAAAAGAATAAGAGCTATTTGGTGTTCCCAGTGCCAAAAATTTAGAGGTAACAGTGAAACCAACTCGCAGTAGGCAAAATAGTATTATTCGCCTTTTTGGCGTTCCTGATGAAGGTAGATCCAGAAAAGCGCTACAGTCGCATGCAACTTTAATTTTTTGTTTTGTTTTTTATTGATTGCATGACGATAATATATTGCCTTTTATGATTGATTTCAGTTCCAAGTAATGATACGGATGGAATACTTAATTTATGGTGTCACAATGAACGTTGTGCTAGGCGTGCTTCAGCAGGTCCCTAGTTAAAACAGTGTACAGGGTTGCGTTCGATATCGTAGCGGCTACGTAGTGCTACGTATATTTATGACTATTGAACGTGTACAGCTAGCCGAGTTTTCTGCATATATATTGATAGCAGCTACGTAGCTGCTACGGTATTGAACACAACCCTGGTTCAGTGATGGTGCAGTGATCGTTCAGTGATAACTAACTTAACTACGAAATATAACAATGAACTAAAATTAAAATCATACAAAACTACTAAGACCAGAGGCTCCTGAATTGGGACAGGCGCACAAACGCGGCGGGGTAAACATGTTTCGTGAGATCATAACCCTTCCCCTATACATCTAACCAGAGACATATAATACAATTGTATTTTATGTCTCTGATCTAACCAATGTAGAAAAAACAAACCCACAGCAATACACACAGTTAAACGCACTTTAAAAGAAATCCAAGTCCCATGTCAGAAAAGGAAACAAAAGAAACTAATCAAAATGACAATGATAATAAATTAACAAAGGACTACTATATATAAAGCTAGCAGTTACTGACAAATGCCAGCCCCAGACCTCGATTAAGCTAATTTAAAGATACATGTAAAAACTTCATCATATGAATAACAGGCTAACTGTTGGGTGTATTGCTTATTTGTTCCTGAACACTCATGAAATATTTGTCACTGGCAACCAAAAATGGATAATTTAAAATAGGTTGTTCCTGAACATTTGATGAATTTAAGATATTTATAAACAAAATATTAAATAAATTTATATAATACATATGTAAAAGAGGACTTATAAATAATTTATCAAAAAACAGCTTGTGTTTATCTTTTAAAACAAGTTGTGCATTTCTGCCGGGAGGAAAAATACGTCCACAAATCAGAATTTCGAGCAAAGATCTGAAATTTCGACCTCGTTTTATTCAAAAAGTAGCACATGAAGGTATATTTTTTTTTATTAAATATTTGATTTAAGAAGGTAAAAATAGCCTATATATCTTAAAGGGAAGAAATTCTCACCGTCAGAAATAAACTGTTCATGGATATATGCCCTTAAAAATGCACAAGTAACAAATACGGAACAATGATATCCCTTCAAAAAAAAAATCCATTTCCTTTTATTTTCTATTTGAAAACAGTGGTTGGTCCTTTAGGGCCCCTAATGGATATATTACGGTAAATGGGTATACTTTGTACAAGCATCAGTCCAAACGTTGTCTAAGGGTGCGACCATTTAACTTCAAAAGTGGGGATATGGTTGTTTTGTCAAAGTGAAGAAAAAAAACGCTCTGAGCGCAAACAACTTCATTAAGTTTCACGGCCATCGCTTTAGATTTTTTATATATCTCGTAGCTAGTGCCCCTTTAACAAAATTGATAAATGGTTTCATTTGTTTAGTGCAAATTCTAAAGGGGCACATAACTTAAAGTATTAGCATATTTTTTAATGCTGAAAAGATAAGAATGGCTAAAAGAATTACAGAACAAAGAAATGCTACCCCCCCCCCCCCCCCCCTCGTTGCCACTAATCTAGACCTTCACTGTGTCGGATAGTTTCGTTTAATATATTTTACTGTTTTTGTCTCCAAATAGAATATTGGTACAAAGTGTTGTTAATTTATGTATTATTACCGACGAGGTGAACACAAAGAAAAATATTGCTTGACTCACGGCAAAGTTTGCTATGTATTCTTACCAAATTAAAATCGTTAAAAATTGCATTTGTGTTTAACCCATTGAATAATGAAAAAGCACCTCACTAAAAATATGGCTAAATAAACAATTAAACTTCAGACATTTCTGCATCTTATGGTATCTATTTTATAAAAATCACTCATAGACTTACTTGGTAATATTTTTTTGAAAAATACCGATTTTTAGTTGAAATAATAGGACATTTTTTGAGTGGGAACTCACTTTTGTCCTATGACTGTAAGCGTCATATATCTTGAATTTATATTGAAAACGGACTGAAATTCTTTAGTTGTATTAATGTTGAAAAAAATATATCGCCATAATTCGCCATCCATAATAATTATTTAAAAAAATGTTTATTTGGCATGCCATACTCGATAAAAGTGCGGACGTGAAAGAAAGCACTCTTCTCGGTTTACGATACACTTACGATGATACACACGACGTAACTTGCGATCAACTTAGTAGTTCTTTACGATGCCTTTGTGAAACACACGTAACGGGAACGTAGAACCACACGTAAACCGATCGTAAACTGATACGATGATCGTAAGTTAAGAAGGCTTTGTGAAACGGTGGCCTGACCATTAAGATCTGCAAATAAGTAGGTCAAAATCACTGATAAACTCCTTTTAAGAGTAATTGGCCATGAACAATAATTTTTTTCCCTATTTAGGTCACCTGGCATAAAAGGCCAATTGAGCTTTTCTCATCACTTGGAAATTTTAACAAAATATCTTCTCCTTTGAAAATACTTAGCTAAAATTTACCAAACTTGGCCATAATCATAATAAGGGTACCTTTCTAAGAAATGTGTCTAATTGCCAACCAACATGTCTGACATTGCTAAAAAGTAAACTTTGAGGTAAAATGCAAGTTTGGTCTATAATCTTGAAAAATGCTATGAAAAGAGAAAATCTGAATGGGGCAGGAATGTTCAAAGTGTTGGAATCTCCCTTTTGTCTTTTTCACTTCTAAATTGTCTGAGGACTGCTATAAGAGTTTTTGCCCTAAAATGATGAATTTTACCATTTTTGGAAAGTTTGCTATAGCTTGCTATTGCTACTTTCCTTAGGCGTCGGTCTCAAACTTCCGGTTGACAGATTATCGCAATATATTCTGCTCCGAGATAGTGTAGTACTAGTGTTTGAGTTCTGATTCTTGGAAGATTCTTTTAAAATTTTGAGTAACTACTGTTTTGACTGAAAAGATTACAGCTTGAATAAAAAGAAATGAATATTCACCGACGATTCAGATGAATTTAACTTCATTTTAAAAATGAGTATTACAAACACTACTTCGCGGATCTGCCATGCGCTGTAGAGAAAATCACAAGAAATCTACGCGAGATTGCGTTTTCATTCATTCATGAATATTTCATGAATGAACATTTCCCCGCTCTACTTTTACCTGTTTACTATATGTACGTACGTAAACGTGGTAAAATCCTGAGTGTATCGAAAGAATCGGGAATGACTGATTAAAATGCGAGAACAAGTTGACATTTTGACCAAGCCGTCGGTTAATTGAAAAGTGATAATGGTTTGTTTAAACAAAACAGAGGTGAAAGAATATAAAATACTCGATAATTATATTATATGTCTAACGTCTCACGCCAAGGTTGAGTAAAGGTAAAAATGACCGGCTTTAATAAAAAAAAATTAAAAAAAAAATGCATTGTTTTTGTCTTAACATCGATCGGAAGATTTTGATGCCAAAAATCATTTGAAAACTTAATTCCGTTATTTAAATACTAATTGTTTCACATTCCAATGTGGATATAAGGAACTTTACTCGTTCAGCATGCTCAAGTGGATCAAACTGACAGCAGAAAAACATTGACCCAACGTCAGTTCTTCTTCACGGTCTACTTCCAATAATTTACCTCATACCACATCTGGTGTGTTATTGTAAACTCGTATCATATAGCATCCGTATTAAAAGCAACCGAGTCAGCATCCACTTCTTCGAATATTATAGCTCAGGGTATCAAGACAAGTTCTATAGAAATGATTATAAGGTTCATGATGTGTACCCTTTGGCTAAAATGGCTGCATTTTCACCTCAAAATTTAGATAGATTACAGACAAACAGCGGCCTGTGCATCTGGAAAAGTTTTAAGGCATATCATGCCCTATATTAATAGATTTCAATTGCTTTGTCACCCAAACACAGAGGCAATGATTACCGTAATATATCAAATGAATGGCTTAAAACAAAAATTCTCAAATGTTCTTAACTCATAAGACAATGCTTAATTTCACAACAGTAACTAAATGTGTTACAGGTTATAAGCACCTCTATGAATCTAATGTATATAAACTTTTTATGCCCCACCTACGATAGTAGAGGGGCATTATGTTTTCTGGTCTGTGCGTCCGTTCGTTCGTCCGTTCGTTCGATCGTCCGTCTGTCCCGCTTCAGGTTAAAGTTTTTGGTCGAGGTAGTTTTTGATGAAGTTGAAGTCCAATCGACTTCAAACTTGGTACACTTGTTCCCTATGATATGATCTTTCTAATTTTAATGCCAAATTAGAGATTTTACCCCAATTTCACGGTCCACTGAACATAGAAAATGATAGTGCGAGTGGGGCATTCGTGTACTGAGGACACATTCTTGTTATTCCTGTGTTCATACTGCTGTTGTTGTGCTCCCACCGTATTGAGTTTTATCCTTGTTCTGCTGTAAGTATGTATGTCCTTCCCTTACTTGTACGTACATGTACCTCCGTACATCCAAAAATTCGTTTCTGTTCTCTTACTTTAGTTTGCCTGAACCAAATTGTATGAAACTTATACGCAATGCTTATATCCACAATTCACAAGTCAAGTTTGAATTTTAGTTGCGTCACTTACCATTCTAGCATTTTATGCTACTTTACAAAAAGGAAAGTTGCTTGCAATTTTAGTTTCTGTTCTCTAACTTTAGTTTGTCTTAACCAAATGCTATGAATCTTATACACAATGCTCATTACCACAAACACTGATCAAGTTTGAATTTTGGTGGCGATAGTATACCATTTTAGAGTTATGCCCCTTTACATATGTAAAAAATTGCTGACTATTTTCGTTTTAGTTATCTAACTTCAGTTCGCTCAACCAAATGTTATGAAATGTATACAGTGTTAATACTTTTAACAATAAAACAAAGATCAATCTTGAATTTTGGTGGAGTAATTTTTATTGCTCTAGAGTTTAGCCTCGTTACAAATGGAACCAGATGCTCCGCTGGGCACATCTTTATACGACCACAGAGGTCGAAACCCTGAACAGTTGGGGCAAGTATGGACACAACATTCAAGCTTGATATAGCTCTGAATTTGGATTGCGATCAAATTTTTGACATAATATATAGGTTTCTGACACAAAACAAATGTCAAGATCTATCAAATCTATTGCGCAATACTGTGTAATTAGAATGTATACACAATGCTTATTGCCCCATAACTCAGATCAAGTACACATTTTGGTAGCGTCATGCACATTTACAGTTCTTGAGTTGTGACCCTTTATAACATTAATGCTAGCGGGGGCATCATTTGTGTCCCATGGACACGTTCCCTATTTTAGATAAAAGCCTTTAATATAAATTCACTTTCATTACATTTGTATTGATTTAAGTTACTGTAACTGTCTTATTTATAAAAAAAAGGATGTGGTATTTTTTGTAAAGAATCAATGCTATCCAAAAGAGTTCAAAGGAGGAAAATGTATTAATAAATATAGGCCACCATATGCTCGTCAATAATGAGAAATATCTGTACCATATACATGCAGAAAGCTACAAAAGGCCCCGATAGGAAACATGTGGAGCAATTCAAACAAAAAAACTTGCGTGTTAATTTACTAAAAACAAATATGAAGGATCTAAACCAATAGAAAAATACTAATTCACAGGCCCTTGATGTTGACATGGCATGGGTACTTAAAAAGAAATTATCAGAGCTTTCTGTATATTTCAATATTTTAGATCTACAGTTTTAGGTTGCAATAGAAAATATCAAAACTTTTTATAACAAACATGAAAAAAGTGATTTTTGATAATTACTGACAAGACAATGGTTTAGTTTAAAACATCCAAGCTGTGATGAAATACATTTTTTAAATAATACACGTCTATAACATTTCTGGAATAATACACAGCTACAGTTACAAACTTTCCAGAGGTGCTATCCAGCACTTTGATTTTTCATTTTTGCCTAATATCTGAAAAACTATCATAAATGGTGAGAAACTTATATGCCAAAAATAATCAGCAAAACAAGATTTACAAATAAATTTGCATGGTCAAAATCATAGGACAACTCCTAATTAGAGTGTCTGCCCTTTATTGTAGAGCCTGTGACTTTTGTTGCAAAAGCTATGTTCCCTCGTCGGCGGTGTCCTCAAATATTCACTCTGTAGTTAATTTTTTTGAAATTTTAATAACTTTCTTCAACAATCTTGGATTTCTACTAAACTTGGACAGAAGTTTGTTTATGATGAAAAGCTACAACTTTGTACACATTTTTGCAGATATGTGACGAAAAAAGAGAAATTGAAAACAGCAAAAATATTCATTCAAAAAAGTTTATAAATAAACAAATTAGTAGGAATTGTCATTGGACCCCTTGTAGGAGTTATATGCATTTTGCCTATAGTTCCAAACAGCTAAATTGTAATTAGAAACATCATCTAAGATGATCAGAAATGCAATATCTCATCAAAAATAAAACTCAAAAAGCACAGAAAGCATGACTTTTAACTAGTTCTAAATGACTTATTTTTACTTATTTCCAATTTTGGCCTGTAATCTACCATTTTATAACCCTTCTGTCGTTTCCTCAGTATCATTTTTAGACTATGGCCTTACCAGATCGGTTTGTTTCCCCTGGGGGGTTTCTCACCATATTTAAAACATTTCAGATTTGTTAGAACGCCTCACCCATACTGTATTTGATAAAAAATTTATGACAAAATGATTTGTAAATGAATTATTTCAATCAGACATTCTTAGTCACTAAGTTTTTAACAACTGATAGCAGATTAAAACAGACAACAATTATTTTTTTTTACATTTTTATTAGAAAGTGCCCTTTTAGGTCGTCTTGGTGATCAGTTCTCTCTGTAAAATCATAGATAAATCATGAATACAATAGACATAAAAGGAATCAGTTAAATAGAATTGTTGCTGTGATCTATTCTGTAACTAATGGTGATAGTTGTCGAATTTAAAAAAAATTAAATGACAATAAAAAAACACTGTTTCATAAAACAACAATTCTCCTCTTTCTCAAATGCGAATTACTGAATTAGACTTATTACCGGATTTGTACTAACATGAGCAACCCGACAATTGCCACACGTGGAACATGATCTGCTTACCCTTTCGGAGCAACTGAGATCACCTTCAGTTTATGGCGGAGTTCGTGGTGCTCAGTCTGGATTGAAGCAGCTCATAGTTCAACTAAACTTTATGCCTATTTTGATTAAAGCAGCTCACCAACGTTTGAAGGATAATGACTTGGTTGTTGATATTAAAATATTTTGCCCTCGTGGTACAAGATAAGCATCCGATGTAGACAAATATATATTGTTTTATGATATGTACATCCAGACACAATAATGGCTCGTAAAATTGGTTTTAATCCGTTAGACCATTGTAACACGACCTTCCTGAATAATGAATACTCGTTATAATCAGTAAATACACCGTAAGTTAATTGTTAAATATCGGTTACAAAATATTAACTCGTAAAAAAAATGTAAGGCAACAATGCAAACAACTTTAATAATTCCTATTTTGTTGTTCAGATATAATCCAGGTTAACAAGCTGATACTAGAATTATATGAAGGATAAAAAAGAGTAGCCGTATACTTCTGTATGATCATGTATTTAATATCAAATCGTTCAATTAACAAACTAGACTCTTACCTGATTTCACATACAAACTGACTTAGACCTATGCAATCAATAATAACCTATTTCGTATTTTCCAGCACTAAACGTACACATGTTGACATACTGATTGGTCCAGGGCGCCAGTTGTTGGTATACGCATCAGTTGTATTACCAGAAGGCCATACAAAATCTGTTCCATTATATTCTTATCCTATCATTAAGGTTTCTTAGAGATAAACAAAGAACTTATATTATTTACTTATAATAAGTACTAAGCAAAGCATTTTTTACTTTCAATGCAACATCATATTCCAAACTAAGGACATGAATTACATTTTACACTGTGATCTGACTGTAAATATAGACAACAGTAGTATACTGGTGTTCCAAAGTCATAAATCGATTGAGAGTTAACAAGTGTTGCTCTCAATCTAATGCAGGTTATATAACCAAATTGTTCAACTGAGCAGAAACAAACTGCTGTAGAAAACCAGTCAATTTGTGAAAGTGCAAGGTGATAAAAATTACATTCTTAATACAATAATTCCTCTTCAATGATATGAAAAATATTTTAATTAATTTTTAATCAATTTGTATACCAATTTTATTGTAATTGTCCTGCTATTAAGAGGTGATGGGTAATACTTTTGAATTGCTATAAAAATATCCAAACTAAGCTTGCTTTCGCACAAATTTTATTTCGGAAAAAGTCTTCTATGTTTATGAGAATTAGAAATCGTTTGAAATAAAGCATCTAATATTCAGTGATATATACGGGAAATTATCACATGCGGTTAGGAAATTCCAATGGGAGATCATAAACTTTTTCTTTCGAAAAGTCTTCTCTATTCGTATGCATAATGATTTTAGATTATCTCCCATTGACACTTTTTAAAAGTGGAGAGAAAAACTTACAGACAAGTCCCAGTAGTTATCAAAATAATTCTTAACTTAGCTAAATTTGATAGACATTGTAAAAAAAAAAAAACATTCCTGAATTATTTAGTTTGGATTGTGTCTGGATGACGTTTTAAACTATGATCGAAAACAATTTTCCTTTATACATGTTATATATTAACATATATCTTGGTGCGCCTGTTGTTTGAAGTGGTTGTTTGATGATGGTATTGATTTTGTTTTTTATATGGAGATTGTTGTTATCATTTGTTCGGTTTTAATAAATGCGTAAGCTGTTGATATAAGGTCACAGATTTGATGGGAACACCAACTACTAATTCATCGTTTTAAACTTGGATGAGGGGCTTTCGTGCACCTGCAGTACAGTTTATAGTGTATATTGCATGTTGAAGGCATCAATTTAATTTTAAAAGAAGAACACAAAAAACACAACATTGTTCGTTTACTTTGTCTTTTCTTAATATTCATGCAGTGTACACCATACGCGTAAATTAATATTGCTTACGCATTTGCAGTTCTTTAGCAGTTGTTGCAAGAAAGGTGTTTTCTTCCCCATTGTTTATTTCCGCTAATGACCAACAAACACGAGAACAGGAGTTCTACAAATACAGTTAACGAAAAAGGCGGATATCATTCATGTCTTATACCTACCGAATAAGACTATTTACCGGATTTGTTATCACATAAGCAACACGACGGGTGCCACATGTGGAACAGGATCTGCTTACCCTTCCGGAGCACCTGGGATCACCCCTAGTTTTTTGGTGGGGTTTGTGTTGTTTATTCTTTAGTTTTCTATGTTGTGTCGTGTGTGCTGTTGTTTGTTTGTCTTTTTCATTTTTAGCCATGACGTTGTCAGTTTGTTTTAGATTTATGAGTTTGACTGTCCCTTTGGTATCTTTCGTCCCCCTTTTATCTTTCATTACATCTATAAATATCTTTAAATAACATTTCAATATAACTATTAGAATACAAATTATGTGTTTAATTTGGCTTCATATTAACATATTTATCATCCTGGTATACATCTATTCTTTTGCAGAGATTTAACCCCATCACTTTTTTATCAATCCACATAGACTGATAGCAAATTGTTACTAGTAGTTCATTCAATTTTTCAATTTCAAATTCTATTACATGAAGAACGGAATTGATAATATTACTTTGACAGCATTTTAAATAACGGTGTTAGGTGAAAATTCTTAATAATCCTACTATTCCTTTGTTATTACAAATCGTTTTAATCTTTATATTTTCATGCGAAATTATGATTAGAATGATACAGTGTTGTAATGTTCGTATCAGGTTGGTGTATGTATGGCCAGTTGAATACCAACAGTCTCCCAGTATAATTGTACAGCAATTGGACACGTTAAGCAATGAATCACTAATAGTTACCAGGATTATAATTTAATACGCCAGACGCGCGTTTCGTCTACATAAGAATCATTAGTGACGCTCAGATCAAAATAGTTATAAAGCCAAACAAGTAAAAAGTTGAAGAGCAATAAGGACCCAAAAGTCCAAAAAGTTGTGCCAAATACATCTAAGGTAATCTATTCCTGGGATAAGAAAATCCTTAGTTTTTCGAAAAATTATAAATTTTGTAAACAGGAAATTTATAAAATCCATGGCAACACCGAAGTGCTGACTACTTGGCTGTTGATACCCTCGGGGACGAAATCTATTAGTTTTTCGAAAATTATAAATTTTGTAAACAGGAACTTTATAAGATGACCATAATTGATAATTAAAATAAGAGATCTCTAATAATAATAGCTTCCTGTATAGATAGTTTATTTTGTGTGAGGCGATTATTTATCTGGATATACAATTGATGTGAACAAATTGTGACCCAACTGTGATAGGATGTCTGTGTTACCTTCTTATAACAATGTTTTACTAAAAAGACACCGAAACTATCACAGAAAAGACAAAATACATAAATACATTAAATTATAACAAAAAAACATTAGCTTAAACAATGCTTTAAACAAATGTCTAATAAACATTTGATAAACCAATAATTTAAACAAAATATTTCTGCTCATTTATTTAGTATCGGGTTGACATGGAACACTTTTAAAAATGCAGAGGCGGATCCCGGGGGGGGGGGGGGGGGGAGGGGATTGCGGGGGCTGGACTCCCCCTATTTTTTGGACGATCAATGCATTTGAATGGGAGCATATAGTTGGAACCCCCCCTTTACTCTGGGTTGGGAACCCCCCTTTTTAAAATGGCAGGATCCGCCACTGAAATGCTTAAGCGTGGTTTTCTGATGAGCATTCCTAATTGTAAAATATGCAGTGGGATTTGTTTTCGTTAAGATTGACAATGTTTATATATACCTGCTCACATAAAGAAAGAACAGTGTCTTCCAAATTGTATTGATTTTTGAAATAAACATTTTTGTCAATTTTTATCAGAAAATATCTATTCTTAGTCATTAGATATCGGCCCTCTTTTGACCCAATCAATATGGCCTCAGTTTTGTCAACATTACACCTAAATCCAGCACATTGTGAAAATTTATCAATCAAATTTTGACATCGATTTAGAGACTTTTTGTCACCATCCAGGACTAGGGAAGAATCATCAGCATATTGACTCAATAAAAATTCCGAGTCATTAATTGTCACCCCAGCAACATCAGGGTCATTTTTAATAGTTGCACTGAGTAGTTCCAAAACTAAAATAAACAGATGAGACAGAGTATCCCCTTGACGAACCCCTCTTTTCAATAAAAAAAATCTGAAATATATCCGTTGTTTAACATCACAGTAGCATGCCTTAATCCAACTTATAAATGTATGATCAAAGCCATAAAACTGCAAAGCCTCTAGTAAAAAAGACCACTCGACCGTGTCGAAAGTTTTTTCAAAATCGACTAAACGTAAAAGTCCAGGAATGTCGTCTTCCTCCATCTTTTCCATCAGATATAAATAAATCTAGTACATTCGCCTATATACCTACCTTTAAGAAATCCTTTTTGTGTTTGACTATTTATATTTACTAGCACCTTTTTAAGTCTATTTGCTAAACTTGCTGTAGCTATCTTATAGTCTACACACAAAAGTGTGATAGGTCGACAGTGATATTTGTTCCCTTCTCTATTGGCATTTTGCTAGTTATTTTATACTTAAAAAGCCTGTCCTAAGTCAGGAGCCTGTGGTTGTCATTTGTTGCTGTATATCATTTATGTGTTCATTGTTGTTTTGTTCATAAATGCGGCCGTTAGTTTTCTTGTTTGAATTGTTGAACATCTGTTATTTCAACTTTACAACACTACAATTCAAATTGAATAGGCTTAACTCATTAGATAAAATTGAGAATGGAAATGGGGAATGTGTCAAAGAGACAACAACCCGACCAAATAAAAAACTACAGCAGAGGGTCACCAACAGGTCTTCAATGTAGCGAGAAATTCCCACACCCGGAGGCGTCCTTCAGCTGGCCCCTAAACAAATATATACTAGTCCAGTGATAATGAACGCCATACTAATTTCCAAATTGTACACAAGAAACTAAAATTAAAATAATACAAGACTAACAAAGGCCAGAGGCTCCTGACTTGGGACAGGCGCAAAAATGCGGCGGGGTTAAACATGTTTGTGAGATCTCAACTCTCCCCCTATACCTCTAACCAATGTAGAAAAGTAAACGCATAACAATACGCACATTAAAATTCAGTTCAAGAGAAGTCCGAGTCTGATGTCAGAAGATGTAACCAAAGAAAATAAACAAAATGACAATAATACACAAATAACAACAGACTTCTAGCAGTTAACTGACATGCCAGCTCCAGACTTCAATTAAACTGACTAAAAGATTATGATTTCATCATATGAACATCAGGCACAATCCTTCCCGTTAGGGGTTTAGTATCATACCATCATAACATATATGAGAAGAACATAACCCGTGTCATGCCAACAACTGTTTTTAGAATAAATGTGTTTAGTTCCGATGCAAAGACCTTATCAGTGACTCAATATTAACGCCAAAATATGCAATCTTTAATGACTTGACAACAGTATCGTAATTATATCCCTTCTTAATAAGTCTATTCAAAGGTTTTGTAAGTTTCTGAGGTGAATACTGACACCTTTGTGCTTTATAAAGAATATTTCCATAAAAAATTTGATGTGAAATACCTGAACGTATTAGAAGTCTGGATGTTGAGCTATATTTACGAATGATGTCTTTATACCGATGATAAAATTTAGTAAATGTTTTGATGTATACACAGCAGAAATAGTTTTTTTTTTAAATTCAAATTTGAATTTTTAAACTGTCCTGATTGGTCGTCCTTTGCTTCATGTATACCTGTAATAGACCAAATCATAGATAAATCATCCATACAAAAGACAAGATGTGCTCAGTTGAATATTGTTTTAATGAAACATTCAATAAGTGAATTTCAACTTATCCAGGAACCTTGGTGGCCAAGTGGTCTAAGGGGATTAACAACAGTATAGCTAGCTTATGGACACTGAGGGTGTGAATATATGTTGTTTTCCCGTCGAAGATCGGTGGTTCGTTTGTTTCTTGTCACACTTGCTCCCGTCCCAAATAGAAACTAACGGCAACAGAATAGACAATAGTGCTGAAAGTAGCGTTAAAGATCAATGAATGAATTAGTCAATCAATCAATCGATCGACTTATCCGATCGATAAACGTTGTAACGTTTACTACTTGACATATTTATGGTCTTTATGTTGTTGGGTGTGCTCCCTTATTGATGTACATCCCACATCTCCTTTGTTTGCACAATTTTTCTATTTTGATATGATGTTGCAATTAAATAAAGAATAAAGTGTTAAAGGATAGGATCAACAATTTTTTTCTAGAGAGACGTACAGACAATAGCATGACCCTACGCCCAAAAAACTCTAAATCAATGCACATGACAACACGAAAACAACAAATGAAAAATGTAAAATCAGATGATTTTGAAGTGTACGCACCTCCTACTCCATTAAAAGACAGAAAATGTTTACTACATTTTGAATCGCTTTGTATAAATCTGTGAAATTGGCAGTCATTTCAACATTTAAGTTCCCCCTCTTCTTTGTATTTTATGATTGTCATATGTACCCTTGAACAAATTATATGTAACTTCACTTTTTCAAAGTCCTTTATGGAATTTAATCAATATGAAATAAATTAATTTATTGAATTGATAAGAATTTGATCTATCTCCCTTTTAAACAGTTTTGATTGTTGTAAGCACTATATTATATTATATATTTTTCTGAACACAAGCAATACGCATTTAGCTCCCGCATTAAAAGGCGGAAATTAAGACAATTATAAAACCAGTTGTTTCGGACATGTTGTTTCATTGTTGAACACTTTTGAAGGAGTGGAAGGACAAAAAAATCACCTCACCCTTCTCTAGAAAATATTTATTTTCGGATGATATTTTTATAATTACAGATTCAATATGAGTTTTAACCAAATCGTCATGGCTTTGAAGAATAATAATTTGATCATTATGACATAATTAGTTATCAGAGCTACCAGGCTTAAAAGTTAAAAATGACTATATACTATTGATATTAATGTCAACACCTAAATGCTGACTACTGGGCTGGTGATACCCTCGGGGACGAAACGTCCACCAGCAGTGCCATCGACTAAGGTGTGTCAATAGTTATCAAAGGTACCAGGCTTATATATTGATACGCCAGATACGTGTTAAGTCTACATTAGACTTATCAGTGACGCTCATATCAAAATAGTTAGAAAGCCAAACAAGTATAAAGTTAAAGAGCATTGTGGACCAAAAGTTGCGCCACATACGGCTAAGTTAAGCTATTCCTAGGAAAAGAAATTCCTTAGTATTTCGAATAATTAATACTTTTGCAAACAGTAAATCTATGAAAATGACCAT
Organism: Mytilus edulis; assembly: GCF_963676685.1. Classification (NCBI taxonomy): domain Eukaryota; kingdom Metazoa; phylum Mollusca; class Bivalvia; order Mytilida; family Mytilidae; genus Mytilus; species Mytilus edulis. The sequence goes on along the minus strand of NC_092347.1, from coordinate 12,262,613 downwards.
ATAAGTATCCGGATGGTATACGGTATTCGGATGGTGCTGTGACAATGTGTATGACGTAATTTATCTTATTTAGGTGATGGAAGTCGCCAACTCTTCAGTGCTGGTTGCCCTTAATCAAATAATCAAATAAAAACAATTATATTGTCATTGAATGATTTATTCTTTGGCCTCTTGAAAATCTTATAATTGTTGTGATGTTTTTGTAAAGTTAAAGCCATGACAAATTCGCCAATCTAAATTTGTGTTGTCTTTTGTTATGAGACCAATAGTTGGATCACGACATAGAAACTAATTTTATGTCATTAGTATTTCTTTATTCGATTCATTGTTTACGTAGTTCTTGTATCTTTGATAACTTCTAATGCATAGTGTCAATTTTGTATATTCGATATCATATACAACATTGTACAATAATGTGCCTTTGCTACAATAATACCAGCAGCCATTTTACCCATAATTATGTAACTATTATTTGTGTTGTTTGTGAGTAATTCTAGGCTTTTTTCAAATGACTAATATTTTATTGAATGATTTGAAAGAATAGAAAAAAATATTTAAGTGCCTGTCAGAATGGAGCTGTATTGATTGTTTGAAAAGTAAACTAACGAAAATACAGTACTCGGAGAAAAGTTCTCAACGGTAAGTCCTAAGCAAATGGCAAAATAAAAAGCTCATACACATCAAACGAATGGATAACAACTGTCATATTCCTGACTTGAATGATTTTAGTGTGATTAAAAATGTCCATGTATATAAGTCTGCACTTTTAAAGAATAGTGTGTCAATGATTATTTTTATATGTTATACGTGTATGTAGAGAAAAAAACCAATTGACTTCAATAAGATAGAAAATGTATTTGTGTACCTACTGATCAATTGATTGATGGATTGGTGTTTCATGCCAATTTCAACACATTGGTGTTATTATGTGGCGATCAGTTTTTATTGGTGGAGGAAGCCAGATTGGCCGCATGTGAGACGTTATATAATTCAAAAAAAGTAAAATCACAAAAATACTGAACTCCGCGGCAGATTTAAAACGGAAAGTCCGTAATCAAAAGCTCAAACACATCAAACGAATGAATAATAACTGTCATATTCCTGACTTGGTACAGACATTTACTCGACATATAGAAAATGGTGGATTAAACCTGGTTTTATGGTCAGCTAAACCTCACACTTGTATGAGAGTCGCATATACCGTTAAATTGACAGATTGTATGAACAGAACAAATTGACATAAAAGGTAAAAAAGTAAAATTAGGGATACAGCAGTCAACATTGTGTTATAATCTTAATCACTATGAAAACAAACAAATGTGTAACATAGAAACACAAAATAACATATATACAAAGCGCATTTAATTGAGAAAAAAATGAAAGACGAGGATACAAAAATTCACCAGAGCACAATAACACAATGACGGGATATATACGTCCAGAGACACGTCATATGTAACGAAGAAACACAACAAAGAATATTGACAAAGTATATTAGCAAAAATGAAAGACAAGAATACATTTCGGAGCCTCTGGCTTTTGTTAGTCTTGTATTATTTTAATTTTAGTTTCCTGTGTACAATTTGGAAATTAGTATTGCGTTCATTATCACTGAACTAGTATATATGTGTTTAGGGGCCAGCTGAGGGACGCCTCCGGGTGCGGGAATTTCTCGCGACATTGAAGACCTTTTGGTGACCTTCCGCTGTTGTTTTTTCTATGGTCGTGTTGTTGTCTCTTTGACACATTCCCCATTTCCATTCTCATTTTTTTTACCATAGAACAGTTAGTACTACGTCGAATGGATATGACTAAAATTAGACTAAACAGTAAATGTAATATTCATTAATACAAACAAAAGAATAATATAACAAGTTATAAAGATGATAACCAACGTCATGACTCAATATCCAGAATCTATACTTGTAGATTTGTAAGATTGTAAGATTTGTGAAATAGATACGGAATATTTATCAACAAGGTCTTGGTACCTTCCAAAAAACTTTTTGTGACGGGACGTTCTTTGACATACCCCTGGTTCATCAACTTTCTACCCAGACATTGGTGACATTTTACAAAGTCTAAGGAGCAGCTGCAAGCTCTTGAATACCGAATAATTTGTAAGCAATTGATTACAAAGATTTTGAGTCTAGTATTCAGGAAAGTAGGTCTGTGTCCACTAAGAGATTATAATGGTGATTCGTCAACTATAGTGGCACGTTAACCATCATAGAACAGACGAAAGTAAAATTAAATATTAGCAGTATATATCAGATGCACTATTGATTTCATTAAAATGTAGAGTCATAAATAATATTTATTTTTAGCTATTTAGTATCGTGTTGACACGGCAAACCATTGAAAATATTTAAGGGTGGTTAATAGATGGCTATCCCTATATATAGCATATTGGAGGTGCATTTAAATTCTTTAAGATTGAATATGTTAATGAAACTACTCGCATAAACAGACCTGTGTCTTTAACATTTAATCTTAATCTTTGAAACAATATTTTGTGTATTTTTTATCAACAATATTTGTTTTTCATCATTAGGTCCTGTGTTGACCACATTGCAAAACTGCAAGCTAAGCTTACGGATGATCATACCTACTCGTAACACATGTATGGCAATGATATTTAATTTCTGTAAGATTATAAGTTTTTACAAACCTACTCACATTGAGACAGATGTCTTCAATATTGATTATAAAGCTTTAAATTAAATGTGCATTTCATCAACATAGATATCTTTTTTTAAGTTATTCAGTCTAACATTGACATAGAAAAGTTTCAAGCACGGTTTACTGATGTCCATCCCTACTTTTAACACATGTTTTAGAGTGGCATTTAATTTCTATAAGATGTACCTGCTCGGAGTGTTACAGATTTCTACGCTATAGGTTGTCGTTTCATTCAATAACAACCTTTCCTTTTTTTAGTGTTTGCTCGACATTGTGCACTTTTGAAACCCACCTTTATCTACTGATGCATTTTACTGACTGACGTTTGTCTCTAAAATGACTGTCAATCGTAATTAAAGTTGTTCATTTTAAGAAATAAAATTTTGATGTCATTCTCTATGCTAATATAACATGGTTAGGCATTATGTTTGTTAATATCTTTATAACAAACGAAATAACAATTACAATACCCACATATATTAAAACAGGTGAAGGGATTGAAATTTCGATCCCATAAAAGAAAATTATGATTGATTTAGGTGTGAAGCGTACTCATAAAAAGTTGTATAAGGTATTCCTGGCGATAGACGTGGCTTATGCTTTATACGGGCATTTGTTGTATATTACATTTATCTATACAGCTAAGGCATGGTGACTGCTCAAATAGAACGACTGCAAAGTATACAAACTTTTTAATGAACTCAATTTCCCCCCCCCCCTAAGTTATTTTGACAGTTCTAATAAAAGGTTGGTATGTGTAATACAAATATATGAATCAAGATATCTCTATGATATTGTGTTGCTAAACACCAATATACAGTACTGAACCAGTCCATGTTTCATATGTGCCTTATCGTGTATCCGTGACGTAGTACACAGAACACAGACATGACAGATTCCGAACTCTTCACCTTAACCACATGTATTGACATTATTGATTGCATTGATTATTTCTATTATTACTGTATTTTATGTATAATTGCTGTATCACCTGAATAAACCTTGGTGAGTTTCATATATATTGTTCTTATATTATTAATTATATGCTCGGATCACAACAGTATTATCTATACTTCATATGCCTATACATAAAACAAGACAAACACAAATATCAATTTGTCGACAGGTCGCCGTATTTGATGGACGCCGGATAAATTATAAGAGATAAACAAATATTATAAACCCAATTTCTTCGAAACCTGCAAACGTTTCTCTGTGGAGTCAACAATGTAACGATCTTTGCTAGAGTCTGACTTCCACCGGCCGTGTTTTTTCAAACACCTCTCGTTTACGTTTGCATTTGCAGCAGCCGTTGCACCACCGGCTCTAAATGAATGTAGGCCTATATTACAATTTGGTGAAACTAATCTCATTCTACCTAATAAAGCCTCCCTAGCCGCCGTATAGCTTAGCTTTTTATCTTTATCTATAAGTTTACAATTATTGCCTGATCTGCAAATCTGTCTGAATAAATATTTATTGGAGTCAAAATCGAAATTGGATAATTCTAAATATCTTCTGAACATAACATATGGACAAGCTATGGATAAACCTTTCGAAATGAGAATTTCGTTTCCTTGACGATACTGATCGGTTTTACTTTTGTTAATATACAAAATTAAATAATTGTCATGTATAACTACATCTTTAAATCTTAACGAACTTATTTCATCATATCTTAGAAAACCAGAAAAAACTTAGTAATATCATTGTCAAATCTCTAATAATGAGTAAATCATCTGAATCTTTAAAGTGCGTACATAGTTCGATTAGTATCTCTGCTGAAACCGGATTTTTTTTGTTGGCGGTTTTTGTTGTGGTTCTTTTGGAAGCTTCAACTATGGAAGTAACGAAAGAGTTTATAGTAGGATCTGGTAACCCACTCACTTCATGGGCCCATTTTATACCGTATAAAGCATTGGAAACGGGATGACTAGTAGATCCATTGTTCAATAAATTTGTCAAATATAAAGCAACGTGTACCGGTTGTGCAGGTAAAGCATCTTGTCCATGTTCTGTAATAAATTTTTCCCACCTTCTAAAAGCGTAGAAATAAGACTTTACTGTATTGTCACTTTTACTGTTCAATAATAACTCACACATCTTCGGATATATACTATACAAATGGCTTCCTGTTTCTACTCCACTATCCTCTATTGCGACTTTTACATGACGATCTAAACTGATGCCTGTTAATAAAATAAAAATTATAAATATCTATGTTTTTCATTTAACATTTATAGCAACTAATCTGAATTTTAAGAACTGCGAGCCAAATATACCGTTTTGACTCCTTCCTCGTTTTGTGAGACTCTCACCTTGAAAAAAACCTGTAATCTCTTATGAAAGATTTAAACCGACCTTCTTGGTCTACTAACATTGGCCAATAAGCGGCAGATGTCCACTCAGAAACAATCAAAGTATGACTACCTTTATCCTGTATCATTTTGTTAATTGTATGTGGGACCAAACGAGATGGTGGAACTAACCAATTATTCTCGCCATCCCATGACACAGAAAAAGCATTAATGCCTGATGTTCCTGTGCACCAGAATTTCGAATTGAATTTGTTGCATTTTGCATTGTAATCTTGTGCAAAGCGGTCAAAAGTATATGGACCCTATAACTTATTCAGATACGTAAAAATCCAATCATCGATTTCCCAATCATCACAATCTGATTTCCTACGAAGACTGTCTACTTTATCGTTATGCTCGCGTGGTATCCATACTAAATTTAGTTTGATATTGTTATTTTGACAAATTTTATGAACAGACATAACGCTTTGAATTCTTTTTTCTTACTACCGACTTTCATAATGTGTGGTACATTTTTATTGTCTGTGTGAACTCTAATAGTCGCACCGTGCAATTTGATCACAAGATTTCTTAAAACCCTTTTTACTGATTCAAGTTCTCTCCATGTATAGCTTTTTACTCTTTCAGTGGAAGACCAACTTCCGTATATCTCTATCGGTTCGTCCACTGAACCTGTGGTCAAATGACCCCCGAAACCTGTTTCTGAAGCGTCACAAAAGACGTGAAAGTCTTGTACTTCATTGTATGTCGACTGACATAACTGAGATCCTATCTCGTTTATTTTTTCTATATTATCTCACCAAAACCTGCATTCATTTACAGCTTCGAGACTAAACACTACGCTGGAATTCCAGCATTCTCTTGTAAGTATGCAATCATACATAAATCTAGATCTTAAACGTGCAAGATCCCCTGAAACAGCCTGAGTTGAGATGATCTGTCCAACAATACAAGCAAGTGACCTTACTTTGAAATATTTCATTCCCTTTTCATATTGCTGTAACAGATCACTCAAAGCTCTTTTTAACTTGTTCAATCTTTTTTCAGTGATTTTCAGTACACCCTGTTCCAAACACCAACTAAAACCTAACCACTCCAGTTTTTGTACTGGAGACCAATTACACTTTTCATGTGCTATTTCGAAACCAAAATGGTCTAAATCATTCCTAATCGCATCACTAGTGGTTAGTGCCCCCGAATAAGAAGAAACTCCCCCTAATATATCGTCTAAATACATAACTATTTTTAACCCTTTACTTCTCCAGTGTTTTACGACTTCTCGAACTACTTTACTGAAAATATAACCACTTGTTGCCAAGCCAAATGGTAACACATTGTAAACGTACAATGCATCCCCCCATTTGAAACCAAGGTATGTAGTGTCGGAATGTGCAATTCTAATATGATGATATGCACTTTTCAAATCATATGAAAAAATGTAATACTCTTTGTTAAACATTTGTCTAGCTGTGACCGCGTCTTCGTATTTGTGACGAAATTTAAATAAATGTGGATTTATATGTCTGGCGTCTAATACCAATCTTAGTTTTGACCCATTATTAGCTACTGTTAGAGGGTTTATAACATGAGTTTGTTCATTAACTTTGCTTATGCACCCTTTTTTCAACAACTTTTCTATTTCTTGCGCAACAAAAATCTTATTGTTGCACGCCGACTTATTATTTTCTAATACCACACTCTCTGAAATTGAATCCGGTCTGAATGTTGTCATTGTTCAAATTTTCTGATTCTAACTGGCTGCTAGCTTCCAGAACCTTCACGAAAACCTTCTTGTTGTGCTTATACTGTTCTTCATTTCCCCTTTTACGGAACTTGAAGGTCTCTGTCATGGTCTCGTCGATTTTGGCCAACTCTGAGTCGGACAATGCCTTCTGGTTATCCTGGATCCTGGATATAATTTTATTTCGGCTTAGTTTGAAGTATGAGAAATAATTGCATAAAGAAAAACTAAAACGAAGCCAAAATGACGATTGGATCTATTTTTAACCAATTGGGTTTTTGGTATTTAACGACAATCAATAATTTAAAAGTAAAAATAATATTATTTATAAGTTTATCGCTTATTGTTCTGAGGTAATCCTTCTACCCGTTGGTCTGTAATATATATTTAAACAAAATGTTATTGGATATGAGTTGTTCATTATTATTTTTACGTTTTCAACAATGTTATTGGACAGAAACATTTTGACGTCATTTACATATTACAATTATCAGGGTTGTAAATATGAAGCCATAACAATTTGTTCTTAGAAATATGAAATGCCACTGGAAGATTAAAATTTAGAAGACATTTCTAAAGTTGTTGTCGCGATCCTACAGAAGCAGGGGTACGAATCCTCCCGAGGGAAGAACAAAAGTTTGATAACGAACATTTTAAGATCAAACATTGTTGAAATAAATTTGAGACGTATTATTTATATACATCTTTACGTGTTAACAATTGAGATGAAGAACAGCAATAAAAGCTCTGTTCCTTTGCTTTTTGTGTGTTTTTTGCTGTGCATGTACTAATTTTGTGTCATGAAAGGATACCCCAAGTCCTTTGTTTTTGTTTTAATTTTATGATATACGTTCTCCATCGGATAACCCGTGGTAAAACAGGGCTTACACAATAATTAATTTATGTATACTTCTTCTTAAATTTAGCCCAACAAGGTTAGATCTTCAAATTTAAGTTGAGATAGTATTTTTTGTTCTTCTCTCAGCAACGTATTAATAAAATTGAGAATATAAATGGGGAATGTAAGTTTATAGGCCTTGTATTTTCCGAATAAAAGTTAGAATTCTTACATTTTTAAATGTTGAGAGAAACAAAACTATCGATCCACCTCAGAAGTTGTACGATAATAACCACAGAATTTCAGGGTTTCAGTGTACATTTAGATCTCTCTCATAGATGTCAACATACCAGTACTGTAAGCGTTTAGTCGTAAATGGGTCCACGTTCTTTGGTACCCGGTGAACAGTTGTTTCATTAACAATCAAGGGACATCTTTTTATTTTTGTATATAGATCGAAAATAATAAAGGAATAAAAATCTTCGTAATTTAAGACAGATAAAATGTTTTTCTTGGGCAAATTAATGGGTTATTCAATCTCTAGATTTTATGCATTTGTATTCTGTTATCTGATTCTATACGCACTTAATTATTGTAATTCTATAAATTCATTTCACTGTTGTTGTTTTTTTATCATCACGGTTGTTTAGTATGTAAGGTTTAAAATACTATGAAATATCAAACATTATTTTCATACGGAATTGGAAACACTGACGGGGTTTACTTGGAAGTGAATAATGAAATGGAAAATTTATTTATATGACTGTGACATTATATCCCATATTTCTTAATTCGTCATTTTGGTGTTTGGACCGTTTGTAATGTTTTTTTTTTAATATAAACAGTACTTTACCAAAATAGGATTCACGGATTTAAATGAAAAGCTTTAATGTGATTAAAAATTCTTATATTGAAACATTTCGTGTTGTCCAATTATCTTTATTTTTAATACCATCGTTTTTTAATCGTATTGTTTAAATGAAGATAACTTGCAAGAAAGAAAAAAAATGATATCAGAAATAGTAGAATAATGTGAAATGATAATCGAGTTCTTAAGACGGAAAATACTAAAGGTATATATTGAAAAAGTTGTAAAAAAGTAATTTAACTGTTGTAAAGGTGGCTGAACTTTAAAAATAATAAGATTTATATAATAACTGCGGGGGATTTAAAGACCTTGACAAACTGGTCGACTGTCGTTTGATATCAAGTACAACCTGGGTTTTTTAGTTTTCTATAAATAAATGTAGGGAAAGTACATTCATGCGAATTACTTAATTTTCATAACAAGTTTTAACTGGATGTTTAATAGCATTTATGTATTTAATTTAATCATATTCAATTACCGTTCACAAATTAAATATCTCGCTACAGCATTTTACTTTATAAATGTCTTTACAACATGTACAAGTTTATTTCAATAGATAATTTTTAAAGTTTTGACCTACCTTATATTACTTTATTTCTGTGTTCGCTTAACATTTCTGTTCTACTTTAAACAAAATTACACTGGAATAGATGTTTGACAAAACAATTTATTTACTCGACAATTATCTACAGTTCGAGAGAGAACTTGCACTCTTAATATTTTGATAATACAAAAATACTTGTTTAACCCTAAAATATAACTACCTTATTTTGTGAAATGTTGACAAATTTGACACTCCCGAAAAAAATAATAGTTGTTTTTGTTATTCTATCGTTCGTCGAAACGTCAAGTGAGACATATAGTTTCATTTCGTGCATATTCAGGAGAATAATTATAAATAAATAGATAAATTTAACTGTCAGTGCATGACGACTAGGACGAACCCTTATTTAAATACTGACAATAAGACTGTAACTGAATAGGGTATTACATACAATGGGTAACATACACTTGCCTCCCCAAGCAGCTTAACTTATATTTGCTAAACAGGCAACAGAAACACATATACATATACCTAAGTGACCGCTGTGGATAAAAGACTTGGAATTGATAGTAAATAGCAAATAAAAGTTATTCCTTGTATATTTATGTTCATGTCAAACTGTAAAACACGAAAATAATTGAATTTGATGCAAAACAAAAAATAACGGGTTTTGGATAAAAGGGGAGGCCAAAAAAAATTGTTCTGTCCCAAAGTATCTATGGATGTGATCCCTCCTGTTTGATTCAAAATTATAAACAATTTGGTTGGGATCACCAATTATGCTTAAATGCTAAAAGTGTTAGAAACTTAACTTTGTTTTCTTCATTAAATGATTATCTCTTAAAAGTATTCGTCTCTCAGAGCGCTCGACAAATTGGCACACACACAGATATAGACATATGCATAGACATAGACATAGACATAGACATAAACCTAGACATAGACATAGAAATAGACATCCGTATAGACATAAACATAGACATAGACATCGGTATAGACATAGACATAGACATAGAAAATAGACATAGACATCCGTAAACACATAAATATAGACATAGAAATATACATAGACATAGACATAGACATAGACATAAACATATACATAGACATAGACATAGACATAGACATAAACATATACATATACATATACATAGACATAGACATAGACATAAACATAAACATAGACATAGACATAGACATAGACATCCGTATAGACATAAACATAGACATGGACATCGGTATAGACATAGACATTGACATATACATAGACATAGACATCCGTATAGACATCAACATAAAAATATACATAGACATAGACATAAACATAAACATAGACATAGACATAGACATAGACATAGACATAGACATAGACATAGACATAGACATAGACATAGACATAGACATAGACATAAACAAAGACATAGACATAGACATATGCATCCGTATAGACACTGACATAGACATAGACATCCGTATAGACATAAACATAGACATACACATATACATATACATATACATAGACATTGACATAGACATTGAAATAGACATAGATATAGATATAGACATAGATATATACATAGACATATACATATACATAAACATAGACATACATATACATAGACATAGACAAAAATATAGAAATAGACATAGACATAGACAATAACATAGACATAGACATAGACAATAACATAGACATATACATATACATATACATATACATATACATAGACATATACATAGACAATAACATATACATAGACATAGACAATAACATAGACAATAACATAGACATAGACATAGACATAGACATCGGTATAGACATAAGCATATACATAGACATAAACATATACACATACATAGACATATACATAGACATGTACATAAACATGGATACAAACATACACATAGACATAGACAAAAACATAAAAATATACATAGACATAGCCATGAACATAGAAATCGACAAAGACATAGACATAGACATAGACATATATATTTTTCCCGTACGTTTTACTGTTTAATTGAATTCAGTTCTTTATTTATACGTAGAGACGATTAAATTAGTTCTCATTTTCTCTCTAAAGTGTCATAAACAGTTTTATATTGAAACGGTATGTAACATTTTTGAATAAATCATATGGTTTTGCCCATGCTTATTTTTAAAATAAGTCAAATATTTTGGCGTTTTTGTTATTTGTTTTAAGTGAAAAGTTCGGTATATAATTTACCAATTAATGAATGTATTTACTTTTACCAATTTCTACAGATAGAAAATGGTAAACAGTATTTTAACAAACTTTAACAATATGTCCCGTAAACATGGTAAAGTTCATAAAAACGCTGTTTGTACTTTTTCGCATTTTGTACTTTTTCGCATTAAGTGGCTCGTATATATTATCGTTGTTATTATTCGAAAACCTTTGACACGCAAATATCATTCCAATGTCTTTCCAATAATCAATCGATAATTTAATTAAAGAAATTAACCCTCATGACACCAAAGAAAACAAATATGTGAAAGTTTGGTGAAGGATGTTGTAGATTCGTTTTGATACGATTTATAAAAGATCATTATATATTATACTTACGAAGGTTATCTGTCATTTATGATTGATTTTGATCGAGATTTAAAAAAACAACAACATGTTAGGAAAACTTTTAAAAACACATTTGAATATAGTAATCCCTGTTATTGACCTCTGTTATTCGCGAGATGTATAGTAGTAAAAGAACTCCTCATAGATACCAGGATCAAAATTTTATATTTACGCCAGACGCGCGTTTCGTCTAAAAAAGACTCACCAGTAACGCTCGAATCAAAATATGTTTAAAAGCCCAAATAGAGGACAAAGTTAAAGAGCATTGAGAACCAAAAATTTCTTAAAGTTTTGCCAAATACAGCTTAGGTAATCTATTCCTGAGGTAGAAAAGCCTTAGTTTTTCAAAAATTCAAAGTTTTGTTAACAGTTAGTTTATAATTATGAACATATCAATGATAACTCAAGTCAACACAGAAGTGATGACTACTGGGCTTGTGATCGTACGCTGTTAGGTATAATGAGTGAATAAATCTGGTTAGACAGACGTTATGCCATCGTATAGTCGTTAGGTATATTAGAGGTGTCCAAGTATATCAAAATAAAGAATTATCTATTTTATTTATACAGTTTAAACAGAAAGAAAACGCACGATATTGTCAGGAAGTTAGTCAGAAGAATAACGCATTTGTTTCATGGTTTGATTTCAACAGTGTACTGGAGAATTAGAGCTAAAATTAGAATTGGTCGTTGAAAATGGCGAAATCTGGCTTCTAAAATTCAGAGTATCAACATTTTCATGAATGACGTCATTTTTCAATAAAAAAAATGTATAGTAGAAAAATGTGTGGTCAACGTGGCTGCATTCGATAAAAAATATATTTAGGAGGAGAAAAGATGTCTCAAGTGCAATAAAATTTGGTGATGTAAATTTAAAGCAAATGATATCCGAGATTGCTTGGGAAAACCCAGAGGAGATACAAAGTATTTAACTTCACTCGAAATTCGAAAAGGTTTGAATCGCCTCTAATGTCTTTAACAGTAAATAACACTTGTAGTTTTATAACAGAAAACGCAATTCACGCTATTTTAGGGTCACATTAACTTATCGGATGTCTTTTATTGGAGAATTGTAACAACCTCTTAATAGTCCAAGGCTTTTCTAACATAATCAGATCAAAGAAAATATTATCATTGATTTTAATTGAATTGATCTAATCAGACTGAGTGCCAAATTGTTTCAAACTATTTTTTTTTATCTATTTGGAAAATAAAAGAGTATACAAAATGAAAGAAAAAGTTTTCTCAGATAGAATTACTTACGTTTTATCAAAGGCTGTGACAAAGGTCGTGAAGGATTAGATAACTTAAAACCTTTCGAACTTCAAGACTTGATAACTATAATTTATAGTATATACCCTGATATAGATAATAAACAATTAAGAAAGGTTTACAATCAAACTCCACTCTTTGTAAAAACAGCTCACTTGATAAATTTATTCACGATAGTTCGACATGAATAATCCTGGGGGTGAAAATGTTTTGTTTGGGAATGCACCGTAAAGATGTTAAAAGCAGAGACAATGTGACAATAGATTACACATGTCGAATTGAAAAAAGTCGGGTGTTTTTGGATTGTATATAAAAGTGAATTTACATTTCTGTTGTAAAAGTACAAGGGAAAACTGTCTATCAGCCCTACACATTCCTTTCTTTTAGTTGAGTGTAAATATATTATCAGCAAATGCAGTAGTGAAAAAGATAAACAAACTTAAAATAATCTTTATAGTTTTGATGTGATCTGTTCAATCTTTTTGGTAGTTCATGTTATCCTTTGTATATGAGTGAACTAAATTATTCCTTCACTTGCGCTTTATATCGTGTAGGCAAATGTATACCCGACATTATTCTAAAAGGTATAAATATCTTGCTTTGCAATTTCAGCTTATACCTATCGTGTTAAAAAACTGAAGTTTTATCAAATGTTTCAAAAACATAATGAACTTGAAATATATATAGTGACATCGAAAATTTAAATAAGTAAATTGCCTTAATTTAAACTTCATATTTTCTTAAACAACGAAAATTATTTGGGATATTTCCCCTTAACATTGACTATAGAGTGAAGTAATTGATGCAATTGTGAACATCTATACTATTATAGTTATATAGTTACGTCACACAATATTATCTATTTATCTAACACAGTCCTTCAAACTTCAAACTAAAGTCTTCATTGCTGAAACAATGACAACTTATCTATACAGCTTTCATACGAATTCCAGCAGTAACATTTTTTTACACATGATGCATGAAATAAATGGTTTTCTCAAACCCCTGACATCCCTCTTCTATCTTAAGCAAATGTTAAAGTAACCTTTACAGTTTGTTTGAATTTGTTTTTGTTTGTTTGTCTGTTTATCGGTTTGTTTTGCAATAAAAAATATTTTTTTTGGGGGGGGACCCTAACTCGTGTAGATTTCCATAAAAACCAAAGACAACTGTTCGGAATTTAAAATTTAAACATGAAGGAGACAGTCTTTAATTGCAGTATAAAAATAACAAATGTTCATTTTGTAGATAGTCTTCCGGATAATATAAAATGTATTTGACCACAATATCGGCCACGCTTCATTTCTGATTCAAATGCTCAAACACAATTTATATATTTATATAATGTGCATATAGGGGTATACAATTATTCATCTATCAATTGTTACTGGCTTTCAGTGACTGAAAGTACTATTTGATCAGTATGTTGCAACTTTTGCCTTAAAACAAATGTGCTTCTTGTCAAATTGACGTGTTAAGCTCTTTTCAACTGATACTAACTGTATCTTCATTTATCATGTCTAGCTTTTACATCATTGTCCCAGGTTAACAGATGGGTCGAGCACCGGGACACGTGTTCAAACCCGTCTTAACTTTTATATGTCTATCCCAAGTCAGGAGGACTTTTGTTTGTTGTATGACAAAATTTGTTCTTCGTTTATTACATTATCATAGAAAAGTTTGTTTGTTTTCTCGTTAGCATTGATTCGTTTTTTGTCATACCGAGGACTTTAATAGCTTACTATACGGATTTTTTCTCATTGCTGAAGGCCATACGGTGATCTACAATTGCTTACACACATGCCCTTTGGTTTTTTCATTCTACAATTGTAATTGTGTTTCCGTGAGGTATGCGAGCTTTACAATAGAGGATCTTTCAGGCTCATTCATTTACTACGAATTGTGTAAACTTAATCTTAATACTTGTCTGTTTTTACAAAATTTCTTTAGATCATCAACATCAAATTCGGTATTATATTGTTTCAAACAAGACTAAAATATTTGAGTTGATTTTGATGCATTAGACGTAGTTACAAAATTTACCCTGTGATATGCACGTAAGTGTGCTGTCCTGTACTTTTTATGACGTTTCTGAATGACATTTCCTCCGAAATTCATTATCATTAATAGTTTTGGATCAGAACGCTCGCTCAGAACAAGGAGAAGATCATCAGTAAAAGTCTGTTTTCATTGTTGTTTGGTACATATTTGTTTACTGAACAGGGTATTATAGTAAGTGTTTTTTCCCTGAACTTATTATTTTGTACGCACTTCTTTTCAAATAATGGTTCTACAATTTTAACTTAAGATGATGCAGTATAATAAGTGACATTTCAATAATAAGATAAAATGTAATTTAAATCATAATTTGTGAAGAAGAAAAAAGCAAAAATCAACATATTTTAATGAATGCCCTTTGCATATGAATAGATCATATTGAGATGCTGTAGATTACAGCTTCAACACGATGCGCTAATACAAAATAAATGTCTATACTTCTACTAAACCTAATTGTCATAATACTTTTACAATACATTGCACTTTTAGAACAGAATATGTTTGATTAAGTTCCAACATTATAACTCTATAGACTCTAAATACAAATTATCATGACTAACACCACCGATTGCTGCTGATTGAGGTCTATTAGGGAGTGGTATAAAGTCTTTTTTACATATCACTTTTATGTCATTGTTTTGTTGTCGTTCGTCTCTTTCTGCCTCTTGAATATCAGTGTAACTGTTATTAACACGATTTATTTTGCTCCTTGGCTTAATTGGCAGTTCATAACGAATTTTTGACCAGAAAAATCTTTTGTCAGGTGATAATACACGTTTACCTATAAGTCTTGTTTTCCATGGCTCTTTTTGGAGATTTTGTTTTATGACTTCATTTTCATCATTCCAGATAATATATACAACACGTGGGTGATTCTCACTATTAGCATTATGTTCCATTTCTGCCTGATCTGACTCATAGATTCTCCATGTGTCTGTAAAATATCCAGGAGATAGTAAAACAAAAATACGGCGGGATTGTGTCATATTTTGTACAAGTTCTTGACCATAATCATTCCCACCAAGGGTATCACGTAGAGGACAGAAGAATTTGTATTTCTTTTTTCCATTTTCTTCAAGTTTTTTCATAAAATTAGTTTTAATCCATTGTCTCACTTGGATATTCTCTCCGTCATAACTTAAATATGCATCGTAATGCATTGTTTCGTCTTGATCAACCTTGTAGAGATCACGTGGGTGTATTCTTAAGAGACGATAAATCAACACTTTGGTTTCATATGGACATCGTCTTGCCGTTATAATACCACCTATGATAACTCCAACAACAACAGTCATAATCACGCTGAATATGATGACAAAATCCGATATGTTGCAACCCAGACCCTTTTCTGTCACATCTTTGATGACGTGTGTCTTATCATCAGAGGAACACGTGATAGAAGACTCATCAGCCTCATTTGACAAGGCGATCCAATCTGCCATCCATGTCATATTGCATTCGCATTGTAAGGGATTTCCACGAACTTTGACTTTGTGAAAAGATAGTTTTTGTATTTCTTTTGGTACGAATTTTAAAGCATTTCCAGAAATGTCTAAGTTGTTAAGATTAACCATTTCCTTCAAAGCTTCTCCATCGATATAGTTAATATTATTATTTGAAACTGTCAAATTATAAATAATGTTACTGTAATTTCTTTTTGTAATTTCAGTAATGCGGTTTCCTGAAAGATATAGCGAAACGTACTGGATATTATCTGACATTGGCGGGATAGTTTGAGGTAGTTCGCGAAGGTTTGCATTCGTGCAGTTCATTTCGAGTGTCGATATGTATGGTTTCTCTTGGCATGTGCAGTTCAAAGGACAAATGTCTGTTATATTACAGACAAACTGATCGAGATCCAAGTCGTGCAACAAATCGACATTTGCTAAATGAGGAGGCGAAGCACATCGTAACCGGTACTCTTCAACTCTGGTGTAAAGTAAGAATGAAGAGTGCATATCTCTGACTAATTCATACAATTTACAATTACAGAAGAACGGATTGTTTGTGATGTTGACTTTGTATGTTAGTAATTCCGTGAGTGCACTTAGATCTTCAACCTTATCTCGGTACATAAAAATGATGTCATCAGACATTTCAGAAATCTTATTGAACTGTAGATTCACCAAATACTCGTATGGCTCAACAAGGTTGTATGTCCAGTTCATTGTGTTTGTAAAATTCTCGATCAAGTTGTGTTGAATGTCAAACACTAAGTCAATGTCATCGGTTTGAGGTGTTTCTGGTATGTATGGCCATGGTTCAAAGTATGTCATCTGATTGTACGATACATTAACCAATTCTAGTTTCGAGAGATCCTTATGGAAGACGTTGGTGTCTATAAAATTTAACCTATTATTACTCAGATCAAGGATCCTTAGATTGAAATTGTTCTCGAACACGTCATTGTTTAACGACTCAATCATGTTATCACTACCATACAGCTCTGTTAGAGATGCTTTAAACGACTGGTCAAAAAGACCAACAGGTAATTCAGTTATCTTATTATTGGTAATGTTTATCTTTGCCAAAGCATAAAAGCCATCAAAAGCATCGACTGAAACTGTTGTGAAGTCATTGTATGAAATGTCTATGTAAGTCGTATCACGTGGGCAGCTGCTTAGGAGCGCTTTGGTTAAAGTCGTCTGGCCTGTTAATGTTCCTTTATAATCACAGCTTTGACATCGGGCTCTCGATAGCAGTGAAATAAGCAGAAACAAGACGTACGCAGTAGCCATTATTCATTGGTTCTGTAAATAAAGAAAAAAAATTAATAAGAGAATGTTGATGGGCAGTATTTTAAAAGTTGAATATGATGAATGTGCACTTTAAGACCTGCTTTAATAATAAAAAAAACATGTGGATTTTTGTAAAATATCACAGTAGTAAACAGATATCTAAAACTTTTAAAACATCTTAATAAATGAATATGGATATAAATTTTGTATATTTAGTGATCCTTATTTTAAGTTATTAACCTTTTCATTTAAAAGATTCTACCTTTGTGTATAGTATTACTTAAATAATCTCCTACAGTTTGCAATTCTAGTATAAAATTAGAACATATCTTTAGAATGGTCTTACCTCAATTCTGATGTCTCTGAAGAACTGTTAGACTTGAAATACCTGTGTTCCTAAACTATTTTATCTTAAGTACTTTTTAAAAGAATATGCAAGGAAGTCAGTCTGATTGGTTTAGAAAGTAAATAAAGGGTAATTAAATTTAAAGGGAAAACCATATATTTCCTGTCAATAGTTCAATTATAAACATAGACAACCTCAATCTTTACATTGGTCGATGGAGTGATCATAATTAAGTAACATGTCTTGACAAAGGGTAACAAGAAATATTTAAAAACCAAGTGCTAACCTGATGAAATCGTTTAAAGGCTTTCAATTTAGAAGTATCTGCAAAAAATATATGATATTTGTACTTTTATCTTTAGTTTACACGAGCAAGAAAGTTCAAAAGAACTGTTTTAGTTAAACAAAATAAATACTAAAATACATTCAAATATTTTGAAAAGCTCTTCGTTAACTATATACAATCCATCTGTATTTAATTTCAACAGAACATAGCTCACATTTTATATATGTCGAGATTTTGAATTTAACTTGGATTAATACAATATCAAATTATTTATCAAACTATGATATCTTATTAAAATGCAAACATCTGGAACCTTGATTTTAGATATTTTAATGTTTGATTTAAATAGGAAAGGTACTATGTTAATGTTATTATTTTTTTTCATTTAGCGCTATGATGAGGAATCTCAATAGACAATCACGCATTATGGAATACATTATACATGAACATACATTTATAAATACACGAAAAATACATTGTTTTTGATCCCTTCAATAGAATTATTCAATCCTTGTAGAATCTAGTATAGTTTATTACTAACTATAAATGTAAAAACTATTGAAATCATACAGATGGTCAACTCAGTTCATAAAAAGATTTTACATTTGGAAACATTATAAACGTGCAATTTAGAGAAAAGCAGACTATGGCAAAATCTACTGGAGACGTAAAATGCGTTTAACTGGCAAATATTAAAGGTAAGAAAAATGCTTTTATTCTAGTTTTTTTCCAGCGTTAACCTTACCGATATTATCTATAATAATTAAAAAAATATATATATATTTTAATTTAACTAGTTTTTTTTTTATTACAGCTCTTTGTGAAATAAAATTATTTGCCGCAGTAATTTATAAAATGAAATTATAGCAGTTGGTTCGTCCCAGAAACAGTGGTTAAAACAACTGAAAATATTAAGTCACTCACAAGAGACCTTTCCACTAAATTGGACATCAAAGGTTGTAGTGGGTAATTGAAACAGATGGCTATGCCTATATTAAGAATTTGTTTTTTAAAATCCCGGAAAAGAAAGGTACGGGTTAGATTTGTTGTATATGATTTATACCATTAAGGTACAACATACTGTTGTCATGAAATTTAATATTGAACAGCCTTGTAAATCATATAGATATAGGAAGATATGTCCATTAAAATATGCGCTAACTACCTCATCCCATAAGTCATGATTTAATGTAAGACTATTTTAAACATGTTATTCGCCAAACAGTGTCTTTTTTTTACGAAAGCACCAGGTTCGATAATGTAACTTATACGAAATAATAAGTCAAATTCAAATATTTTAATTTGACCTAGCACACACAAGATATAGGACAGTTCGTAATACAAGTATACAATATGTTATACAACAATACAAATAATGTAAATAAAATAACGTGTTTTATTTTATGCAATAACCACAAGTCTATTTCTTGTAGCCGTTATAGAATTACAAGAGTACTTTAATTACTTATCGTAGACCAACTAAACTGATCTGACGTGCTATCATGAACCTCAAACAGTTACATATCTGTCTGGCTTTAACCAAATTATAATATATCACTGATTTGATATCATCACCTTTAATTATGATATTAAAAATACTAAACTTCTCTCAAAGGTTTTTATATAGCTGAATAAACACAAGATAAAGGGGCACTAGCTACGAGATATATAAAAAATCTATATATTTGATTTTTTTTCTGTTCAATCAATAATGAAAGTGAAATAGTGAAATAATAATTCGCTTTTTGCAGCCAAAAAAGGTTCAATTTTGTCAAATTACGCTAAGAAACATTGATAATTAGTTATTCACTTGCAAGTGAATGTGTCGACCTCTTTAAATCCGTATTCATGTGAACTTCAATTTAACCCCTAGCTAGAGATTGACAACGCATGCATTGTACGTGTACTTGTTTTGTAAAGAAAAAGAATGTCAACAATGAAATTGAAACTACGGTAAATCATTTGATTACTAATTCGATACACATAAAATCATTCTTATACGGTTAAAAACAATGAGAAACATCTATTTTTAATCTATAAAATAAAATCAAACAGACCTATAAAATCCAATTACACGTGTTGGTTTAATCTATTCATATCTTTATTTATGTTTACATCGCGTATATGGTCATCTGAGGTCACATCTATATTTAATTAGATGGCGTCTGGACTAAAATACACACGAAACGAACCTATATATTATCTACCCCATGCTTTGTAAACTGTTTATTTTAAATTTTAGGTAGATTGGATAAATGTTTTACATTGTTATAAGTCAAATATGAGAATTTGAGTCAAATCGGTGACCATGAATTTGACAGCTAGTGCTCCTTTAACACATGAATAATACTATTCAGAGATTATAATCAATATCTGAAAGATGACTTTTTATTACCAATAAGTAATGCTTGTTATTTTTTCTAATTCGAGATAACTAAAAACTGCTTTCAACAAACAGTATAATTTGTTGCAATCTTAAAAGTATACTATATATTGGTTTCATATACTATAGATAACGTTTCTGTGTGTGTTAGTTACATTGTAGTGTTGTGTCGTTGTTCTCCTCTTATATTTATGCGTTTCCCTCAGTTTTAGTTTTTTACCCCGATTTTGTTTTTTTGTCCATGGATTTATAAGTTTGAACAGCGGTATACTGCTGTTGCCTTTATTTATAGGTTAATCAATTAAGACGACCTGTGTATACTTTGGGTCTAAACCTATATTTTAATAATACAGATACTATTCATACTTTTTAAATGGTATTTGGACAGGTACAATGATTGATGTTCGTTTATTGTCCAGTGGCAAATAGTTCACTCATATTTTGGCCGAATGTGGACAAATACGAAAGGTTAAATAAGATAACAAAGATAGGAAAATATTTTTGCTATACGAGTTAACAAAAGAACAAGTTTACAATCAAAACTCAGTATCTTTAAATAGACTTGAACAAATTCTGTAAATAGATCACCGATTAAGACAGATCGGAGCAACTGGTGAAATTTAGACGTTTATTAAATTTAAATTGAATGTCCAAACATTTATTTATCAATAAAAACAATATTATCAAATTAAACATAGTTCGTCATAGAACATAACAATTCAATTCTTTATTACTTTGAACAATATTTAAAACCGTGACAAAATGTTTGTTTTATAGATATAGGAAGATGTGGTGTGAGTGCCAATGAGACAACTCTCCATACAAATAACAATTTAAAAAGTAAACCATTATAGGTTAAAGTACGGCCTTCAACACGGAGCCTTGGCTCACACCGAACAACAAGCTATAAAGGGCCCCAAAATTACTAGTGTAAAACCATTCAAACGGGAAAACCAACGGTCTAACCTATATAAACAAAACGAGAAACGAGAAACACGTATATATTACATAAACAAACGACAACTACTGTACATCAGATTCCTGACTTAGGACAGGTGCAAACATTTGCAGCGGGATTAAACGTTTTAATGGATCCAAACCTTCTCCCTTTTTCTGAAACAATAGCATAACATCACAACAAAGAAAAACATACGATAAAATATCAATTGGCAGACTTAACTCAATCAAAAAACGTATGATTAAACAATGAACGAATAAATTTGATCTGCGATATCTGAATACAAATGCACAGTTGTTTGTATGTGTTTAACATAACTTCCAACTTCTACATAAGAAAATGCCTGTACCAAGTCAGGAATATGACAGTTGTTATCTCTTCGTTTGATGTGTTTGAACTATTGATTTTGCCATTTTATTTGGGACTTTCCTTTTTTGAATTTTCCTCGGAGTTCAGTATTTTTGTGTTTTTACTTTTTTCCATCGACATTTGCCAAATTAAGGAGGACCGTTAATTTCTGCTGGTTGAGAAATTTGTGTTCTTAAAAAATACTACCGATCAATTCCAGTAAAAGTTGCAATCCTTGACATTTATTATCGAAGTCAAAGACTTGCCTTAATCGAGATTCGAACTACATTCATTATAGCGTAGTGCAATGTAGATAAACTACCTAGACCAATTGGCCACCAAGGTCTATAGAACTTAATCGAACACAGTAATGTATATCAATGGTTTCTATAACAACTAAGGTGCTCCGGAAGAGTAACCGAAAAAAAACCCAACTCCACATGTGTCATCCGTAGTGTTGCTCACTTAAGTGCAAACTCGGTGATTAATCTTAATTCAGTATGTCACATTAGGGTACAATAAAAACAGATGTTTCATAACGGTCAACCAACATGTGATGTTGTTCGTAGAAATTCCGAACGGATGACCTTATATCCATCACTTGGAGCTCTTGGTTCAAAAGCTTCCTTGAAAGTAGGGACCCTCTATCAAGGAAGTCATGACAGGAAATGAAACCTCTGAAATATTGTATGAACTATATATACTCCATATGAGGGCGCTGCTAGAATGTTGCTACATGGAAATGGAAAGTTTATAATTAGGAAGCTGACATCTTCAAGTATGGCGTTAAGTTTTGTTCTAAACCGATCCGACGTAGTTATCACGTAATGTTGACGGCAGACGATTTGTTTTGTTTGTTTTTGACGCTCTTAATTAAAGGTTTGTACCTGTTTTTACTTTGACTTTTGATCTATGATTAAGACTATATCAATGAAATTGGTTAGATAACATACATAAGTTTCAATTATTTTACATATCCACAACTATGTGATTACTAAACTAATTATACAAAAATATCTAAGAAGTTGTCAATAGACTTTCACTTGAACAACAAAAACTATGCGCGCGGATGTTACAGTAAATTTGTATAATGTAGAATTCCTGATTTTTCAAATAATTTTGCATAATCACTAAAATCATTGGAATGATTATCTATAAATCCCGAAAATGATCAATGATTTTTCCACTGAAAATGTTAAGAATAATTTTATACATTCCCTGAAATGATATCCGTTTATCAAATCATATCAAAGTAAACAGTATATCTGATATTCTATTTAACTGTGTGAACCCACATTAACTCATAAACAATAGGCTGTAATACCCCCGAAACTTAATATGACCATCGTCCATAAAAGGACTGAACAGAATTATACCTGACTATAAAATATATAATTATGCGTAGATGATACACAGGGAACCAATTTTATGTGTCTGATTGAACTTTTTAGCACCTTCATATCAATGATTCTTAAAGGAACACTTGTTTCCCTTCAATGTGCACTACAATCAGATTCAAGATGTAAAGGCAGACTACGGTTTGGGTTTTTCTTGTAGGGAAAGGGAGGGGGTAGAGTAGTTACAAAACAAGAAAGGATAATTATAGCAAAAATTTAAATGGTAAAAGATTTATACAATAGTGAATATGAAGAAATTAGATTAAAATAAAGGGATAAAAATATAGAAACAAAATAGACAAAACAAATGAGAATAAAGAATAGCCGTATGCTAAAATATACGGAATACAGATAATGGCCAAAATAAAAAAAACATTATAGAGAAAAATGATCTTTAATGTAAAGTATAAAGAAATGATAAAGCCCCAAATCCAGAGCCCCAACAGAAGATGTCCTCCAAATTTACAATGTAGTTTGTTAAAAAATGATTTGTAATAGAATTTTGTACCAAGTCAGGAATATTGCAGTTGTTATCCATACGTTTGATGTGATTGAGCTTTTTATTTTACCATTTGATTAGGGACTTTCCTTTTTGAATTTTCCTTGGAGTTTAGTATTTTTGTGATTTCACTTTGTGCTTTAGATTTTGCAATTGATGTTTCAAAAGATGTTTGAATATGGTTTTATAGAATACATTATTTTACTTTTATTCATTATCTCCTCACTCCAGTTATAACGAATATTTCCTGACATTTTTTAGTTTAAACAGTATTTATCAATGAAAAATTCCAAGAGTAAAATGTTACAATACAATGATACATAAAGTTCAAATATGGGATTCGGAAACAAGTTTGGAAAAACTTATATAATCCGTCTCCCATCTTTTCTAGTAATTACCAAAGTTATCAGTGACTATACAGAATCCCCGAATGCTTCGCGAATTATACATAATCTCTTATCCTACCAATTCAAAGTAAATGATATACATTAAAATTAGAAGCTAGTTTTAGAATAATTTATTTATAGTTTGGTTTTGTTCAGCTCAACCTTTTTCATATATCAACAGGATGTATACTGTTTATTGACTTTGCACAAAAACGGACTTGTAAAACAGATGAAACATAAAAAAATATGCATCATACTTTTCGTTTGTTATGTTTTAGCTTTAGATTATGAATGGAGTAGGTCCGGTAAGGACCGATTTTGGCCTCAAATTTCAGGTTCATCTGACGAAAGAGTTTGACCACTTTTTAAACCCTTACGTGTCTATTTTATTTGATTCAATTAGTTATGTGAAAGATTTTTACTGATTTAGTCATTTAAAACGATCCGATTCAAGCTCAAATATGAAAAATCTACCCAATATGCCGAAAAATGTCACTTTTCAGACGGTTTTTGTCAAAAATGAAAATGACCGCATCCGTGTTTATCCTCAACCTTTATATATGTTATGTATTGTCATCAAATACAACTTACATTTCAATATTAAGAATGCACACGAATGCGGCCACTTTCGTTTTACAAGGAAACCGTCTAAAATTTAAATAAAATGCTAGATAGAATTGTGAAGATTTCAGTAATTTAGCATGACTTTATCCTCAACCTTTATATATGTTATGTATTGTCATCAAATACAACTTACATTTCAATATTAAGAATGAACACGAATGCGGCCACTTTCGTTTTACACGGAAACCGTCTAAAATTTAAATAAAATGCTAGAATTGTGAAGATTTCAGTAATTTAGCATGACTTAATGGTGCTACTATCCGATATATGTGCATTGTATTGTCAAAAACAGCCCATATTTATGTAGCAGAAGCATTCTTCCAACCAATAAATAACTAAAAGTTTACATTTTAACAATTTTGTAAAACTGCTATATTTTGGGGCCAAAAAGGGGTCTTACTGGACCTACTCCTTTGACAAGGGGATTTGCGTTTTAAATTTTCCGTGGACTTTGATTGTTTGTTATTTTACTCTGTTCGTCAAAAACCATTGCAAATGCTATATTACGATAACTTTAAAATAGCAGATGATTTTGATCTCGATGACTATGAATTGTTCCTGTTGTAAAAAGGGCAACATTTGAATTGCGTAGAATATATAAACTTTCAAAATCGAATCTTTACATTTTAAAATATACTTTTGTCACAGAACAGTTACATTTGTTTTCAAGAAAATCACTTTTTTCAGATGTAACTTAGCAATCCCTATTTTAAAAATATTTAGGGATCCAGGAAATATACAATGTAAAACTAATCTAATTTATCTGCTTTCTGATCTCTTCAATACCATTATGAAATTTTTCTGACATTTTAAAAGCATATATAATGAATTGGTGACATTTGGCAAAAATTCGTTTTGATGACATATTACCATTAAATCCAAGTTTGTTACATATCATACAACTTTTGGCTTTATCACACTTCGTGTCTGATTTTCAACAGCTAACTAGTCAAACGAATTAAATTGTTAACCATGGCCAAAATCTACTTGGTCTCTGTCATTTCTGTAATATTCAGTTTTTCAATTTTGGGATCGCAGATAAAGATGAAGTTTACTCACAGCAGAACATTACTAACATGTATGGCGATGGTGTGTCTTTAGAATGGATAACCATATTAAGGAACGATTATGGTATAATTTTGGATCGAGCAACCACATACAAGAGTGACTATGATGTATCTCCTAAAATCAACACAAAATACACCAATGGCTATGGTATGTTTTCAGACTTGACCACACACAATATGTATGATTACAAATATGTATGATACCACAGAAGCAGGTGTTTCCGAAAAGAAACAAATGTGAACGCAAATTAGAAGATCAAACATTGTTGGGATAAATTTGAGACGAATTATATGTATACATCTATACGTCTAAATATGTTCTTCACTGTGACTTTGAGATGAAGAACAGCAATAAAAGCTCTGTTCCTTTGTTTTTTGTGTGTTTTTGCTGTGTATGTACTGATTTTGTGACATGAATAGATACCCCATGTTCTTTATTTTTTCTGTTTTATGATAGACGTTCTCCATCGGATAACCCGTGGTAAAACGGGGCTTACACATTAATTAATGTATGTATACTTCTTCTTCCAACAATGTTAGATCTGCCAATTTTTAGTTGGCAGTTTTGTATCTCCTCGCAGCGATATATTAAATTTACAAACTCTCCGAATAAAATTTAGTATTCTTACACTATAAATGTTTAGAAACACAAAACTACGAATCACCTAAGTTGTTGTACGTATCGTAATATTTTTGAGGAACACAGAACTTCGGGGTTTCAGTTTACATTTAGATCTCTCTCATAGCTGTCAACATATCGGTTTGAGTTTAGTCGTAAATGCGTCCACGTTCTTTGGTACCCGGTGGATAGTTGTTTCATTGGCAATCAAGGGACATCTTTTTATTTTTGTACATAAAAATAAATTGTATTCTGTTATTTGATTCTAAACGCACTTTATTATTGTAATTCAATAAATTCAATTTCACTGTTGTTGGTTTTTTTCTATCATCACGGTGCTTTACTTTGGAAGGTAAATACAATAAAATATTTGACATTATGAGACTAAATGGCCTTAAAAATGTTATAAACGAACCAACCAGATTTTGTGCTACACACCAGTCCTTGTTATATCCTATTTTGGTATCAGATTCATGTGATGTCTACGATTCCCATGTAATACAAATAGATCGTACGTATAGTGATCATGACGGAACTATTATATTCTTGAATAATCTTGGTAGGTTACAAAATAATACTACTTATAAAAGAATGATTTGGGACTATCGAAATGCTGATTTCGACAAATGTAACGAGCTCATTGCTACTTTTGATTGGGAATCAATAATTAATGCTGAAAATAGTATGGATCAAAATTGTAAAAATTTTACAAATAAATTTCTTGAATATATTAATGACTGTATTCCTCAAAAAGAAGTAACTATACGACCAAATGATAAAATATGGTTTAATTCTGACCTAAGAAGAGAAATACGTAAACGTGATAGACTACACAAACAAGCTCGTAGGTCCAATAGTATTCCAGATCTGAATAAGTATAAAAAGCAAAGAAATCATGTGAATAATTTAAAACGATACACAAAAGAACAATTTTACTTAATTATATAATAGTTCTTGAAAAACTGGTCATTATCGTGATATATGGACTGCCCACAGGACAGTGGTATTGACTAAGATAGTGATAATGACTGAGCCGAAGGCGAGGTCATTATCGCTGTCGCAGTCAATACCATTGTCCTACGGGCAGTTCATGTATCACGATAATGACCAGTTTTTCAAGAACTATTATGTTTATTTCATTGAGAAACCATGTTTTTGAAAATTCTCATAAATTCAAAATGCCTACAGCGAACTCGAGTAGTTGTACGATTTCTATGGCAAAGAGTGAAGACCAGTCGTAGTAATACTGCCATTCATTTTAGTGCAATTTTTCAGTATATAAATACTTAATCAAGTTATCTTTAATTTTATAATTAATGAAAACATATAATAAACAATTCAACAACTTAAACTTATATTAAAAACAGGAACATGTTTTATAAAAGGTACATCTCTCTAAACAGAGAAACCACGCCCCACCGGTCATTCACAGAAAAATCACGCCCCAGCGGTCATTATCAGACGGAAACCACGCCCCAACGGTCATTATCAGACGGAAACCACGCCCCACCGGTCATTATCATGCAAAAGTTCGTTAACGACCGGTTTTCTGGTCCGTTTTTTTCTGTTAATGACCGATGGAATTTATTACTGAAGAATAATGAATGTCATGTGACCCCTTTTAATCCAATAAGAGAATCTTATTCTTAACCGATATGAAATAAACGCAAATAGTTTGTTGGACGAGTTTGCAACTGGTAATTCTAAATCGTATTGGTCATTAATGAAAAAATTAGTGAAGACATCAGGTAATTCTACTCATATCACTCAACTTAAAAATGAAAATGACGAATTAGTCACTGAAAATTACGATAAAGCATGTCTTTTGAATAAGTATTTTTGTTCCATATCTACTATAAATGAAAATAATGATAGATCTCCAGAATTTCTGACTAGGTCAAATTCTAAAATTGATATTTTCTATATAAACTCAAATCAAGTCATTGATATTTTGCAGACTTTAAAATTGGGAAAAGCATCAGGTAATGACTCAATTAGTCATCAAATGTTAAAAAAGACAAGTTATACTGTCAGTGTACCCTTATCATTGTTATTTAATTTGTCATTTGAAAAGGCAGAGTTTCCTAGTCAATGGAAAACAGCTATTGTCATGCCGTTATTCAAAACCGGAGACAAATCACTGATTTCCAATTATAGACCAATCTCATTAGTATCAGCAGTGGGTAAAGTTTTTGAAAGAATTGTGTTTAAAAATGTATTTAATCACTTAATAGCAAACAATTTATTATACAAATTTCAATCAGGTTTTATTCCAGGTCATTCTACCGTTCACCAGCTAATAGAAATTTACTATAGGATATGCATGTCACTTGATGATCGCTGTATAACATCTCTTATATTATGTGATATCTCGAAAGCTTTTGATAGGGTATGGCATAGTGGCCTCTTAATAAAACTTAAAGCGTATGGTATTGATGGAAATCTATATAAATGGTTTGAAAGTTATATTTCAAATAGAAAACAAAGCGTTTTTGTTTCAAATGCCTATTCGCCTTTTGATAATACAAATGCAGGAGTTCCGCAAGGCTCCATATTAGGTCCCCTACTATTTCTATTTATGTAAATGACATAGCTGATAATTTGACAAGTCTAACTCGATTGTTTGCTGATGATACATCTCTTTCTTATTCCAGCAATAACCCTTACACTATAGAGGAAGTCTTAAACAGCGATTTAGAACAAATTTCAGTATGGTCTAAAGCTTGGCTTATTAATTTTAACCCTAATAAGACAAAGGCTATGATAATCTCCTGCCATACTTCCCCAGATGATATTGAAATAGAATTACAAAACCAATTAGTAGAATTTGTCTCCTTTCATAAACACTTAGGGATTACTTTTGATTCCAATGGTAAATTCCATACCCATATAGAAAATATTTTAAAGTGTGCAAGCACAAGATTAAATGTTCTTAAAAAATTGAAATATGTATTGAATAGAAATTATCTTGCTCGTATATATTTAACTTTTATAAGACCCGTTATGGAATATGCATGTGAGTTATGGGATGGTTGTACTCAACAAGAAGCCGACAATTTAGAACATGTTCAGTTAGAAGCAGGGAGGTTAGTAACTGGGGTGCCCGTGTTTGCTAGTCGGGAAGCTATATATTTTGAAACTGGCTGGCAATTACTTGTAGACAGAAGAAAATCCAGAAAGCTCAATATGTTTTATTCTTTACATAATGGGACTGCCCCTGATTATCTCTGTGATTTAATGCTTGTTGGTCAAGTATCTAACTACGATTTGCGAAACAGTAATAATTATGTAGTACCCGGTTACAGACTAGACATAATTAGAAAATCCTTTTTCCCATCCACTACTATTGAATGGAATAGACTTACCCCCGACATACGTACGTCCAAAAATATAAATATTTTTAAACGAAAGATGAAGTCCAAATTGATACAGCCACCTTCCTATTTTAGTTGTGGGGATAGAAAACTTAATATCATTCATACACGTTTGAGAAATATGTGCAGTTCTTTAAATTCAGATTTACATCGTGTTAATATTAAAGCAAATCCGGCATGCAGCTGTGGCCACCCTGTTGAGGATAGTATACACTATTTTTTAGAGTGCGCTTTTCACAACGAAGCAAGAGAAATACTGTTTTCTAAATTAGAACGTTATGCTATATCCATTGAGCTTCTGTTGGCTGGTGACGGTGACCTTTCTTTTCAGCAAAACAAAGACATTTTTGAGTCCGTACAATCTTACATCAGAATAACACAAAGATTTAAAACAATCAATTAACGTTCTAAATTTCTACTTTACAACCTTTCACTCCAGTCCAGTTGTTTCATTATTATTCCTTATTATATTGTATTTTTTTTTTCTTTTTATTTCTAATTTTTGTTTGAAGTATGTATTACATGCATTACTACTATGTTTTTTTTTCTTTTTTTCGCCATTATCTAATGTACTTTGTGTTTATATTTATATTGGGAGAGGACGTCTCTAATGTTGTTATAACTTGTGTCCAATCCCTTTTGCTACTTATGCAAATAAAATATGTTTAAACTAATAAACAATAAAACATCAAACAGTATTTTCATACCGAATTGACATTTTTGGAAACATTTACTGACGGGTTTATTTGATAGTGGTTAATTTTTTTTAATTCCATCGGGTTTTTTTAATCGTATTGTTTAAAAAAAGATAACTTGTAAGAAAGAAAAAATGATAGCAGAAATAGTAGAAAAGTGTAACATGATAACTGAGTTCTTCAGATGGAAATTACTAAAGGTATTATATATTGATAAAGTCTTAAAAAAATGATTTAACTGTTGTAAAGGTGGCTGAACTTTAAAAATAATAACATTTATATAATAATTGCGGGGGATTTAAAGACCTCGACATACTGATCGACTGTCGTTTGAATTCAAGAACAACCTGTTTTTTTTTAGTATTCTATAAATACATGTATGGGAAGTACATTCATGCGAATTACTTAATTTTCATAACAAGTTTTAACTCGATGTTTAATATCATTTATGTATTTAATTTAATTATACTCAATTACCGTTCACAAATTAAATATCTCGGCAATATAGCTTTTTCTTTATTGACCGTCTTTAAATTTATTTGCAATAGATAATTTTTAAAGATTTGACCTTCCTTATACATTTGTTATATTAATTCATTTATGTTTTCGCTTAATATTTCTGTTCTATTTTAAACAAAATTACTAATGGAATAGATATTTGACAAAAACAATTTATTTACTCGACAATTATCTACAGTTCGAGAGAGAACATGCACTCTAATAATTTTGATAATACAAAAAATACTTGTTTAACCCTAAAATATAATTACCTTATTTTGCGAAGTGTTGACAATGCATTTTTTTGTGAATACGTTGTTTTTGTTATTTTATCGTTCGTCGAAACGTCAAGTGGAACATATAGTTTCATTTCGTGCATATTCAGGAGAGTTCAACTGTCAGTACATGACGATTAGGGCGAACCCTTAGATTTGGAATTGATAGTCAATAACAAATGCAATTTATGTCTTACATGACATTTATGTTCATATCATACTTTAAAATACGAAAATAATTGAAATTAACGGAAAACTCCCCAATTTTTGAAAAAAAGTGGGAGAGAAAAAAATAAAATTGTCTTGTCCCCAAGTACCTATGATTATACTATGAATATTGATGTGACCAACGGTACTTGGGGACAGGAAAATTAGTTAGGCTCTCCCCCTTTTTTTTTCCAAAATTCCAAAAGGTATTCGTCTGTCAGAGCGCTCGACAAATAGACAACGACACATACATAGACATAGCCATAGACTTAGACATAGACATAGACATATACATAAGCATAGACATAGACATAGACATAGACATAGACATGGTCATAGACATAGACATAGACATATACATAGGCGTAGACATAGACATAGACATAGAGATAGACATGGACATATACATAGACATAGACATAGCCATAGGCATAGACACAGACATAGACATAGGCACAGATATAGACGTAGACATAGACATAGACATAGACATAAACATAGATATAGAGATAGACATGGACATAGACATAGACATAGACAAAAGACATAGATATAGACATAGACATAGACATAGACATAGGCGTAGACATAGACATAGACATAGACATAGACATAGACATAGAAATAGACATATACATAGACATAGACATAGACATGGACATAGACATAGACATAGACATAGGCGTAGATATAGACATATATATAGAAATAGACATATACATAGACATAGACATAAACGTTGATATAGACATAGATATAGATATAGACATAGACATAGACATAGACATAGACGGGGACTAACTGTGCACCACTTATTGCGGACCTGTTTTTGTATTGTTATGAGTTACAATTTATGACAAAAATATGCAAAGACCCATCGAAACAACATCTGATAAACAAATTTAATAATACTTTTAGATATTTGGATGATATTTTGGCTCACAATAATGACGACTTCAGTATGTATATTAATGAAATTTATCCTGTTGAACTTACTTTAAATAAAGCTAATACTAACAATGACCACTGCCCTTTTCTCGATCTTGATATTTCTACCACTAATGGAAAGCTGAATACTAAAATTTATGATAAAAGGGATGATTTTTCATTTCCTATCGTTAATTATCCGTTTTTAGATGATGACGTTCCCTTGTCACCATCTTACGGTGTTTATATATCTCAACTTGTACGATTCGCTCGTGTATGTAACAATGTTTTAGATTTTAACGAGAGAAATTTATGTATTACTGAAAAATTATTACACCAGGGTTTTCGATATTACAAACTAGTCAAAACATTTACTAAATTTTATCATCGGTATAAAGACATCATTCGTAAATATAGCTCAACATGCAGACTTCTAATACGTTCAGGTATTTCACATCCAACTTTTTATGGAAATATTCTTTATAAAGCCCAAAGGTGTCAGTATTCACCTCAGAAACTTACAAAACCTTTGAATAGACTTATTAAGAAGGATATAATTACGATACTGTTGTCAAGTCATTAAAGATTGCATATTTTGGCGTTAATATTGAGTCACTGATAAGGTCTTTGCATCGGAACTAAACACATTTATTCTAAAAACAGTTGTTGGCATGCCACGGGTTATGTTCTTCTCATATATGTTATGATGGTACGATACTAAACCCCTAACGGGAAGGATTGTGACTGATGTTCATATGATGAAATCATAATCTTTCAGTCAGTTTAATTGAAGTCTGGAGCTGGCATGTCAGTTAACTGCTAGTAGTCTGTTGTTATTTATGTATTATTGTCATTTTGTTTATTTTCTTTGGTTACATCTTCTGACATCAGACTCGGACTTCTCTTGAACTGAATTTTAATGTGCGTATTGTTATGCGTTTACTTTTCTACATTGGCTAGATGTATAGGGGGAGGGTTGAGATCTCACAAACATGTTTAACCCCGCCGCATTTTTGCGCCTGTCCCAAGTCAGGAGCCTCTGGCCTTTGTTAGTCTTGTATTATTTTAATTTTAGTTTCTTGTGTACAATTTGGAAATTATTATGTCGTTCATTATCCCTGGACTAGTATATATTTGTGCAGGGGCCAGCTGAAGGACGCCTCCGGGTGCGGGAATTTCTCGCTACATTGAAGACCTGTTGGTGACCCTCTGCTGTTGTTTTTTTATTTGGTCGGGTTGTTGTCTCTTTGACACATTCCCCATTTCCATTCTCAATTTTATGTATAGACATAAACACAGACATAGACATAACGCTCAAATTAAAAAAGGTTTAAAAGGCCAAATAGAGGACAAAGTTAACGAGCATTGAGGACCAACAATTCCTAAAAGGTTTGCCAAATACAGCTAAGGTAATCTATTTCTGAGGTAGAAAAGTCTTAGTTTTTCAAAAATTCAAAGCTTTGTTAACAGTTAGTTTATAATTATGAACATATCATTGATAACTCAAGTCAACACAGAAGTGCTGACTACTGGGCTTGTGATCGTACGAAGTTAGGTATTATGAGTGAATAAATCTGGTTAGACAAACGTTATGCCATCGTATAGTCGTTATGTATATTAGAGGTGTCCAAGTATATCAAAATAAAGAATTATCTATTTTATGTATACGGTATTTAAACAGAATGAAAACGCACGATATTATCAGGAAGTTAGTCATAAGAATAACGCATTTGTTTCATGGTTTGATTTCAACAGTGTAATGGAGAATTAGAGCTAAAATTAGAATTGGTCGTTGAAAATGCCGAAATCTGGCTTTTAAAATTCAGAGTATCAACATTTTCATGAATGACGTCATTTTGCAATAAAAAAATGTATAGTAGAAAAATCTGTGGTCAACGTGGCTGCATTCGATAAAAAATATATTTGGGAGAAGAAAATATGTCTCAGTTGCAATAAAATTTTGTAATGTAAATTTAAAGCAAGACATCCGAGATTGCTTGGGAAAACCCAGAGGAGATACAAAGTATTTAACTTCACTTGAACTTCGAAAAAGCTTTTAATCGCCTATAATGTCTTTAACAGTAAATAACACTTGTAGTTTTATAACAGCAACCGCAATTCACGCTATTTTAGGGTCACATTAACTTATCGGATGTCGTTTATTGGAGAATTGTAACAACCTCTTAATAGTCCAAGGCTTTTCTAACATTATCAGATCAAATATTATCATTGATTTTAATTGAATTGATCTAATCAGACTGAGTGCCAAATTGTTTGAACTATTTTTTTTTTTTATCTATTTGGAAAATAAGAGTATACAAAATGAAAGTAATAGTTTTCTCAGATAGAATCACTTACGTTTGATCAAAGGCTGTAACAAAGGTCAAGACTTGATAACTATAATTTATGGTATATACCCTGATATAGATAATAAACAATTAAAAAAGATTTACAATCAAACTCCACTCTTTGTAAAAATAGCTCACTTGATATATTTATTCATGATAGTTCGACATGAATAATTCTGGGGGTAAAAATGTTTTGTGGGAATGCACCATAAAGTTGTTAACAGTAGACATGTGACAATAGATTACACATGTCGAATTGAAAACAGTCGAGTGTTTTTGGATTGTATATAAAAGTGAATTTACATTTCTGTTGTAAAAGTACAAGGGAAAACTACTGTCTATCAGCCCTACACATTCTTTTTTTTTAGTTGAGTGTAAATATATTATCAGCAAATGCAGTAGTGAAAAAGATACACAAACTTAAAATAATCTGTATAGTGTTGATGTGATCTGTTCAATATTTTTGGTAGTTCATGTTATCCTTTTATATAAGTGAACTAAATTATTCCTTCACTTGCGCTTTATATCGTGTAGGCAAATGTATACCCAACATTATTCTAAAAGGTATATTGCTTTGCAATTCCAGCTTATACCTATCGTGTTAAAAAAAAGTTTTGTCGAATGTTTCAAAACATAATGAACTTGAAATATACATAGTGACATCGAAAATTTAAATAAGTAAATTGCCTTAATTTAAACTTCATATTCTCTTAAACAACGAAAATTATTTGGGGTATTTCCCCTTAACATTGACGATAGAGTGAAGTAATTGATGCATTGTGAACATCTATAATATTATAGTTCTATAGTTACGTCACACAATATTATCTATTTATCTAACACAGTCCTTCAAACTTCAAACTAAAGTCTTCATTGCTGAAACAATGACAACTTATCTATACAGCTTTCATACGAATTGCAGCAGTAACTTTTTTTTACGCATGATACATGAAATGAATGTTTTCTCAATCCCCTGACATCCCTCTTCTATTTTAAGCAAATGGTAATGTGAAAAGTAGTTTTGCTTAAAGTAACATTTACAGTTTGTGTGAATTTGTTTTGTTGTTATTGTATATGTTTGTCTGTTTATCGGTTTGTTTTTCAATAAAAAAATTAATTTTGTTTTAGAGGGGGAGGGGGGCTAACTCGTGTAGATTTCCATAAAAACCAAAGACAACTGTTCGGAATTTAAAATTTTAACATGAAGGAGTCTTTAATTGCAGTATAAATACAACAAATGTTCATTTTGTAAATAGTCTTCCGGATAATATAAAATGTATTTGACCACAATATCGGCGAGCCATGCTTCATTTCTAATTCAAATGCTCAAACACAATTTATATATTTATATAATGTGCATATAGGGGTATACAATTATTCATCTATCAATTGTTACTGGCTTTCAGTGACTGAAAGTACTATTTGATCAGTATGTTGCAACTTTTGCCTTAAAACAAATGTGCTTCTTGTCAAATTGACGTGTTAAGCTCTTTTTAACTGATACTAACTGTATCTTCATTTATCATGCCTAGCTGTTACATCATTGTCCCAGGTTAACAGATAGGTCGAGCACCGGGACACGTGTTCAAACCCGTCATAATTTTTATGTGTCTATCCCAAGTCAGGAGCCTGTGATTAAGTATTCGTCTTTTGTTTGTTGTATGACAAAATTTGTTCTTCGTTTATTACATTATCATAGAAAAGTTTGTTTTGTTTTCTCGTTAGCATTGATTCCCTTTTTGTCACACCGGGGACCTTAATAGCTTACTATACGGATTTTTTTTCTCATTCCTGAAGGCCATACGGTGATCTACAATTGCTTACACACATGCCCTTTGGTTTTTCATTGGGTACATTTCCTTTTTCATTCTACAATTGTAATTGTGTTTCCGTGAGGTATGCGAGCTTTACAATAGAGGATCTTTCAGGCTCATTTATTTACTACGAATTGTGTAAACTTCCTCTAAATACTTGTCTGCTTTTACTTTAAAATTTCTTTAGATCATCAACATCAAATTCGGTATTATATTGTTTCAAACAAGACTAAAAAAGTTCAGTTGATGTTGATGCATTAGACGTAGTTACAAAATTTACCATGTGATATGCACGTACTTTCCTGTACTTTTTATGACGTTTCTGAATGACATTTCCTCCAAAATTCATTATCATTAATAGTTTTGGATCAGAACGCTCGCTCAGAACAAGGAGAAGATCATCAGTAAAAGTCTGTTTTCATTGTTGTTTGGTACATATTTGTTTTGTTGCTGTTGTTTATTGAACAGGGTATTCTAGTAAGTGTTTTTTTCCCTGAACTTATATTTTTGTACTTACTTCTGTTCAAATAATGGTTCTCCAATTTTAACTTAAGATGATGCAGTATAATAAGTGACATTTCAATAATAAAAACATGTAATTTAAATCATAATTTGTGAAGAAGAAGAAAAGAGCAAAAATCAACATATTTTAATGAATGCCCTTTGCATATGAATAGATCATATTGAGCTGCTGTAGATTGCAGCTTCAACACGATGTGCTAATACAAAATAAATGTCTATACTTCTACTAAACCTAATTGTCATAATACTTTTACAATACTTTGCTCATTGTTGAAGGCCGTTCGGTGACCTATAGTTGTTAATGTCTGTGTCATTTTGGTCTTTTGTGGATAGTTGTCTCATTGGCAATCATACCACATCTTCTTTTTTATATATATCCCTTTAAGAACAGAATATGTTTGATTAAGTTCCAACATTATAACTCTATAGCCTCTAAATACAAATTATCATGACTAACACCACCGATTGCTGCTGATTGAGGTCTATTAGGGAGTGGTGTTAAGTCTTTTTTACATATCACTTTTATGTCATTGTTTTGTTGTCGTTCGTCTCTTTCTGCCTCTTGAATATCAGTGTAACTGTTATTAACACGATTTATTTTGCTCCTTGGCTTAATTGGCAGTTCATAACGAATTTTTGACCAGAAAAATCTTTTGTCAGGTGATAATACACGTTTACCTATAAGTCTTGATTTCCATGGCTCTTTTTGGAGATTTTGTTTTATGACTTCATTTTCATCATGCCAGATAATATATACAACACGTGGGTGATTCTCACTATTAGCATTATGTTCCATTTCTGCCTGATCTGACTCATATATTCTCCATGTGTCTGTAAAATAACCAGGAGATAGTAAAACAAAAATACGGCGGGATTGTGTCATTTTTTGTACAAGGTCTTGACCATAATCTTCCCCAACAAGGGCATCACGTAGAGGACAGAAGAATTTGTATTTCTTTTTTCCATTTTCTTCAAGTTTTTTCATAAAAATAGTTTTAATCCATTGTCTCACTTGTATATCCTCTCCGTCAAAACTTAAATATGCATCGTAATGCATTGTTTCGTCTTGATCAACCTTGTAGAGATCACGTGGGTGTATTCTTAAGAAACGATAAATCAACACTTTGGTTTCATATGGACATCGTCTTGCTGTTATAATACCACCTATGATAACGCCAACAACAACAGTCATAATCACGCTGAATATGATGACAAAATCCGATATGTTGCAATCCAGGCCCTTTTCTGTTACATCTTTAATGACGTGTGTCTTATCATCAGAGGAACACGTGATAGAAGACTCATCAGCTCCATTTGACAAGGCGATCCAATCTGCCATCCATGTCATATTACATTCGCATTGGAAGGGATTTCCACGAACTTTGACTTTGTGAAAAGATAGTTTTTGTATTTCTTTTGGTACGTATTTTAAAGCATTTCCAGAAATGTCTAAGTTGTTAAGATTAACCATTTCCTTCAAAGCTTCTCCATCGATATAGTTAATATTATTATTTGAAACTGTCAAATTATAAATAATGTTACTGTAATTTCGTTTTGTAATTTCAGTAATGCGGTTTCCAGAAAGATATAGCGAAACGTACTGGATATTATCTGACATTGGCGGGAGAGTTTGAGGTAGTTCGCGAAGATTTGCATTCGTGCAATTCATTTCGAGTGTCGATATGTATGGTTTCTCTTGGCATGTGCAGTTTAAAGGACAATTGTCTGTTATATTACAGACAAACTGATCGAGATCCAAGTCGTGCAACAAATCGACATTTGCCAAATGAGGAGGTGAAGCACATCGGTACCGATACTCTTCAACTCTGTAGTAAAGAAAGAATGAAGCGTGCAGATCTCTCACTAATTCATACAGTTTACAATTGCAGAAGTATGGATTGTTTGTGACGTTAACATTGTATGTTAGTAATTCCGTGAGCACACTTTGATCTTCAACCTTGTCTCGGTACAT
This sequence comes from Mytilus edulis, assembly GCF_963676685.1. NCBI lineage: Eukaryota > Metazoa > Mollusca > Bivalvia > Mytilida > Mytilidae > Mytilus > Mytilus edulis. The sequence goes on along the minus strand of NC_092347.1, from coordinate 12,223,412 downwards.
AAAAATGACGTCATCAGACATTTCAGAAATCTTATTGAACTGTAGATTCACCAAATACTCGTATGGCTCAACAAGGTTATATGTCCAGTTCATTGTGTTTGTAAATTTTTCGATCAAGTTGTGTTGAATGTCAAACACTAAGTCAATGTCATCGGTTTGAGGTGTTTCTGGTATGTATGGCCATGGTTCAAAGTATGTCATCTGATTGTACGATACATTAACCAATTCTAGTTTCTTGAGATCCTTATGGAAGACGTTGGTGTCTATAAAATTTAACCTATTATTACTCAGATCAAGGATTCTAAGGTTGAAATTGTTCTCGAACACGTCATTGTGTAACGACTCAAGCATATTATCACTACCATACAGCTCTGTCAGATATGCTTTAAACGACTGGTCAAAAAGACCAACAGGTAATTCAGTTATCTTATTATTGGTAATGTTTATCTTCGCCAAAGCATAAAAGCCATCAAAAGCATCGACTGCAACTGTTGTAAACTCATTGTATGAAATGTCTATATAAGTCGTATCACGGGGGCAGCTGGTTAGGAGCGTTTTTGTTAAAGTTGTGTGGCCTGTCAGTGTTCCTTTATAATCACAACTTTGACCTTGGGTTCTCGATAGCAGTGAAATTAGCAGAAACAAGACGTTCACAGAAGCCATTGTTTCTTGGTTCTGTAAAAAAAATAATAGAATCTGAATGGGCAGTATTTAAAAAGTTGGATATGATGAATATGCACTTTTGAGACCTTTTCTAATAATAAAAAAAAGCATTTTGTTTATAAAATATGACAGTATCAAACAGATGTCTAAAACTTTAAAAACTTCTAAATGAATAGATATGGATATAAATTTCGTATATTAAGTGATCCGTATGTTAAGTTATTAAGCTTTTCATTTAAAACTTTCTACCTTTGTGTATAACTTAAATAATCAACTACAGTTTGCAATTCTAGTATAAAATTAGAACATATCAGTAGAAATTGCTTACCTTAATTCAGATGCCTTTGAAGAACTGTTAAACTTGAAATACCTGTGTTCCTAAACTATTTATCTTAAGTACTTATTTAAAGAATATACAAGGAAGTCAGTCTGATTGGTTTAGAAAGTAAATAAAGGGTATTTTAATTTAAAGGGAAAACCATATATTTCTTATCAATAGTTCGATTCTAAACATAGACAACCTTAATCTTTACATTTGTCGATGGAGTGATCATAATTAAGTAACATGTCTTGACAAAGGGTAACAAGAAATATTTCAAAACCAAGTGATAACATGAAGAAATAACACATTAACAATCATTCAAAGGCTTTCAATTTAGAAGTATATGATATCAATATATGATATTTGTACTTTTATCTTTAGTTTACACGAGCAAGATTGTCCAAAGGACTAATTTAGTTAAACAAAATTTATACTGGAATACATTCAAATATATCATATAAGGGTATTGTATTATATTATCATATGGTTATTAAAATGCAAAAACAGTTATTTAACATCAGAAACCTTGAATTTAAATAGGAAAGGCATGTTAACATTATTTCCTTTTCATTTCTTCATAGGCAATTAAACATTATGAAATATATCATACATGCCTATACATCCCAAAAATACACGAAAAAAGACATTGTTTTTGGTCGTTACAATAGAATTATTCAATCCTTGTAGAATGTAGTATAGTTTATTACTAACTATAAATGTAAAAACTATTGAAATCATACAGATCGTCAACTCAGTTCATAGAAACGATTTTACAATTGTAAATAAAGATTACAAACGTGTAATTTAGAGAAAGGAGAGGCTTTGGAAATATCTATTGGAGACGTAAATTGCATGTAACTTGGAAAATATTAAGATAAGAAAAATGCTTCTAGTGTTGTCTTTCCAACTCGAATGTTACTAACGCCTTCGAAGATGACACAAAAGTAAGTATAGAAAAAACAGATGTGGTATTGTTGCCAATGAAACATCTCTTCACAAGAGACAAAATGAAATAGCAATAGGTTCATGTCAGAAATCGTGGTTAATATAATTAAAAATAGAAAGTCACTCACAAAGTCATTAACACCTATCCACGAAACTGGACATCAAAGGTTGAAGTGGGAAATTGAAACGGAAAGCTATGTCTTCATCACGATTTATTTTTTAAATCCTGGAAAAGAAAGGTACGGGTTAGATTTGTTGTATACGATGTATCCCAAGTTTGCCAATTTAGTACACATTGTTGTTATATTTAACATTTTTACACATTACAAATATTTGTTGAATACAACATGTCCTAAAACATGATTTTACGTAAGACTGTTACTCGCGTCTTAATATTTTTTAACATGTACCTAGCACACTTAACATGTAGGACAGTTCGTAATAAAAGTGTATAATAAATTTAACGGTACCAATTTTATATAATTTGCCTTTGAATAAATTTATTAATTATATGATTAAACATTCTAAACTACTCTTAAAGGTTTTTAAGATGGATGCAGTTGAGAACTATGCAAGAAAATGGTTAAAGCGCGAACGAGACGAACCAGAACTGGACACTTTGTCTGAATGGATCAAAGCTATTCGATCATGCATTCAGAGGCGCATACAAAAACTACGATGTAATATGAGTACAAGAGTTACTAACCCTTTCAAGAATCCGGATGTTGTGGATGCTTTATCCTCTTTGCATAACAAATATGTCGTTGTTCCAGCAGATAAAGCCTCCAATAATTTTGTCTTCATATGTAAAAAAATTATTTGCAATGTCTCACAACAGAGCTTGGAATAAATAAAACTACTGGTAACCCTACATATTCTTTAACATCATTTACCAAGGACGAAATTTTACAAAATCATAAATCTGTCCTTTCTTTTGGTATCAACATCAAAGAAAAAGAAGAAAATTTACCTTCCTTATACTGGATACCTAAATTACACAACACTCCATATAAAGAACGATACATAGCTGGTTCTTCACAATGTTCGACTAAACATCTTTCTAAAGTACTGACTACTATTCTTTCTACAGTTAAAGATGGTCTTCAAAAATATTTTGATGAGATATATTCTACCAGTGGTGTACACCAGATGTGAATTTTTAAAATCGAAAGATCTACTGCTTAATCTTCGATCACAATCTTTGCAATTTTGCAGCAACATAAAGACTTTTGATTTTTATACGCTATACAATATTATTCCCCATGCTCAGTTGAAAGATCGACTTCACCATCTCATAAAACAGAGCTTTTTCGATAAAAATGGGAATCGTAGATACAAATTTCTGGTTTTGGGTTACACTAATTCATGTTTTGTCAAGAATCACACTGAATCTTCAAGAAAATATACTGAAGATGATATTATCAAAATGCTGGACTTTTTTGATCGACAATATATTTGTTGAGTTTGGAGGATTTATATTTCAACAGACAGTCGGTATTCCAATGGGTACTAATTTTGCACCCCTACCGGCCGATTTGTTTTTGTACTCGTATGAAGCAGAATTCATTCATAACCTTCTAAAAGACAAAAAGAAAAAGCACCTTGCGAAATTCTTTAATTTCACTTTCCGATATATTGATGATGTTCTATCATTGAATAACCCATATTTCAACCAATACTTACATCTCATATATCCCAGCAAACTTGAAATTAAGGATACTACTGATACTAGAAGGACTGCTTCATACCTTGATCTTTTCCTCAATATTGACGTAGATGGACAACTTCACACGAAAATCTATGATAAACGGGACGATTTCAACTTCCCAATTATCAATTTCCCATTTCTCAGCAGTAACATACCATCTGCCCCTTCGTATGGTGTTTACATATCACAATTGATACGTTATTCTCGTGCATGTTAACACTATACGGACTTCATATACAGAAGTGTGTTCCTTACACAGAAACTGCTTCAACAAAGTTATGAGGATGATAGATTAAAATTGACACTCCGTAAATTTTATGGACACCATCACGAATTAGTTGATCCATATGATGTGTCTTTGACCAAACTAGCTAAGGACATTTTTACCACATGGTAGATTGTGGTTTGTCATTACGTCGTCTAACCTTTTAATTACCGAACATGACTTATTCCCGATTGTGACTGTTTTGCTGAGTGTGAATTCGCATTACTATAAGACGTGTTACGGTACTTATCTATCCCAAATTCATGTATTTAGTTTGATGTTACATTTGTAATTTTCATCGGATTTTGTCAAATTGGTTGACGTCTTTTCTATTAAACTCATGTGTTATTGTTAAGAAAATTAATCACCGCCTTCATTTATTAGTTTTGATTTTGTTCAACGTAATCTGTACGATTTTTATGTTTGAAGTTAGTTTCAAAACAAACCAGACATATATAAAATATATATATTGCTATTGATGAGTGTTGCAATGTGCATTGTGTTTAAATGTAATATCAGTATTTAGTTCTATTATAATCTAAATCAATTCTATTTCTATCTTATTTCTTCGACATAATTTTTCAAATATGACGTCATATTTGTGCTGTTTCAGAAATTCACATGTCTGCATAACGTAATATTGTGCCATTTCACCACGTCATGGTTATGACTTTTTGCGTTCAGGCCTGGTTTGTCACCGAGTCGGGTGTGTCTATTTTCTGTGTTGGTCTTCAGTGTATTATGTATTCGGGTTTTGTTTTCTGTAATTAGTTAAGACGTCAGTTTTATCATGTAAATCTTTTATATTCATTTGATAAGATTTACTGTTTGTAATAGTATAAATTGTTCTATATAATAAGGATGTTCTTATCACAAACAAAACACCCTAGCCGTATTTGGCACAACCTTTTTCAACTTTTGATCCTCAGAGCTGTACTATTTTGTACCTTTTTTGAGTTTCGAACTTTTATATCTGGGCGTCACTGGTAAGTCCTGTTTGGACGAGGCGCGTTTTTGACGTAATGAATTTTAAACCTGATGCCTTTTGTTATCTATTATTCATGTGTTTCTTTGCCAAATACGTTCTGCTGTTTATTTGTATTGTTGTCCTGTATTATTATGTTGTCATTTTAATGTTATATTTAATAATGCCATCAAAGTGAGAGGTTTGGCATGCCACAAAACCAGGTTCAACCCACCATTTTTTTCTTTAAAAATGTCCTGTACCAAGTCAGGAAAATGGCCATTGTTATATCATAGTTCGTTTCTGTGTGTGTAACATTTTTACGTTGTGTTTCCGTTGTGTCGTTTGTTTTCTCCTATTTTTGAGTGTGAAATCACATTACTATAAGACGTGTCACAGTACTTTTCTATCCCAAATTCATCTATTTGGTTTTGATGTTATATTGGTTATTCTCATCGGATTTTGTCTAATGCTTAGTCCGTTGCTGTGTGTGTTACATTTTAATGTTTTGTCGTTGTTCTCCTCCAATATTTAATGCGTTTCCCTCAGTTTTAGTTTGTTACCCCGATTTTGTTTTTTATCGATAGATTTATGAGTTTTGAACAGCGGTATCCTACTGTTACCTTTATTTATATGGCTGAGAATAAACAAAAAAACACATGAATAATAATAATTATCAATATCTGAAAGATGACTATTTATTACCGATAAGTAATGCTTATTGTTTTTTTCTAATTTGAGATAACTAAAAACTGATTTCAACAAACAGTATAATGTGTTGCAAACTTAAAAATTAACTATATATACTAGGGTCTGAATCTATATTTTAATAATGCAAGTATTATTCATATTTTGCAAATGGTATTTTGGCAGGTACAATGATTTATGTTCGTTTATTGTCTAGTTGCAAATGTTTAACTAGTATTTAGGTCAAATGTGGACAAATACGAAAGGTTAAATAAGACAACAAAGAGTTAACAAAAGAACAAATTGTCAATCAAAACTCAGTATCTTTAAATAGTCTTGAACAAATTCTGTAAATTGATCACCGATTAAGACTGTGGTGAAATAAAGACGTTTATTATATTGAAATGAAATGTCCTTACTTTTATCTATCAATAAAAACAATATTATCAAATTAAGTAACATGTCTTCATTCGTCATAGAACATAACAATTACCATCATTTTTATTATTCAAACTTTAAATTAATCAAACAAATATTTCAATTCAATTCTTTATTACTTTGAACAATATTTAAAACCGTGACAAAATGTTTGTTTTGTTTGTATGCATGTGTTCAACATCACTTCCATCGACATTGGCTAAATTATGGAGGCCCGTTAATTTCTATTGGTTGAGAAATTTGTGTACTCAAACAATACTACGGATCAATTTCAGTAAAAGTTGCAATCCTTGTCTATTATTATCGAAGTCAAATACACCTTGCCTTGAACGCGATTCGAACTACATCCATTATAGCGTAGTGCAATGTAGATAAACTACCTAGACCAATTGGCGACCGAGGTCCCTTGCACTTAAACGAGCACAGTAATGTATATCAATGGTTTCTATAACAAAGTGCTCCGGAAGAGTAACCGGAACAACTCAACATGTGGCCCCCGTGGTGCTGCTCACTTAAGTGCCAACTCGAGGATAAATCTTAATTCGGTATGTCACATAAGGGTACAGTTAGAATAGATGTTTCATAACGGTCAACCAACATGTGATGTCGTTCGTAGAAATTTCGAACGGATGACTTCATATCATCCAATTGTAGTTCTTGGTTCGATGGCTTCCTTGTAAGTACGGACCCTCTATCAAGATAATTATGACAGGAAACGTAACCTCTGGAATATTGTAGGAACTATATATAAATACTCCACATACGGGCGTTGGTTGAATGTTGGTACATTGAAATGGAATGTTCACAATTAGGAAGCTGAACTCATCAATTATGGCGTAAAGTTTTCTTCTCTACCGAAATCTACGTAATAGTCACGTAAAGTTGACGGCAGCCGATTTGTTCTGTTTGTTTTTGACTCTCTTAATTAAGTGTTTGTGTTTTTCTGTGATTATTTTTTAATCTCTGATTAAGACTATATCAATGAAAGTGATAACTTAATATCATTACGTTTAACTATTTTACATAGTCACAACTATGTGAATACTAAACTAATTATACAAAAAATTGAAGAAGTTGTCAATAGACTTTCACTTAAACAAAACAAACAATGCGTGCTGATGTTACAGTAAATTTGTATAATCAGGGATTATGTAGAATCCTCCAAATTTACAATGTTGATTTGAAAAAAAAAGATTTGTTGTAGAGTATTGTACCAAGTCAGGAATATTACAGTTGTTATCCATTCGTGTGATGTGGTTGAGCGCTTGATTTTCCCATTTGAGCAGGGACTTTACTTTTTGAACTTTCCTTGGAGTTCAGTATTTTTGTGATTTTACTTTGTGCTTTAGATTCTGCAATTGATGTTTCGAAAGATGTTTGAATATGATTTTATAGAATACATTATTTTACTTTATTCAGTGTCTCTTCATTCTAGTTATAATGAATAACCCCTGACATTATGCATCATTCTTGAAATTTTTTTAATTATATGTACTGACCAAAGTTAAAAGTGACTTTACAGAATACCCGAATGCTTCACGAATTATACATAATCTCTTATCCTACAAATTCACTGTAAATTATATAATAAAAAAATAGAAGATAAGTTTAGAATAATGTATTTATAATTTGTTTTTTGTGCAGCTCAACAGTTTTCATATATTCAACAGGATATACTGTTTATTGACTTTGCACAAACACGGACTTGTAAAACAAACGAAATACAAAAAAATATGTATGACACTTTTCGTTTGGTATGTTTTAGCCTTAGATTTTGCCTTTTGACAAGAAGATTTGCGTTTTACATTTGCCGTGGAATTCGGTTCGTTTGTTATTTGACTTTGGTCGTAAAATATCATTGCAAATGCTAAATAACGATAACATTAAAGTAACTTATGCTATTGATTTTGGTGACTATGTATTGTCCCTGTTGTAAAACAGGGCAACATTTTAATTGGGTAGAAAAATAAACTTTCAAAAAATTTATCTGCATTTTGATCTCTTTAATACCATTATGAAATTTTTCTGACATTAAAGCATATTTGAAGTGGTGACATTTCGCAAAAATGCTATTTGATGACATATTTCCATTAAATCAAGGTGTGTTATATGTCACACAACTGTTGGCTTTATCACACTTCGTGTCCAATGTTCAACAGCTAACTAGTCGAACGAATTAAATTGTTAACCATGACCAAAGTATACTTGGTCTCTGTTATTTCTGTTATATGCAGTTTTTCTCATTTTGGGAATGCAATTAAAGATGAAGTTTACCCGCAGCAGAACCTGACTACCAAGTATGGCGATGGTGTATCTTTAGAACGGACAACCACATTCAGGAACGACTATGGTATATATTTGGAGCGAGCAACCACATATAAGAGTGACTATGATGTATCTCCGAAAATCATCACAAAATACACCAATGGATCTGGTGTGTCTTCAGACTTGACCACACACAATATGTATGACTACAGTTTATCGTCCGCACCAATGTTGGAAACAAGTAAGTGTAAAGCAAAAAGTTTGAAAATATTTCATTTCATACGTCACCTTAATCTGTCCTTACGTTTGTTTTTACGATGTTGTTACGCTACAAACTGCAGTTTCAGTTATAGATGTTGTTGTTTTGTTAACGCTCCAGTATGGTTTTGAATATTGGTAACAATACAACAATACTTTATTGTAAGGGGGTTACACAGTCAGCTGTATGATCTATCTTTCACTAGGCCTTCATTAATACAAACATAAACATGGTATACATTTGTATAATGTCAATTATGATAATAATGGTCACTATAACTTGATAAATAAATAAATGATGAAAAAATAAACATGACAAAATTATCAATATTCAATGATCTTTTTTTCAACAGTTTGAATTCAATAAATGATCTGCTATTTTGTACTTATTAAATCAACTTCATTGATATCTGAGTAATGCAGCTTTTTTTTTTATATCAAATAGCCTGTGTCAATGTACAATTATTTATCGTTGTATTTTGACATATTTGGAGTCAGTTCACAACGAGAATCGTTTTTGACATTTTTCAAAACTTTGTTTTGTTCACACATCGTCAATAAAATAGAATTTTATGCGACTTTCATACTCGTGAGAAGTTAAGCTAGCTATACAACCAGGTTTAATCCCCCATTTTCTATATAAGAAAATTCCAGTACCAAGTCAGGAATATGACAGTTGATGTCGATTTGTTTGATATAATTGAGCATTTGATTTTGCCATTTGATTAGGATTTTCCTTTTCTGAATAGAAACAAAACCCGATCTTCCAAATGCGAGGCTGGCACGCTGACCACTACAGCGCCATATTATATAGGGTTTTTAACTTCAGACCATCGCATTTAGCTATTATACACAACGTCACAGTTAGACTTTCGCACTTCATCGTACCAACCAACCCACTTCAGCGTATCTAACAACAATTCAGCGTCACAATGTCACTATCGCACTTCAGCATAACCATCGGGGGTCGGAGTACCATCGCGGTTCAGATTCCTACATACACACGCAAGACTTCCGTTTAAAATAAAATCCCCTGTTGTGTCTTAATCATCAGAATAAAATATGGAAATGGGGAATGTGTCAAAGAGAAAACAACACGACCAAAGAGCACATAACAGCCGACGGCCACCAATGGGTTTTCAATGTAGCGACAAACTCCCGCACCCGTGTTTCAGCTGGGCCTTAACAAAAATGTGTACTAGTTTAATGATAATGGATGTCATACTAAACTTCGAAATATACACAAGAAACTAAGATAATAAATTATACAAGACTAACAATACTATACTTATATATAATAATGGCCTTCCCGTATTTTATGTTTCCGACAGGTTTTCGGTATAGAGATACCTTACCCATGAGACCTCTTTTTAGAGCTTCGACAAATGCCAGCACAGTGCGAGGAAATAACAATGATGAAAGAGATGGTAAAGAAACTTATAAGGTTTAAAGTAGATACATTGTATTATGGATAGATTCTGAAATATTCTAATGTACAGAATCATTTAACACATTGGGTCCTCAATCCTCTTCAACTTTATACTTGATTGGCTTTTAATTATTTTGATCTGAACGTCACTGATGAGTCTACGTAACGCGCGTCTATCGTATCAAATTATAAGCCTGGTACCTTTGATAAATATTATGACAACGTTTAATAAACAAGTGTAACATACATAAATAAATCATCTAAAAATAAACATCTGTTCATCGTTTAACGTATTGTTCACCTGCATCACGACTCTGTGTTGCTTGTTTATCCATGTCATAATCGGTAAACTTTGGTGTTAAAAACGAAATTTAAAGGGCTGCCAAAATTTTAAATCAATAATCATGGAATAAAAAAGTTTTTTTTATTTGTAATTCACATTATTGATGTGAAATATTTGGATAAAAATAAAGGCAACAGAGAGCTCGCAATCAATATATTTCTTTTTCTACTGTCTTTTTGCCAATACATTTAGAAATATAATATTTGCATGCAATATTTTTTGATTTTTCAGATTTTTGTTTAAAAATCTACTCGAAGTGCCCTACCGGACTAGGATACTACCAAGTGGTATTGCCATTGGAACACTTAAAAACAGTTTATTTCGAGTTGGCAATAGTGGTGCAAATAACATTTGTTAACAGTTTTATCTTATGTATTTCAGCAAAAAGGGAATCGAACACCAGTCACTATTCTTCTTTCAGCTCTGGCTATATCTGATACTACTGCTGCAATCCTGATGACAATTCCAATATTTATCGCCTATCAAATATATGATAACCAAATCGATTACAGTAAACCAATGCCTTTGTTGTACATGTGTGACTTTCCACAATGTTTAATATACAGTTTACTTAACGAGTTAAAATATACCTTCCACTTTGTATCAGTTCTTCTAACAACTCTTATTTGTCTACAAAAAACTGCAGCTCTTCTTTGGCCAATTTGGAGTAAGCGTCATCTGACTAACCATGTTAGCGTAATATGCTCTGTATCTACATTTATCTTTTGCACTTGTATTTTTATCCCAATTCTTTATCATTCGTCTTTAATTGAGAAGGTAAATGGGAGTTGTTGTGATACTCACTCAATCAATTAGTTTATGTCATGTATACCTGTATTTTTACACTTTAGTTAATGGGTGTTCCATTTTAGCGTGTTTAGTTACAGTTTTTGTACAGTTTATATAATATGTAAGTTAACAATTCTAAGACGAAACCTACCATGGACTGACAGTCCAGAGGTGCAGAAAAAAAAACGAATTTCAGCAATAACAGTAGTACTCATTTGTGTGATATTTATTTTATCCGAGTCAATGTTTGTTGTCGCCGTTTTACTTTTTACTTTGACCCGTTTTAAATAATCAAATCATGGCTATTGTATGACACAATCAAACCATATACAGACCCCAGTCTAATAATTGGATTTTCTTTGAATTTCATAGTTTATATTGTAATGGGTAGACAAATTCGAAATAAATTAAGGATAGCATTAACAAATATTGTAAAATGCTGCAAATGTTGGTAGGTAGTGTACTGGTTGGATTTTTTTCTAAAAACAAACAACAGTTGACTGAATTTCAGCGAGACAACTTTATTATTTAACTTTTTTTTCAAGTGAATTTGATATAGCGAGTTTTCGTGCGTGCGTGCTTGTGTCTTTATGGATTTACGATTTTCGATTTACGATGAAGTTGAATTTAAACAACATATAAAAAAAGAAAATCACAAAAATACTGAATTCCGAGGAAAATTCAAAACGGAAAGTCCCGAATCAAATGGCAAAATCAAATGATAAAACACATCAAACGAATGGACAACAACTGTCATATTCCTGACTTGGTATATGTATCTTCAAATGTAGAAAATGGTGGCTTGAACCTGTTTTTTTTAAGCGCTAAAACTCTCACTTATACTTACTATGTGTATAAATGAACGAAATAAATATTATTCATATGAATTGAATGTATATTATTTAATCAATGGAAATCAATAAATATATGAAAAATAAATTTCGATTGTAACATTTGTTATATAATATTCGAGACATTTGATACATTAGAGGATGCATGTTACTTACTCAACTGAGAGAAGAAGTGGTGTCTGTTGTGTAGTTAGGATAGAGACAAAGAAAAGAGAGATAGAACGATAGAGAGAGAGGAGAAGGATGGGCCTGTTAAATGACGGAAAACTGCTTGTTATTTATTCACATTAAGAGAACGAATAAAAATAATATATATTACTAGTACTTTGTATTCTTGATATTTGATCAGTTATTTTTATTATGATGACAATTTATTATCTTATTTCACATAATTATGTCTGATATATTTTTATTTTAATTATTAGTAGGTCCATGTATCGAAGGTGTCAGAGCCTTATTAAAATAATGTTTCCGACAAATTATATCTGCATGGATGGTAACAAGTGTCATGTAAACTAAAAATGTCCGTATGGAAAGAATATTTGTAAGTTAATTAGACAATGAATTAGTTTTCGGTTGAAAGATCAGAATTTGTAAAAAAAAACATATTTGAAGATAATAAAACCTCTAAAAAAGTAGAACTAAAAAGCGACTATGAACGTCGTCTGATGATGATCATTTTTGTTAAAAAAGGAAAAAAGTTTTGAAATACAAATTTGAGAAACATAATTTTTAGCTAGAATTTTAAGATGTTGCTAGGCACATTTTATATATTCCAAGTTGATTTCTCGGTTTTTAAAAGGTTCGTCGATCGCAATTTTATACGTATGTAAATGGAAATCTAAAGTACATAAAAAACCTCAGTGTTCGTTAATCAAATTATAGGACCAGGAAATTGTTAAGATATGAATAAGAAGATGTGATATGAGTCTCAACTCTCCAGTCAAGTCACAATGCATTACATAAAAGGTAAACAATAGGTCAGTACGACCTTCAACGCGGATCATTGGCTCACACGAAACAACAAGATATAATGGGCACAGGAAAGATCAGTGAAATTTAATCAAACAGGAAAACCAACGGATTAATCTGTATAGAAAAACGAAAAACACTAATGGACAGCTCAAACAAACTCGAAACTTTAAACAAAAGATTTCCAGATTTAGGACTGATGCATGCAAATGCAGCATGGTTAAACTTTAAAACAGGCGAGAACATTTACTCTAAAATGAAACAGTTGTGTAACATTACAACATAAAAAAACTCACTATCATATATCTGACGAGATGGATTAAAGAGTTGTCTGTATGACACTGTTTGTTCATCTTCTTTATCTTAATCGTTACGTGTATAGATTTACCGAGGTACCGATGACACATATCTCCATCCTCGTCACAATGCGTAAAACACAATCCTCCTCGCTCCTACTGAAGCATAAGATCGTCACAAGATTTCTCAATCCAGCTCGATCTTAAGCCGTTGTTTCGGCTTCTCCCCAGGTCTTGTCAAGCTCCTTCAGTTTTGCTTCAATTGTTCGACGCCAAGTTGTTTTATGTCTTCCTCCTGGTCACTTCCCCTGGGGCGTACAGAAGGACAGATTTAATATTGCTGTTATATAGCCTTGTCTTTTTTTCTGTTGTATTGCCGGGTTGGACTTTTAAATGGGTCGTAGTCTTTGAAATGCAGATCTTGCCTTGGCTAGCCTACTTTTAATATCTTTTTTTCGTTGAATCTTCTGTACTAACATCAGTTCCTAGATAGATAAATTTATCTACTTGTTGAATTTCTGTGCCCTCAGCTTTTAGTCTTAAGTTTGATGTTGTGCTTAGTCGCATTTCTTTTAGTCTTTTTTTGCGTTCAATTCTAGTCCAATTTGGCTTGCAGAATGGTTTGAGCTGATTTGTCTTTTCCTGCATATTGTCTTGTTTTGATGACAGGAGTGATATATAATGCAAAGTCAAGGTCCTCTAGGGTTATGAATATGTACCATGTGATGCCTCTTTTCTTGTCAATGGCGGTCTTCCGCATCACCCAATCAATGGCAACCGGGAATATAATGGGTGAGATAAGTCAGCCCTGTCCTACTCCAGATATTACTTGTTGTTGATATCACAGCACATCGAAAGTTGTTATACAAGCATTTTATCATTGTCACGCTCTTTGGGTGGTACTCCGTATGATATAAGGATTGTCCAAAGAATCTCTCTGTGTAAACTGTCGAATGCCTTCTTGAAATCGATAAAGTTGATATACAGAGCTGTCTTCCACTCTATACACTGCTCAATGATGTTCTTTAGGCAGCTCGCGGGTCTAAATATTTTTTTTCTTCATAAAGGATTTCGCTATATTTTTCTATAAATGAACTTTATCTTATACTTAATAGAAAAATAAAATAAAAAAATGGGGTCACAGCCATTTACGCTCACAATCTGCCTTCGAAAGAAGCATACGTTTTTGTAAAGGTACTTTTTTTCTGTTGAACTAATAGAAGAACTAGAGGTAATATCGAAATAAAAAAAGAGCTTAATTACAGAAATCGCTCAAATTTTACAATAGTTTAGTTTAAGTACAGCTTATTTGAAAATAATAATAAAACATGTAGATCACCGATGAGCTAAAAAAGATATTTCAATTTTAATGCAAAAAAAAGGGCATTTTTGCAAGAAAGGGAGATAATTTGAAGCTTTTTAAATGATATATACATTTTAAAAGTCATCTGGGACCGAAACGAATTGGTTTTTTTAAATTTTTGAACCTTATGATAAAGTAACATCTAATTAAGTTATAAATGGCGGTCTTCCGCATCACCCAGTCAATGGCAACCGAGAATATAATGGGTGAGATGAGTCAGCCCTGTCCTCTTTCTAAATTATTAACATCTATTTTATCAGCAATCAAAGACGGGCTTCAAAGTTATTGTGAAACTGCCTATTCTAGAGGTGGTTTGAATCAGATGTGGATACTTAAAAATTCCAAAGATCTTTTAGAGTTCATACAATCTAACTCTCTTTCATCTTGTAATAGTATTAAAACATTTGACTTTTCTTCACTTTATACAAGTATTCCACATTCCAAACTAAAAGACAAATTGAAAGAATTGGTATTGCTTTGTTTCATAAAAAAGAATGGCCAACGAAGATACAAGTATCTTGTCTTAGGAAGGGATAAATCCTACTTTTTTCAAGAATCACTCTGATTCAAACAAAAAATTCTCTGAAACTGACATTATCAAGATGCTTGATTTCTTGATTGACAACATATTTGTTACGTTCGGAGGACGTGTTTTTCAACAGTTTATCGGCATTACAATGGGAACGAATTGTGTCCCTCTTCTTGCCGACTTGTTTCTTTATTATTATGAAGCTGACTACATACAGGAACTTCTTAGGAAGAAAGATACGAAGTTAGCAATATCCTTTAACTCTACTTTCCGCTATATAGATGATGTTCTTTCACTAAATAATTCAAAATTTGGTGACTATGTCAAATGCATCTATCCCATTGAACTAGGGATAAAGGATACAACAGATACAGTTAAGTCGGCCTCATATCTTGACTTACATCTAGAAATTGCCAATAAGGGTCGATTGAAAACAAAACTTTACGACAAAAGAGATGATTTCAGCTTTCCAATTGTGAATTTTCCATTTCTAAGTAGCAACATTCCAGCAGCACCTGCATACGTTGTTTATATCTCCAAATTGATACGATATTCCCGTGCTTGCATTTCCTATCATGATTTTCCTGATAGAGGGTTGTTGCTCACAAGAAAGCTAATAAATCAAGAGTTCCAAATGGTGAAGTTGAAATCATCTCTTCGTAAATTTTACGGACGCCATCACGAGTTGGTTGACCGTTATGGAATAACCGTTTCACAAATGATATCGGATATGTTCCTTACTTCGTAACTACAGTCCCCTTCCCTTTCATAAATTTGACCTACCGAATTAGACTATTTACCGAATTAGTTATCTCATAAGCAACACGACGGGTACCACATGTGGAGCAGGATCTGTTTACCCTTCCGGAGCACCTGAGATCACTCCTAGTTTTTGGTGGGGTTCGTGTTGTTTATTCTTTAGTTTTTTATGTTGTGTCATGTGTACTATTGTTTGTCTGTTTGTCTTTTTCACTTTTAGCCATGGCGTTGTCAGTTTGTTTTAGATTTATGAGTTTGACTGTCCCTTTGGTGTCTTTCGTCCCTCTTTTTTAATGGTCTTGGATTCATGAGATTCTGGTTCGTGTCTAAGGACTCTCGAGTTGTGCTCTCTCCTAGTACAATCATATTGCTGCCTGTGCAGCCCGTCATCCTATGGGTACCTGCTGTTTGCCGATTTCCTGTGTTGATTTCTGTATGAAGTTGTTGTTTTATAAGATGGGGCTATTAACCTAAAGCTTAACCCCCCAACCTGGGGTTTTGTCGTTGAGGTTCCCGTCCTGTAGACCAATTGCCTTGCTGGACTGATGAGTGATGATCTATCCAGTTTGTTTAAACTTCTCTCTTCTAGACAGGTTGCCTTACCTGGATTACAACCCATATCTGGCTGACTATTTACCAAAAGCTTGGTAAAATGTGTAAAAGTAAACCATTATAGGTCAACACGGAGCCTTGGCTCACACTAAACAGCAAGCTATAAAGGGCCCCCAACAATTACTAGTGTAAAACCATTCAAACAGGAAAACCAACGATCTTATCTGTAAAAATAAAACGTGAAACGAGAAACACTTATGAATCTCGCTGCATCGAAGACCCATTAGTGACCTTCGGCTGTTGTCTGCTCTATGGTCGGGTTGTTGTCTCCTTGACAAATTTCCCATATCATTCCCAATTTTATCACATCAACAAACGACAATTACTATACACCAGATTGCTGACATAGCACAGGTATAATAATGGGGAACACTTTCAACCTTTCTTGATTTTTTGCGCAAGTTCTCATGGGAATTAAGGTTCATGCGGACTCTTTGGCTAAAATGGCCGTATTTTCACCTCAAAATTGACTCTGAGTACAGACAAACCTGCGAAACTCTAACAATTTTAAGGCATAGCATGCCCTAGATAAATAAATAAATAAATTTCAAATGTGTTTTATGTTTTAGAAAAATAAAAACTTAACGGGATATTGCAGTGCACTTTTTTTCATTCCTCGAGAAGGTGACAAAATAAACTAAATTGGGAAACAGGTTTAAGAACTTCCCCACAGGTAATAATTGAAGTGAACGATATTGATTGATATGGACAATAGATGGACAATATTTGTACGACTTTGCCCCCCGCAGACCTATAGAAAAACAGTACATTAAGTATTAGATAAAATATAAAGGTAATAAAGAAACAGGCCGGTAACAACCGTTGTAACCGGCCTGTTTCTTTTGTTACTTTTGTTTTTATCTGACTTGTACGACGTTTCAAGAAAGTAATAATACTTTTAGCAAGACTAAACATTTCAGAAACTTCATTTTTTTTTCAAATCCCTTCAACCGGAAAAAAAAATTCCGGAATCTAATAATTTAAAAAAAAAAAAATGAACCATTTCAAGTAAAAGATGAATGTTGTACGCATTTTAGACTTTTTAAAATGCAACTTCGTAAAAAGGTAATTTATTTAAGAAATATTTTAGTGGTAAGTAAGATAAGTTAAACGTTTGATTTTTATCAATGAAACGGAAAGCGGAGAAAATCGCGCGTTTGTTGCAAAATACATGAATTCAATATTCAGTGGTGGAGTCGCAGGGGTTGGAACAACCCTTTTGTTGGACGATCAATGCATTTAAATGGCGACATAAAGTTGGACCCCCCCCCCCCTGTTTTGTCCTGGATTTGGACCTGGATCCGCCACTGATTTAAATTCGATAACAATATAAATGTATCAAAAGAATGAATTTCCTACTTCAAAAATGAATGAAATGTTTATGAAAAAAATGGATTTTGTCTTAATATTATATATATTCAGGCAAATATTTTGATTTTTTTTTAATTCATGCTCGTCTCTAGATCTCGTGGTGATCGGGATTAAACACGCGTTAAATTATGATCCAATCGCAGCTTACCGCCGAAAATTGATGACATAAGTTGATTGGTTTTCTTCTAGATTTGCTGCTTATTTGGACGTGTAATTTACATGAACACTTTTCTTTTATAGGACCAATCGTGCATCTTATTTTTATTAAAATATACACGTCAGTATCAGCATTTCTTTACTTTCAGCGTTGTCCAAAATACTATTCATGTCCTTATATTGAAGAAAACATTTATCACGGTGGGTATGGTTGTCCTGCGAGAGAACGTTCTGTGCTGGTGATTCGGTCCTGACGGGTGCTGGTGATCAATGAAAAAATGTAAACAAAGACGAAAATGATGATTTTTTACATTTTCACTCATAAAAAATGGGAGAAAACAGTTGAGATTTTTCAATTTTGTTTCTTATGGGTTCATATATAAACCATTAAAAAGTTTACCATCTACACTGTTTCAGTAAGCGTAACACAAAAATGCTCATTTTCAGAAAATCTAGAACTGAAAAAATAAAACAAAAATGCTCATAGAGTCCGCTTTCTATACCGCAATCCACACGACAAAACTATTTTGTGAAAAAACATTGCAATTTATTAAAGTTTAGCATTTTCTCAATTTATTCATGTCCTGATACTGTGCTGGTGGGTCCTGTCATTGTGCTGGTGGGTCCTGATACGGTGCTGGTGATTTTGGATAAGAAGTTGGTCATATTTGAAACAAATGTTACAAAATCAATAAAATTGTGCAGATAATTGTTGTCAATAGGATCTATGACTCCTATTTTAGCTCTTGTGCATCCCTTTGGCTGTTTAATATGTGTTATGATCGTAACTTGTATTACATAATTACATAAAAGGGCAACATCTTTCGTCAATATAAGATAACAATATATTGTATCTAAAATAAGAATAGTGTTATTAAGATATTTAATACCCCTTACATTGATGCTTCAACAATGATCAAAGCCCATGCCGCATAGACATGTTTGTAAGCGCTCCGCATACCCCTCCCCATTTCCACCCAACCAACCCTCCTCATTTCCTCCTTCATTGTTACAGTGGTGTACCAACACAGCAATTTATCACATAAAATAATAACACAAAGACACAAATTATTGAACAACGAATGCTCGCAGGTACTGAAAGCTAGTTCAAAGCCGCATTTTCAACTAATAGATAAACCATGCATGTTCTCATATACAAAAATCCCAATCGTGTCGATTAAAAAAGTCTCAAAACTTAAGTTCACATTTTAATGTTTGATGAAGCAGAACTTTAAAAGTCACTGTGTCTAAACCACACCGGCAAAATTTGCTCGGACTCGATGGTATCTAACATCTGGCACAATGACGGAACACCAATAGACAAAAGAAAGGTAGGTTTCTCCTTATTTTTTTATTTTTTTTATGATATCGAAGAATATGTATACATATACAACTATTTTCTATTGTGAGATGCATTATTTTCTACAACCGTTCTATATTAACGGAGAAATAAGTCAAAATGCATGTCAAAATGACGAATTGAGTGAACCTTGCCTCGAAATTGTTTAATTTCTCGTTAAATTGATCACATTGTACGAGAAGAAAGGTACGGGAAGATAGATATTGACACGGAGATTGCAAATTTAGTTATTATGAGCATCTCCATAATTGTACCTCTGTGTATGGAACGAAAGAAATAGGTCATGTCAAAATGGAACTGGCCGGTTTCGTCAATGTATACAACCCGGTTTCGTCATAGATTTCAAAATGCATAACCCGGTTTGGTCAAATAAAAAAAATCATAATTGCATTACATTATAATTGATTATTTAACTTCAGCGTTCAAAAGGAGTTTTGTGGGTCGTTGGAAAACAAGTTCTTTCACCGGACAACGGCTTATTATTTATATGAGTCTTGGATTCAAATAAATGATAAGCAAAAACTTGAATTCCTACTCTTATAGAACACAAATATTTTAATTTACTTTGCATTCCGAAATTTTTTAACAGCATATTGAGATTAAAGCTCTCTAAATATGCGTTTGCTATATGAGTTATGGGAAAATATGTTGAACATGTTTATACTTGAAATTAAAGTTAACGGTCTTAAAAATCAAAACACACAATTGGTATGTGATTTTCTCGCACAAAAGGATGGACATGCACCTTTATAAGTAATCTAATCATTCTATGTATGTAATTTTTTCCACAATCGTTAAAATAAATCTTCTTAAGGATAAACGTTGATAATAAGACAACTGTATATGCATGCATAATCGACATAGAACATGAATGTAGGATTACAACTACCATGCATTAAAATATTTTTTTTTATCCCTTATTGTAACTATACTGCTACATGTATGTACAAATTAGTATAATAGTCTCAGGTCATCGAAAAAATTCAATAATAATTATTTTGTTAACATTACTAAAAAAAACGAGTCTGTACTGTCGCCGTTGTGTTATGATGATCGTACACTGACGTTGGTCAATATATTTTGACAATATATACGGACAGACCGATTCAGTTTATTTCAAATTGGACGTAATTCGAACAACTTTTACATACCGCCGAGCGTATGTCTATCAACATGAAAAGTTCATACAAATTCCAAGCGACAACAACCCGACCATAGAGCAGAAAACAGCCGATGGCCACAATGGGTCTTCAATGAAGCGAGAAACTCCGGCATCCGGTGGCGTCCTTTACCTGGCCCCTTAATAAATATTTATACAAGTTCAGTGATAGTGGACTTCATAGTAAACTGCGAATACATGTATATTTATTATATTTAAGGGATAATTTTAACTATGATACAAGTTTTGGCACACATCGCGCGCATTTACTATACAGGCTCTGTCATCGGACGAGTTAAGGTTTTTTCATCATTTTTTATTAAGGTCTTTCCTTTTACTAAAGGGAAAGACCTTACTGTATTTCTTCTGATTATTATTCTTCTTGTTCCGCCAAACTTTGACAAAATTTCCCTCCGTAACCGTAAACCATGTCGCTTTCATGTTCACACTTTGTATTGGTGTCATGAATACCTATACGGAACTCACCCTGTGAGTCGAAATATTTTGTCGGTTCGGAGTAATCCCTCCGAAACCCAAAAACCTTGTTATCGTTCCAACACCGTAACCGTAATAGGTAGAAAAAAAATGAAGGGTGAAATTTGTTCAGGACCAGACCCGGGTTCTTCGTTACATTTGGATCGAAAAGATTCAACGACTCATTGGTAGAGTTATGCCCCTATGAAAATTAACCGGTGTCGGTTGGCCACCAAAACTCAGAAACCGTAAGTCGTAGACACATAGGATCTTCACCAATCATCATCATTTCATGTATCTTTAAAAAATATCTCAAGGTCAAATTTGTATGTTGACCTTGACCTCTGACCTAACAGCTTGTTATGGGATAATCTCAGAAACCATTATACTTACAGAAGTTTTAAATGGTGGAAAATGTTTGGGTCATTATGGCGCAACTTTGTTACATTTTGATCAAAGAGATTTGACCTTTCTATAAGGGGCATAACCCCTGTTTTAGGTTTTTGAAAAGACAAAATCAGCTTTTACTATATAACCAAAGGTCCTAGACCCTTGGGGTCTTCAGTAATGGCATTGGGGACCAATGACCTTGACAAAGGTCAAAAGGTCAAAGGTCAAGGTCATGTCCCAGATAGCGAATTTAGTGTTTTTAACCTTATTTAAAGGATTTTTAGTGTGTTTTCGAGCTTTTTAAGGTTGACCTTGACCTTTTCAATACATTCTACGTCTGTTGGAACATGTATTTTACATTAAAAAAGGAAAGACCTCTCAATTGTTCAAGAACAATTGACAGTTTAATTATTTGTACTTTTGTTGTACTGTTTGAGTCAGCGACAACACTTTGACTCAGTCCATTCCCGAATCACACGCTTGTAATTCCATGGTTGTTATAGCTTGCTTTCATGCAGTTTGTGTGTTTTTCTCATTGTTTAAGGCATACGCTGACCTAAACTTAATTAATTCAACATAATTTTTGTGTCTAAAAGAAAGTTGTCTCATTGTCAATGTTTATGGGATAAGTGGTTACCGTCACTTCTTCTTTATAAGACCTAGATATAAATGACGGTCATGTTTTGCAAACCAACTTTTATTCACATTGAAAATACAAAACTGTCAGATATTGTTTTCGAAAGTTATCTTGAAGTTTCAATTGAATTTTAACTGTACAAAAAATGAATTTGAACTGTAAAAATAATGTGAAAAACATGCCTATGAAAATAAATGTGCCTACCAGAAACGGGGAGAAAGTTACAAATCTCACTGCTATGTTATGGATGCTTAAGTGTGAAAACTCGCTTTAGTGCGCAAGTAACATAGTATATATAGTACCAGAAAATCTGGCAGGACTGCATGCATGATTAATTTGTGCAGAACAGTATAGACTATAGTCGGTTTGGGACTGTTCGTCAATGATTGAATGCATAAATGTATTAACAATTGATAGTAAATATTGTAAAGTAAGTGTATATAATATAGTATAGTAAATTAAAATTATGGCACAATCAAAACACATCCTTTTATTTTTTATCTTTACATACTACTATTATAAACAAAGAAAATATAATAATGTTACAAATAATTAGATACCAGTGTTTGCTATTCAGTATTTTTATTCCATTTAAAATTAGTTTGAAGTTAAGTGAAATAAGGGATACGCCTTTCATTAGGAAAATGTGTATTATCATAATTAACTATGTCCAAAAGTGCCCGTTTAAAATAGATTTTAACACGCCAAGTTTACTTTACAATAAATATATATTTAAATTCTCGAAAGACAATGTTCAGATCCGTGCCAAAGTTTCTTTTCATAAATTGTTTGTTAAAAAAAAACCCAAAAAAACCGGGTGATATATATAGACGAAACCGGGTGATTGTGTAATAACAACATTGACGAAACCGGTTTATTTTAATTTGACATGACCCTTTTCTTTCGTTCCATACACAAAAATACAATTATGGAGATGCTCATAATAACTAAATTTGCAATCTCCGTGTCAATATCTATCTTCCCGTACCTTTCCTTCCGTACAATGTGAACAATTTAACGAGAAATTAAACAATTTCAAGGCAAGGTTCACTCAATTCGTCATTTTGACATGCATTTTGACTTATTTCTCCGTTAATATAGAACGGTTGTAGAAAATATTGCATCTCACAATAGAAAATAGTTGTATATGTATATATATTCTTCGATATCATAAAAAAAATAAAAAAATAAGGAGAAACCTACCTTTCTTTTGTCTATTGGTGTTCCGTCATTGTGCCGGATGTTAGATACCATCGAGTCCGAGCAAATTTTGCCGGTGTGGTTTAGACACAGTGAAAGTGTGCAGTGAATCTTGTGCTCACAACAGTTATTTTCATAATTATATTTAAATAAGACTTATAAAGGAACTAAGAAGGTACCAAGAAATATTTTACAGTTCAATTTAATGATCATGAATGGTACGGAAGTTTACATAGGACAAAAAGAAATTGATATTATTTTTTGGCGAAAGACTTAAACGCTTCTTTGCATTATATAGTACAGCTCGTCTATAAAAGCATGCAAAAAAAAACTTTGATTGACTTGCTTGCTATGTTTGCTTGGATGTTTTCAAACAATAGGTAGGCGGAATTTCAATACATACTGGGATTTGATTTGACAAATATAAACTGACAGGAATTGAAGTTAATGTTTATTGTCCAAACAAATTCTAGTATATAGTAAACAGACTACTTACCTGTCGTTTAAAAACATCCAAACAATCATAGCAAGCAATTTGATCAATAGTTTGCTTTGCATATATTTATAGAAGAGCTGTAAATTCTAAAAAAAAAAAATCTTGTTGTCGTAGATGGTTAAATCCTCAACAAAATCTCAATAACTTTGTTGGAACGAATAAAGGTTTTAAATCAAATTTTCGTGGACTTTTTAGCTTCCACCCTGACGAGGCATGTTAGCTGTTCGTATGCTGTTGCACCTGACGCACGGAAACTTTCACATTTTCATCTTCTTTTCTGAAATATTTTACCCAGCTCATACTTGACAGGATTGTTATCCTAGTAAAAAATGTAACCAATGAATTGAACACAAGTTAAAAATTCCACAATGCTATATAATTCATTTTATGTGTCAATTTGTTCGAAAAAAGTCGAAAAGAAGAGAGTTTTTTTTAATGTCATGATTATCTGTCGCTTTCTAGATCTATGCTTAGCATTTATTTCAGATGACATGGACTCCTCACCCTGGTGACCCTGCTGTCTTTCATAACTTTATCCGTATACATATATTAATAGATAAACAAAAGGCTGCAACTACGGGGCGCCGAATGGGACTCTTGTGGTTTTGTACAAAATTCAATTCTGTCATAACAAAATCATTTTTGTCTTACAAAACTATGTGCTACAGACTTGTTTTGTGAGAACTTCAATTTTGTGATGACAAAATTCATTTGTGTAGACAAAATTCATTTTTGTCATGACAAAATTCATTTTTGTAGACAAAATTCATATTTGTCATGACAAAAGTCAATTTTGTCTAAAAGGTATGCAAATATAAACATATTTGCATATTTGCATACAAAATTGACTTTTGTTACCTGATATGGAAATTAAATCACAAAGGTCAATTGTGTGAGGTAAGATTCAATTTTGTGAGACAAAATTGACTTTTGTGAGACAAAATTAACTTTTGTGAGACAAAATTGACTTTTGTGAGACAAAATTGACTTTTGTGAGACAAAATTCAATTTTGTTAATTTTGTTGAGACAAAAGTCAATTTTGTTAATTTTGTTGAGACAAAAGTCAATTTTGTTAATTTTGTTGAGACAAAAGTCAATTTTGTTAATTTTGTTGAGACAAAAGTCAATTTTGTCAATTTTGTTGAGACAAAAGTCAATTTTGTGACGACAAAATTCATTTTTGTGACGACAAAATTCATTTTTGTAACAACAAAATTGACTTTTATGAGACAAAATTGACTTTCGTGAGACAAAATTGACTTTCGTGAGACTTTTGTCTATTTTGTTGAGACAAAAGTCAATTTTGTCAATTTTGTTGAGACAAAAGTCAATTTTGTCAATTTTGTTGAGACAAAAGTCAATTTTGTCAATTTTGTTGAGATAAAATTCAATTTTGTCAATTTTGTTGAGACAAAAGTCAATTTTGTCAATTTTGTTGAGACAAAATTCATTTTTGTCAATTTTGTGTAACAAAAGTCGATTTTGTATGCAAATTAGTTCACAGAAACCAAACTAAACTAATTTGAATACAAAATTGACTTTTGTCGCCCAATTTTCAAATTAGGTAACAAAATTCAAGTCTGTGTAACAAAAATGAATTTTGTCATGACAAAAGTGACTTTTGTCCGCTGATAGATAATTTTGTATGACAAAATTTTAAATTTGTAGTATGATACAAATTTTGTTAAACTGAACTTATTTTTGTTGAACAAAAGTCACTTTTGTCCGTACAAAATTGAATTTTGAGTACAAAACCACAAGAGTCCCATTCGGCGCCCCGTAGCAACTGGTATTTTTGGATTTAAAATGATTCGTTGTAACGAGAATATTTGTATTGAATGGAAACTGTGGTGTCAAAATCTTAAATTGCTTATAAATGTTGCTGGACCCAGTTTCGTTATCTGATCTGAATTTTCTGAAATGTGCAAGGTAGATAGACATTAGCCTTTTGATTTTTTTTACTCGGTAAGTTTTGCCCTAATTGCTTGAACTATTGCAATATTAAAGCCGATTTCAATGAGTGTGTAGACAAAGGGAATATCTTTGGTTATCTTGCTTTCTGAACAGAAAAGTCACGGTTTAGCTAACAAGCAAGCGAACCAAAGATATTACCTTTGCCTACATACTCAATGGAATCGGCTGTAACTAAAAACTCGAATACATTTTAACAGACAGTGGTCATTTTTGTTGATGAATAATGTTTTTCCTAGATTCACTCTTGAAAAATCATTTGGTAACATTTGGTCAAGTAATTTCAGAAAAGATCTTTTTGTAATTGCGGACGCCAAGACAATACATGAACCTCACACAACCCCTCGACACATGTGAGCTTATATATGATCATATAGCGATTCGGGTTGATAACCAGTTGAAATTAAGCCAGTTTTTTGTGTGTGTAGATTTGTATTGTTTTATAAAAAAGAAGATGCGGTATGATTGCAAATGAGACAACTATCCACAAAAGACCATAATGACACAGACATTAACAACTATAGGTCACCGTACGGCCTTCAACAATGAGCAAAGCCCATACCGCATAGTCAGCTATAAAAGGCCCCGATAAGACCCTGTAAAACAATTCAAACGAGAAAACTAACGGCCTTACTTATGTAAAAAAAACAAAAACATTCTATATGTTTTTGCTCTCCATTTTTATGCAAAACCTTTTACATTTTTATTTTATGGGTTATTGTTGAAGGTCGTACGATGACGTATGGTTGTTAACACATACTTCCTTTGGTTTCTTATGGAAATTTGTCCATTGACAACAATCATACACATCATCTACTTTATATAAGGCCACAATTAAAAATATTTTGGTTTGCCCAAACCCTATCCAGAGGTTGAGACAGTGGGTAGGTAGGTAGGCATTTTCTTTTCTTTTTTTTTGAAAAAGAGAAATTGAAGTATCAAGTGTTTATTAGTCTTCATGCCTATCTGATTAAAAAAAAAACTTCTTCAAATCAGGACAATAAAAGAATTTGAGTAGGCAGCTTTTTTCTGGGTAGGTAGCGTTTGGGCAAACAAACCTATTCTTTTTTATGGCCTAATTATTGTAAAAATTACAACGTATTTTGTTGATCTTGCAAAATGATCGTAATCCCGAAAATCGTAAACATATTTTCTTATCTTAAGTTAAAAGGGGGCAAGAAGGGTTCCATTAACAGGCCAATAAATAAGATTACAGTTAATTTAAAAAAAAAAAATAGGGGTATTTTTTCTCTCATAATAACAGTAAATAGATTCACAACAATGTCAATTTCAAGAAAGCAGACAACAGTTAATTAGTCAATAACAGTACAGCATCAATGATCTTGAATATATGCCACTTTTAACTAAAATATAAAGGCACAGAACCAGGACATAGGAGCACAGAACCAGGACCGTTTTTCTTACCACCAGCACCGCGTCAGGACACTTCCGTTTAACGAACTTGCACGACTTTTGCAATGTAATATTGTTGTAATATACTTTGCATGGTACTAACGACGCATCAGAGAAAAATTAAGCAACAAAACAGTCGTTTTATTGCCGTTCTGATACAATGTAAACAAACCCACCAGCACAGAATCAGGACCCACCAGCACCTGACAGGACCAAATCACCAGCACAGAACGTTCTCTCGCAGGACAACCATACCCACCGTGATTTATTGACCGAATATTTTACTTCATAAAGGGGGCGGTATGTTCTTTTTTGAGTATATTAACTATTTACTTTTCAACGCCATCACCCAAATGTTTTTGTTTAAATTAGCATTAACGGTATTCGGAAAATCAGGAATCATGCAAAACATGTATTTGTCATCTGCTTGACCATAATATTTTTTTTCTAATAAATTTTGGGATCAAAATATCTATTTTAGGAGAAAACCATGACCCCCCCCCCCCCCCCTTTTGAAGTAATTGTATAATCCCTTAGTACACTGATACGAATAGTACATTTGTAACTGGAAATGTTTGAAAAAAGATATTGATGCTAACGTTAATATTTTGTTCAATAAAAAGACAGGAAATAAGTCGGTGAACCAAAAAGTTCAAATCTAATTGAAAGTTAAAGTGCCCATGAACTCACTGATCATGCACGAGTGATTCTATTCATAAAAAGTGTCCGTGTAACAACTAAAAAGAGTCCGTGTATCGTCTAAAAAGAGTCCGTGTAGCACCCGTTGTACGACTTTGCCCCCCGCAGAGCTATAGAAAAACAGTACATTAACGGGTGTTACTATCCGGCAACGGTTGTTTCCGGCCTGTTTCTTTGTTACCTTTGTATTTTATCTTATACATACCTGACAATAATTGGTGATTTAAACTGTGTACCTGAGTGGACCAAATCAAGGGAACCTCAACTGCTTGTGAATTCTATCATCTTCTGCAGGGACGACAAAAGTGCATGGCAAAATCTAGTTAAGTTATGAATTTAAGTTAAGCTATGCCTTAAAACTTTTCCAGATGCACAGGTTTGTCTGTACTCAGAGTAAATTTTGAGGTGAAAATACGGTCAATTTAGCTATAGGGTGCTCACGAACCTTAAATAAGTCACCTCATTGGGTTTTTGGTTTAACTTAACCATATTACTTGTGATTATTTGATTACCACACCAAATGTTGCATGATTATTTGATTACTTCATTTTTAAGATATGTACTTTTGAATATCAAATACTATTTTTACAATTCATAATTTTTCGTCATTGATCTATCCATTATAATTTGTGTTGTGCATAATAAAAGTGTATATCTGTCATCTTGTTTTCCTTTGTTGACATAGGCTCCGGCCTTGATGAAGACCAGTGATGTTTACTTTTATAAATGGTGACCCAGATGGTGAGTTGTCTCATTGGCACCCATACCACAGCTTCTTATATATTACGTATTTATATATAAACTGAATAAGCTTTTATAATGAAAGCCGTAACGGTTTATTATTTTATTTGTTCACACGTTCAATATAGATCAGATCTACTTAAAAAAATATCAATGTTATCTAAAAATACTTCTAGTTTCACTTTAGATAATGATTTCCGGAACAATGGTGTCTTTCCGGTATACTAGTCAACAGGTACATATATGCTGATGCCTGTACGTTGACTGATACCTCTCAAATAATGTCTAAGCTGTACATTTAAATATGCGGCTTTGCATGCATATTATTATTTATAAGTGACACTGGAAAAGTACAAAATATTTTATCTACACATTACTGAATAGGTATGTACACACAGGATAGATAGTATGATTTGATCACGATCCCATGGTGTGATATTAGTGCAATGTTTCCTTTTGATAAATACAGAAATAAAAAGTGGTAAGGTGAACACAGAACGTAATTCAATAGAATGAATTGAATATATTATATTATATGAAACTTGTTAGAAGCACTTTTCTGGTCGGTCTTCAAGTTAAAACGGGGCTTGTGAAATGTTAAGATTACGGGACACAGGTGTGATTTGTACAGAGGTTAAAGTAAAAAGGTTTTTACGTACGATGGAGCGTGGAATTCTCTAAGAGGTATACATACGGGTCCGCAGATAAACTCTCCGGATTAGAATATTACGCGGTAAATGAGGAACTCAAAAGAGGAACCAAGTCAAAATAAATGTTACTAAAACACAGCATAGTGTTTACATGCAGAATATCAAATTGCACAATATCATCTATAATTTAGTATGTAACTGTTACTAAGAGCAATTATACATAGACTATAACAATAGAAGATGTGGTATGAGTGCCAATGATACACTCTCCATCAAAACCACAATTTGTAAACCATTGCAGGTTAAAATACGTCCTCAACACGAAGCCTTGCAATTGTCTCCCATCGAACAGAAAGCTATAAAGGGCCCACAAAAATCACAACTATAAAACTATTCAAACAGAAAAAACAACAGTCCAATGTATACATAAAAACGAGAAACACTTATGAACCACATCAACAAACAACAATAACCGAACCTCAGGTTCTTGACTTACGATAGTTGCAAACAAATGCAGCGGGTTTAAACGTTTTAACAGGCGTTAATTTCATCTTAAAGTGAACAATAGTGTAACATTTCAACACAAAAAGACATCAACTGAAATGGCCTAGCTCAATCAAATTAAAAGATATATCAACTAAAACAAGCGAACATACACTTTAATAATAATGGGTTTGATCTACGAGACAATATAAAAACAAAAGTAATAAAACAAGGGGATTAGATGTAAAAAAAAAAAACAAATATCAGAAAGACATCAATAAGTTAACCTTGGACAAAATGCCGTCAAATAAAATAAGTTTTCTTGTTTTTGCAAAATTTTTAAATCGTTGCACGTTCATTTAACGATTAAAGGAACATAAAATAACAGTACTCATAAATGGGTGTGTATGTAACCTTTTCGAGTATCTGTCCCTTAACACCTTCTTTTTTCAAACGACAGTTTAAAAAAATCCTATCTTCTATCTGGGTCTGTATTTCTAGCCTCTTTGTTTTCTAAATGTCAGTTTTGATTATCAATATTCAAGTGTAAAGGTGAAAATGTTGACCATTCTAGTAAGTTACTAATGCAGTAACAAAGGAATATGATATACCAGGGTGTATTTCATTTTTTTTGTTTATTTACGGCTTTGCTGATAATTACATTTATATCATATTCATTCTCTTCCAGGGATTTGGTTTTTACAATTATATGACATAGTTGGGTTTTACGTCAAACATGACGAACAAAGCGCGGGAAAATTTCTACAGAAGTGCTACAGTGATTGTTGATCACGGAAAGGAGGCCATGACTGCTGTCCTGGATGATGACTTGTCTAAAAGAAATTTAACATTTGTAGATTTTATCAATCAAAATCAACATGAACTTTACCATTTATGTTATAACAGACGACCATGTTGTCAATGTATAAATAATAGAATACCACTAGGTACTCCAAGTTCTAGAATCCTTCATGAAAATCAACTGGATGTATTACTAGACAAAAGTGGACCAAGACTCCCCAATCACAACCCTCAAACGAGATCAACGTTTGTTGTTGTTTAGCCAAACCCAACCTGTCGTCTGCGTGTCTTGATATAACTCTTACCAGATGCTTGCTACTCAACTTTGCTGTTAATTGCCGAACGACTCCCCATTTAAAACAAACAATAGAAAATCTCATAGAATATAGAAATAAGATATATGGTCATGCCAAAGAAGCAAAAATAACTGACGCAGACTACCAAAAGTATAAAACAGCTCTTGAGCATATACTTTTAACCATTGCACGATTCTGTAAGTTTGAAGATAGAATGAAACAGAATCTTCTGGACGCTGAACAAAGACCTCTTGATTCCACAATACTGCTACAGTATCAAAATTTTCTTTTGCAAGAATTAAAACAACAAAGCGACACTGAAAACGTTAGTATATCAAACAAATCTGCATGAACAACACTGGCTTTATATAATAATACTGAACATACATCTATCGTGTTGTATGTTTGACGATAAATTTTTACCAACATACACACTAGCAAAATGTAATTCCGCCAATCACACCCGAAGTATATTAAAAAGATTATTCAAATATTTGTTCTTCAAATAAAAAAAAGAAAGTATAAAAAATAATCGAATGAATTGTGACTTCAAACCAGTATTTCTGATTTTAACAATTTATTTACAATCGCAGGAAGTGCTGTTTCATGTTTATAGATGTATTAAATATAAATTCGCACGAAAGTATGTTTATTTTAATTTACAGTATACTAGTATATAGATATAAGAAGATGTGGTATGAGTGCCAATGAGACTACTCTCTGTCCAAGTCACAGTTTGTTAAAAGTTGACCAATATAGTTCAAAGTAAGGTCTTCAGCACGTATTATTTTGTTACTTCATTAATTAATTTTACAGAAGTCTATATTTGTGTTTTTCAATCAAATCTA
The DNA here is from genome assembly GCF_963676685.1 of Mytilus edulis. Classification (NCBI taxonomy): domain Eukaryota; kingdom Metazoa; phylum Mollusca; class Bivalvia; order Mytilida; family Mytilidae; genus Mytilus; species Mytilus edulis. Next base: position 12,191,808 of record NC_092347.1, on the reverse strand, counting down.
AAAAATAAAAGCTCTAACAGTTTCTAAGAAATACGGGGAAAGATAACAATCGTAACAATCGTAACAATTGATATCTTCCATATATTATTACCTTATCGTTAGGTGTCTTTATCTATTCTAGAAATTGGAAGAGATACAACAACAAATATCAACAAATAGCAGCATAGTACATAGTGAATTGGCAAAAATTGATGACAGAATCACCAAAATGGGTAAATATCTTTTGTTGCACGTACTACATTTTTTATTAGTCCCCAACCGACAAATTACCAGTCTAATATTATTTTTTTTCCAGAATGCTTGTTTTTCTTGTGGTTAATTATTATTTTCATGTTATACTGTATCCATTGTTCATTGCGGCTAGTCTCGGTTTACAATGAATTATGCAATGGTCGCATATATAATAATATGCTTATTGATATCAATGAATAAATTACTAATTTATCAAAGAAACATATGTAGATGTGTTCGTCAAAAACGAAATCCAAAGACACAACATACAAACAGAGGTCAACAATCATTTTTTGAAAACACGCACTTTTACACACTAAACAATATGATAGCAGTTCCGTAAGTGGTTCAATCAGATTGACAAGTGGCCACATTTATAATTACACTATAAAAATTCATAACGAAACTTTGCCTTTTAAATAAGCCACGTATATTTTCATGAGTCTATACGAATATTCCTTTCACGTATTGCGAAGGCAACAGCGTCCATCTACGAGACATTATAACTTTAACAACGAAAATATATACAAAGCGCCGAACTCATAAATAAAAATTACTCTTAGGCGTTATACGTACAGAATCAAAGAGAAAGACACAAAACATACAGTATATGAGATACAAATACTGGAAGAAAATTCAACAAAAAGCCAATACAAAAATGTATACTGAAATACAATATTGAACAGCCTTGTTTAAAATATCACGCGAAATAGGCATATGCCCTAAAAAGGTATACACAATCTTGATTAAAAGTAGACACAAAACAAGAAAAAAGAAAAATCTAAATAAAAAACGCAATTCGATAAAAAAGAGTGTTTAGCTGAGATTTAAAGCAATATAGTGACTTGTATTGTTTCAAACTGTTCCAGAGATTGTTTCAAAGAAATGCAGCTGGCCTGTCAAATTTTCTCTCGCAGTTCGTTGTTGTTCGCATTTTGAACTGTAAGTAGTTGCGTATAGCTTGAACTGAAAGATCGATGTAGGACGTGTACGTTGACTTGTTCAAGAATATAGGCAGGGCTGATGCTATTCAAAGCACAGTACAAATAAATTAGTTTTTTTTGTATTAGAGTCTTTATTTGTTAGATAACATTCTCGTGTTAGTGATAAAAAATCGAATTAAACTCACAGTTTCGAGGTACTTGGTAATGTACTTATACAGTCGCCCCTTTTTGAGGGGTTTGGCTGCCGGATAGTAGAAGTCGGGATACCTTATTTCTAAAGTCAACTCAAAACTTTAGGTTGACGAATGGCTGATGCACATTGATATCAAATAATAACACTTAAAACATATGTTTGTTTTTGGTTTATTTGATTTAAAAAGATCACACACTCCTTACTGAATAACATTTTGATATTGCATGGTAGTATAAGTATATATTATAAAAAAAAATCACAATTCATATGTTTACAACTAATTTCTAAGATAGTAACAAATGTTTACAAAAGATTTAATATATTTAAATTTCATTTCATTACATATTCCAAGATAACAGAAAACAGAATATAATAGGTAAGTATGAGTATGCATCGTTTCACATTCATAATTACATCAATCATAAGGATGTAAGGGCATTAACATACCCCAAAGGCTCAAAACTGGAAATTTTGTTGATTAATTAAAAGAATAATAAAAGCTGAGCATTTAAATGTGCAGAATGTATGCTATTTGGATGTTACTCTTTTATCTAAATTGACATCTTCTAGTTTTGCTCGGAATATACTGACCATACTAATTTGGCAACCTTAGTTTTGAGAAAGGCACTAGTTGAAAAGTGTATCCTTCTATGACATCTTAATAGAAGATATATTCGAACAAACACGTTTTTCTTTGTTAAGGCCTTAAGGTTAAAGTGCCCAAATTTCACCGACTACACTCATTACACATATTTAGCAAAAAAAATTGCAGCAGAAATCTTACAAGTTTTCTAAAGAATTTGTATTTTTTATTATTTGACATTATGATCGTGTTTCAAATAGGTAAAACATATCTAAATATTTACAAAACGTTGACAGTATATATTAACAGATTAAGTAATCACTGTAAAAAGTAAAATATTCAAAAACGTCGAATTTGTCGTCCTGAAAAGTCTTCTTATAAAAATAAGTAAATAAAATATTTAACGAGCATACATGTATTTTAAAAAATACATGTAGCTGCCATGGACTAGTGTCACATTGTGTTAAATATTTGAAGAAATATAACAAAAGATCTGTAATTTTTTTTTAGGATAAATACAATTTGGGAATTCCTCATAACAGAATCATGGATTAAAGTTTGGAAGTTCGATCAAACCCATTTTTCTATGATTCAAATTTGGTTAAAAAATTAAATTGTTGGAACTTTATTGAAAAAAGGGTAAAACTTCAAAATATACAGAGTTTTGAGATATTTGTCTTGATACACTAGGATGGAAAAAAACTGTCAATATAGGTGCAATATGGATACCTTTACATTAGTGCATGTGAAAATGTGAATGATAAATATCAAAATAATATTGCGGAGCATTACCGTGACAGTACTTTAGATATACCTTTGGTTAATAGCTGATATTTCTACTAACCTTGGCAGTTAAAAAAGTACCTATATTTTGATGAAAACAAAATACTTAATTAATAATGTCCACCATATAATTGGGTTCAATTCACACATGATTGAATCATATCTGGTAAACTCCCGGTATCAGATCACACTGTGAAAAATTATATGGTCACTGTATATTAAAAATACTGTATTTGATTAAACAGAAGAGATGATTAACCTGCAGTATTGTCTCAATTATAAAATGGAAAAAAAAAGCTTCAACAATTATCAAAGATTCAATGTTCATTAGAAATATGAATTCTATTGATTATCCAACTAACTACATCTTTTATAAATAACAGTCAGAAACAGAAATCTAATTCGTGTTGACAAGTTTTGAACAGTCCTATCATAAAAACCATTCTTACTGATATACACAATAACTGTTCTAGAGTAGATATGTTCTATTGCAGATAATCTTACAGCACTAATTAAGTTAGAATGGACCCAAACTGTATTGCGCCACTTGATATCTACTAAATTATTTCGTCAGAGTGGCTTTCACCAGGAAAATGATCACGGTCACGTGTAAGACTGAATCATGTTATATCATCAAGCTCTTCAATTTATATTATTTGGCCTTTTTTACACTTATTGATTCGAACGTCACTGATGACTCTTATTTAGACGATACGCTCGTCTCTCGCAAATATAAAAATTCAATCCCGGTATCTTTAAGGAAGTTCGCTACTTATTTTCAAAATTACTAGCTTTTTATAACACTGGTATATATTAATAGGGGAATGATAAAGGTATCAAAAGTGCAAAAAAAAAAAAAAAAATAGGTCAAAGTGCTTATTTTTGAGATAGTAGCAATTAAAATTTTGGTAAAAAATGCTCTCTCTGAATTTTTTTTATAGCTTTATTATTGACAAGTTTAAGTTCTCGTAAACTATTAAAAGAAAACATAGATTTTATAAGACTTTACAGATGGCTTATAATCATACACGTAAAAGATTAATAAATACAAGAATGGGGATTAATGGGGCATTTTTTAAAATGTATTTAAATGGATAAAACCAGAGGATTTCGAAAAACTGACAAAAATTCCAAAACATGACAAGCGAGCTTCCTTAATGACTTTATTTGAAATCATTTTTATGCTGCAAATTTCATATAACATGTATAATTTAATCTACTTTTAGACCAAACCAAGGCTTGCATTGCACAACATGAAGAAGATGAAACATATTGTCCAACATTGGGTGTGACAACTGCATGTGAAGTGATGGAAAAAAATAACATCGTAATTATCATGTCAAATCAAGGAGGTGGGAAATCAAAAACAAGTCTCCAAATAGCTACTATTTACAAGGAAAGGCATTTTTATCAGCCTATGATATTTTTTTCCGATGATATTGTAAGATATAGAGACCTTTTAAACTTTAATGAACAGTCCTTATTCATATTAGAAGATTTGTTTGGCAGAACAACTTTATCTTTTGATGAGGATACCCACAGAGGAATTTTTGATATTTTGTACAGTTGTATCAGTCAACCGTCTTGTAAATCAAAATTTATCATTACTATGAAAGGCAATCAGCAAACAAACAGAAAAATATTAGAAAAACACAAGCTGTTTAAAAAAGAGGTTATTTTGGAGTTGGACTTGAATCCACATGAAGTAAATTGGTATTTTAAGAAAGCGATATTGTTAAAGCATATGTCAAAACACAATATCAAGTCATGCGGAACATTCCATGAAAGATTTACACAATGTATCTCGGAGATCGTAGAAAATATTGATACATCCTTGCAGATATGCAGTGCATCAGTAGAAGCAATTTACACTAGCCGTTTTAAATCCGAGACTGGGTTTCCACTAGCTTGTCACTTATTTTGCAGTAATAAGAACTTTACTAGACAAGGTATACGATATTTTTCGCGTGCGTCTCAAGCATTAGTCGAGGAAATCAATCAGTTGAGAATCAAGGGATTTGATAACAATCTTTACATGTATAAGTATTCACTTCTAGTGTATACGGCCCTCAAAGATAAACTCAATGTAGATAACATAGATCAACAACTTTTGGAGTCGATCTTGGGTCATTTTGAAAAGCAAATGCATATTAAGACAGTCTTGATAAAAGAAGCATTTTCACATCTCAAGGCAACATATATGATTGAGCAGTATTCGATGTTACATCTTAATTGGAAACGTTCGAAGTTGTCGGATACTTATATGCTACAGCACTCTACTGTTAAGGAAGCTATTTTGATATCGTATGCCGATTTTGTAGGTTTTTCGCACTGTGATGCAGAATTCATATACGATTATGTTCGGCCTAAGGGTTTTAGAGATCAGAAAAGTGAAGACATGACATTCATTTTTACGGATTGTAAACCACTTGTAAAGAAACTACTCTCTTTAGCTTCTGGAAATCGTGCATGCTTTTCCATCGGTAAATATCTGAAAATAACTGGGTTAAAGAATAGAAACGATACAATGATTAACCATTTCTTTGAAGAAGCAAAAGAAAAAATAAGAATAAAGCAGTACGCATTTATTTTAGACGGACTGACAGACTTCGGATCTGAAAACGACTTTATTCTATTTCATCCTGATATTAGTAAACGTATAGTTTTGTACGGAAGCGCCGATGTTGTATGCTCTTTCTGTAAACCAATGGAATGTCCATTAAGTAATGATGGTTTTGTACAGGTTAAAGATCGTACATTACATACACGATTGTATTATATGCTCATTGGGGAAACATTTCACGAATACGAGACTGGGTCCGAAAGAGAAGGGCTGAACTATTTAAAAGAAGATGTAGAATTTAATCATTGCATGGAGCTTTATAGCAATAAGCGGAATGACTTTTTTTATGATGTTCAGAAAATTGGAAATTTTGTGTATCAGTTGCTTTTCATAGACGGTGGGAAGAAGGTTTCTGAAATGCTTTTGTTTGATTTGGTTGCAAAGCAATGTACCATACATCCTTGTATAGTAAAACATTTTTTTGACGGTCTTACAGATAGTGGAAGGCGAGTGGACTTTGTTAAGTTTTACCAAGCCTTTTCGAAAATAATGGTATTTCCTTTTGCTAGCATTCCAGTTGTTTTGAATCTTTGCCGACCTTGTACTCATCCTGAAGAAAGTAATAATTTCATCAAAATTGACGACATATTGCTGGCTAGCAAGTTAGCTGCACAATTTGAACCATCCGATATTTACGAATACCCCGAGTTGATTATTCCTGGTGAAACTTTTAGGAATAATGGTGCGTATGTTATTTACCTAGATAAAAGTTACTACAAAAAAGAGTATATAAAAGATATTGCAGAATATGTATTTAAATATGGAGTACAGACAAAAAACCAAAGCTTTCTCAAAACAATATTCGATAGATTTGTAATTTATGAAACAAGGGTTATAAACTTTAATTCCCCACTGGAAGATAATGAAGAAGGCGACTATGTATTAGATGATGATAGTGATGATGATAGTGATGATGATTGGGAACGTTACATTGATGTTGAGGAAGTGTCATCAGACATTTTAGGACACGTGTGCACAAGTATGGAAAGAAATAAAAGTATTGATAGCAGCAATACGTCAATCAGTTTAGACAACATGACTACCATTGAAAGAAAATTCAATTTGGACGAAGAAGATAAATTGACTAAAGAAGAAGAACATAATACAAAAGAAAGAAATCATGATACCCACAGCGAAATAAGTGAAGTGGTTAAAGACATTACTACTGAACAAGGATGCTCAACATGGACAACAGAATATCTGAGCAATCATCAAATTGAGGAAAGGAAAAATAAAGATTATGGTATATTTTACAAACCTTCCGATGTTTACGCTGAGTTTGGTTTTCCAAAAAAATATAAACGTCTATATTCATTTCTGAAAAAATTACAGATCTTATGGACAATTGAGGAAACCCGTTTCCGAGTGCATCGTTTTACATATCGAGATATTATGCGGGGTAATTTTAGGCGCCTGCAAGAAATGCTTTTTAAATCGGGTTACATTGTTGATGGTGAAGAGTACCATATGACGAGTTCTGACTCTGAATAGTTATTAAGTTTCCATGAGGACATAATTATATACATGTTATGACTTTCTTGTAATTAACAAAGACGAAATAATACGTGTTTTGACTTTCTTGTAGTTTACAAGGACGAAAAAATACGTGTTTTGACTTTCTTGCAGTTGCCTGTAAGTCACATGATCACCAGTTTGTGGATTACTTTACATTTTGCTTTTGTTAATACATATAATTTTAAATACAAATTAAGTGATTAATTTAAAACGGTTGCAATGTTTATTTCAAGAAGGTAAACAAATGGTAATTGCAAAAATAATCTGAAAAATATCTTTTAATTTTTACGGAAAATAGTTAAACAATTTCCTAGAATGAAAAATCACTTTTTTTTCAAACAGGACCTTAGTTTACTTCCACTACTACATATATCAGTGAAGCGTAGGATGTCGCTAGCAAAAAGTAAGATAAAAAAAATTACCGACTCCGAAGATATTACACAACGGAAGGTCCCTTATCAAATGACGAAATCAAAAGCTCAAAAACATCAAACGGACGAATCACAACTGTGATATACCTGGCTTAGTACATGCATTTACTTATGTTGAAAATGGTGGTCGCATGTGTGAACAAATAAAAAGGACATTATAAGTAAAAATGTAAAAAAAAACCTTTAACTGCCTGCGAATTAAAACGCAACCTTTTACGATTGCCAAAGAGAGTTTGTTGACCATGATGGTATTTCCAACTCTCTTATGATCACGCATATGTTCCAATTATATTTACCTCAATGTCATTTCTTTTTTTTTCTCGATTGTGACATTATAGTTACTAAATGAAATTTATCACCGGATTGGTACTTACCATGAACAGCATGTCTGTACCTATTTGTTTATACATTCCATAAAACAAACTAAGCTAGTACTCAGTTATTGGAATTTTCACTCATACTTAGTTTACCAATTTAATGATCTACAGTGTTTGAAAAGAATGCTTACTCTCTTTCAAGACCAACAAATAACATCTTTTATTATTTTCATCAAAATGAATTATAGATGGGTGTATAACGCCTAATGATAATTAATACATTCATATATGGACCTGTTACACCAAGGAAAATAACAGAAATACCGAACTCCGAGAAATATTCAATACTGAAAGTCCATAATCAAATGGCAAACTCAAAAGCTCAAAACATATAATGACAACAATGTGTGAATGAAAAACAAACAGACATGGAAGATAAAAAAAAAACAGTTTAAAAAAAATAAAAAGACGTGGCATGATGGCCGATGAGACAAATCTCTGCCAAAATCAGCTTTCGATTGCTTTACTTATTTCTCAAGTCTGTAGAATCTAGAGTTGTAACACAGTACATGATATATATAAGGCATGAAGATGGAATTGTTTACAGATGAGCTAGATATATATCGTAAAGGTAAGATCACAGAAATGATCACTTTGATAAGTGCGTATATATAAACTGTAATATCAGTTGGAAATGGGTTGATGCATGAGTTTTGTACGAAACACACTATAAAAGACTGGTAGAAAGAAAAGATGCAGCAAATACTAATCTAATAGTTTAAAGCTTACGACAACTGATCAACAAATCATGATTTCTCAAAATTAGTGGTTTGACTGGATTTTTCCATAACATTTATCCTTTCTTTTATTCATAAACGCGGAGAGTGAATTCAAAAGGGGAAATCAAACACCACAAGTCGAAATAAGAAAAAACTTTGAAAACAAAACGAGCCGATGAACAATAGTTTACAAAATACTGCACAGGGAACATTGAATACAACAAACCCCTCCCAAAACATACACATTGGTAGGTGGTAGGTCTGATGAAATATAAGAGACACGTGTTATTCCTTTCAAATATGTGGAAACAATAAAACCGCATGATATATTGTGTCATGATATCTGACAAAAAAATAGGTAGCGATTTGAAATTGTTTTTGTTGTTATTATTTGCAGCGATATATAATTGATTGTTAACGAGGTGGATAGATTAAAAGACAATTCAATCATAAACGACGAAAAAATTACTGATATGAACTACCAAATTTACCGGTCGTGTCATAACTTGAGCAACATGACGGGTGTCAGATGTGGAGCAGGATCTGAGATCACCCAAAGTTTTTTGGGGGTTTCATGCTGCTTTGTGTTTTGTTTTCTTTGGTGTGTATTGTGTTCTATTATTTGACTGTTTGTCGTTTTTTTTTTTGTCATGTCGTTGTCAGTTTATTTTCGATCTATGAGTTTAACTGTCCTTCTGGTAGCTTTCGTCCCTCTTTATTAAGGGTTTCCTGCCCTAGGCGTGGATGACCTAAGTCGTCTGAGGAGCAAACTTTAGACATTTTCAGTTAAAGGTGGGTTAAATCTTAGGTATTTTTCATGTCATGAATTTTAAACAGCTGTACGTCGCTGGTTTTCAGTCATCTGTATACCGTGGATTTTGTTTGTGTTTCTTCCACTTTTAATAATTTCTAAGATTTTTTGTTTTCTTCCCTCTTTTGGTTTTGTGACCGAGTGGTCTAAGTTGTCGAACTAGTGTACCACAGATTTCGTTTCCTTGGCCACAGCAATTTAATTCCTTGTTCGACGGATCCGCCCGCACCTATTTCTTTCAAAACCGATTTTTTATTTTTTTTTATATTCCCTCTTCCCGCATCCGGAAATGTAAGCATGTCCATTCCCGCACCGTTTTTTTTAAAAATATTATAAAAAATATCAACATTTGTTTTTAAAATCACAGTCGAACCTGTATATAACGATTTTAAACCTATAGCACCCCACCACACTGTAAATAAGAATGTAAGAAAGCATATTCTACATACATCCATGACATCATAAGCCCAGAGCAGAAATCCAATCCTAAGAAGTTCTGGAGTTTCATCAAGAATTAAAGATGCGAAAATGGAGGAGTTGGACCACTTCGAAACACAGATGGCCTCACATATTCGGATAACAAAATGAAGGCAAATATACTCAACAATCAGTTCTCTTCAGTATTTAACAGCAATGAAAACAAGACAACCATGGAGAAAATGAAAACGAACCCGTACCCACACACGGAAAACATCACTATTGGGGAAAACGGAATACATAAACTACTATCAAATCTCAACATACAGAAAGCATCAGGGCCAGATGAAATTTCTACAAGATTATTGAAATCAATAGCTCCTGAAATATCGCAAATACTTACCACCTTTTTCCAAGCTTCAGTAGACCAAGGCACATTACCATCTGACTGGAAAAATGCAAATGTAGTACCAATATTTAAGAAAGGGGACCGTAGCCAAGCATCATACTACCGATCTGTCTCGCTAACTGCAATACTATGTAAACTATTGGAGCATATCATATGTACCAATATCATCAAACACCTTGAAAACCACTCCATCCTGACCGATGCTCAACATGGTTTTAGAAAAGAACGGTCGTGTGAATCCCAACTCATCCTCACGATGCAAAACATAGCAAAAAACATCGACAATAAAGAGCAAGTAGATCTAATTCTCTTAGACTTTTCAAAGGCCTTTGACAGAGTCCCACATGAACGACTACTATACAAGATCGACCATTATGGTATTAGAGGAACAACAATAAAATGGCTGAGAAACTTTCTCGAGGACAGACAGCAATGTGTACTCCTGGAAGGAGAATCGTCAGAAACCTTACCAGTGCAGTCTGGAGTCCCACAAGGTAGTGTGCTTGGTCCGCTTATGTTTCTTATCTTTATAAATGACCTCCCAGAGTATGTGTCATCTTCAAATGTTAGACTTTTCGCAGACGACTGCGTTCTCTACCGACAGATAAGAACCGAAACGGATGTGAACACCCTCCAAAACGACCTGGATAGACTTCAACAATGGGAGGCAGACTGGCAGATGGAATTCCACCCCCAAAAATGCCAACTCCTCAGAGTAACAACAAAGCAGAAAATAGTAAAGGCAAATTATAACATCCAAGGCCAGGTTGACTCTGCGAAATATCTTGGCGCCTCTATACACAAAACATTGATTTGGAACAAACACATTGACAACATCGCAAAGAAAGCTAACTCCAACCGAGCTCTTCTTCAAAGGAACATCAAATGCTGTCCTAGTAAAACAAAAGCATTATGTTATCAAACGCTTGTAAGACCACTCATGGAATACTCTAGCACCATCTGTGATCCATCTACTTATTATATATAAGGACAACATAAACAAATTAGAAGCTATACAACGCCGATGCGCACGATTTGTTCTTAATGACTACAGAAGAACAAGTAGCGCAACATCAATGCTACAGGCACTAAACTGGAAGACAATACAGGAAAGAAGAGCTCAATGTAAGGTCATCATGTTCTACAGAGTAGTACATGAACTGATTGCAGTACCAACAACATAAATTACAGTAAGAGGACACAATGAACGATTCCTCGTTCCTTATGCCAGGACTCAAGTATATCGTCACTCGTTTTTCCCAGATACCATCAGAATCTGGAATTCACTGCCACAACACATAGTAAGCTGCACAACCCTTGAATGAGACCTCTCATTTTAGCTTTTATTTAAGAGCTTACTGGTCTTGCACAGACCTCAGTCACCGTCTACACGAAAGGTCTACCACAGACCTCAGTCACAGTCTTCACGAAAGGTCTAGCACAGACTTCGCTGACTAACTGGTCTTGCACAGGCCTTGCTCACTGTGTACACAAAAGGTGTTGTCTACACGAAAGGTGTTATGCATTTCAATGCATCTAGACACAATGTCGCTATTGTGTCTAAAATTATAATGCATCTAGACAAAGGTTAAAATGACAAATTAAGCTATGTCACATTTAGGTGAATTTTAACTTGCTTTTCCTATTCATGTTTCGTGTTTTTATCTTTACAAATTGTTGATATTTGTTGAATTATGTAATTTTCTAATAAACTATGAAAACTTGCTAGTGTTAAGTTTTGCAAAGCCAAATATGAAGGATCAGAGAATCAGGATTCCGATACGTACTTTTTACACGGTCTGGGGTAAAATATGTCAAAAGTTGACACAGAAAATACACAACGTAAAAACACCTCCGGTTACATTTATATTCCCTATCAAAAAATGTTCGTTGTTAGAATAAAGTACAAAGAACTTCAACTGTAATTATATTGTATGATGGCGAAACAAAACTATTCATAGCCGCTGCATGTTTATGCACCTGTCCTGATTGATTCAGGGGCCTATCGTTCATCAGTTATCGTTTGTTGATGTGGTTCATTGATATTTATCCGTTTGTATATATAAATTAGATCGTTGGTTTTCCTGTTCGAATTGTGTACACTAACAATTTTAGGGTCTCTCATAGCTTGCTGTTTGGTCTGGATCAAAGCCCTGTGTAAAAGGCCGTACTTTGACCAGTGTTTGTTATTATCTGGTTGGGAACAACCCTCCCTCAGACAAGGGTTCATTTTACTGTTGTAGAAAATATAATAGAAAAACCAAGGATTTGTATTGTGCTACTATACAAAACCTTTGAAAACTTAGAATTTGTTTACTCAAAAAGAGGGGAAATACATCATATTTTAAACAACTTTTCTAAAAGAGGGGTCGACTTATTTTGAATAATATTAAACTGTTAAAGTAAATGTGTTAACATGGTTAAAGTCCAGGAATATTAAAAAATTCTTGGACATGTTTTAACCGTTTAATACCAGATAGATATGAGACAATATCTGAAAAAGTCTAATTTTTGAAAATAAGAAAAAACAATTTTATTTTTTTTAGACCCAGTATTTTAATAGCACAAATCGAAGAACACACATTGGGGATCTAGGAACTGTTGACTGTAATTCAAACAATTGTTTAAGAAGGAAACAATGGTTATTTTAAAAATGGTACAAAAAAATCCAGTTCTTTCCTGTTACCAAAGTGAATCAATTTTAAAAAGTTTCTAATGGGAATAAGGAATAAGTTTAAGACGATATTTGTGGTTTACTAGTATATCCTGCAATAGTTTATCAAATACCAATTATTGATTTTAGCATTTGCAATACAAAAGGTTTAGAAATATACTTAAATATAGTCAGATATGTCGGTAACATGAAAGAATCTTGAGTAACAGCACAACGGTAACAGGACAGAGTTGGTAACAGAAAGGATTTTTCTGCTTTATTTTAAAGTTTAAGAAAAATACATCATTTTAAATTGGTCACAATAGGAAGATAACAGCAAACAATGTCATTTATCCTTTGAAACCGTATTTGCAAGATGAAAAATCTGCCTAGGTAATGAAAAATTCTAAAATAAATTCCTTTCTGTTACTATCTACTAAACTAGAATTGCACAATGTTCTCTGCTGTTATCAAAAGCAAAAAACCTATTTTTTTATTCAATATACTGTTATATTATTTTGAAATTTATTTAATATGGTGGTGATAACTTATATTAAATGAAATGGTTGGCATATAGTAGATTAACTTTTCGATTCTTCAGTGAAATTGTCTTGAACATCCTTCCTGTTACTGATGATGGTTATGCTGTTACTTTTTATCAGGTAACATGACAGAACGTAACAGAAAGGAATTACGCGATAGTTTTTGTCCTTTTTATCACATTAAATGTAAGTGTATTTCCTGTGACATATAACTTTTAAAAAGATGATATAAAAACACACTTAATGCTGTGATGCACACTTAAAAATATTCTCAGAAAGTGAAAGAAAAGGCTGTAACAGGATAGAACACCAATAAGTATTTTTCTATAAATTCTTACCATGGATGGGCTTGATTTTTCAAACCTGGCCGCCTTTCCAACTATTTCTTTGTACTAATGCATTCAGGAAATGATGCTCTTCACAATACATAATGGGAAAATAACTCTTGGTCTTGTAAACGTTTCCACAGGTTAAAAAACCCCAGTGGTAACAGGAGGGAAATCACCCCTGGGGACAAATTTGTTTTCTCTTAAAATTTGCAAAATTTTATTACATGCTATAGTTATAATATAAAAAGACAAATTAGGGGCAAGTTTATTATATAATATATCATATATGTGAGAATCGGACGCCTGTTTAATTAATTTGTATATTATTTGAATGATTTAGTTTTCAAAAAAACACAGGGGACAACATGATTTTAGGGGGGGTTTAACATTTAAATTACAATATTTTATTGGAAGAAATATAAGAATGAGTGTTTAATTGGCAGGCCATGGTGCATTATATAATTTAGTTTATACTGAAACTTAAAATTTTCAAAAAAGTTGGTTGAATAAAAAAACAGTTGCTGGTGAAGTGAGGGACATGGAAATTAGACTTTTTCAGATATTGTCTCATATATAGTACTTTGGGAAAATATGAGCCTTTTTGTACTAAAAAGTGTTTTTTTTTTATAAAAAAAAATATTATAACTTATATTGATCCCCCATAAAAGGGATATTTATAACATTCGGAAGTTGTTCCCAACCTTATTATGACTTGGATGGAGAATTGTCTCATTTTCAATCACACATACATGCACCTAATAGACCAAATTTAATTATTCAATTATTTCTTGGTGATCAGGGAAAAAAACCTTCATAGATTAAAGAAATGTCAAAGTATACAAGTGATAAATCAAGTTTTAATATTGTCATAACCTACTATTTTATGTTTACAAAAAAAATTAAAATCGCTCGCCTTTACTTTTCAAGCTTCGACTAAAAAAATTGCAAATTAGATATTTTTTTTTATTAAAATTTTCAAATCGCTCGCTCGCCCCAATTTTTCGAGTCCAAAATTCCGTAGAACAAGAAATTAAATTGGTGTGGCCCTAGAGTTATTTATCAGTTTTTAGATGGAGTCTTCACTTGACCGCATCGTATGGTGTCTATATATCTAAACCTTTCAAAGCGTTTGTGTTTGTAACAACGTAATTTTAAAGAAAGAAATATCCGTATTACTGAAATATCATTACAAGGGTTTTCGATATCACAAACTTGACAAAACATCAATTAAATTTTATCAAAGATACAAAGACATAATTCGTAAATAAAGCACAAACACCTACATTCACCTCAAAAGGTAACTAAATCTTTAAACATTATTAAGGTTTACTTTGCAAATTGTGACATGGATGGAGATTTGCTTTTGGCACTCATACCAAATCTTCTTTTATCTGATTATGCAGAAGGTATATCGTTCCGATACTGTTGTCCGATCATTAAATTTGGCATATTTCGGAATTAATATTGATTCACTCATAAGATCTTTGCATCTGAAATAAACACATGTGTTGTAAAACCTGTTCATGGCATGATACGGGTGGGATTGTCCTTGATTCAGCATATGATAAAGACATAATTTTTCAATCAGTTTAATTGAGGTCTGTAGAAAAGGGGCGAAAGATACCAGAAGGACATTCCTAATCATAGATCGAAAATAAAGTGACATAGCCATGGCTAAAAAGGAAAAAGTCAAACAGACAAATCATAGTAAACAAGACACAACATAGAAACCTAAAGACGAAGCAACATGCATCCCACTAAAAACTGGGGTGACATCAGGTGCTCTTGAAGGGTGGTAAGCAGATCCTGCTCCAATGTGGCACCCGTCGTGTTGCTCATGTTATAACAAACCCGGTAAATAGTCTAGTTCGGTAGGTCATATTCGTACAAAGGGAACAGGATTGTAGTCCCGACGTAAGAAACATATCCAATATCATCTGTGAAACGGTTATTCCATAACGGTAAACCAACTCGTGATGGCATCCGTAAAATGTAGCTGGCATGTCAGTAACTGGTAGTAGTAGTAGTACCTTGTTAATTTATGCCTCATTATCATTTTGCTTAGTTTTGTTTTGTTACCTATTCTGAAATCGGCCTCGGACATCTTTTACCCCGCCGCATTTTGGCGCCTGTCCCAAGTCAGGAGCTTATGGCCTTTGTTAGTCTTGATTGTTTTTTTTAAATTTTAGTTCATTTATATGTTTTGGAGTTTGGTGCGTCATTGAAAAAATATTTATTATTACTGTTATTTATAATATTCGTTTTCTATTAAATTTTCTGTTGACAAATTAAGACATTATCAAGAAACTAACGATCAACACTCAACACTCAATTGTCTTTTCCTGATATATATTTATGTCTCGACCGTGCTCTTTACGTGTTCACCTATTTATTCATCCTAGTAGCTTTACATTTTATGGTTTTAAAAACGTTGAAAATTGTAGTTCCAAAGAATTATTTTCAAACTACAGAATTACAAACGGTTATTTTGATTTGCTCTCTTAATGTTTCGTTCCAGTTTATGATCTTTATTATAGTTAACGCCATTTCATATTATTTATATTAAAGAATATTCATTCATTGATATTATATTCTCTGTTGATGAATCAAGGAATCATTAAGAAACTAAGGTCCTGAACCCCTCAGTCAAAGTTGTCTTCGTTGGCTATTTATTGAGTTCCCAGTAGTCATATGTATTTATTGTGTTCACCTCTTCATACATTTTATGATTTTGAAACGCGTTCAGAAATAAGGATTAAAAATCAAAACAATACGCTCCGATATACCGAAATATACAGTGTTTATTTCAGCTTACTTCATTAAATGGTAAGGAATGCAATGATAGTAAAATTACATCATTCAACTATTGATTTTTATTTTATTATAACTAACTATTATCTTGTTACAAACAATGTAACCCAAATTAGCGTCAATTTCGTTTTTACATCATATTTCAGAAACAACATTCAAATAGTAAGCAACATAGACGTTTGGGATTTGCCTCAATTAAACTAAAGATGTTGCATATCATCAAAGCGATTAACAGGCCGATTTTGATATACCCCAGTACGCTTTATACATATTATAACAGGACTATAATACAAATAAATGGAAGAACATTTTGGACAGAGAAATACACAAATGAGGAATAACATGGAACATTACGACATGCTAATAGTTATTTACTAGGTTATAATTTAATAAAAGATATCGTCAATCAGATTGACCGCCAAGATGAATTTAAGTGAGAATGCTTTTTTAAAGATTTGATGTATTTTTCCTGTCATCTGAGCATATGGGTAACGGATTAAATGTATCACAAATATCGAATCGAACATCTTGAAAAATAGAGGCAAAACCTTACGATACCACAAGGACATTCAAAATTGTACAAATTAGAGATGTATATAGCTATAAAACCAGGTTCAATCCACAATTGTTTCCATGAGTAAAGGGCTGTACGAAGTCAGGAATATGACAGTTGCTATCCAATTGTTAAATGTGTTTGAGCTTTTGATTTTTCATTTGTTTAGGGACTTTCAATTTTAAATTCCCCCCCCTGAGTTCGGTATTTTTGTTATTAAAACTTTTTTCTAAGTCGAAAATTAACTGACAACACCATGGCAAAAAGACCAAAACAACAAACATAAGTATTCAAAACACAATATAGAAAACTAACAACTGAGCAAGAAGAACCCCACAAAAACCTGAAGTAATCGCAGGCTCCGGAGTGGTAAGCAGATCCAGCTCAATATATATTTACCCTCGTGTTGCTAATGTAAGTATAAATCCTTGATATCTCATTCGGTAGATCACCTCCGGGGGAAAGGAGGACGGCAGAGAGTTTACGACGATTAGAACATCATCTTAGAAACGGATATTCTACAACAATCAACGCACTCGTAATGGCGTCCGTAAAGTAACGATTTCATCTTCACCACTTCGTTATGACCCTCCATGAAGGAAATCTTGAAAGGAAACGAAGCCCTGGAATATCGTATCAAGCGGGAGATATGTACTACATATGCAGACGATGATAGAATTTTGCTACATATAATTGCTACTTCTTTTCGTACATTTAGAAATTAAAATATATCAATTTCGAAAATGAAAAAAAACTCCCCAAAAAAGCTAAATTAATGTTATCTAATATTCATGGTTTTGATAAAATACAACTTCAGACATCAATTTATTCTTTATATAACGACTATGGATCCGGATGTGTCTGCATGTCCGTACTTTTTAGGACTATAAGCACATCAAGGAAACGTTTACTGCATTATTATTTTATCACGAAGCACCAATTATCAGCTGTCTTTTCTACATCTGTTGTGCATACATTTTGGACATTTCTCTTTTTATACGTAACAATTTTTCTATGGAAATCAATTTGTATATCTCAGTATAAGAAAACAGTGTTTATAAAACAGAATCAAGATAGGAAAGTAACACAAGATACAAAGTTCTATGCTACATTAATCTGAAGATGAACACAAATCAAAGTCACCAGCCATCTCTTCCTTTACATAAAATCCTTTTGACTCTTAATATAAAGGAGTATATGGAGAATGAAAACCCGGTTAACAAATTAGTTTGTTTATGAAATTCAATTACTTTCAGATGACAAGCAGTTAAGTTAAGTTAACAATCTTAATTACCTCGACAACTCATACACCAGCAACATTTTAGCACAATTGAGCTGAGCATCAATTAAAATAAGCCGAACTAATAAATTCCTCCTAATCATGTATTTTTGCTACTGAAAAGCGAATCGAATAACACATTAGCATTAAAACCAGGTTTAATCCACTATTTTCTACATAAGAAAATGCCTGTATCAAGTAAGGAATATGACAGTTGTTATCCATTCGTTTGATGTATTTGAGCTTTTTATATTGCCATTGGTTAGGAACTTTCCTTTTTGAATTTTCCTCGGAATTCAGTATTTTTGTGATTTTACATTTTAATTGTCTGTATGTGTGGATGTCTTGGAAGATGAGTAAAATATTAAGTGGGGAAATTAACAGTATAAAACACAATGTACGAATGAACCACATGAAACAACTGGTGATGAACTAATGTAATTCTATAAGACATTTACAGCTGCTTCCCTTTTTGAACCCAACAAATTGACAAGTATAAATTCCTTTCAGTGTATAAAAAAACATATACATAATCTCAGTAGAAATATACAGTTCGTATGTCATCTTTTCAATATTTACATTTATGAACTTAAGTATATGTAAAAAATACACAAAAAGTAAAGAACCATGATTTAAAGTTTATAACATTTTATGTACAATATTATGGTTATGCAACACAAGTTAAGCAACACTTTCTCTTAAAACTTTTGTATCTGCACAGATTCATTAATTTGGCCATACTACAATACGTCGAGTAATCGGTACATTCTGTAAAAGAAAAAGAATCAAATCATTTACTTAGTTTAATGTTAATCATTTGAGTCACTTAAATTAAATTACCAGTTCCATATGACATTTTCCGAAACAAGGTCCGTGTTCCACATTTTAAAAACAATTACATACCAAACTATTCTCATATACACTACAAGGCAGGTGAGGTACTGTTCTTGTCGAACTATCACTTCGTCATATATTCGTGACTTATAAGAATAATTGTAATGTGTTGTATTCGGTCATAAAGTCGTGGATCAAATAATAATACTTATTGTTCTGTGTCTGACTTATGTTCTACACATACTAACAAATAATATAGTTTTTTTTAATGTTGAATTATTGGAAACACTATAAGTTTTTTTGTGCCTGAAAGACATGCGCGTCTGGTGTACAAATATACAAACTTGGTATCTAAGAAAGTCTTTTCTCCACATATAGCACCTTTTGTGTTTCAGAAGTAAGTATAAACGAGATTGTGTTTACGACAATTAGAATTTTCCGTCGTCATCTGCGAAACAGTGATAATAACGGTCAACCAAATTCGTACTAAAGTTTGGCTTTCATCTGTTTTGGTTCGAGCGCCATTGATTAGCCTTATGAAATTGAAACATGCTTTTGACATACAAAATCAAAGGCTGTGTCGCTCACCTTGGTCTATGTGACTATTAAACAAAGGAAGCAGATGGATTCATGACAAAATTGTATTTTGGTGATGGTGATGTGTTTGTACATCTTACTTTACTGAACATCCTTGCTGCTTACAATTATCTCTATCTATAATGAACTTGGCCCAGTAGTTTCATTGGAAAATGTTAGTAAAAATTTACAAATTTTATAAAAATTGTTGAAAATTGATGGGAAAAGCTCACTTGGCCTTTCGGCCAGGTGAGCTAAAATTGTGTGCATTGACATTTGTTTTACATTAAAAGGTCTTGGAGAAGGTGTTTACATTTACTTTGATTAAGAAGTAAAGTGTACGACGTATTTTCAGTAGCCACGTTTCCATTGGTTAAAAGTGTACGCGTGTACTTACTCGGTTTACATTTTGGCATTTGGCAGGGCTTTCGTGTGTTAGGTTGAGGTAGATGATTGCAAAACTGCCCAGCTGGCAACCCAGAATTCGTCCATATACAGGTTATCATACGGACAACAGAACCTTTCTTCTCGCATTCGCCCATACACTGAAAATACACATAAATATGATAAACTGGAATACAATCAAAACACAAAACAATTGATTGTGTAATGCATTTATTTCACACAATTCAGTACTATTTATCTGCAGTTTTAAATATATAATCACTATGGTTATTCCGTCATAAACGGGAATCGGGAGGATTGTCACGACTTTTTATGAGGACTGGTAATTATCCTTCATTTAAAATTTCAAAAGCGTTTTTATTTGGTTTTATCTTTCCGAGAACGCTTACAAAGCATGTAAGTTTTATCCTCTCTACATTATGATTAAATTTTTAAAAGAACAGTAGGGACGAACGTGGCATCATGTATATTAGAAAACACTAGCAAGCACTATATTACATGTTTGTGCTATACCTTTTACTCTTCACAGATTAGCCCGGAAATCTATATTCATTATATTCAATTCAAAATAATACACAAAAAAAAACACCAATTAACAAATCAATGATAATATAACAATCCAAAATCAAAACACACAATACAAAATTCCATGCAGGACAATGTTTAGAATCAAACCTAATGATACTAAATATTTTAGTAACTACATGTATTACCTCTGACCACGAAGAAACATTCCACCGTGTTGTACAATTCTCATTTACACATTCTTGTTTCACGACTGGATTCTTTGACAGTTCTTTGCATAAACTATCGTTAACATGAGATCCATCCATTGGATTAGTACAGTGTATTTTACGGGTCTGTACAGAGGTATGCTTACGTAAACAATGCCTGTCTGAACACTGAAAACAGAGAAAGTCTCGGTATAAACTTCTCTACTGATAATTTACACTTCGCTTAATACTAAAATTTCATATTTTCAAATGAGAGGGTTTATTGTTTTCTTTTAACGAATTACCAAACCAAATCTATTACGAGTGTGTTATTATGAGATACTGTGGATTCGTGGGTATCGATTGCCAATCTCTGTATACAAGGCCTATTGAAAATATTTTATTCGTTGAATATTTGAATTCGTTGTTCACCTGTTCCAACGAAACCCACGAAAATTTGTATCCAACAAATATTAATTAATCCACAGTATACGAATGTACACAAACATAACATAAACTTAAGCGACGTCTAGAAATGTGTTTTAGACAGTTGTCTGTTTTATGGTCGGATTGTTGTCTCTTTGACACATTTCCCATTTCCATTCTCAATTTTATATTACACTCTAATCCGCTATAACTTTGGGAGATATGATTATGATCATTAATAAACACTTGATAGTATGTCTATAAAAATAGGTGCACTTTTGTCAGTGGTGCAGTAACGACTCTCGATTTGCGATCTTCCCAAATATGCAAAAATCCTACCTCAAGCTATCATCAATTGATAACTAACTATACTATATCAACCTTATTTAATCATACTGCAAACAACACTACATATACTTTTAATATGAATTGAAAATTGAAAACAAAAATACTTTACAGTTTAACCATTACGTACCTCACCCCATTCAGCAGTCTTCCATTCTACACACGGTTGAATGTTACAGCTCCTAATAACTGAAGGTTGTGTGTGTCCGGCTTTAATACAAGACTTCATGGGAAACTCTTCATAATAGTCTTTAGTTATAATCTCACAACTGACATTTCTAGCCTGTAGGCCTCCGCCGCAGGAAACCGAACAACTCTGCCATTTACTATACACAAGACGTAAAAGTTTATGAGTTCTATCAATTGGGTCCTTATATACAATTGCAGACGCATTTTCTCTCAGACGCGATTCAGATAAATGAGATAAATATTTCTCTCTAAATACTGTTGCCTTGAAGATATCGTATACAGTTATAAATTTAATAAATGAATTTGCTTGTAAAGAACCTGCTTTACAAGTATAAAGACCATTATCTAAGTCTCCTTTTGATTTTTTAATTTTGAGAGAACGTTTCTTCGATAATTTGACCCGTCGACCAATAGGAAGAGGCATTCCATCCTTATACCACGTAATAGATCGTTTATCCATACCCTTTGTAGGACAATGAATTATGAGGCTCGTTCCAGGTAAAAGCGATCCTTGCATTCCTATTTTTAATTTCACTTTCCGTAATTTATTTAGTTGAAAAAAATGTGCCTCTGTTTTCTTGATGATTGGTTTCGGACAAGCTGGTAATTTGCATTCAAGATAATTGTCTGGCTTAGGTAATCCATTACAAAAATAATCAGTAGTGTTTATAAACTGGCCTGTAGCCAGAGTCTTTGAACAATACACATTTCTTGTTCGAGATCCACTTCCACATGTAACGGAACACTATACAAAATATAAAACTTCGTTTGTCAACGACTAGTAAATAATATCAATAACTCTGCAGAACATTTGAAATAAAAATTATTCGTTTTACAGTTATAATGCATATCTGTAGAAAAAAAACATTTAAGATAATCTCCATTCCAGACAGCCGAGATTATATGGTACCGTCGATAAATAAAAATGTAATAATTTTATAAATGGTAGTTTACTAAAGAATCCAACAAAATGGATTTCAACCGTACTGTAGAAGAGCATTTGATATGCTAAATGTCTTTTAAATTTTTAATACGATTTCTTTTATGTAACTTTCATCCAGATCTTTGCAGAAATCTGTAGACTGTTGTATAATTTTTATGTCTGTGAAGCACCAGCAATTTGAACGGTCAAATATGAACTCAGTTTGCACGTTTCTTGTTTTCTTTAGACTGTTGTATTTTTGTATTAACTTAATAAAAGTATTTATGTATAAACCAATACAACATTTCATACCTTTGACCAGTTTCCTATTCCCCAAATTGGTGGACATTCTATTACATTGCAACGTCTCTCAGTCTGTGGTTTACCATCAGAACACATAAAATCAGGCAAACGTAAGATACTATCGGGACCAGTTGCAAATTCTTGAATACAATCCACTGGTCTCGTCATTAAGCCACCACCACATGATTCTGAGCACTTATTAAATTCACCTGTTCTCCACCTTTAATTAAATGCATATAAAATAATTCTCTAATTTTACACAACACTGTATTCCTTCCTTTATCAGTAAATAATTTTGTTTAATAAAATTACTGTGTGGTTTGTTTGTTTCTGTTAGTTATTGGTCAAAACTCAATTATGAATTTAAATTTGTTCCAGAAATGTATACATGTAGTTTCATAAAAAGTAATTGATATTACAGCAAGGTTGTAACTTTCGCGTGAAATTCTGATGACAGTTTCGAATAAAGGATTTTATTTCTTAGACGACTTATATCGTTTGGCTAGCCACAAAACCAGGTTCAACCCACCATTTGTTTCTTCAAAGGTCCCGTACCAAGTCAGGAATATGGCAGTTGTTATCTAATTAAATAGTTTCTATATATGTTGCATTGTCGTTTGTTTTTTGTTGCATTTCAGTGTTCCTGTTGTTCCTGTTGTTTACTGCTTATAGTTGATGTGTTTCCCTCGGTTTTAGTTTGTAACCCGGATTTGTTTTCTGTCAATCGATTTATGATTTTTGAACAGCTGTATACTGCTGTTGCCTTTATTTATATACATTTTTTTATGAGAAAAGAGGGATAAGTCAAAAGTAATTTTTGAACTGCATGTGTTGACACAGAAATAATTTTGTAATCATTTAAAAAGGATATTGTCTCACAAATATGTTATTTTCCATTCACGGATATGATTATTAGTGCTTAATTTTGAATAATTTTTCTTGAATTCGGTATTTCTGTTATGTGTACAAGTTATGATTGCTTAGAATAGAAGTTTTCTTTACATTTTAAATTTTCTTTCAAAGTACAGGGAATGTCAATTAAATTTCCCAAAAAATGTTTCAAAGGCCACGCTATATTTTCCATACAAACAACTATATTTTTAGAGAATTATATAATAATCGCATTGTACAATAGTATCGAGTGCTTTATGATGTATTATGCATACATATCAGATAAAACTTAACCAGTGTTATTGTACACAATTTAATATTCTTCCTGATGAAGGTAAATCTAGAAAAGCGATTCTGACGCATCAAATTATTTAGCGTGTTGTTTTCTATTTTTTACATCACTGGGTCGATACCTCTGCAGGTGGACTATCGGTCCCCGAG
This sequence comes from Mytilus edulis, assembly GCF_963676685.1. Classification (NCBI taxonomy): domain Eukaryota; kingdom Metazoa; phylum Mollusca; class Bivalvia; order Mytilida; family Mytilidae; genus Mytilus; species Mytilus edulis. The sequence continues at coordinate 12,167,560 of NC_092347.1, read as the reverse complement.
GGTATCATCAGCTTAGTAGTCAGTTCTTTGGTACTGACATGATTTATAACAAATCTTTCTAAACTTGTCCGTTTATAAATTTTGAATTTATAACGAAACTAAGGTTTCAATTCCCTCAGGAAAGTTGACCTTAGCTGAACTTGGCTTTTTGTTTTAGGAATTTTTGCCATATATAGTTCTTCAACTGTTTCGGTACGTATACGTCCCTCGGATTTCAAATGTTTGGCTTTGAGCGTTCCTGATGATAAAGTAAATCCAGAAAAGCGCTTCAGACGCATCAAATTATTAAGCGTGTTGTTTTCAATATCTTATACAATGTCGTCTGTTCGTAACCTCATGCTTATTTTGAATATAATTGAAAATGTGAAAGGTGACAAAACCAAAACAAACCAATAATTATATGAATAAAATTCTACAGGTGAATGACCGATTTATTTCTCACCTTTGTGGACAATTTTTATCATTGCATACTTTTCTTTCACTTGGAATGGAAGGGGCTTCTAAACATTTCTTGCTTGAAACGACTTTGCCTGTTTGTTTATGCACACATTTCACTATTGTCTCTTGAACACCTTGAATATAAATTGCACCCTACTAACGGCACTTTTACAAACAAACACAATTCCATTTTAGATGATTAAAACATATATAAAATAAAACCGTTACAAACTCAATTCCAGTTTTATATTCCTGTACGTGTCTATCAATAAAGCAAATCTATTTCATTTTTTTAGAAATTTAACTTATTTATATAAAGGTCATAACAAATACGTCACTTTTTGTGGCGTTGCTTCATTTAAGTAACGCGCATTTTATACTTGGTTTGTGGTGTCCTGGTGTTCTATCGTTAATTCGTGGAATTTTTCCGTTGTTATTCTGCGGTTTACATGTTGTACTATATTTTTATATTATTGATTTATGTACTTCTTTGTCCTGAGCGTTCTTGCGTTTATTGAGTTTGCACTGTATTCCTGTCACGTATTGTTGTATGTTAGCGGTAATTTCAACATTGTCATCTAAGCGGGAGGTTTGGCTAGCCATAAAACCAGGTTCAACACACTATTTGATTCTTCCTTAAATGTCAGGAATATGCTTGTATTATATAGTCGGTTTATGTGTATGTTGGCGTTTGTTTTTGTTGCAGTCCAGTGTTTCTGTTGTTCCATTGTTTTCCTCTCAAAGTTGATGCGTTTCGTCGGGTTTAGTTTGTAGCCCGAATTTTTCGAAAAATCCATTTATGATTATAAACAGTGGTATACTACTGTTGTCTTTATCAAATCGCCAATACTCTTTTCCTTTATATTTGAATATTGAAACAAATACAAAGCTTTATCTATAATACTTATCTTCAAACTATGCAGAAAACATCCAATCTTACTGAATTTGATTGAAACGAATATAAAAAGAATCATGTACTCATTACATAGGCTTGACAGTTAAATGTAGATGGCGTTGATATGTAATTCATTATATCAGTGTTTGAGAGTATATGGTGGAAAATAGAACAAAAGTAAAATGATCATTGCAAAATGAAAAATAAGGCTTTCAGACACTATAGTTTACCTCCAAGACAACTTCTGCTGCATTCTGTCATACCAAGAGCCCTGTACTCGTAGTCCTCATAACAGGGCTTTGTGAAACAAATTTCGGTAGCAATTGGTTTTTCACCTTTAGACAAAAGAATATATTTAGTAGGAAGTCATAAACAATAAACCAGTTTTGTAATTGATGTAATTACGCTATACGAGCAAACATACAAAACAAAAACTTGTCATTACAGTAACATTTTATTAATGTGTGTTCCTTTTGCTAACTTGACGTATTAATTAACTTATCTGACATCTTCTAATATCTACTGTTAGTAACGTGGCTAATATAAACATTTGTGTTTGAAAAGTATATGATTGATGAAGAAAAATTCATGCGTGTATTACTCATTGTATTAAAATTTTCAACTAGTAAAATACTGGAATTACAAATTGTTGAGTCATAGCACATCTTTTTCAATTAAAAACTCGAAGTACAACATACCAGAACAATCACTATCAGGGAGATCAACTGTACTTTTAAGAAATGGTAAATACACTTTGCAACGAACATGTCTCCATCGACTACCACTTTCACATGTAGCACTGCATGGGCTCCATACCGTTACTACAAATCTATAAGTAGATAAATATGGCTGAAAACCTTAGTACTAAGTAATATGATGTTCATGCATCATCTTGATGTGAAATAGCTAAAAGACAAACAAAATCATTTCTTTTACTACCGTTCGCAGACACGTATTGTGGTCAGGTTTCAGAAAGCTATTTACGTACAGTGGTCAAATGTTTATGAAATCAATTTTAAATTTTTGAATTACAAAAATTACAAATACCAATGTAAACATGTAGTTATTCATTCTTTTTTTCAATTTGCGACTCGAAACATCAAAAAGTAAAGCAATCACATCGTTAGCAATGAACCTGTTTTATCATGTTATATACTGATGTAGCAAACCTCATGTTTAATTTAACACAAATATTTATTATATAGACTGTCAGTTCGTAATAAGACGTAGCAAATCAATCTTCATCTTATAAAACGCTTATGAATGAAGCAAAACGTGTTTATATTTCTGCATAGTATTGTTTTCGATAGAATGTATTCTTTCATTCACAAATCAATGATTAAATCATTGGCACGTGGTTAGTTGAGTTAGAAAATGATTCATTTGAGAACGGCGCCATGTTGCAGATTTCTACAATATCTTTTAAAATTCATTTGCAAGTCTTGTATTATTTTTAATTATAGTTTATTTATATGTTTACGAGTTTGGTATGAGGTCCATTTTCACTGAACTAGTACACATTTTTGTTAAGAGTTTTTTTAGCTGAAGTCCGACTCTGGTTATGGAATATTATCAATGTTTTGTAGTCCAATTTGTGGTCATCGGCTGTTTTTCACTCTTCGGTCGGGTTGTTGTTTCTTTGGTATATTCCCCATTTCCATTCTCTATTTTAATCTAATTAATGTTTTGAAGTTTTTACGTTTTCTATCCCAACGCTAAATCTTTGTTTACAAATTATTATAATACTTAAATCAATTTTGCATTTAAAACGAATTTACACAAACATATTTAAGGCTTTCAAATTAATCTTTCTCCCATGTTACTTGACATTTGTACTATTTTATCTGTGCTAGCCAAACTGCAGCAGAGCTAGGGTCAGTACAAGTTTTCAATACCACCAATCTTTGAGCTAGAAAACACGTTTAACGAACTCTTATGATCATTTTCAAGTATGGTTTAGCTCATTTATTTTGTTTTCCAAAATGATTGACCGACGGACCTTAACCATTTGCGTTTTGCGTTTTATGGCACCCTTTCCTGTTAGCCCTAGTAACCTATTTCTTTTGCAATATCATAGCATATGTTCAACTTACTTTGGAGTCTTTAGTTGATCATTGCTATTATTTGTCTTTTCTAATGCCAAATTAACTCCTGATAGAACCTCATTCTGGTTAACAGTTATTAAAGACTTGTCAGACTTGATATCTACAACAAACAGAAATCATTAATTCACAATTATACGGTATATATTTTATCGTTATTGTAAAATGTTACGAGAGCTTAAAAGAAATAGCATGCAATGTTTCAGTCGAATGTGTCAATGACGATTATCTTGAGGACGGATTAACCATCCCTTGATATTTTATTGAATTAATGATGGAAAAATGATTACAAACTATATACAACATATTAATACATTTAAAATGTTAAAACTTGCACACATATTATGCAAAACGAATAAAAAAAATGGATGTCTTGTTTTATTAATTTATTGTGGAAGCAATAAGATCTGTGAGTTAAGCCTTCAATTTCGGTGTCAGGAAAACACTATTATAGAGCAATTTTGCAGCACTCTATTGACCATATATCATTTTATCAAAACGTATGCAGATCTCTATGAGATCTTGAAGCGTCTTTTATACAAGCCTTAACTCAACAGTATTTCGTTGTTTGTATTTGCGGATGAATAAATAGCCAAATCAACCCCTATTCTTAAAATGGACACCACTATATAGAGACAGTTACATGAACTGTCACAACATATAAAGGAATTGACCTAGTATACATACAGGAAGGGATTGATTTGATTGTAGGACTTAACTGTATATATATTAAATTGGTATAACACAAATCCATGAAATACAAAAGTACTAGTTTGTACATCATACAACTATTTTAAAAGTGTGTTAACATCTACTCAACATCAGCAGTTGTACTTCAACATACATTTAACAAAACTATGGTATGGAACTAAAGGTGTAAGAAAGCACACACGTATCAAGTTTGGAATTAATAATACTCAAGTTCTTCAATAAAGCATGTACGATAAGATTCTACTAAAAACTTGTGGAAAGCGAACATACTGGTAGCAAAGGCCCCACTAATAGATGCTTAACAGAAAATCGTCATCATAGAAAGGAAAATTTCGTATAGAGTAAAGGAAGCGGTCTTGATTGTAAACTATTCGAGAGTGAACCACCCTTGTGAATTACTCGATCATCCTAGACCAAAACACGAACTCTTATAAGTGACTGAGTTCGGTTTTATTTACTGGATTCATATAGTACAATTATTTCAAGAATATGCTAAACAAATTCCTGACGATATCTTATGTTTTATGTGACTCCAGCCGCATTCAGTAATTAAAAAAACGTAATGGAAATATTAACGAAATGAATATGTACATGATCTACGGACACATTGTATGGACGTACTCTTTCATACCAAAGACAAAATTATATTTGATGTGTATCACCGCCGTCATTTATTAGATTTAATTTTGGTCAACATAATCTGTACGATAATTTAAGTTTGAAGTTGGATTCATAACAAACTGCACATATACATATTATAGTTAATTGCTATTAATAAGTATTGCAATATGCATTGTGTTTAAATGCAATATCAGTATTTAGTTCTATTTTAATCTTTAATCAATCCTAATTCTATCTTACTTTTGAGATATAGTCTTTCATATGTGACGTAATTTTTCTGCTGTTTCAGAAATTTCATATGTTAAAATTTTTAATGCCTTTTCACCATCGTATGTGACGTTATTTTTAATTGCCTTTTCACCGTCGTATGTGACGTCATTTTCAAAATTTACTGCGTTGAGGCCTGGACTGAGTCGGGTGTGTCTATTCTGTGTTGGTCATTCATTATGTATTCATGTTTGTTTTATGTAATGAGTTAATACTTCAGTTTCATTATGTATATCTGTTATATTCATTTGATAAAATTTACTGTTTGCAATAGCATTAATTGTTCTAAATAATTAGGATGTTCTTATCCCAATCATACAAACTTGGCCGTATTTTACTCAACTTTTTCAACTTTTGATCTTCAGTGCTGTACAACTTTGTACTTTTTTTCGCTTTCGATCTTTTATATCTGGGCGTCACTGGTGAGTCTTGTATGGACGAGGCGCGTTTTTGGCGTATTAAATTTTAAACCTGATGCTTTTTGTTATTCATTAATCATGTGTTTCTTTGTCTAATACGTTTTCCTATTTATTTGTATTGTAGTCCTGTAATATTATGTTGTCATTTCTATGTTATATTTAACATTGCCATTAAAGTGCGAGGTTTGGCATGCCACAAAACCAGGTTCAACCCACCATTTTTTCCTTTAAAAATGTCCTGTAACAAGTCAGGAATATGGCCATTGTTATATTATAGTTCGTTTCTGTGTGCGTTACAATTTAACGTTGCGTCGTTTTTTTTCTCTTATTTTTGAGTGTAAATTGACATTGCGATAAGACGTGTCACGGTACTTGTCTATCCCAAATTCATGTATTTGGTTTTGATGTTATATTTGTTATTCTCGTGGGATTTTGTCTGATGCTTGGTCCGTTTCTGTGTGTGTTAGTTACATTGTAGTGTTGTGTCGTTGTTCTCCTCTTATATTTATGCGTTTCCGTCAGTTTTAGTTTGTTACCCCGATTTTGTTTTTTGTCCATGGATTTATGAGTTTGAACAGCGGTATACTACTGTTCCCTTTATTTGGTCTTTTGACTTTGCGATTAGATTATGTACTTTTCGTTTTGAATTTTCAAGTAAGTTCGGTATTTTTGTTATTTAACTTTTTTTCAAAATTAAACATACAGTTTATTTGAGTCTGATTGATATGGAAAGAAACATATAATGATTATTTGAAACAAATATAAAGGAACCGAAATAAAACGAATTAGGGAAAAATAGAGCAGTCCTTATGTACAGAACATACCAATTCATAAATATTGCATATTTCAATTGACGATACAAACTAAATGACGTTTTTTATTATCCGTACAGAAAGAAGACATCCGGATTTAATGTATCCGAACTTTTAAGAGAGTGTCATAAACATCTGTGGTCTCTGTGATGTACCTGTTTCTAATCTATTATTTTAATGGGATTATGAGCACGAGACTACCTACACTAGTGTAATTTTATGTTAATTTGTACTGTCAGGGGCAACATAAAGGCATTCTTATTATAGAGGTCCATTGATGTACTGCTGATTAAATCTATTACAAGTGATGCATTATGTTGCAATAATTGAGGTAACTTTCTTTTTATCGCCGTCTATTATAATTTATCATATATACACGTCTTAGTATTACTTTTTCCCTAACCAAAAGAAAATTAATATAACATTACTATGCAATTTTAATTTGACGGGCCTTTATCAAGTTTATTTAATAATATACCACAAGCAATGTGTACTAAAAACCCTTTAAAAGCTTATATGTTGTAAAAGGTTTGGCTTTTTAACTATTTTGATCTGAGCGTCACTGATGAGTCTAATGTAGACAAAACGCGTATCTGGCGTATTAAAATTATAAGCCTGGTACATTTGATAACTTTCTGTGGGCATTGCAAGGTGCTTGGTATGTTTGTTATATATATCTCGAGTGTGCAGTAGACGTACCTGATCCTTGAAGAGCTGACATGTAGCCATCTTAAAAAGGAAAAGCATAAAGCATATATTCAAACAGCATTCATAAAACATTCCGCATACAAACAATATATAGCAAATATCATGATCTAAAAGCAATTATAATGCTTATTACGTACTAATTTGTATATGTGAAGCTGTGTCTATACACACTTGCAATTGTCAATTTTATACTTATAATGAAGAATGTACCATATCCAGTTATTGTGTAATACAGGAATTTAATCTTCAAGTTTTATGGTTTGAAAAAAGTCAATTAGCGAATTTTGTTTAGAATTATTTGTACGAATTTTGCAGTTGCTAGCACAAAGAAATGAGCAAATGAAGCATTGATAGTAAACCGATAAATGTCAAATAATACAACTAAAAGAAAGTGTGTGAAAAAATCTAGGTCTAAGTAGCCGTACGATAGTGTCATTAGCGTACGAACACCAAGGTTTTGAGTTCGAAACTGACCACCAAAGTGTTGAAAGTGGCGTTAAAACTATACCAATTAATCCAATAAACCAATAATTTTTGAAGACAGTATCATAACCTCACAATTTCTAAAATCATCATCACATAGTTTGATTTATCTCTAAAACTCCTTGGAGTATATGTGACTATATTTGAAAACGTTCACACAAAATAATGTAAAGTTTATTTAATCTACATTTATTTAGTAAAGATTATACATTTTAAATATATCTTGCTATACAGAAGAAAGTTGATACAAAGAAAACATGCCAAAATAAGCATAAAACTAATTTTTTTTTATCTTCTTCATGAATATAAAAAGATCACTCTAAATTCAGATAAATCTCTCACCATTTTGGTTACCAGCATTTGGTGTACATGGGATACTTGTTGAACAGTTTCTATAAGCCAAAGGTGCTAAAGAAAAATCACAGAATTGTTCGCCTGTATGTCGACATTGTACCTCTCTTCTCTGGTACCCGACTCCACAACTTCCACTACACTAAAAGTCAAAGTTATTTGTTAACATGATTTAGAAATAGTTTTACAATAACATTGTGTTGTATTAACACATAACAATGACTAATCATAAACTCTCGGATAATATCAAACTGAATGCCAACGATCGCTAACAAAAATGCAAAAAATAACTTAAGGTTGGACAGTCACGGTTAGAACAAAACATATACTGTTTAAATTAAAAACCAATTGTTCAGAGAACAATTGAAGGTCTTTCCACCAAAACAATGTATTTTAATATGAAAGGTGTAAAAATAGGTTTAAAATGTCATGTCAATCGTCAAATGATAGCTTATTGTACGCTGATTCCAAAAATATATGGTTTCTAAACAATATTCTTTTTAGATAAGGGAGATAATTTCTTACTTCCGGTTTGAAAAACTCTATTTCCGATAATATTTGACTATTTACTTGACACTGATTCCAAAAATATCTTGTTTTTTATACTTTTATGTAATAAAGTACAATAAATAGCTACTTCCGAATTACACAAGGTCACTTCCGGTTTTTTTTTTTTAAAGTTTAAATGGTTTGATACCGTTTGTCAAAAAGTCTCATGACTTTATTATGTATACAGATGGGGTAAAAGCAAAGGTCAAAATCTAGAACGTCAAATTAAGCTATCACCTTGTGATCAATTTCAAGGTCATTAACCAAGAAACTCAAATCAAAAGACCATAGGTCTTAATTATGTTTAGTTAATGAGTTATATCACCATACGCGTATTTTTAAATACCAAAGGGGAGAAAACTCCCTTTCACATTCAACGTACCCTTGCAATCAAAATTTACGTGTTACGACATGTCACAACAAACGATTAGAAAAAATAATTTGTCAATATCTTAAACGTTTTTTGGAAATGAGTGGAAATGAGCCATATTCAAAAATTAGAATATGACCTTGACCTTTGACCTTGACCTAATTTTCATTTTTTTGGACCAAGGACCTCAAATCAAAAGATCCTAGGTCTCTATCAATTATGGTTTACCAGTTAGAAATCCAATTCACTTATATCAAATAAATAAGGGGAAATAACTCTCGTATGGAGCATTCATATCACTTCGGTCAAAATAGGACAAATCATGCAAAGGATATAACGAGCAATTTTGTAAAATAAATTTGTCATAATATTTTACGTTTGCGAAGGAGTTGCGCTCACAAGGAAAACAGTGTTTGGGGAGATTACTCCTACAAAGAAAAGTTTTCGGTTACGCAGGGTAAATTTCAAAAGCGCATCAATTGTTCGATATCATATACCAAATATCTAAGCAACATATTGCAAAACAAATGTTTATCGCAAGAACAAAATTAGGCGGAAGAAAAAAAAATAAAAAATTCAGAGAACAATTGAAGGTCTTTCCATCCTTTTTGATATGAAAAGTTGTGAAACTAAGTTTAAAATGTCATTTCAATTGTCAAATGATAGCTCCTAGTAAGCTGATTCCAAAAATATATTGTTTCCATACATTTTTTTTTAAATAAGGGAGATAATTTGTTACTTCCGGTTTGAAAAATGTTACTTCCGATTATATTTAAATATTTACTTGAAACCGATTCCAAAAATATCTGGTTCTATATACTTTTATATTAATAAAGTACAAAAAATAGCTACTTCCGGTTTACAAAAGGTCACTTCCGTTTTTTTTTTCAAGGTTAAATGGCTTGATACCTTTTTCTAAAAGTTGTATATCTTTATCATGTATACATATAGAATAAAAGCAAAGGTCAAAATATAGAACGTCAAAATAAGCTATGACCTTGAGATCAATTTCAAGGTCATAAACCAAGGACCTCAAATCAAAAGACCATAGGTCTTAATTATATTTAGTTAATGAGTTATATCACCAAACGCTTATTTTTTAATACAAGAGGGGAGAAAACTCCCTTTCACATTCAACGTACGCTTGCAATCAAAATTTACATCTTACGACATGTCGCAACTAACAATTTAGTAAAAATAATTTGTTGATATCTTATACAGTCTTTGGATATAAGTGAAAATAAGCCAAATTCAAATATTAAAATATTAAAATATGACCTTGACCTTTGACCTTGACCTAATTTTCATTTTTTGGGACCAAGGACCTCAAATCAAAAGATCCTAGGTCTCTATCACTTATGGTTTATAAGATAGAAATTCATATCACTTATATCAGATGCATAAGGGGAAATAACTCTCATATGGAGCGGTCATATCGCTTCGGTCAAAATAGGACAAATCATGCGAAGGATATAACGAGCAATTTTGTAAAATAAATTTGTCATAATCTTTTACGGTTGCGAAGGAGATGCGCTAACAAGGAAAACAGTGTTTGGGGAGATAACTCCTACAAAGAAAAGTATTTGTTTACGCAGGGTAAATTTCAAAAGCGCATAAACTGTTCGATATCATATACAAAATATCTAAGCGACATATTGCGAAACAAATGTTTATCGCAAGAACAAAATTAGGCGGAAGAAAAAAAAAAAAAAATAATCAGAAGAAAAACAATAGGTCTTTCCACAGAAAAGTGGAAAGACCTAATTACGAACATTGCCAAGAAATGATGGACGCGGTGAATTCTGTATAGCACAGACTCCGTGAGTGCGGTAACAAAACTATCACGAAAAAGGAAAATGATCATAGATAACATGCGTGATTTTTTTTTAAAATAAGCACTTTAGTAACAAAAAACATTAATTTGGTTAATATATTTTGGTTAATATGGATAAAATGACTTCAAATCATACTGCTCTGACAATTAAAAACTGTTATGAATTCTGTTTTGAGTGATTGTATTGACTGCATGTGACTATTCCAGGGCATATTCTATTGAAATACTTTTAAAAAAGATCTTTAAATAGTTTTTATAAGAATAGCTAATCTAATGTGGAAAACACCTTGAGCGTTTACAAAATCACCTCAGTATATACATGGTTTTGTAATTGTAATGAATGCTTTGAATTTAATACCACATGGCTATTGACATACATAGATGACATATATTGACTTACAGGTGACCATTCCCCAGCATACCAGGTTGGACAGACTTGGGTATTACATGACTTTCTGTTGGATGGCTTCGGATGTCCACACATTGTTCCCTCAACTTCTATCTCGGTGGCATTAGCAAACATTTCTATACATATAACAGCCCGCCATGAATAACCGCCATTGCACGAAGTAGAACAATCACTCCAAGGGCCAACACGCCAATTGAAAATGCTACAATCAAATCAAACCGAATTGAATATTGAAATATTCATTCTACGGATTTTCAGCATTGTCTGATTAAGTTCATGTTGGTGCTCTACAGCACATATTTGGTGTTGTATTGCGTATATTGAAGACGATCACTTCAATCCGAGTATTTGCACCCGCTGCAAACTAGTCTCTGGCAATTTAAAAACGTTGCCCATTTTTCTTATGAACGCGGTTCCTAACGGGCATTGTGTGTAGCTTGTGGTATCAAATGATAACCAAAAAAAAATGGCATGCAATATGTTTTTTTCACAGTAGTATTGTATAAACAGTTTTACATGAAATTAAAACTTTAAAATGAAGTGCAAATGTATAATGATAGTGTTTTTTTTTTTATCATACTTGTATAACGAGCCATAGAGACAACGCATTTGATGATTCAGACTGAAGGAAGTCTACAGTTATTTTCTAAAAGCGCGTATGATATAACATAAGAAAAACCCAAAGGCATTATTATAATATGAGAATAGATTTTAGACGATAAAATTTGAAAAAAGGATCATGAAGAGCAATTTAAGTACAAAATATGACACTTACTAATGTGTATATGGTAGTGACACTCAATATACTAGAACTTGCTTATTTTTTTAATCTGTATAATAAACAAAACAAATTAATTTTAACTTAGAAGTCATTCGGTCTCGGATGGATAGTTGTCTCATTGGCAACCATAACACATCTTCTGGTTTTTTTTTAAAACTCTTTCATGGATGACGTTCAATGATGTTACATATGAAATGAAGGAGGGACACATACAAAAAGGTTGAACATGATAACCTTTTGTGATCAAGAACACCGAATTTTTCTCATTCCCGCGTATTGAAAGGACATGGAAGAAGTATTCAAATCACAATAGAAAACTGTATTGCATCAACAATCAATAACCTTATATTGGAAATTTTGTTGAACTTTTATTCAGTTTAAATGACCTTTGTTAGCTTTTAATAAGTTTGATAACAACGCATGCTCTTTTGCAAACCTAGAAATCAAATTATCAATTACCTTGGTGGGCAGGGCTGTAAGTAACATTCTTCTCGTTGTGGTATTGGCCTTTTATTCTTTGTGCACCATTTGTTTGACACAACCCTCTTATTTCTCTTGTTACGGCAAACAAAATGGGTTTGTTTCACACCTGCAAATGCATTTAGCAAATCATGATGGTATGTAAATTATACTTACAAAATATTTTCATTTATGTCTTTATATGTGCAACTATACAATTATTATAGCTAAAGTATTTTAATGTATTCATATTTTTATTGATATTAATTTTATTATGTTTATGATCTGATAAGTGCAGATTTAAAAGATTAGAATAATTTGTGATGCTTGAGGCTTGAACGTGGTAAAATGAAAATGTCAAATTCATATTACAGATGATATCATGGTAGCTCAGTTCAGTACACTGTGTCTTTTGGCGTTACATCTTTCTTTTTTTCTATTTGTTATATTTCAGATTGTAATTATCTGATTTTAAGTTCATCTGATTAATACCTATTCCTTTTGTGACATCTGAGGTTTATATTTATTATTTTTGTGTACCCTTTTTTCTCTCTGTCTATTACAGTTCATCAATCGATTTGTCAATGGAAAGAGTGCTGCTGGCAGAAATTTAAAAACAAACATCGAAAAAAATAAACTATTCTTATAACCCCGATTTTGTTTTACATATACACAATTAAGAACAAGTGAACTGTTATATTTCAGTTTATCATTTAGCAAAGTTTATTGTTTTGTTTGTATGTTTTAGTTTCACAGGTTTTGGCACTTCTGATTAATGTTTTGGTTATAAGCCCCTAACGTTTTCAGGTATTTATACATCCATGTCTTTCAAATGGGCGCTACGAAAACTACGGTTACTTGTTATCCTTTTGTTTGATGTGTTTGAGCTTTTTGATTTTGCCATTTGATTAGGGACTTCGAATTTTCCTCGGAGTTCAGTATTTTTGTGATCTTACTTTTTTTGTATAAGCTTTTACTAGAGAAACCAGTATTCTAGTAAGTTGTTATGTGGCATTGCGTCTACCTTTTCGGCTTAATGTTATCGATAAGCCCAATAAGGTATCACCAATACTAGTGATTATAGTCTAACTAAAAAACTGAATTGAAAAAAACTAAGACTACACGAAAAAAAAGTAATGCCAAATAACTTTTTCAATGGCTGGCGGACCACATTATATGATAAGCTGAACGTAAATCTAAGCCTGATCAAGTAGTTAATGAATATAACTAAGATGTCAAAAGATGAAGTCAAACATGAAAAAAATGAAAAACTCACAATTTCTTTTAAGTATAATAACATTAAGAAGAGTATCATTCAAAAATAATTTTGAACCGGAGGAATACTGCAAAATAGCTTTACCCTTCAGTCACAGAAGTGCTTTCGTCAAATTTAGATGTGGTTTGCTCCCCTAAGGATTGAAACAGGGAGATATGAAAATATTGTTTTAGAAAACAGAGTGTGCCATATATGTGACGTTTTATTGAAGATGAAGCGCATGTTTTATTAAGATGTCCTCTTTATGACGATTTTAGAAACCATTTATATTATGTTGCTGAAACTTTTAATGATAATTTTAATACTTTAGATGATTACCAAAAGTTAGTGTTTTTATTCTCAGATGTAAATATGATACGTGTGTGTGCCAAAACCTGTCATTTGATTTTAAAAAGGCGTAGAAATTTTATATTTTGTAAATAGTATTTTATTTTATATTGTGTATTATATCTATGCATTTTAATAGTCTCTTATAATTCTGTATAGAATGGCTCTCATTTTATTTAGTGTTATTTTACAATGTATAAAGATTGATTGTACTTGTTGAGAGATAAAACATTGAATTGAATTGAAATTCAATGGTTACTTTGAAAAAGGTTTAATCAGCTTGGCAATGATTTAAAATTGACTGTTGACTAGTGAGTATGTCGAGTACACTGTAACAAGGAGGACCTTTATTTAGCGTATGATTTTGGTTGATGATTCTTCTCTCAAAGGATTTAAACTTGTACTTTTCAGATAAAAAAAAAATCACTGACCTACAAAAAATTAACAGTGCAAATCTATATAACTGCATGATCCTCTACAATAAATGTTTTTAAGATGTAAAGACTAATTGAACGAAATTAAGACAAATAGAACGAAATAACAAATCCAAATTGCATAACTCAAAACTAACAACCGTCAGATAATAGTTATAAAAAATATTAATGTTATAGAATATTTTTATCATGAACGTCAAAATTTTACTTAATAAACCACTTCTTCTATCACAAAAGGGAGTTGCCCCGACAAGGTTGACAGTGTGAGAGATAAGGGAGACATTTCTTTTAAAAAAATGTACGAAAGTATATTTTTTCATATCCTTTTTTTCCAGCACATCTACATAGACTAATATGTCATAGATGTAATAAGACTTCGGCTAGTTACAAGAAGTTACGAGGTTAATCCTGAAACTTTAAAATTCATAACGATAGAATCTTTCCTTTCGTGATATCACTTAAGATATGAAAAGAAAAAGGTAGTTGAAGGCAGGAAAGACGGATGGACCGACAGACAAATATATGCACATATAAAAAAAATCTTTAAAAAAAAAATGGTTAAAAATAGACGAATAAATTAACTGAATTTTATTATGAAACTCAAATACTGTTACATAACTTATGGGATGAATACTTGCATAACTGTTATCATATAATTTTTGAAAAATCTGAATTAATTATAAACACGTTAGTACTACTGAACTCGTTTTCGTGTACTGTAAAATGTTTATTTTTTCTCGTTAGCAGTTTTGTGAATTTTTATTGGAAAGTCACCGGTTATATTATAATATATGACATATCAGATGCCAACGAGATACACGTGGCATACCAATATATAATCGTATCATGTTAAATTATTCAAATCGAAAAAAAAAAGAAGCTTTAATGAACCAAAATGTCTTTCCTTATCTTTTATATAGTTTTTTATTTTTATCTGAGGGATTTATAATGGTTGATTTATAAACTTTTGTCCAATTTATCTCTTTGATCAGAATAAAGTATTCTTATTTATAACTATTAATCTACTAATTTTACAGATTTCGAATATCAAAACAATCCAACAAATGTTCCTTTTCAAACACAAATTGCGTAGTGGTAAAATAGTTCGTATCTAAGTCTAATATTCTTACGCAACTTTTAAAAGGTTTGACAAAAATCTTTCATTTCATGAGAAAGGTATCAAAAACGTTCATACGGAAAGCAGAATATATAGCAATGCTGGGTTTTAATGCGTCTATTGGCCTTAATTTCAAAACTTTGAGATACACATCCGCATTGTGTGTTGTTCATGTTCACACTACGTGTAAGTATAAATACATATAAACGACTAATTAATACAAATATGACATATCTTTATAGCTTAAAAGAGCGAGAGGGAAAAACACTTCGACCAAAACAAAATTCGAGTAAAAGACAACAAACATAACAATGTACTATACCCAGAACAATAAAGATTAAGATTGAACAACACGCATCCCACAAATCCCCAGAACCCCAAATACTTCTTAGATAAAGAATAAAAAGGAAAATTACCTACACCACAGGAAGATGAACATCTACCAAAGCCTGTGGACAACCAATCAAATCGTCGACTACGCCTCCTACATATCCCATCTCCTTCACATACACCACACTTGTCTTTAACCTTAGTGGAATTGAGAACACGGTCACATCCAACAATCTGAAAATATTACAATCATGCAAATTAAAAAAAATATGATATTAGTCAATCGTATGATTAAAATGTATGTTTCTGTATTAATTGCATATCATCATTTTGTTGTAAAGTTTAATCAAATAAAACTGATTTGTATCAACTGTGAAAAAACAAACATAGTGATAATTCGAATAGAATTTTGGTTAAAGTTAAGAAAGAATGTTTCTTTTATTGGAACCACGCTCAAAACTTGCGAAAAAACAATTTGTTTTAAACTATCATTGTTAATGTTTAGAAATATGCCATAACATTGAAAGAACTCGGTATATCAGGGGCCTGGTTTTCGAAAGTATCATAAGATATGTCATAAGATATATCTTAGGACATATTTTATGATTATCTTATGACTATCATATGATATGTCATAGGATGTAAATCAAAGCTGTCTTAAGAGAGTCATAGCTATGATGCTCTTATGACTGTCATAAGTGAACATTGTTTTCCTTTATTTTAAATAATGTTTAAAAAGTATAATATATAAAAATGAAAATGTATGTATGAACATATTAGTTATTACTATTCTTAATATTTACGAATATTTTTTTTTCCATTATAATGAACCTGAAATTTTATACTAAAAGGAATTGAAATATGAGTTCATAATTTGTTTAAATTTAGTTTGTAATATATGTTTAATCTTGAACTTCGCTTTCGTGTATCATCATACATGCATTGTTATTTAACTGTGAATACTTTTTAGATTCGGTACATCGAGTACCCGCTTAACGAGATGCCCGTGCAAATACGTAAATATAGTACTATTAAATATACAAGGAACGAAATAATATGATTATCTGTTGTACAAAACCATAAGTTAGAAAAGAATTCCAAATTGTATGTCGCAGGAGATTCAAATTTTAATTAACGTAGTAATAAACTCTTTACTATTTAGCTAACCGAGAAACGCAACAAATATTTTTATTACAATTAATATGAAATTATGCCAAAAAAGTCATAAAAAGTAATTAAAATTTTAGCTGACAATCATAAGACCATCATAAGTCATGTCGCGAGAGGTCTTAAGTTTACGACAAAAGTTATGACAAATCGTAACTTAGGACACTTTCGAAAACATATCTTACGACTATGACATGTCCTAAGACCATCATAAGACATGTCTTAGTCATAAGATACTTTCGAAAACCAGGCCCCTGGGGCCGTGTCAATGAAAGTATCCTAGGATATGTCCTAAGATAGGTCTTAGGACATTATTTAGGATGGTCTTAGGACGTGTCTGAGACATGTCTTAGGATGTAAAACAAAGCTGTCTTACGACAGTCCTAACTACGATGGTCCTAGGACCATCCTAACACATATATTTAATTGAAAAAATATATTGAGATTTCTATGACATAGATTTGATTGTATTTTAATATTTATATATGTAAAGAGAGGGAGGATGACTTTCATATGGAACAATTAACGCAAAATAAAAGTTAAAGATTTAACGTAATACTAATAAATACGTTATTTAAAAATAAGATGGAAGATATAAATGATTTTGATACAAAAACATTAAAGTAAATAGTCACAAAACTTTGTTATTAAAATGTGATATTCGTGCTGCAATTTTAGTACGTAAACTAGTTTTGTCCTCTCGAAAAAGGCAGCACGAAATAATTTAATGTAATACAATTAAATCTTTAACAAACATTGAAAAAAAAATGTTTTATTAATTTAATTCTTATAACAGTTTGATAGTTTAATATTGTATTAGTATTTCTAGTATTGAGTTTATGCCATATTTGCTGTTTTTATTACGTTTTAGGACATTGTAACCTTTAGGACTATCCTAAGACACCTATTTGTATGTCTTAACTTTACGACCAAATTTAGGACATATCTTATTTTAGGAGACTTTCGTTAACCTGACTTAGGACTAAGACGTGTCCTAAGACCATTCTAAGACATGTCCTAGTCCTAGGACAGCTTTGTTGACACGGCCCCTGGTCTATATCCACGAATCTATGCTACTGTGATTTTTTGTTGACTATTTATTTTGGCCTTGATGTAAAAGATTTTCCGAAAATATTTACCCTTGCATTTTTTTGTATCATGTAATGTATAAAGTCAAAAATATGAAACGTATTTAAAGTTACTTGGCAAAATAGATGCGATTCGTAATTACATTGAAATCATAATTTTTTTAACATAATAAAGCACTTCACTACACTGTTAAAACATTCATTTTAAAAAGGATTAAATATAAACATCTGACCAGTGAAGGCCGTGCGATGACCTTTAGTTGTTTACATTATCGTCCTTTGGTCACTTGTTTAATGGTGTCTTATTGGAAATCATACCAAATTTCTATTTTATTTATCAAATACAATCTAAAAGACTATTATTTTTATAATAAAAAATGTTTAGATTTTACAAACTATCAGATTTATGCTATATTGTATCAAAAGTGTTTAATATATATCAAAGAAATTTCGTAAATAAGCAGGTTTTTTTCTTACGATGATACCGTTATACATAGTACATTGATTACGTTTACAATACAGTTGTTTACATGAATAGTGTTCTTTTTAGTAGAATGGCTCTGGTTTTGTGATGAGCTCCGTATTATTTAACTGCCAAGTGGCCAAGTGTTATCTAAATAATTATATACCCTTCATATAATTACCATTACTATAGCTATTTTACTACAGAAACGTTTATGAATTAATGAATTCTTGTCTTCCATACTACTAAAAGTTTGTTTACCTGCTTTCGTATAATTTTATTACAGAAAAATGTGCAGAATCATTTCCCTCATTCTCAATTAACCTTGAACTTTTCAACGTTATAAATGATGCAATATTAGTAGTCGGTTGACGTAAAGCAAAATAGCAAGCACCTGCATCTTGTAATATATATATGACTAATGTTATAGTATTCAGATGTACATTTTATTATCATTGAATTTGTATAAATACTTCGACATATATGCCGTGTCATCATGACCACAACATATAGGACAAAAAACATACATTAAAATAGATTTAACCATTAAGTTGAAATATTCAATGAATCAAAAAAAGGGACGGTAAGCAAGTGACCCCGCCATTTTATGAGTATGCCTGTCCTGTGTCCAGTATCAAGAGCTTGCGATTCAGTTGATTGTTTTCGTTTGTAATAAATCTGTCCTTTTATTTTCTCGTTTGAATATTTTCAAATTTTATAATGTCGAAGCCTTTCATAGTTGACAATTCGGTATTGGTTTTGCTCAATGTTGAAGGTTGTTCAGTGTCCTATATTTGCTTAAATCCATTTCATTTGGACCCTGTTTGGTAGTTGTCTAATTGGTAGTCTTGTCAAATCTTCTTATGCAAATTAAAAGAGACGGAGATTAACGTGCGATCACGTACATGTATACTACCATATGTTGGAATTTATTTTTCATAACATCGTAAATAGACATTTTTTTTTCTTGCTTGGGTGCGTACTGAATGTTTTTTTTTATGAAATCTATCTCGATCAAGGATATTTTTTATATAATTTTCTTGTGTGTCTGTTTATCTTTGATCTGAATATAATTTATTTATGTTAATTTACATACTTTTATGACCATTTGATATCATTTATCTCAAACTTGTGTAAGTCTAATACCGTACTGAAATTATTACCGTCTATCCTAAATTTTAATTTCCATCAGTTTGTTTCATTAAACTGGTATTAACAATAAAGGGTGAAAAGTTGAAGCTAATTTGTTACTAAATTGAACAATTTGTTCGTGAGATGCAACTAAAAACCATATATCACATTTTGCTGTAATACACATAATAATGTTGAGTCTGTGGTTTCTAGCCGTGATTTGAATATTTAGAAATTAAGATATTTAGGTCTAAAACATTAACATAATTTATGTTTATCTTGAACAATGAAAACAGACAGTTTTAAGACTTAGTAATCTTACAAACTGATACATGACGCTAAGAGTTCTGATCGTATATTTGTATTTATCATTTTAGGTATACGTTATACATGCACTTTTGACAAAGGTACCAAAATTCACTAGTCCAGAAAAGAATTGTGAAACATTTGTGGACATGAAAACGCAATTTAAACCAAATTTTCCACATCCTACATAAATACACAATAAGACAAACAATGGAAACGTAAGAAGTTAAAAAAAGTGAATCTATGGGAACCGTGATATCGTATCATTTTAAATTATGGCTAATTGATTATTGTTTGCTTATCGGTCAATGGTATGATTATATAATAATCAATTTAAAACAAGAATAAAAAAAATCTAACAGTATACATGCAGATATTATGTATACATGTGTATATTATCGCCATTAATGTTCAATATTTTTATAAACGAATTAATTGATGATATTAAAAGGTTAAATATTGGTATTAATATTGATAATGATAAAGTTTGTACATTATTGTATGCAGATGATGTTGTATTTTTAACTTAAAATGAAAATGATTTTTTTTATGGGTGTCGGAAAATACACACCAAATCTGTCATTATATGGTGATATGGGCTGAATGCCTTGTAGTATTAAGCAATGGTCTTGTGTATTTAGAAACTGCATGGTCACGATTAAAAAAAATGTATAATGAGAGGTTGAATAAAAAAAATTTTTTATGGAGTAATTCCTACCGAAAGGGTAGAATAAAAAATTGGCAATTTAGAGTAAATGCCAAATTTATTAGTCTTGGTATGAACAATTTATGTAATAATGATTATATTCTAAGTAAGAATGATATACAAAGTATCGAAAATTTATTATTTGAAAATTTTAAGCAGAATTGATGTCAAATGATACAAGTAAATTACGAACTTTCAGAGAATTCAAATATGTATATGGCGTTGGGAATTATTTACTTAAAAATATGACTGGTAAATACAGGAGTGTTTTGTCTAAATTTCGGTGTGGTGTTGCACCTATTAGAATAGAAACAGGAAGGTACGAGAATTTATGTTTAGAAAAAAGGTTGTGTTTTAATTGTAATGATATTGAAACTGAAAAACATGTTTTATTGCAATGTCCAATATATGCAGATTTACGTGATAGCTTTTTTTAATCGTGTTTGTCACTTTGAGAATAGTTTTATAAGTATGCTTGATGATGAATATATTTATATTTATTAATGATGATATGCAATTTTATACTGCCAAAATCTGCCAAGATATATTATTCAAAAGAAAAAGTGTTTTATATGTTTAATAATTGTATAGAAATTACTTTTACATGTTTTATGTCAATATGTTTTAATCAGGTTCTCAATACTCTTTTTTTTTTTAGAGTTGTATGTATAAGCTGAAATCAACCTTTTATATAGGTCGATGTAACATATAGGTTTAATACGTGTATATATATATTTTGTTTTATGTATATGTGTTTTAATCAGTCTCTCGTTACTCTTATTAGAGTGGCTTATGTATACGATGTTGTTTATATATATTTATATGTTTTAGATGTATCTACATAAGGTAAGACTTTAATAAAGTATTTGTCTTGTCTTGTCTTGTCTTGTATTCAATAGTGTAGATTAACTGGATGAAGTACATAAAATGTGTACTGTTAAAAAGGACTCTTCGATTATATCTTGCGACAAGTCAACTACGAACCCTTAAATATGTTGTTTCAAGAGTCAAAGAACACACAGAGGGCACTGGATTCTTTGCATGGAATAATAACACAATGTAAGTTGTGTTTACTGCCGGGTGCGAGAAGTCAGGCCGACTATATTTATTTACCACAGAAAATGAAGTAATTATGTTTTCTTCCACCCCCGTGTTTATATCTCCAGCTCACTGATAAACATATGACATATATAACTCTTCAACATTATTAGACATCTCGGTACAAAAATCACATCTTATAACATTCATATGATATGTTTTCTCTGGCGAATAACGTCAAATTAATTACATGAAATGATGTAGTGATAAATGTTTATTAATGAGATCATCTTAACACAGAGTATTTTGTAAGTACAAAATAGCAGCATAATATTATAGTAGTTACTAAATTAAAAATTTACCCAGCATGCTCCGTTGATACACATGTCGAGCCCGGTCGGGCGACATCGAGTACCGTCAAGGACTTTTGGAGAAAACAAGTGGACGATATCGGTGCCATTAGCCTTGCAGTACAAGGAACATGGCCGGAGAGGGTCATGGTGAGGAATCCATGTCAGCTTTCTACCGTACAGAGCCTCGTCGTTATGGGAACTGCACTGTAAACTTCTTAAACTTATAGCACCTCTTTCACATGGCTGTAATAAACAAATAAATGACTTTGTAGCGGTATTGTTACTATGATATTATTATTATTGTTACTTCATTATCCAATTTGTAAAATATATCTTCAGGGAGTGACAAAGAAGTTGTCTTTTACAATTTTTCAAAATTTATAACAAGAAATTAAATAGAAAAAGCATTAACGCTTGAATGCCAAGGATGCGTAAGTACATTGCAACATATGTAGCCATACGACCACAAAATACCTAAACATAATAGCTTAATTTAAACCGTCAATTCTAAATGTAAGATCCGAGGATACAATGATAAATACGGGATTGCTTTTGAAAAAGTATACAGTATTTTTTATGAAGACGAGAAGGAAGAAGCCAGTACTAAAAGGAACGCAAAAGATAAACTTCGATTCCTGTTGAAATTCAAAACAATTACTTCGTATGGCATGATCATATATGAGAGCATTGAAGTATTATATTAATATAATAATTCCATGATGAGAGAAACAAATCTCATTTTAAGTACAATGTATACTAAAATAAACACATTAGTGAACAGCTAACAAACTGACAGCACCATGACAATAAACCAAAAAATAAATAACAGGATACAAAACACAACTAACATATGAAAATCAAGAGAATTTGGTAACACTAATATATCAACATAAAACAGAGGGGTGATATCATGTGATTCGGGAAGGTACGCAGATCCTGCTCCACTTATTGCACCCGTCGTGTTGCTACCGTAACTTTAAATTCAATGATTAACGTTGACTATATTACCTAATTTGATGCAGACATTGCAACCAGTTAGTTAGTCAGGTTTTGTGGTGCGAGAAACTTCCAATTTCAAATGCATTTACATTGTATTCATACATAATCACTTACGTATCACAGATCACAGTTATAAGTTTACATAAATTCTTCAAGTATGATGATAAAAAGGATTCGCTTATTTACCCGGGCGTTAAATTCCTGTTGTTAATCTGAAGACATATAGAAGGTTTATAGTACTTCAGTGAACTCAATGTATGTAAAACATGTATAATCTCAAAATTCTTCATGAGTGATATTGTCTCTTTAGCAGAAAGTTCAAAACAAGAATGTAAGAAATGTATGGTTGATATTAAGCTTATTTAATAAATGGAATGTGCACTCAAAATTCGAAAATTTATTATCATTGATGTTGAAAACGAAATCTGAATTGCAGATCATTAAATCAAGATTGTGTTTTTAAACAATTTATAGCAACACAAATTATAAGAAACATCTTTGTTAATCGTAAGCAGCCAATATTTGCTTGTTTGATGTTCTGTAAATAATGCCAAAAGACCGAATGGTATACTTAAATAAATCCGATATTTCAAAAGAAATCATATGAAAAGATAATATTAAGTCTTTATACTCAAAGAAACTGATCTTTTGGCTGGCCAAGTTCCTTTGGAATTATAATTATGAAGATTTATTTAGATATATGTTGTGCTTCGGTTTATACATTGCTTCTACTAATAAATTACAACAGACTGTTATCATGGTTATAAATGCAAATCGTTTGATGTCAAAACGAACGTTTACACAAGATAAACGACAACTTTCGTGTTTCGCGAAACATCGACTATTTTTCACGCGAACACTGTATGATGGTGTATAACATAACAATTAACATAACTTATCATACGAACAACATTAATTATATTAAAATAGAGTTAACGAACAACGCCATTACAATGTTATTCATACATTATTTTAAAGCTGAGTTATCATATTGCACGAAACGTTAAATAGTTAGAAATGATACTTTTAAAACTATGAATGAAAGCTAGTTTGACTGCGAATTTGACCCTCGTAAATGTATCATGTTTAGAGACACGACCTACCACCCCTCTGACTCTATTCTAAAAGCTATTTTCTATGATAAGTCGATGAAACATTATGAAATTAGAATAGTTGAGACGCTCAACAAATATAAACTTTAAAAAGAGTTCTTTAACATTTTTACGAATATTAATAAAATGAAGATAGTATTACTAAACATTAGTACACTGTTTGTTTCACTAAATAGAAATTGCAAATGCTGACATGCTTTTATACATTTTTTCCAAGAATTTGTCAACATATTTACAGATGTTATTAAAACAAATGATGCTATAAATCCTTCAAAACTGCTTTTTTTAAAATAAAAGTTTTACCCGATTTTGTACTGAATGATTTCCAAATCAAAATGAATCTTATTGTTTTCGGAAGAGAATTTGAAAACCATGCTTTAAATAAAGATGTTGGTTTTGGTTTAGAATGTCATACGTTAGTCAAATCTTTTAAACTGCAGTCGTGGGCCTTTCTCAAGCAGTTATGATTTGAATGAATGATCTGGAATATGATATGTTGACAAAACCTTCAGATTTGCACAGGAATCTGTATTATTGTATAGCAATATAATATTTCCCACAGAACGTAACCAAAAGTTAGCGTGCAATAAATTATAATATTGCACTAGTGCAATAAATCTTCAAAATTCATGACGTCATCAACGTTTAAATCTTAGTTTAAACCAGTTTTTACTTTCAAATATTATATTGCTATACAATAAAAGGGTTATTGCATGAATATTGGGAATATTGTCCCTCGTAGAACATATATTGCACTCGCAAGCTCGTGCAATATAAAAATTCTACTCGGGACAATATTCCCCAATATTCATGCAATAACCCTGTAATATTATAATTGTTGTGCTTCCAGTTAAAATTTGGAAAAAAATTAAATGGGACACAGAAATCACAAGCTTTATAATACCAAAGAAAAAAACATAATTTTCATTATTCAATCGAGATGTTCTTGTATGCATTTTCTTATTACATTGATACTTTAATCTAAAAAATGATTATAATATTTGCGGATGATTTTAACGTCCGATTACTTTGTTAAATTGGATTCAATACATGTATATGGAATGAAATTCAAAACAGTGTAGCTGTGGCCATTGATTGACACATTAAAATCATCCATTGACTGGGACAATTTACGTGAACGTTTGTATGTAACGACCACTGTTCACGACGTACCTACGATAGACATTTAAACTGTGGGGTCACCAAAGGTTTCTTAACGCCTTTAATTATAAAATAATTCGAAAAATTAATCAGGAATAACCTTTGTGTTTTGATTTATATAATTGATATAAATAAAAATATCGTGTTGTTTCTGATTAATTTTTCGAATTACTTTATTTAGGTGTTGAGAACCTTTGGTGACCCCATAGTTTAAGTGTCTTTAAAAAGTACATAGTGAGCATTGGTCGTTACATACAAACGTTCACCTAAATTGTCCCAGTCAATGGATGATTTTAATGTGTCAATCAATGGCCACAGCTACACTGTTTTGAATTTCATTCTATCTATCCTGTTACCATAATGTATAACGTATGCTTATTATTTTTTTTGTTATATAATAAGCGTGAATCAAATATTTAGTTTAAACAGTATTTATTAAATTAAGTGACAAATTACAAGAATAAAGTATTACAACTAATATTTGACTGCACCATTATGAGAATTTGTTTTTATTTATTTAGTTACAAATGGACCTCCCAGGAGTGGACTAAAATATGAACAAGATATTTGATGTACAACATCATTCTCTTTATTGTCTTCACAAGATTTCATACATGAAGACAAACGATGCAATTTTCTACTTTTTTCTATTTCTTTGTCCTTATAACTGCCCAATTAGGTTAGATCATTGTTACTTGTTTTTCTTAAGTTATTTTACCTTAAATTGATTTGACACTTGACATGATTTAGATGACACAATGATGAAGTCACTCTAGTAAGCAATTAGAAAAAAAAGTTGACTTCTACAGATATTTGACTTTAACTAAAGTAGTTCCTCCTGTAATTGTCGTTGTGTTTTTTTTCTTTCTCGTTCGTTTAAGCTTTTTGGAGAAATTGGTAGCGGAGGGGGGGATAAAAGTCATAAGTCCAATAAATAAGACAACATCATAGCCAAATATAAAAACGACGAATATTCATTTCCAGCTTTTATAGTTGTATACATGTATATCTGTACTTCAAAAACACCATTTACACATGTCTTCCTACACATATGTTAGTCCAAGAACCTCTTATTCTGAGATTCTCAAGATACCGACACAAAACTTATTCACGTTCCCTCGAGTTAAAGGCAAATCGACGAAACACGTGATCTAAACAACACGATGTTCTATGCGCTAACTAATCCTTTATAAAATTCATTAAGTTTGATTAGATTGAATGATCAAAAATACATGTTTTAAACTTATTCACTCTGTAAAACACATTACTACTCTGTTAAAATGTTGTTTCAGTAAAAATATGCATGGTTAATCGTGTTTCCTAAAAAAAATTTACTAGACTTAGTAATTGGCAAGACGTTGCAGAAGTGTAAACTTATTGCAATATGAAATTGTATCTATATAATTCTAAGCGTCACTTGTACTTACATGTACATTAAACAAAATATTCGTAACAGGAGAAGCCTTGTTTTCTTATCTTTATTTTGTTTTATACAACTGAATTTGTTTTTGTACTTTCCCTTCCAGGGATTAACTTATCAACACACTATGATTAATGAATATTACGTCTCTCGCCTACCTTGTTGTTGCAGGTTTTGTACTTTATAGTCTTTCCAGAACAGGTTTTTCTTGTTGAACTGAATTCGTTTCTATAGAGACACTGTCGTAGACGATACGTTACTCCGCCACCACAAGATCTTGAACAAACACTCCACTCGCTCCAATCTGACCAGTATCCAGCTGTTGTTGTGACCACCAACTAAAAGTATGAAAAGATTTCATTAAAATTCATGTAAAAATATTTCTTTGTTGAAAATTTTAAAATAGCAGGAAGTTCTAGGATTTTGAATTAATCACTTGGCATGCAAATGTATATGGCATCTATCATATTTAAATGAAAGAAACCCGTACTGCATATAGTGCAGTCGAAATGCCTGTGTTAATTAACCTTCATCACTTACGCCTAAAAAAAGATGAATTTCTTTATAATTTAAAATGACCGTCTGGTAACCCCATTCAGTCGGTACATGTAATTATTAAGATAACTTTAAGGGGAACATTAATTCATTTCTATTTTAAGAAAACGGTACTATTAAGTGGACCGACGAGGTCATCGGTACTGTAAAATATGATTTTAAAAGACCGCAGTACAAACATACTTTTTCTACATTGGCTAGAGGTATAGGGGAGGGTTGAAATATAAAAAAAAAAACATGTTTAAACCCGTCGCTTTTTTGCGGCTGTCCAATGTACGGAGCCTCTGGTCTTTGTTAGTCTTGTATCATTTTTTAATTTTCTTGTGTATAATTCGGAGTTTAGTATGACGCCCATTATCACTGAACTAGTATACATATTTGTTTAGGGGCCAGCTGAAGGACGCCCCCGGTTGTAGGAGTTTCTCGATGCATTGAAGACCTTTGGTGGCCTTAGGCTCTTGTCTGCTCTATCGTCGGGTTGTTGTCTCTTTGACACATTCCCCATTTCCATTGTCAATTTTACATATACAGCTCAGTCGTCTGTATTGCTTTCGGCTTGAAGTTATTGTTTTGCATTTGCTTATTTGATTATGGACTTTCCGAATTGATGCGTTTTGTTATTTGATTTTGCCATGTGATTATGGACTTTCCGAATTGATTTTCCTCTGAGTTCAGTATTTTTGTGATTTTACTTTTTTCTACTTTGTTCTCCTATATTAATATCAGTAATGTCGGCGTTCAATATTTGAATGAAATTAAACCGACTATTGGTCAGGTTGTCTTCAAAGATATATATTTTTAGTATGTTCTCCTTTTTAAGTCATATGATAAATAATATTTCGCTGGCGACTTGTTTGGACATTAGGCAGAGTAACTACATGTAGGTTTAAATTAGTTTTCCTATTTACTACTGTTTTAAGAACAGAATTATTGATAGTCATACGAATAACAACTGACACAAAGAATCAACTTTATATAGTGAAACAGACGTGTCGGTTGAATAAGCTAGAAAATTCCAAATATAGCAAGAGCATACAATAAACACAAGATTGTCCAACATAGATGTATGCAACCCAATTACAACATATACATAATGGTAATATAAACCTCGAGTCGCAACCATAACGACATTATGTACATCAAATAGAAAAGACTCTGTGATAACCTCTACAACAGAGAGGAAGGATCAGTGAACACGTGCGTTCACATTAAATAGTATGCCATCAGTAAGAAAGGGAGGATGGCTTGATACAATGAATGCTTCATTCCTTGTGATGATATTTAGTATGACATCTACGCGATTAATTGTTGAGTGTTCAACATCCAACAATAAAAAGTTCATGTATATTCAGAATATGAAATATTGCACAATAAAATTAGCTAATAAAACTGTAGGCGGAAAGACCACAATTGCAAAATACATTTTTATACAAAGGATAGAGTCGTTGATGTAATTCTTTGCTGTGCTTATAATATGTCTACTCCCTTTGACAACTTACTAAATATAGACTGGTTATATTTCACTACAATTGTCTATACAATCTATGTTAACCCTCCTGCTAGGGTAATCCATGTCATTTTGGAATTGGTTGAATATTTGCTTCATTGACAATCATAGCACATCTTTATATGTATTATTCAAATATACACGAAACCAGGATAAAGTATTAAAAAACTTATTCTTATACAAATATTAGAATATGAGTACAAAATATATACATATTTAGGAGAAAGCGTTCTAGTTTATAAATATTTTACTTTTAATATATAATTGTTCATCAACATTTTTTGCGATGTCATTCAATAAGCAAATCGTAGTCAATTATATCGTATTTTCATATTGTATTTGCTGTTTTATAAATCAGGACACTTGCTAATGTGATAAATTTATTGCTTTAAACTTCATAAGCATATAAAATATAATAATATCTTATTCATAATAAATTATTTTCTTGCCTCATTTAATTTTGTATTTTCATTAATCTTTACCTATTTACTGTGTATATCAATCGTATTAAATGTACCGAGGTAAATCAGCTATACTTTAACCCATAGGACATCTGGTTGAAATATCTTAACACGACATCGCATCAAAATCGTTCTTCGTATCAACAAATAAACACAATATGACTTTAAAAAATTAAAAAGTAACTAAATCAACATACTTATGCTTACTCGGTGTCATTTCTATATCTATTTACCTTTTAGGACCATTAGACTCAGATAAGTATAAAAATGCGTTACATTAATGCTAATGGTTTCTACACTCAGAAAAATAAACAAAGAGATAAAAGATATTCAGTACTTTGAATCTATAGATTATAATTTTATATCACACTTATTCTCAAAATAAATAAAGCACTCAACGTCAGTGTCAGAACTGTATTACCAAAAACAGACTAAGTCAGGAATCTCTGGGCTTTGTGAGTCTTGTGTGTTTTTTTCCAATGTTAATTCATCTATATGTTTAGGAGTTTAGTATTACGTCAATTTTCACTGATCTAATACAAATTTTTGTTTAGCGCCAGATGTTGCCCGCCTCCGGGTGCAGGATTTTTCTTGTTGTGTTGAAGACCCATTAGTGACCTTCGACTTTTTTTTACCCTTCGGTCGGATTGTTGTCTCTTTGGCACATTCCTTATTGCCATTCTCAATTTACATCTCAGAAATGTAGCACTTATCAAAACCCATTTCTGTCGAATATGTTGGTGCTTGCTGTTTAAGAAAATCGTCTAACAGATTGCCGAAGACCGTTGACTTGTTAGCTTTAAGTAACAAAATTGAGCGATAATGTCCGTTCTGATTCTTTGTTACATGCTTAATTGATAGAAAAGAGGGTATATTGGATGTTAATTAATCCACATCGATGTGGGCTCTATACACTCTTTGTGTTTTTTCATCAAACAAGGTCTATATACACTACACACAAGTTTATGCATATATTTTTCATAACAACATTAGCAAATATTATACACTTGAAGGTTCTACTGATTTTCCTAATAATTCCTTTGCCAGTCAGAGTCATGATCTGACCAAAAACGTGTCTGATTTATTCACGTTTCCCGTCTCCGAGCGTAGCAAATTATCATAATTATGTTAATTTTAAACTCATTACTTGTTGAAGACGACTGCAATTTCTTCATAACTAAAAGTATGTTCTACTCCCTAAAAATTTGTTATTGAAAAACAAATATTTTATAAGCCCATATTTTTACAAATGTGAATAGGTTTCAAACCTAAATGAAGCAAAACAGTTAAAGTATAAATCTAAAATATAAAACACGATAAATTTATAACAAACCATATCAATTCACAAATCCAATTCGCAACAGACAGAGAGGGGGAGAATAAGAGCCTCAATATTTGAATGAAGGTGTTTGATTTCAGAGGGGGAGGGGAAGGTGCAGAGATTTTTCATTCCTAGCTTTTTTCCTCTTTTTTTTCCAAATTCTCGAAAAAACTTAAGATAACTCATTTCATTTTATTTGCAGTCAATGTTGTAGAAATAAATTAAAACGACGACTGAAAACCTAAGTACTGTGGGGTTTTTTTTTTTTCAAATGCTAGAAATGAAGAGCACGTTTATTTCTCTCCGTCATATTTTCTTCACCCTTCAGACTATTTTCCGATTAGTATGTTTAGAGTAAGATCAAATCCGTAATTGTAAATGTAGTTCACATAGGCGGACGATGGAAGTATGACTAAACGTATACATAACCATTATTATGAATATTATTTAAAACAGTATATTGCACAGCTTGATACAATACAATAGGATATGAATCCTATAGTATACAGTAACAGGTTTTATTGTCCAGTATAATCCTACAGTAGCCAAACAGTCTAGATTCATCAAACCCTTAACTAAACATGTTTAAATCAAAGTAAATTATTATTACTGGCCGAAACATTAACTTTCCTTAATGTTCCTTAAGCAACAATTACGCTTTCTTTTGCTTCATTAATCTGTAAAAAGTTCTATGACTATCTTTATTCTGTTTTCTTTTGATATAAAAATTTAAAGCCTTTTACTTTCAAATTTTACCGTGTTTCGTAAGTACGTCAGTGTTGCATTGTAAGTTGGTTTAATAAATTTTCTTTCTATTGACAAGCCTAGTGGTTTGAGGGAGGAACGAACTGTAAGGTTTTATCCCATTATCCACACTTAAACTATTATTTAATCAAACTGTATGTTCTTTGTTATAATTTTCTTCTCATGGTGTACTCTTATCTGATATTTTCCGGCCAAAACCCTATTGTATAACAAAAAGAAAGCATATGTGGGGTGGAGACTTAACATCCCATGAAATAACAGAATATACAAAGAACATAAAGGAGAAGGTATATGATATTACGACTTTAAAGTTATAATATCATATACCAAAATTCTGCAATACATTCCCATTTCAATCAATTTGGTAACAAATACTTGATTGGTTTATACGAATTCAATATCTTGAAGTAAATATTTCATGCATGATCTGGAGGAGACAAGTTAACAAATAACCCAATAGAAAGGACTCGTAACGTGGGTCCATTCCAGGAGAACGAATTTTGGACAGTCACTGGAAGATAGTGTACGAAAAATACATGTTTGATAGTGGTAAAGTTTTTTCGTTGAAACAGGTCTCAAATAGTTGAAACAAAGGTTTTTTCGTGAACTTGATCGGGATAGAGTTACATTCTCACAACACAAAGGGTCGTATTTCCTTTCTGACTGGTTTCGACCAAATACAAAACTGTATGTCGCCTCACTCACCTATCCTCTTCATGCCGGTCGGCATTTAAGGCCCTACAAAACTGTATATGTACGCTGTTTATCTTTCAAAAATAATAAGCCTGATATTTTTAGTAAGTTTTAACATATTGGTTCTACTGCCACACAGGAGAAATTCATGAAACTAAATATGTGTACCCAACCTTTTGATTCATTTGATTTGATATAATAAAATATTAACCTCAGTACAAAAATGGTTATTGCATCACAGTAAAGTCGACAGTTAACATGTTTTACCAAAACAATATACTTTGGACAAAACTTAAAAATACGACAACAAATAAACAAAAAACAAAAATACACGAAAAAGAAGCTAAATAGGATCTTTTACCAAATTTGGTCAAGAACAATTTTTGACTAAATCTATTTGGTGCTGATTCAATTTCATTGAATATGGTGCCACAGTGACTAATAAATAAATCGACAAAAATATACCCACTATACGTCTTTTCAACTACAGTGACTTTACCAACATTGTGTAAACTTAACATAAATGAAATAACAAATTTGTGAGATATGCTTAAAAACATGGACCCATTTTGATAAGAATGTTAATCACGAAAAAAAATCTTCCAGTTCGTCAACAATTATAAACAGATACGGAATATACCTTAATGAGACAGCAAAACTCGAAAACTATAAAACCAAAAGTGATGTCTTGTTTTTCGAGACGAAATGCTACTGAGATAAATATATTGATGAGTTTCTATGCAAGTATAAACTTTCATGCACTGGTGTTACATGTGCATGTCTCACAGGTGTGTGCTAATTTGTTTATCTGTGTTCTTATTTTTTCCTTCTTTTTTAAACATGCATGGAATTCTTTAGGATATTTAGATTATCGGGCTTTCTAAACGTTGATATCGTAAATATCGCTATTTAACGAAATTTTCCTTTCATCTTATACTGACTGAGAGTTTCCTTTCCCAACACAATAAAGTGATATGAAGCATTATCGCTAGAAACTAAGGGCATGTGCAACAACGTCATCATAGACTCATAGGTGAAGTAGTGATAAGCAGATTATCATTGTCCGTCTCAACTAGGTTGCTTTTCTCACTTTCGCCATACCGGCTCAAGCGAGAAAATCAGTCTCGTTGAGATGATCAACGATTATCTATGATAATCAGTCACGAAGAAGAATGTGAACCTTTTTAACAACGGGGAGCAGCGAACGAACTCAAAAGCTTCACATATGTATCGAGAAGCTGATACGGATAGCTACATGTATAGACCACAGGTACAAAATGAATGTTGTATTGATTAAGAAGAAGAGAAATTTCAAATTAGAACATGCAAACACATTTTTACTTTGGTATGCTCAATGAGGGATTCACATAATTATGTTCCTTCAATGTCATTGTCAATTGCCCAGAAATTTTTTTTCTGGAGAACAAATCTTTTGTATGTGGGGTATTCCCTTAACTCGTCAGAAAAACTTCTTTACTTGTGCGCAGATCTTGGTTTTCGTTATATTTGGAGATTTATTATCAAGTCATTGGTCTATACTATCTAACTTACAATCTACCAATTAAATCAACATTCCTGAATCTGTATGATAATATTTGTGTTTAAAATAAATGTATAGAGTGCAAAGAAGCTTTATTGTTTGAAACAAGTTCATTAAATACAAACACAAACTGTGCATTGTTTAGAAGTATACTCAAAGGTTATCACAGCCCGATTTCTGGTGTGAATAACATGAGAACAAATTAAGACAAATCGGTAAAACAGCATGACCAAACTTGGTATTATTTTCTCATTTCTAGAGTTCATTAATCACCCGTATTTGCCACCTTAGACAGGGGACTAATCTCTGTATGAGCTGTCAGGTGAAAATCTACTCTCAACAAGCTTGACTAAGACGTATTCCGTGTTTTACAGATATGTTTTTAATTATATTCTTGTTTGACCCATGTTTTATTTGACATAAAGTTATTATATATAATCTAACAACCAAACGATCCCACGTTAATTGGTGCATAGGGTTAGATGTTTTCTATGTCCATTTTGATAAGTGTAATGGATTTCGTGACTTTTTTGTAGTTTTATTAACACCCTAACAAAATGTTCAAGTTGTCACAAGCAAACACTAAAACACCATCTGCTTAATCAAAATAAGCATGCAAAACGTGCTGCTGGAAATTGCACGAAAACCATAAAATGACCTGAAGCATAATTTACAACTAGACAAAAAAACAAATCTATTACGGTAAAAATCACAAGAGTGATTCTAATTCGGTACATTTTTATGATCTTTAATGGGTAAAGGCTATGCTCATTTCTACTTGTGAGATTAGAAGACATTCCCTATATTTGCAGGAATTTAGACAATACATGCTACACCATTTGCACATGGCTGCAGGTGTCCGAAATTAACCATGTGCTTTGGTTTCAGTGAAAACGTAAACAAAGTTAATTGATCTATATTCTAAAATGCATCGAGGAAAGGGGATTGTTTGCTTTCCTACTTAAATTGAAACAATCTAATTGTTGAAATATGTTATATAAGTTTTAATAGTATAAGATAAAACTCGAACATATTTCCTATCCATATAATATGTTTAATTATTCATGATACATATTGTTACGATAATATGGATGAATTTGAAATCAACCACACATGTTTATCAAAATTTATGATGCTTTTTTTCTAAAAAAAACCCATTTCATTAGTTTCAAAATAGTCTAATATGACGATAATATGCATCAATGTTCATTAAACAACAGTATCGCACGCCAAACTACTATTCCAAATTATTTTTGTTGGCTTTCTATAAATAAAAATCATATCATTTTGATTGGCATTCAATGTTATTCGTATAGGTGCCTTATTTTATTTTTGTGAGGTTGAGATAACGTCTCTTTGACCTCCGAAGACTGCTGACAGTCATATAACACGATACAAAATACATAAAGATATAAATAGATAGCGAACTCGTGCAATTGGATTTGTCTAGGTCTGCTTGATTTCATATTAAGAAAAGGTTGTAAATATAAATTATGTTAATCGTTGTTTTTACCTGTATAAAAATGAGTTTTTTTGGATCGAATCAGTCAGTCAAATGGTTTACTCTCGTTTCACTTTCAATGTTTAATTATTTTCCTTTTAATAACTGAACACGCATACTTCATGCGTAAATTGTCGCTAGCTAATGTGTTGAATCGAATGTTACATGAAAGTGGATGTAATGAGGTCGAATTATTCACTTGCAAGCGAATAATACTTCAGCGATGTTTTCTTTTCTCATTTTGAAATGAAAATTGAACCAAACTGACTGTTAAAAGCGAATTATTATTTCACTATCTCATTGGTGATTGAATAATAATAATTAAAAAAATACATCTCGTAACTAAATAAATGCTCCTTTAACAGTCCCCTTTGACAATATTTTTAAGAAAACAAATGTGAAGTTTAAAATATAATTCTATAAAGGTCGCTCTTGAATATTATAATGTTACTTTTTCAAACTATCGCTCTTAGTAAAAGTTTTTTGCCGGAACTTAGAATGAAGAACAGCAATAAATGCGTCGTTGTATTTTGGTTTGAGTATTTATAGCTCGCATAATTTTTTTTTGTTTTCTCAATTCATACACCATACATGTACATTGCTCTTATAAAAAGACAAGTTATTTTGATCGAACAATGGTTTTTACCGCGCCCTAAGAACAAAATATATAACATCGATCAAACTGCTGAGGGTAAGGCATCAGTTTACTATCGGAAAATGACAGCTTTTATTTTTGAAAGAAGGGACTAGTCCACAAACGTATTTATTTTGAACTCATAAGCTTATTTTTATTTCACAAGACTATGTTGATGGATAGAAAAATAAATATTTGCATTATGGCAAAACATAACAAGTACATAATAGCTCATAAATCATGGAGACTAAAGTATCATAAAAAAAGGAGAACTAAATGTATATTCAGTGTCGAATTTGGGGGCTTATATCGTATAAATCGGGTCATTTTATGTGAATCTTCAATTAATTTGAATAATGTACAGATCATATCTTTACGTATGAAATTCTATACCAACATAAAAATAAAGTTAAAATACCAATTAAAAATAAATAAGAAACTCCCTGTGATACTGCAGTACCTTTACAAAACATTAAATAAGAAAAATATACAAATATGCAATTTGACAGCCTTAGAATTTAAAGTGAAAGTAATCTGTTTTAATTTATGTCAGTTTAATCTCATTGGTTGATCTGATATGCTCAGCACAAAGAAAAACAAGACTAACTATTCAAAAGGAATAAAACTTAAAACGCATTTTAAAGTAATTTTAAAATATATTTGAACAACAAATAAAGATGCCGTTTGTCAATAAAAAAAATAAACAGTTTGTAATACCAATATCAAATTCAATTAAGTTAATGTACTTTTCAAATCTCTTAGGGACGACATCAAAAGATCGATGTAGGATAAAAAACTTAAATCAAATAGTTTGGGGGTGGAGGGGGTGGGGGTTAAAATTCTGCAATATAATGGGTTTTTGTATATCTAAAATCGATTTTTACATATATCCCTATTGGTAAATCAATTTTTCCCAAATTAAGTAAAAACTATGTGAATTAAGTTTTTTTTATCCTACATTGAACTTTTGATGTCGTCCCTTAACGTTCAATATATCTTAGGGCTTTATAAATGTACACTTAATTTTTAAGTTTAGAAGGCTGGTGTCTATTTCACAGCTTTTCATAAAAAATAAACCAATAAAATTGATAAAATGAATAAACATTGGAATTTGGAAAATTTATTTAATCTCAAGTGTTTATTCTTACGTTACTAATCTACCCATATATACACGATAGAGTATGAAATGGAAAAACATTTGGTCCGATTAACAATTCAACTTTTTGACATTTTGAACTCAAAATCATATTCATCTAAAATGATTGAAATTCAACCCTTGATACGATTTGAAAATTTTCAATAACGCCGTTTAGGCAGTGCAAATAGAACTGGTTAATTTTAAATGGACGATTTAATCCTATTTAGAAGAAAAACGCAGGGGAGATGGAGGCATTTCTTATCTAACAAACTTTTAATCTCAATAAATTTATTTATTTTGGCTTAAGTAGTTAGTAGACTGCATACAATTCAATATTTGTGTATTCATGTCAGTTTTTCTTTATGTAGAATGACTTAATAGAATACCAAATACTTATTTAAAATCATTTCACACTAAATTTAAAATTATATTCTATCGAGTACAGTAAACATTGCTGTTTTATTATCAATTGTGAAAATTTTATTTTTCAATTTGTAGACGTTTTATTGTCGGCTCATTCCTATTACCAGACGTCATGACACTTTCATAGTCCACATTTTTTTATGGGTAATATATGTCATTATTTTTCATAAACATTTTTGCATAGTTTAATATAAAATTTAAAACACGTCTTCAAATATTTACCTTATTTCTTATTTATGCAGTTATTTATTTAAAAAATGCACAGGCATACCATATTATTAATTTTTAAAAAGGTGTCAAATTTAATGACTTCTACTTACATTGAATAGCGTAGTTAAAGTCAACACATTAGTCCAATACATGACAGTCTCCCATGGATCACATTTCTCTGAACTGAAAAAAAAATCACTAAATTCCTGGCGTTCACATTATCCATGCACTTTTCACGACTGTCAGTCTCAGAGTTTATGAACAATCTGATTTAAGCGACTGCTTTTCCAGTTGAGTTGGTCCACAGGCTCAGTGGAGCGGGTCCATTGTTATTTTTATGAGTATGCCGAGAAACCCAATGGTGAAGATAATGGGATATCATCCATCTAAAGATATAAAGAAAATAGAGTTAGTTTGTTGTTGAAAAGGAATAAATGACTCTTCGCACCTTTGGTTAATTATTTTGTTACGCGATTTAACGCGAAGGTAGATATCGATATAAATATTCAGCCTTATTTTTCACTCATCAATTACTATCCTCATTAAGTTTGACGGTTAGTGATTAGCGGGGAGATAAATCCACTAACTGCCTTTTTAAGATAAATTTTTTAACCTCGTTTTAGATGCACCTCAAACTTGGAATGTTGACTAACCATGCTACCAGCAGGACTAGCCTTTGAGAGCGATTAGTGTTGTTGTTATCATTCCCCTAGTTGGGTTCGATGGCCAGAGGTTAAGTTTGAACAATTGACTTTACAATCCATCACAATCTTTCCAAACTTTCAGCCAGTAAGTGATATTTCAACAAGTTTTGAAATCAACACTCATGTTTATAGAGACAACCTAAGACTTGTAACAGGATCTAGGGGCTATTAAAAAGCATTCAATAAAATTGTTTGTCATTCTATTAAGAAAAGTCAAATCATCAAAATATGAAACCTCAAAATCAAATTTAAAATCGCTTAAAATAATATCCGATATGTCAATATTTAAAAGTCTCGAGAGAGAAAAAATTCACTCTGTAGTTTAAAAAACGATCTTAAATCGACATATGATCATTTTGATAAATCAACCCTATATATTTCTCGTATCACTCAGAAACAAATAATATTGTCTTAATTGAAACTTGATACCTCTAGTTACACCCATTTCAAATATTTACTGTGAAAAAATAAAGGCCACTAAAGTCAAACGAATGGTTATTGTTATGTGTTAAATGTTATACTGAAATGTAACATCTTGATTGTCTTCGGGAACGATAGGAATTCAAACGAAATATTTATACCTATCTGCATAGCCACCTTAGAAAATGATAGCATAATCAAGTAACGGTGTCAAATATTGCACATCCAGATAAAGTCCTTCAGAAACGTTACCTCACAGAGAGCTGACCCATGCATATTTTACTTTATAAAACTACTGTATTTAAAGCGAGAATATATAGATATGTTCTAATATTACTGGTGGGACCATAGATCTTAGACCCTGTTCACACTAGCATTTTTTTTTATCGATCTAATTTGAATCGATCTAAATAAAACCAGTTAGCGTTCACATTATCTTTAATCATATCGATCTCTATCGGTCTAATATGAACCACTGCGTTCACACTACAATTAAAAACGCAATCGATCTAACCTTTTTGCCCGTAAAACTGTAAACACTGACTGATTTATCAAATTCATGTGCTGATACACTGATACACACACTTGGAAAAAAAATTGGATAAAGTTATTGTTTCTCTTGAATCACAATTTAAAATTTTGTATCTGGTGTTATTGCAGTTTTCTTTAATTTTGAAAAAAATAACTGTAGCAACGAAGTTACAACACGACGCCGGAAATACTGCGGTTCCTGCAAAGAAAAAAAAATCAACAAAAGAAAAGAAGACACAGATTTCGCAAATCTATGCTATGGTGAAGACAACATGTTTACAGTTTGTTTTAAAGGTCTTTTAACAGAGACATATGGGTTAAACAACGAACCTCTGAGATAGTTTTGCCGCTATACATGCGCATACGTTATTTTCGTTTCAATCGTACTAGTTTAAACCGATCTCTTCGTTCACATCTAAAGTAAGATCGGTTTACTTTAGATCGATTCAAACTAAACTACCTCTTTTGGTGTTTTAGTTTAGACCGATTGAAGATCGATTCAATGCGTTCACATTAGCCCTTAAACCGATCTAAAGTGAACCGGTCTAGTTTAAATCGATAAAAATGTCCTAGTGTGAACGGGGTCTAAAAGTAAACTTTCCATTTTGAACCCAGGATCATCGCCGCGCAATACTTATAAAACATTGATTTTATTTTGAATTTTAGAGGATTTTTTTGTCTTTATCTTACGTTATTTAGTTTATAAATTAAACGATTTATGAAACTAAAAGCTGTTGAATAAAGTTCACGAAAACACAAAATACTTTATCGTGTATATTGAAATTATAGTGATCAATCTAGAGCGAAAAAAAGCGTTTAAATGGCAATTTCATGCCTTTGATAATTTTTATCTGTCAGAAAGGGTGACATTGTGTGTTTCTCATATGATCATTGAAAACTGAAAATAAGAAAACTATCTTGCAAAGCTAACAAAATGTATAACACCAAACCTGGTACACGCCATAAGTTATACTTAGTTGTATATATCTTTGATGTTGTTTCAATTAAAATCAAAGGTATTTTACATCTGCACATATCCTTTGACATAACAACAGATTCCATGCCACGTGTGATTCGGCACTTAAAAGTCTTACATAAGACATAATACTCAGACGAGAGGAACTTAGGATGAGTCTTAAAAGTAAAGAAAAATGAATTGGGTGGAGTAAGTATTTACAATCATGCTGCTTCACAGAGTTAATGAAAACGGCATGTATGCAAAAGAGAAGATGATAGTTTCATAAGCGCGGGAGATCAGTGACAATAGTCGGATTAATGAAGAAAAGTAAAGCAACAATTCTATTCTTGTGATACAAACATACAACATGGCACACAAAGCTAAGAATTAAACTACTATTTGTTTTCTACTTATTTGTTTTACATTTATTAACAGTCAGATTAAATGGATGCATACGGCACTAAATTGTGTGATATACAGACCAACAGTCATTATCAAGGGTTACGGATGATAACTGTGTACAAATTGTATCAGCCTCGCATGCCCGTTTAATATTCTTAATTTATGCGTGAATAACAAGCATACAGAATTAAAAATGAAAGATTTTAACATACGACAATGTTACGTTTAAAAGGTTTAAGCTAACGAGTTTTGTTATACTTCAAATCAGTTTTTAAAATTGTATCACGCATGTTAAAACGATATTATTTTTATTTCAGTTAACAAATTGTCGTTTACATCTTTGGAGGTAAACGAGCGTTTAAAGGTTTTGCACCTTTGCGGATAAAATAACTGTTATTCTCAGAACATAAAACTATAAATATTCATACAATGGCCACTGGATTTGGCGCTATAATTTACATCTTCGTTGCCGATGAATTAAGCTGTTAAACGAGAATGAAAAACAGTATATTTGACGAAATATTTTATTGGATTTGTTACAGCAATGACAAAGTTTACTTTACACTAAAAAAAAAAGTCAGAATAGTGTTAAGATTCCGACGTAGAAATAATAAATAGAACTTTTAGTATTAAAAACAGCTTACTGAACGTGAGAAATGTTTATCTTTTATATCCTTTTAGGTTTTATTTAGTTTATTAACTTCATAGCGATTATAGTATTTGCAGGTGTCTTATTTTAAATCAATGACAATTTTTTACCAGGGTTTTCGAACTAAGTCACTACGGATAGGCAGAAAGATTTATTCCTATTGATTTCAAGCTGGGTGCCAGTTTACACTAATACCAGTCTACATCAGACAATTGGAATAGTAACCAAATTTAACACGATGCTATTTCAAGTCTTGTTGCTGAGCTACTGTTTCATTAATTCCCATCCAATAACTTCTTTGATTTATACTGAATTGGCGCAATAGTAGTCTACTTTAAAATTACTTCTGGTTGGCGCAATAGTAGTCTACTTTATAATTACTTCTGTTTAGCGCAATAGTAGTCTACTTTATAATTACTTCTGTTTAGCGCAATAGTAGTCTACTTTATAATTACTTCTGTTTAGCGCAATAGTAGTCTACTTTATAATTACTTCTGTTTAGCGCAATAGTAGTCTACTTTAAAATTATTTCTGTTTAGCGCAATAGTAGTCTACTTTAAAATTACTTTTGTTTGGCGCAATTATGGTCTACTTTAAAATTACTTCTGTTTAGCGCAATGGTAACTGTATTTTACTTCTGTTTAGCTCAATGGTAACTGTATTTTTACTTCTGTTTAGCGCAATGGTAACTGTATTTTACTTCTGTTTAGCGCAATGGTAACTGTATTTTACTTCTGTTTAGCTCAATGGTAACTGTATTTTTACTTCTGTTTAGCGCAATGGTAACTGTATTTTACTTCTGTTTAGCGCAATGGTAACTGTATTTTACTTCTGTTTTTTTTCTGTTTGATTTCATATGATTTAAATTTAAAACGTATGCTGTTTTACTTTTCCTGTCCGAAAGAATGTCTTAAAATTGCGTCAATATTACTCTTATGATTGTATGAATGGATACAAAAAGTCATGTTTGAAACTGGTCCAAACCCACCTTAAGCTTATATTGTGCCTTATAAAAAACAAAATTTCTTAAAACTAAAAGACCAAAAGATCGTTTTCTTCTCACTATGAACTCATGAGGGGCACGCCTCCATTAATCTCAAATCTTCGATCCACTTTTAGAAAGATATTAGGTCTATC
Organism: Mytilus edulis; assembly: GCF_963676685.1. Classification (NCBI taxonomy): domain Eukaryota; kingdom Metazoa; phylum Mollusca; class Bivalvia; order Mytilida; family Mytilidae; genus Mytilus; species Mytilus edulis. The sequence continues at coordinate 12,125,374 of NC_092347.1, read as the reverse complement.
ATATTGTCGACCTGCATATACATAAAATACTTGTCACTGGCTGAAACCGACAATAACCAATGGCTAATGTTGAATCATTTTAAGATCTTTTAAAGATTTTCTTTCCAACTGACTTTTTTAAAATGAAGCTCATTGTTAGTGCAGCTGTATGACGAATTAAGACAGCTTCCACTTAAATATGCAACAAAATTATATCACAAACAATCCTCTTTAACAGTTAAACATCCTGTTCTTATTTCCGTCAGAACCAATAATTACCAGGAAATGCATCAATTTTAAATTACTGCAATGTTTTAATTACTAAATGATCAAACAAGTTCAAAAGGTCAATGATCTTCAAGTAGAAACGGTAGTGTAATCAAAATTGTGATATAGCTTAAAAAATAATTTGTTTGACAAAACGCATGTATACATGTACAGATCATTTTTATTTATTTAGTTGGTGGAAGTTGATTTGAATAGAAATGTGTGTATACTATCAGCAAAAGAAACACTCCTATTTTACTTTTATTAAAGAAAACCTTTTTCTATTTCCATGTATAATACTGTATAAACATGTACCGCCGTAACTTTTAACTATTAAAAAATTCGCCCAAAGTTTATATCGTCATAAAAATATGATACTATTTCTTAAATTCAAAGTTTCCCCCAGTAGAAGGATTAGCTTATCTTCTTTAGAGAATATAGCTCTTTGCGATTTTAGTACGTTATACATCCCTGAAATTAATGTTTTTACAATTAGTCTTCCTGGTGAAGTCAACTCCAGAAAGGCGCTTCGGACGAAATAAATTTATTAAGTGCTATTTTTTCCATCTATGTAAATTATCTGTTCGTCGTGATTGATTAGTGTGGGATAGAGGATCAAATTTGATATATATTTGGGCATACAAATTTACATATTCATGCATAATATGTCCATAAATCAACCGCAGGAATCTGAACTCTAACGGTGGGGATCTCTGGTTCGGAGTTATGGACTAGTTCATATATCATAGCCCGAGTTGGTCGTATGTTGTCCCTTATACGTGCTTTCAGACAGGTACCGTCAGACTACAAGACCAAATTTCACAAAACACACATACCTATATAGTATCAGTTAACAGCATTACAATTTAAGAGACAAATTCATACATTATTAATGTTATCTTATATGTATGGGAATGGTAAGAAATTATGAGATTGAACTCGAGAGTGACACTTGAGCAGTATAATGCAACACATGCATAATGCATTATGCCGGAAGTGCACTGCAGGTACTATTGTAACGTATATCTAATAAAAAGTATTAGGTTAAAGGCGATATAAAATGTAGTATGAAAAATGGATAAATTAACAATTTAATTCAACTTAATTTAATGATGTAGCGTCATTGTCAAAGTGATGGATGGTATGTTCTGACAAATGTAACTGTTATGTTTAATGGTTCAAATTTATCTCAAGTAGCTATGGATAATAGATATCATTCTAACATTTAATGATGAACCCCTTTAACAAATATTTCGAGTACTAAAGTGTTTTCACACAAATCTACAGGCGGTCACCACAATAGGGTCATTATGACAATAGAATAATACAAGAATGACCCTTCATTCTAAAGCGAATAAATGACCAATTATTTTTGTCCAGTTTAACAAAGACAATTTTTAACTGATTTTTTTTTTTTAAATTTTCAAAATAATTTTGTTTTCTATTTCCAATTTTCTAATTGTAATTCTTAAGGGAAATATGTGAATTTAAATTTCTTTTTCTCATAATTCAAATAATAAACAAGATACATATTTAATATTTTATTATATTTTTACGCTTTTACTTGAACTTTATATACTTTTTATAGTGAATTTTTATTCATTTCGATATTGAAATTTTATTTAAAAATATTTATTTTTATTTTTAATTATATTCGTCATGTTGATTTAGTTGTAAAATAACAATTAAAATTAAAAAAAAAATACTCACATAACTTATTAAAGAATTTACGCTTTAATCCACAGTAAATTATTACCTGAGCCACAGGTAAGAGATACCTCCAAGAAGGTATGTATATCTTATAGTGAAGAAGTCGTTACTGATGGTATGATAGTATACGATAAGAGAGGGTGTATACCGGCTACCCTTAGATTAACGTCCGCAAAAAATAAGGTTTAATTATCTTCTGGTGCTTAACCATTTTGGCATAGCTACAAATTTTTCAGATGGTTATGATAATTTCTTAAATAATTAATCTTTAGATGTTTGTAGATAAAAATTGCTTTTGTTACGCATGCAATGTTTATTGTAATCAACAGATAATAAATAAACTCAGCATCTAAAACGATCATATCTGATAAAAGGCCAAATATAAAAGCCTTTGTCAAATACATTGTAATTGTACGTCATCCTAAAAATTCCGTAATAATTGGCGTCTTATACATTATGCCTTGTATTTATTTATTTAAGTTAGTTTGTTATTATAAAATTTGAGAATCCCAATTGGCATAGTATAATAAAATTAATTGTCTCTATGTTGGCTTCTGGTAGGCAATATATTGTCTGGTATATTATACAACAATGTACGTATACAAACGAGAACTAGGTACTAAAGCAAACTGAATAAGAAACTAGCACAGCGTAATCGTTCAAGAAGATACATTGACTGATTCTTATTTTCAGTGTCGTATATTCTTTGCACATTCAGGGCTCTACGTATTTTTCTAAAACGCTGATACTTAAACTGACATTGTCGGACAAAGTATAAAAGTTGGCCTTGCACAGAAAAAACTAATGCAACTGGCCCTTTATATTTCATTTATTCATTTGCATTACATACCGTGTATAGCAAGTAAAATCCAAAAACAGAGCCTCATGCTCATTTAACTTCCATAATCTGACCAGATCTGCATACTTCAAATGTGTGGAGATTAAAAACACCTATTTAGTATTTAGATTATAGTACACGTAGTAGTAGTTTTTGGGGGTAAAATTCACTTTTGCAAGGTTTTCTATTTTGAATATATACATGTATTGTATCTTTTAATTCGTTACTATTATCTCTAATATCAATCATAGTAGAAATATTGAAATACCGATTATCTGTTCTGAAAAAAATATAGATACATGTACATGGCAACCTTAATTGACGTCTCTTGTCCTTGTTAGAACGTCGATTGCGTCAATCTGATGGACAAGACGTCTGCTTACGTGTTCACAATCGGAATCGGTATTTAGTCTGGTTTTATTTGTTGAGTGTACATGTTGATATTTGCTCTTTAAAAAAACGTATTTAATATGTATCATCTTTCCAAAGCCCACATTTCCTGCTTTAAGCAAGAATGACCGCCCAGCTTTGTAATGCCTAATTTGTTTTAGTTCTGAATATTCATGAATATTTGATAGTAAGTTAATTACCTTCTATAGTTTAAATATTATCTCCTGGACATTGAGCAAGTAACATTCGTGATATATTTTGACTTAAAGTCATAAGAAACCTCAAATAAATAAAAAAAGTATGTATATGTTTTTTATAACTAAATGGATAGTTTTCATTATACAACTTATGTACATATACTTTTTTCTGAGGAAAATTCTTTAATTTGTTCACATTTAGAAGAAGTTTACTTATTTTTAATTGCTTCCTTCCAGGAAGCAATTCGCCGACATATTTCCGTATGCATAGTGACCTGAGCGTAACCCTCCTCGTAAAAATCCGGTGGTCGCAATACGCATGGATCTTTCATTAAAATAAACAATTATCTGATTGTTCATGTTAAACACGTGCTCAATAACCATGCGTTTTGTTGTTTGTTTACTATAAGGTGACAATCGGTAAACTTCGGCTTCAAAACACGGCATTTAATGAGTAGCCATATTTGTTAAATCATAACAGACAGAGAGAAAAAAAATTGACGATTATTATAAACAATATGTATGCGTAAAAAATGAGAAATTCGTGCACAGAGGAATTAGTTTGTGATATATACATGCATTGGTTCAAGAATTGGATAAACATTATTTTTCACCACTCACTCGTTTCATATGACTTTAAGCAATTATATATTTCTAACGTGAAAAAGACATGTTTTTGTTAGTATAGAATTGATCTTATTTGAAAAATTAATAATAGTCATAATAATGATAAACTAAATAAATAAATTGAAAAATGATAATAATAATTTCCAAGCATTTCGGGAAATTCCGTGTAGCTAAAGGAATCATGAATACATTTCAGTTTGTGAAGCATTTATATATAGTAGTAGGCTAGCAGAGGCTCCACAGCAGCACATGATATTTATATATTGAAGAATGAATTCGACTTCACAAGGGCTTGGGAGTGTTTCCGTATGTTATAAAACATATTGATTATAAGAGGACATGTAAAATTGTATACAGAGATTATCATATTAAAATACAATAAATAATGGGAAACAGTTAGGATGCATTAAAAAAAACCCTGATATTTAAGCCAATTTTTTATTATTGTAACCGGTGTTCATAAAGGTCTTGGATAAAATTTTAAGCGGGAAAAGCAAAATATTAGACATCTTTCCACTTATATTATATAAGAACACAATAATTTGAAGGAACGGTAAAACGGTTGACCAGAAGAAGAATTTTCTTAATATCATCGTGTTGCAACAGTTTCAAGTATCTATACAATGAATATCACAGAAACGCATAAATGTATATTGATGTAAAACTAAGAAAACTACACCATGGAGGGTCCTGTATAAGGAAACCAAATAGAAACTCTAATCATGTCAAGATGACTTTGATCAAAAGAGGTCAAGTGCAAGAAAATGGAATTTGTATGTCAAACTATTTCCGATATCCATTAATGTAATCAATTATCTTCAATATACAGCAATCTTTCTATTCTTACATGTAATATTCACTTTATTAAAGCGTCAAACAGCTAGAATCGATGAAACTGTGGAGAAACATTAACCACATCTGTACATGTAGCTATGTTTACAACAATAAGTATTATCAACAAAGTGATTATGAAGATGCAATATTTTACTGCTTGTGTGGAGGATGATAAAGATACACGAAAAGGAAGTATTAATGTTCGATTGACGGGTTTATTTAACTACTAGTATTACTATGATACTATCACTGGTAAAGTTAATCAAATTGTGTTCATATTAAAAGGGATTCGTACAATGTATCAAATAACAGAATTATGTTAGCTTTATAATAGATAGATATAAGAAGATGTGGTATGAGTGCCAATGAGACAACTCTCCATCCAAGTCACAAATTATAAAAGTAAACCATATTAGGTCAAAATACAGAAGCTGAATATGTGGTCTCAATTGTTGTTGTGCAATTATTGGAATGGCGCGTATCAATACAATCGTGAGCTATTTAAAAAAATCCGATTGATATCTTAATAAATTGTCTTGTTTTTTTACTTAATTATGTCAAATGGAAATGTAAACATTTTCCCAAGTTTGTTAGACAGATTTATGACAAGAAAATATTCAACCTACATTGTTTATATATGACAAAATGACAAATTTTAAGTAACAAGTTGTTTTTTAGCAGAGAAATTACCTCAGCAAAAGGATATTTTAACAAAGTTCGTTTAATCCTTGACTACATTTTCAATTTTAGAAAACAAATTATCAAATTTAAAAAATATCAATTCTTAATTCATAAAATTATATAGTAACTGTACAGTTATTGTTCATTAATATTGAACAGTAATGAATTAATATAAAGTAAAACATAATAAGTGTTTAGTCTTCCCGAACAGTACTGATATGTATAAAAGGGTAGAAATGTACGAAAAAACGTATGTAAATTCTTGGTAGTGTAGACGTACTCGTAGTTGATTAAAACTAGATTTGAGGTACATGTATATGTGTCCACTGTGCATGAGTTATCGATATGTCAAGTTGTTTTACAGTATGTATCAGAACTAACATACATTGTACATATAACATGTTGAAAGATATCACTGGAATAAAAATATACTGTCTTGCTTGTAATGTGACTGAAAACAATAACATGCTTCTGTTGAACCACTAATATGTTCGCCAATGAAATATGTAACTGTACTAGCAAGAAGAGATTAACAGACCCATGACAGTCTATAGCTATAATTATAAAAACGAAGATGTGGTATGATTGCCAATGAGACAACTCTCCACAAAAGACCAAATGATACAGAAATTACCAACTATATGAAACCGTACGGCCTATAATTGATTTTTAAACTAAGTTAGAAATGACACAAACGAACAAAAATACAGTACTATTGCATACATGTTTCTACCCAAAATTAAAACTATGGATGATTATCAGAAGTACAGTTTTGGTATAATTTGTTGTAACGAAATCAGTGACTTTATAATTTGCCATAAATACATAGGTTACGCTCACTGAAATTCAAAACGTCACTACAGACACGGACATAACGAACAAGTTGGTATGTATAAACACCGTATGATAGTACCAGAGAAACATAAAAACATACTATCGACACTGATGTGTGTCCACACTTATTGTCCATTAAAAATCTGGAACTTTTTCTTTCCTGAGATAAAACCCATGCTTAAAAGTTCTGTTTGATGAAAAAGGTGTATTCCTGTTAAAAAATGTATAAATCATCTAGCTGAAGCCTCGTGTTGGGAGTGCTATGCTGCCTGCATTTCAAAGAGACCCACGACAGGTTGTAATTTTAAAGGGGTGGTTTGCATGCACATACAACTTTTTACAGCACAATGACTGCTATTTCCAACAATACCTCTATACCCATGCAAGTGGCAGTCCAATGGTTAGGTTTGATATAAAGTATAAAACATGTGTGATATACGTCAATCCAACAACAACCCAACAACCCAACAACGACGAAAAACCTAAAGACACTTAAGCTTGTTATTTTTATGATCTTAAATATGCATAAAATATCTGACACTGGATGTGACGCAACCGTGAATCAATCCATAATATATTTACCCTACAAAGTTTTCAACAATCTAATTATACGTATATTCATATAACCCCTCTGTCAACGGAACTGCTTGCGTAAATATTATTGGTATAATATTTGCAGTCGCCAGACATTTATGTTTTCATTTCTTAGTTAATGACATTGTTCAATCACGAAGAACGGTATGTCTTAACAAAGATTTGAAGACATTCTCTTTTGTTACTTTGAACGCATGATTGTTCAACGTTGTGCGTACTGATTATTTTATTAAAGAAACGAATGCTTATGAAAATACTAGTAACCTCAATGATATACCTACTAGTAATTGATATAAAACAGGGGATCTAACGACTCCCACATATGATGGTCCACAATGTATTTAAAAATATTTTCCAAAGATAGCATTTGCAAACTAATTTGTTTTTTGTTGGTTTTTTTTAAATGTTATTAATATAGCTTTTTGTGAAAATTAAATTTTATAAACATATTGCACTTGAAAAACAATCGACATATGACTAAACAGCTTACTTAAACCAAGATTTGTATAGTAAGATCTTACTATACAAATCCTTGTTTAAACCATTGGATATTATTCCAAATACTATTTTTAGTATCCGATTTTAACGGCCTAGCTCGCGATAAAGCAGTCCCAAAATCGGACACGACGCTAACGGGAATCGAATCAAAACGAATTTTAACAAATGAAATTCATAACTAGGGTGATATCCAACGTACAAATGTATGTTACTACCTTAATTCGATGTTTTATGTCGACTGTTGTTGATTTTACATGAATCTTCGTCGTTTACTCGAGCTCGCAACAACAAATGGTTGAAGTTGTTCATGTCAATTGTTGTTGATGTTACATGTACCTTCATCGTTTACTCGAGCTCGCAAGAACAAAAGGTTGGAGCTGTAACATTTTAGTTGCATTATAAAATGAAACTGAAACTCCATATACTATAGTCGGTTTATCATATTCAAACGTTTGTGTACTTGATCACACCCTTCAATCTATTACTTAAAACTTATATTGTGTAAAAACTATAGCCATATTATTCGTTAAACTGAGAATTATCAAGTGGTTTATTGCGCTATTTACAGGTCTTTAATTAATATAATCTACGTATATATCAAGTTTGGCATATAAAAGATCTATTATAGTATACATTCCACTATACTATAATACTCATACCGAACAATATTACAAGAGATAGCTGGCCTTAGTTCAAAATACCTTACAATTCCTCTCACAGGTGTATTATCTTGAAAGTTATTCCCCAGTGAAAAAATGGCTTAAATTTCTAATATATTATAAATACTTACTATTTTAGACTGTAATAATTTGTATAAGACTACATGTGAGGATTACTTTACATATATTTTTCAAGTCATCTCATCGTGACAGATTCCGAAAATAAACCTTACATAAGAGATCGTAGGTCACCATAATTCTTGTATAAACTACATACAACTTAACATAACAAGTAAATGAAACTCTGCAACTGCTAGACATGTCGACGGTACAACGTTAATGGCGTGAACAATCAAAATATAAGATATCTTCACGTTTACATGCTGCTTAAAATACCGTAAACGGATTTTAAAGTTAATTGAATTAGATCACTCATGAGTTAATTTTTAATTAATTTTAAATACGGAAATCACTACATTGATCAATGATTTTGATACCTTATATGACATCAGAAGAAGTTTTTGATGGCGATAACGTAACAACAAGCTTTCTATGTTACCAATGTTAGTGTGCTACATTTGTATCGTTTACAAGGACTAAAGTTGACTATAAATCATCGTTAAGCATGTATACCGACATGTTGACATCTAACGTTGCTTACATAATTTTACTTTAACAGTAGTTTTTTTAATCATACCGGTAACTATAAATTAGCCAGTTAGCTTTTTTTTCCCTTCACGAGTTAATAATCGAGTAATAATACCACAAATACGTCAAAATCAGTGTGCTTATTCATGTTTCGAGCAAATGAGAATAATTCTAAGCTTATATCTGTCAATATGTCCAAGCAAAAGGCAACTATTTAGTTATTATTTGTTGTAAAAGTACATGTATCTATTTTGACTTGTCGTAAGCAAGTGCTACACAACTCTTTTTCAATCTTCAACGTTCTCTACTCAATGTTTGAAGTCGACCGCATGTTGAAGACGGGGCGATCGCATAGCTGTGAGGGGTGAATACAGTACACATGCACATACTTGTAAACAAGGAATGGAGACGTTATTAAACCGGTGCCCAGTGAAAGGACGTCTAGTATTACGCTACGCTTTATGTAGAGTAACCACTTGCAATGACTCCGTTTTTAAGATAAGATGTTTCTGAAAGCAGCATTCATTTTTTGCAATAAATCTTAAAAGATATTACTTAAATGACGTCACATTGAAATTATGTCATCAAGGCTTAACTACTACATGTAATATATACATTTTTTGAAAGACTTGAATCTTAAGGTTAAAAATTTATTATAAACGTTTTTAGTTTGGTTGATTTACATAACCGAATAAGCCCAAAAGATAATTCTCTTTTCGGGCAATGCGTCCAAGTCAATCAACTGTGCAGAACTACCTGTTATATTTTGTTGTGCACATGCCTGACACATTTGTCTCTAGAAGTTAGCCTACAATAATCTTCATAATCAAAAACATATGTAGCTCTCGTAAATTATGTCCTGTCCTTCCTTGCGTTTGATTTGATTGTTTGCTTGACGTCCGGTATAAAATGTTTGATGTCAATTTTGGACGGCAACAATTTGACAAAATAAAAACAATCGGTAAGTTTTTTTAAGAGTAAGTCGGGCAGGTGAAAGGGTTGGAATTTCGACTTCCTATGGAACACTGTCCCTTCAAAGAGTGGACACAAGGGATCTATTACGTGCATACAGAGCATGACATTCTGGTTTTAGGTACCAATGCGAACATCGCCTATTTTCTTTTTCTTTTTTTTTTTTTTGGGGGGGGGGGGGCTTCCTCTTAGACACACAGGCAGACAATGACCCTAAATCCTCCAACCTTTTTTGTCAATCTTATTTCGAATGTCATAACAGGTGCTACAGAAACATTTACTACCTTTTGCATTGTGCATTTCTTATGTTTCTCACTATTTTTCTTATAGTTAACCTTACTACAAGATAAGTGCAGACTGAATCGCCTCAAATGTTGACGGTTTACAAATGTTACCATAGACTATATGAGACTGAAATGATGAATGATTCAAAAGCAAAGGAATTTTACAATCAAAATAGTTATAGGTTCTTGATGAAAAGCTCTCATTATCAAGACTATACGATTTATACGAAATATATAAAGTTTAAACATCTAAGAAAAGTAAACGTGGTTCTGTTTTTCAGCTACATACAGCTGTGTAGGTAAGCAAACATCTGCAATAGTATTTTGTCGCTTACGCCCAAACGGATACAAAATCTTTCCAACATCTTGTATATTTTACAAGAGCTGTATATATCTGTCACCTGGATCAAATGTTACTCAATTCCTCAGGTGGTTAAATAATCATTTTGGTCCGTACCAAATAAATATTATTCATTCATGGTTTTAAATTGATTTTTTATTTGAAAGGTAAGAGTCAATTTATCAGTGAACATAGCTGGTTACATAGATATTTGCCCCCAGCAGATTTCTGTGCATATTAAAATCTAATGTATTTAATACTGAAATTTCCGCATGAAGAGAAGAAAAATACACCTTCGACAATCTACTTGAACTGATTACAAGAGGGTTTCGTTTTAAAGAAGTCGCGTACTTTATATAAACCACCTGGGGAGATGCTAGCATACACTGGAGTATAAAAAATAAAAATATCATGCTTAACTTTTGTTATTAGGTTGCTGTTATTTGGAATCACCGTTGTAAATACATGCGTGCAACATTTATCTCTGACATATTTTTAATTATTATCTTGATAATGAAGCATTTAAAACAAGGGACCTGGTTTCGAAGCTCATATTGTCCTTAAACTGCAATGGGAGTTGAATACCCTTTCCGAAACGCAAATTATAAATAAAACGCAACACATTTTTTTTTTAAGTTATCACGATTAATCTATTTTATGTACTTAGAAAAAATGGAAAGACACATGTATGTAATCCTCCAAAGACACATGTATGGACCTCCAAAGACACATGTATGTAATCCTCCAGTCTATTTACGTCATACAACATGCATCTGTAAAGATTTATTGCAAAAAAGAACATAAAATAATTATATCTTCAAATAACAAACAAACATACAAAGAAATAAGATCTCTTTCATCACCATTATGGCAAATGAAAAGAAAATACAAACAAGTTAAAACAACAATTAGATATGATGCAAGAAACAGACAAAAAGAACAATGATATACAATAAACTTATATTAAAGACAACCCCTGTATAACACCACAAGACCCCACAATGAGACCAGGTTCATTCATATGTGTACAAGATAATCTATTTGTTTCAATAAGATAAATGTTTTAAATATACTCGACATTTTTCCGGCACGTGGACCGTAGTAGGATAAGTGTTTATTTACCAGCATGGTTAAGTAGCTACGGGAGATGTACCTATGATCATGTGGTTATCAAATAGAATAGTTTCCTCAGCAATAAGGAATTAGTTGCGACGATACATAGACAAACTTATAGTATTTTGAACAGTAAAAGGGAAATGGAAATTGTAATAAAAGATAAAATACAAATGTTGCTTAGAAGCCCTTGCCATACTGTAAATTTAAATAATGATATATTCTAATTGAAATTTAACAAAGCAACAAAGCATAACAAATTAGAACACGGCAGTAAGATGTAACTGTTTCTTTAACAATGATTAAAAGATTCTCACACATGACTTGTTATTGGAAAATGTCATTAAACACAATAAACGAACACTCTATCAATAAAAACTCCCCATATTTGTAATTAAACATGATAATGTACAACTGATGCATAAATTGAACTATATTATAATCATAGCTCCTTAGGGGACGGACCAAATGGCATTTCTTTGTGACTTTGTAGTATCAAATAATAATTTCTATACAGTGCAATTTTATTAGGTGTTGAAGAAAATAAAATAATGACACGCATTTTTGTTCATGGAAACTCAATAAAATTGGACTTCTGTCGAATATTTGTTAAACAAATTAATATTTTATTTAGTGGACCAACCAGAAACCTTTCAGATAATTGAAAATTCCGGACAAATTGCAAAATTAGCCGTCTGTGCTCAAGTCGAAAAATTTAAATTCTGAAATTCATAGTAAAGAATCACAAGGCTAACATTGTAAATATCTAGAGATTTGACAAGTTTAAAGATTGTTTACAACAAATGTAATAAGATAAACATCGTAACACTAGATGCAATCGAAATTTTATGAAAGATCTGGTATCTGCTAGTTTGCTTATCAAAAATATTTATAGCCGTCTTCGGTTACAGTTTGTTTACTGAAGTACGGTCGTGTTTAAGCATAATAGCGAGTATCGTTTTAAAACGTTTCGTAGGGTCTCATATCTTATTAAAACATTCCATAGGGTCTCATATTGATAAGAGAATGGTGGAGAGTAATGCAAAAGTATCATTCATGTTTATAATTTTGGCCTTGATTAAGCTGACGCAATATTTCAATTGGGTAAGTATGGACTGAAACGGAAGAAGTTTTGAATGAGAAGAAGTTTTAACTGCCCCTCATATACATATCATCAACAAATTACAAACTGTATCGTAAAAAAACAATTGTGATACTTATCACTGCCAAGTATTGCCCGACAATATCATCCTAATATTCGCAGTCTAGTTATCAAATAAAAAAGAAGATTAGAAACCGCTACACGTTAATAAGTTCAGTACACAATGATAAATGATGCATCTCCGAATTTATCAAGTCTTATACGTTAACTTAGATACATGTACCTCTGTATACAAATAAGCCGGATATTTTGTCTGAGACCAACTAAAGTACGAAAAAGTAAGCCACCAACAGTTTTTTTTATGAGGTCACACCATAAAAAAAATATTAATTGAAGTTGGTAGTACTTGTTGGATGCCAGTTGAAGTATTTGAAATCGTCAGATTTTGGAAGAAAGAATAATATTTTAATAGAATTAACATGAAAATTATACATGTATATATATATAACAGTTTGCAAATTTTGAATTTGGAGGTACCAAAGGTGTCACAACCGTCCCTTCTTAGATTAATACAAGACAAGATATCATTTATTTATTTATATTGACAGCATTTAGTAAGACGAGAATTGCAACATAGTTATATTAATTAGAAAGAATGCGAGAAACTATATGCTGAAATGTGCATGTTCTATTTTGTCCATAAATTTGGCAGTGACCAAAGTCTAATGTGCATAATTTTGTAATGAGTAACGGGATACAGATATAAGCCTGACAATATAACTTTATAACTGGAAAATGTGTTATGTTTGTCTAATCACAGCTGTACATCCCACTCTAAAGAGTAAGTGCCAAATACCAAACTACTAAAAATACAGTTTTCTGACGTTTTAAGAAGTCGATCAATCAATAATAAATGTTACATTACAGGTGCACATATTTAATAAGTTTTTATAAAAGTTGCATGTAATATAGGTACCTTAAGCTTTAAGTACCGTAACGTATTACTTACTTCCAAACATATAGAATTTTCTTTTACTTTTAATGGAAAACTATACCTAGTTCACTTTTCAATTGAATTATTATATTAACTTACTTGTAGTATATCATGTTTAAAAGTTATTGATACGATTTCAAATGAATTTGCTGTTTTCCAGTTGGCTGCTTTTGATAATTAAATTTTAAATGTTGTTTTTTTCATTTTTTACAAATTGTGGATATCAATTTACACTTGGTACTTGACAGTGAGTAAGGCTGTATATAGTATGTACTTGGTGACAGTTTTCTTTTCTTGTTTACATATGCTCAGTTGGATCATTTACTTCTCGTTCTGCCTTGATATAAACTTTAATTAAATCAAAATGCAGACAAAATTGTAAACATCTTTTATATCAATTAGGAAGAATGGGAATGTAAAGAAAACTGAGAGTAGATGGGGAGATTTCATTGAAATAATAGTCTTCCGTCTAATTAACTACATTCATGCTTGTTTTTAACACCATTCGCTGTCGAGAAACATCCATTCTTGTTTTTTCACATCATTCGCAGTCGAGAAACTCAAATGAAAATATTTTGTTGTTTTCTTTTCTTTAATATTATGTAATATTATTTCTTTTCGTGTTAAATTTTGAAAAGTGAGATAGAAAGAACACGTGTGACCATCGATCGCTCATACATTGTGGTGCGTTTTTATAATTTAGTGCACGTGCCCACAAACAAATCCTGTATTATCTTGACAGTAAATATAACGAACAAGACCATTTTCTCTGCCAATTTTTCTTCATCATTTAATTATATCATTAAGATTCGTTAAATAGTCGTCAGTTGGAATAAGATAACCTTTATCATTACAATTACTGTTTATCCAATATAAATTAAAATATACGAGAGATGCACGTGGGTCGGAGATAAAATATGATTAACATTACTTGTCCTGTGTGACCTCTTGGGTATAAATTTTAAAGCCGAATATCAATATTTTGAATTTTACATAATGCGTTAAACGGATTGATACGTGTTGAATGCAAATGGCAATTATCGCATAAACATCAGGAAGTTAATATGTTGATGTGATTATAATATACTAGAACACACCCGCGAAATCGCGGGTATTCAGAGCGTAGTTTAAAGTATGGAAAGTGTTGCTGGAAGAATTTTGTAAAATATTGAATGACTGGAGAATTTCAGCAAAAGTATCATAAGTCATATATAGGTTATTTGGGACAGGAAAATGCTATTTTTTTTTTTTATCCCTCCTCCTTTATTTCCAAAATTCCCAATTTTTATGTTATGAACAGGAGCCTGTAATTCAGTGGTTGTCGTTTGTTTATGTGTTACATATTTGTTTTTCGTTCACCGTTTTTGTACATAAATAAGGCCGCTAGTTTTCTGGTTTGAATCGTTTTACATTGTCAGTTCGGGGCCTTTTGAAGCTGAGTATGCGGTATGGGCTTTGCTCGTTGTTGGAGGTCGTACGGTGACATATAGTTGTTAATTTCTGTGTCATATTGGTCTCTTGTGGAGAGTTGTCTCAACATGGCAATCATACCATATCTTCTTTTTTTTGTAATCAATGAATTTTGTAAAAGATTTAATGACTGGAGGATTTCAGAAAAGGTATCAAAAGTTCACATGAATATTTTTAGCGCTTATCTGTATATTATGAACATTCATTACTATATAAATATTATAATAGTGTATTTACTTTCAATTCTAAGTTTACTAATCGATCCATGGTGGTCATTGATATAGTATACAGACTCTCTCTATTTAATAAACTCTGTGACCGCCGTGGATAGTAAACTTGAAAATGATAGCAGATAGAATTCTGAAAATACACTTTATTCTTTGTATATGTATGTTCAAAGTATACAGAAAAACGCAAACCGGAAGTCTAATTTGACTTAAAATTTTGTACAATGACGGGACAATATCCGGATGCCTTTTTTCTCGTTTTTCTCCCAAAATAACGCAATCTGAATAATCATATGAATGGATGACAAATGCGACTATGCACTGTACCTATAGGACACAGAGGCGTGTTGATTAATTTATTGTGGAAAGGAGAGAAGCGACACCAAAAATGAGGTCTTCTCGTTTAATAGTATAGAAGTCCTGCTTTTTATTCGACCGACACGATGAGCTGATTTTTAAGGTGCTAGTTCAAAAGATAACAGTCTGCAGGAAGGCATGCCACCTCATCCGGACACATTATTCTGATAAAGAGCCGACCAGTATCAATTACTATGACGTAGGAGCAGTAAAAGATTTTGACATCAAACCAACGGCCTCTCGCATTCAAAGCTGAGCTCGCCACCGTGAGAAAATGTACGTAATTGGTTGAGAGATTACTCTCCTTTGTTCTTCTCAATCATCTAGAAATTTAGAAACTACTAGAACTGGACATTAGCCTGTCAGCTGAAAATGGACAATGGACGGGAGGCAGCAGTTGAAAGTATTGATTATCTTTATTTCCTCCATAATATGAAGATTTTACAATTTATATTATAAGAACAGAATCAAGAACATAACACTAACATATTTACATATTCTAAACAACATCAAAGTATACAAACAGCAATAAAAAAAAGTCTATAGGTAGTTACATAATTACATAGGAAATAGAGTCAAAAACAAAACGTCTATAATTCACCAACTTCATACAAGAACAACATTAGTTAAGATCAAATATGTGACTATAAAGATCACAATTGAAGACCTGATATAGTTTATACATATAATCTGCTATGTGGCACATCAAGAGGCTCCATACATCAGCATTTATAGCTTGCATGGTATGATTCATACTTCCAAGTAACGACTCCATAATTTCGTCATCATCTTGATCATACGAAAATTAAACATCCGTTTATGTATTGTTGTCGATTTTGCACGACACAGTCTCCCAAAAAACAAAAGTTTCATTTTATCAGTATATCCTTCGACAGACCACAAACCAACATTACTAATACAAGAGTCAGTCGGACTACGTTTATCCATCATAAGTATAAATCTGACGAAATATCTTTGAGTTATTTCCAACATTTCAGTTTCACGGTAGGGTAGCTGACCCCAAGTTTCACATCCATAAAGTGCAGTTGTAAGAATTACTCTTTTCCATATCAAGTTATTAGTTAAGGCACTCATCCCTCGTGGATTAACACCAACAGTATATTTCTTGATATTGAGCTAGTATACGTGATCAGATGTGTAAATGAAAATAGATTCACTTTATTAATATTGCGTCTGATGCGCTTTCCTTGATTACTTTAATCGGGAATGCATACACAACAACATTTAAAAGCCTAGGATGTATATGAGACCAACATACATAAAGAGTCACACGATTAAAAGGGACCAAAATAGCCAAATTATATAATGTTAATTCTGACTGATGGTGTTGGTACCTTAGTTTTTTAATGATTTTTTAATTAATTTACGAAATGTTTGTTATAATTAATGTAAATAATGAAGCACTACACGTAATTACTAAATATAAGCTGATAAAACCATTGAAACTAACAGTCCACAAGCAGCAATACCGAAGCATTAACTACTGAGCTGATGATACCATTGAAACTAGCAGTCCACAAGCAGCAATACCGAAGTATCAACTACTGAGCTGATGATACCATTGGAACTAACAGTCCAAAAGCAGCAATACCGAAGTATCAACTACTGAGCTGATGATACCATTGTGACTAACAGTTTACCAGCAGTGGTATCGTCACAGTAATAGTAAATGAAAAAAAAATCAATAATGTCGTCTTATTATTGGCCCTTCAGTATATTGATGAGACCATTGAAACTAACAGTCCACAAGCAGCAATACCGAATCACCTACTACTGAGCTGATGATATCATTGAAACTAACAGTCCACAAGCAGCAATACCGAAGCACTAACTACTGAGCTGATGATTCCATTTACACTAACAGTCCACAAGCAGCAATACCGATGCAGCTACTACTGAGCGGATGATACCATTGAAAATAACAGTCCACAAGCAGCAATACCGAAGCACTTACTACTGAGCTGATGATACCATTGAAACAAACAGTCCACAAGCAGCAATACCGAAGCACTAACTACTGAGCTGATGATACCATTGAAAAATAACAGTCCACAAACAGCAATACCGAAGCACTTACTACTGAGCTGATGATCCCGTTAAAACAAACAGTCCACAAGCAGCAATACCGACGCACTTACTACTGAGCTGATGATACCATTGAAACAAACAGTCCACAAGCAGCAATACCGAAGTATCAACTTCTGAGCTGATGATACCATTGGAACTAACAGCCCAATAGCAGCAATACCGAAGCACTAACTTCTGAGCTGATGATACCATTGAAAAATAACAGTCCACAAGCAGCAATACCGAAGCACTCACTACTGAGCTGATGATATGATTGAAACAAACAGTCCACAAGCAGCAATACCGAAGCACTAACTACTGAGCGGATGATACCATTGAAAATAACAGTCCACAAGCAGCAATACCGAAGCACTTACTACTGAGCTGATGATAATTTATCATTGAAACAAACAGTCCACAAGCAGCAATACCGAAGAACTAACTACTGAGCTGATGATACCATTGGAACTAACAGCCAACAAGCAGCAATACCGAAGTATCAACTACTGAGCTGATGATACCATTGCAATAAACAGTCCACAAGCAGCAATACCGAAGCACTAACTACTGAGCTGAGGATACCATTGGAACTAACAGCCAACAAGCAGCAATACCGAAGCACTAACTACTGAGCTGATGATATCATTGGAACTACCAGTCCACAGCAGCAATACCGAAGTAATAACTACTGAGCTGATGATACCATTGGAACTAACAGTCCACTAGCAGCAATATCGAATCACCTACTACTGAGCTGATGATATCATTGAAATTAACAGTCCACAAGCAGCAATACCGAAGCACTGACTACTGAGCTGATGATACCATTGAAACTAACAGTCCACAAGCAGCAATACCGAAGCACTAACTACTGAGCTGATAATACCATTGAAAATAACAGTCCACAAGCAGCAATACCGAAGCCCTTACTACTAAGCTGATGATACCATTTAAACTAACAGCTCACAAGCAGCAATACCGAAGCACTAACTACTGAGCTGATAATACCATTGGAACTAACAGCCCAATAGCAGCAATACCGAAGCACTAACTACTGAGCTGATGATACCATTGAAACTAACAGTCCACAAGCAGCAATACCGAAGCACTAACTACTGAGCTGATGATACAATTGAAACTAACAGTCCACAAGCAGCAATACCGAAGCACTAACTACTGAGCTGATGATACAATTGAAACTAGCAGTCCACAAGCATCAATACCGAAGCACTGACTACTGAGCTGATGATACCATTTAAACAAACAGCCCACAAACAGCAATACCGAAGCACTAACTACTGAGCTGATGATACCATTGAAACTAACAGTCCACAAGCAGCAATACCGAAGCACTAACTACTGAGCTGATGATACAATTGAAACTAGCAGTCCACAAGCATCAATACCAAAGCACTAAATACTGAGTTGATGATACAATTGGAACTAACAGCCCACAAGCAGCAATACCGAAGCACTGACTACTGAGCTGATGATACCATTGAAACAAACAGCCCACAAACAGCAATACCGAAGCACTAACTACTGAGCTGATGACATCATTGTAACTAATAGTCCACAGGCAGAAATACCGAAGCACTGACAACTGAGCTGATAATACCATTGAAACAAACAGTCCACAAGCAGCAATACCGAAGCACTAACTAATGAGCTGATGATACCATTGAAACTAACAGTCCACACGCAGCAATACCAACGCACTAACTACTAAGCTGATGATACCATTGGAACTAACAGTACAATAGCAGCAATACCGAAGCACTGACTACTGAGCTGATGATACCATTGAAACTAACAGTCCACAAGCCGCAATACCGAAGCACTAACAACTGAACTGATGATACCATTGAAACTAACAGTCCACAAGAAGCAATATCAAAGCACTAACTACTGAGCTGATGATACCATTGGAACAAACAGCCCACAAGCAGCAATACCGAAGCACTAACTACTAAGCTGATGATACCATTGAAAATAACAGTCCACAAGCAGCAATACCGAATCACTGACTACTGAGCTGATGATACCATTGAAACTAACAGCTCACAAGCAGCAATACCGAAGCACTAACTACTGAGCTGATAATACCATTGACACTAACAGTTCACAATCAGCAATACCGAAGCACCTACTACTGAGCTGATGATACCATTGATACTAACAGTCCACAAGCAGCAATAACGAAGCACTAACTACTGAGCTGATGATACCATTGAATCTAACTGTTCAGAAGCAGCAATACCGAAGCACCTACTACTGAGTGGATGATATCATTGTAACTAACAGTCCACAAGCAGCAATACCGAAGCACTAACTTCTGAGCTGATGATACCATTGAAAAATAACAGTTCACAAGCAGCAATACCGAAGCACTAACTACTGAGCTGATGATACCATTGAAACTAAAAGTTCACAAGCAGCAATACCGAAGCACTAACTACTGAGCTGATGATACCATTGGAACTAACAGTACACAAGCAGCAATACCGAAGCACTGACTACTGTGCTGATGATACCATTGAAACTAACAGCCTACAAGAAGAAATGCCGAAGCCCGGACTACTGAGCTGATGATTCCATGGAAACTAACAGTCCACAAGCAGAAATACCGAAGCACTATCTACTGAGCTGATGATACCATTGAAACTAGCAGTCAACAAGCAGCAATACCGAAGCACTAACTTCTGAGCTGATGATACCATTGAAAAACAACAGTTCACAAGCAGCAATACCGAAGCACTAACTACTGAGCTGATGATACCATTGAAACTAAAAGTTCACAAGCAGCAATACCGAAGCACTAACTACTGAGCTGATGATACCATTGGAACTAACAGTACACAAGCAGCAATACCGAAGCACTGACTACTGTGCTGATGATACCATTGAAACTAACAGCCCACAAGAAGAAATTCCGAAGCCCGGACTACTGAGCTGATGATTCCATGGAAACTAACAGTCCACAAGCAGAAATACCGAAGCACTATCTACTGAGCTGATGATACCATTGAAACTAGCAGTCCACAAGCAGCAATACCGAAGCGCTAACTACTGAGCTGATGATACCATTGAAACTAACAGTCCACAAGCAGCAATACCGAAGCACTAACTACTGAGCTGATGATACCATAGAAACTAACTGTTCAGAAGCAGCAATACGGAAGCACCTACTACTGAGTGGATGATATCATTGTAACTAATAGTCCACAAGCAGCAATACCGAAGCACTTACTACTGAGCTGATGATACCATTGAAAAATAACAGTTCACAAGCAGCAATACCGATGCACTTACTACTAAGCTGATGATACCATTGAAACTAAAAGTACACAAGCAGCAACACCGAAGCACTGACTACTGTGCTGATGATACCATTGGAACTAAAAGTACACAAGCAGCAATACCGAAGCACTGACTACTGTGCTGATGATACCATCGAAACTAAAAGTACACAAGCAGCAATACCGAAGCACTAACTACTGAGCTGATGATACCATTGGAACTAAAAGTACACAAGCAGCAATACCGAAGCACTGACTACTGTGCTGATGATACCATCGAAACTAACAGCCCACAAGAAGAAATACCGAAGCCCTGACTACTGAGCTGATGATTCCATCGAAACTAACAGTCCACAAGCAGAAATACCGAAGCCCTAACTACTGAGCTGATGATTCCATTAAAACTAGCAGTCCACAAGCAGCAATACCGAAGCATTAACTACTGAGCTGATGATACAATTGAAACTAACAGCCCACAATCAGAAATACCGAAGCCCTGACTACTGAGCTGATGATTCCATGAAAACTAAGAGTCCACAAGCAGAAATACCGAAGCACTAACTACTGAGCTGATGATACCATTGAAACTAGCAGTCCACAAGCAGCAATACCGAAGCACTAACTACTGAGCTGATGATACAATTTAAACTAACAGTCCACAAGCAGCAATACCGAAGTATCAACTACTGAGCTGATGATACCATTGAAACTAACAGTCCACAAGCAGCAATACAGAAGCACTAACTACTGAGCTAATTATACCATTGTGACTAACAGTTCACCATTAGTGGTATCGTCACAGTAATAGAAAATGAAAAAAAATACAATAATTTCGTCTTACTTTTGGCCCTTCATTATATTAGAGAAAACAAGGAAAGATCCAGTAACTACTGAGCTGATGATACTATTTGAACTAACAGCTCACAAGCAGCTATACTGAAGCATTAACTACTGAGCTGATGATACCATTGGAACTAACAGCCCCATAGCAGCAATACCGAAGTAACAGCTACTGAACTGATGATACCATTGGAACTAACAGCCCACAAGCAGTAATACAGAAGTAATAACTACTGAGCTGATGATACCATTGGAACTAACAGTCCACTAGCAGCAATACTGAAGTAATAACTACTGAGCTGATGATACCATTGGAACTAACAGTCCACTAGCAGTAATACTGAAGTAATAACTACTGAGCTGATAATACCATTGAAACTAAAAGTCTACAAGCAATACCGAAGCACATACTACTGAACTGATGATACCATTGAAACTAACAGCCAAAAAGCAGCAATACCGAAGTATCAACTACTGAGCTGATGATACCATTGAAACCAGCAATACCAAAGCACTAACTACTGAGCTGATGATACCATTGAAACTAACAACCAACAAGCAGCAATACCGAAGTATCAACTATTGAGCTGATGATACCATTGACACTAACAGTCCACAAGCAGCAATACAGAAGTATCAACTACTGAGCTGATGATACCATCGGAACTAACAGTCCACTAGCAGCAATACTGAAGTAATAACTACTGAGCTGATGATACCATTGAAACTAACAGCCAACAAGCAGCAATACCGAAGTATCAACTACTGAGCTGATGATACCATTGACACTAACAGTCCAAAAGCAGCAATACAGAAGTATCAACTACTGAGCTGATGATACCATTGAAACTAACAGCCAAAAACCAGCAATACCGAAGTATCAACTACTGAGCTGATGATACCATTGAAACTAACAGCCAACAAGCAGCAATACCGAAGTATCAACTACTGAGCTGATGATACCATTGACACTAACAGTCCAAAAGCAGCAATACAGAAGTATCAACTACTGAGCTGATGATACCATTGAAACTAACAGCCAAAAACCAGCAATACCGAAGTATCAACTACTGAGCTGATGATACCATTGAAACTAGCAATACCAAAGCACTAACTACTGAGCTGATGATACCATTGAAACTAACAGCCAACAAGCAGCAATACCGAAGTATCAACTACTGAGCTGATGATACCATTGACACTAACAGTCCAAAAGCAGCAATACAGAAGTATCAACTACTGAGCTGATGATACCATTGAAACTAACAGCCAAAAACCAGCAATACCGAAGTATCAACTACTGAGCTGATGATACCATTGAAACTAGCAATACCAAAGCACTAACTACTGAGCTGATGATACCATTGAAACTAACAGCCAACAAGCAGCAATACCGAAGTATCAACTACTGAGCTGATGATACCATTGACACTAACAGTCCAAAAGCAGCAATACAGAAGTATCAACTACTGAGCTGATGATACATTGAAACTAACAGTCCACAAGCAGCAATACCGAAGCACCTACTACTGCGTGGATGATATCATTGTAACTAACAGTCCACAAGCAGCAATACCGAAGTATCAACTACTGAGCTGATGATACCATTGAAACGAACAGTCCACACGCAGCAATACCGAAGTATCAACTACTGAGCTGATGATACCATTGAAACTAACAGTCCACAAGCAGCAATACAGAAGCACTAACTACTGAGCTAATTATACCATTGTGACTAACAGTTCACCATTAGTGGTATCGTCACAGTAATAGAAAATGAAAAAAAAATACAATAATTTCGTCTTACTTTTGGCCCTTCATTATATTAGAGAAAACAAGGAAAGATCCAGTATAAGAACTGCGACACAATTTGCCAAATTATCCAATGATATATATTCTCATAAATTTATTCAACTGTTATTGTATTAGAATGACAGAACACAGTTTGTCATTATTACATAGCTATCTATATTTGATCTATATTAATACGGATATTGCATATATATGCAAATGAAATATTCGTTTTATAACCAATGGGAGATAACTCAAAATTGTTGCAAAAGTGATAATCTGAGTGACACTCGTGAATTTATTTCCTTTCAGAACGATGGTGTCTTTCTTTCAAGGAATTAACCCCGGCGATACCTAGTTCCAATGAACTGTACATTCAGCACTATGACTTCTAGGCATAAAATAATAACCTAAATTATTTTCCCCGATTTAAATGGAAATAATATATTGAAACCTGACCGCCACGAAATAGCCAATAGTATTGAAAGTTGGGTCAAACACCAAAAATCAATCAATAAAAATTCTCAATTTTTGAAGAATTATTGTATTGCTAGACAAAAGAGACCAAAACAATAATTGTTCTCAATAAGTATGTTTTAAATCGTTTATAAAAACATTATCTGCATCGGCGGGGGATGATACCGGATGAAAACCTAACATCCCAGGCAATATTTATAAAGATAATATCAGAAATTACTTACCAACTGTCGTGTATCACAATTCTTTAAATTGCATTCTTGCAATAATAACAAGAGAATTTATATTTAACTGTACAGTGAAGAGTATATCTAGATCGGTGAGTTTATTTCACCTTGTATTTGAGCCGCTGGGCGTCGTTATGCCTACACACATAGGGATGAACCATTTAACTTTCAGGGGTAGGGGTATGATTTTTTGTCTAAGTCAGATTTTTTTTCGTGCAAAGCGCGTTAAAGTTATTAAGATTTTCATCGCTATCAAGCAATTTTTTTAAAAATATTTAACATGATAAGGTATTATAGGAAAAATATGGATTCAGAATATTGTTTTTGTCATCTGCTTGAACAGAACTTTTTTTCATCAAATCTGAGACCAGAATATTTTTTAGGGGGAAAAACATAACTTTCCTTCCATGCGAGTAGCCATCGTAGATAAGTGGAATATAACGACTGAATTATTCGGGTTTATGCGGCGTTCACACAGTGCCGATTATTGCTCCCGTTTAAGATCAGACGTAACATTCGGGAAAACTCTACCGATTTTGTCTAGTCGGATTACAATCGTGATTATGTCGTGACAGATTCTGCTGTATCGGATCAAAATCGTAACAATGTTCTGTGTTTTCTAGACGGTGTCCTGTGGAACGGGCGTGATCTGGAGAGATTTGTCATTCCTGTTTTTTTGTCCAGATTGCATCCCGAATGAGAACCGTCTCTGACGAAACCGTTTCGGAACAGTCCCGTTATTTATACGAAATTCGACAATAATACCCTCCGCTCGTCTGAGTCCCGACAATTTCAGTACACGATACGAATGAGTCCCGACAAAGCCATGTGCAATGCGGTGCAGCAGAGTGTCATAGGATTGCCTTCCGACAGGAATGTAGGACAGAAAGTCACAAGACAAAAAGTCACGGACAAAAAATCACAGGACAAAAAGTCACAGTTCATTTTTTCTGACCATTTTCTTTGAATAAAAAACGCTTATTTCTACAAACATATTTTTGTATTTCTCTTGAACTGTTGTATAAAAACTTACTTTAAAAAAACAAAATTTCTCAAAAAAGTAAATGAAATAATAGTTAAAAAAAACAAAATGTCAAAGTGGCTTGGCGCTTAAATGGCTTCATGGTGCGAAGAAATCTTTCTTTTGCATGATTAGAATTAAATAAATCTTCATTTTTCAAGTATAATGACATATTTCCTAAACTTTAATATAAATATATGTATTAAAAAGTAAATATTTCAAGATATTTCTCTTATTATTCAAACAATTGTCAACATATTATTTGTGATTTTTTGTCCTACCAAATTTATGTCCTGTGACTTTTTGTCCTGTGACTTTCTGATCGTTTACCTTCCGACAGTACCTGATCATTCCAAATATGGCGACAGTTTTCTAACGAATATCTTCCGTCAGCGTCGGTTCGCTGTCTGGTCACCGTCTAGTGTCTGTCGGATCGCATTCTGCAGAATCGGGACGTTGTCGGGATAGATTCGGTCGTTTATAACCATAATGCCCGCGTCACACTGTCCCGATTTTTACGCCGATGGCAACACGATAATGGAAATTTTCAAAATCGGGACTGATCGTATCCAGATCGGGCTATTCGTAGTGCCATCTTTAACCATCGTAGAACCATCGGCCACTTTTTCTTGCCTTCGGGGACAACTTCGGGAATGGTTCTAAATTTTTTAACATGTTAAAAAATCCCCGAAGGTGCGTCCGATGTTGAGGGTTCGTATTGAGTTCGTATCACCATCCTCACCATCTTAATGTCACCGGGAATGCATCTTTGAACATCGTATTGCATTCGTGTTTCCATCGTTTCCATCGGGCAGTTTTGACATTACGATGTCTACACGAATGAATCACGAAGATACCCGAAGGTCTTACGATGGCAACGCGACTTCGTGAAGACCTCGTAATCCCGTCGTGTTGCCATCGAAAAAAAGTACGAAGGCGACAAGATGGAACTACGACGGCAATAAATCCAGCTAAATGTAAGTTAATTTTCGCGCTAAAATACATTTAAAGTGCCATGCGCGATATGCACTGCTCAGTCTAATACGACAGTTAAGAAAGACGTTCACAAAACATGGAGCTCATATCATATGATTCTATGAGAACAAGAAAGGCGACAGCGTTGTTTCTATTAATTCAAATGGAACAAGAAGAGCAGCTATTACAGGCTCAGTATTTACTTTTACAAGTGAAATATTATTTCAAAAAGTTTGTCAATTTTTCATATCAAGTAACATAATGAAAATCATAAACGCGCCTCGTACACCAACACTGCAGGTACACGTATATAGGGAAACCAACTTTTTCTTCATTATTCTGATTTTTTATGTATCGTCTGAGTTGTTGTCACACGAATTTTTACTCCATAACCATTTTGTTTTCTATATGTCATATTTTGCCGCATTTGTTGCTTTCCCCACATCCTTCCTTTTGTCTATATTATTATGATATTCTCCTGGAAAGAGCTCTTTTTGAATAAAGGGATCAACGAACCCATTACCTTACCTTTAAGATAGATCAGTAAACATGGGCATAAATATGGGTGATTATTCAGACTAGTGCACATATTTTACAGTTCAAACAAGTCAATGCCGAGCGTGGCATCCCCTCATATGTAACATATTGGGGACAAATATGGACACTATATTTGTATATGACACATGCAGAAAATGGTAAATTAAATATGCATATTTGATACGCATAAACTATTTTTTTTAGAAATCAACCAAAACATTCAGTAACTGGAAATACCTTTAATATTGTCTTTAGAACGAGCAGGTAAAAAAATGAGCAACCAATTTCCTGTGTATTATGCTATTTCAAGGATTAAAAAAAAGTCCATCTGCATGACCTTGACCTTTGGCCTTGAACGTAAAAAATGTCAGATCATTACAAGGAGGAACAATATACCAAATGTAGTTAAAATCTTTTGAAGCATGTTGGTTTTAGAGTGTCCACAAGGGTGATATTGCCTTGTATTACAACTGCCACTGTGACCTTGACCTTTGAACTTTAAAAATCAATAGCGCTTAAGATATTCTTAACGAGTAACACCATACCAAGTTTTGAGCATTTTGGTTCTAGAGTGTCCATAACAATTTTATCTACACGCAACTTACATGTAGTAGGCGAGGGGATAATAAACTAAGTTTTATAAGAATTAGACAAAAAGATCGATTTCCCGCCATGCATGGCAGACTTGTACAGAAACGATATGTTGTCGAAATTATGTTCGTATCTTTTAGACATCGAATGGCCATCGCGCCATCATCGTAATCCATCGTGTAGCTTTCGTAATCCATCGTGTAGCCTTCGTGATCCATCGTGTAGGCTTCGGCTGAGATATGAAGCTTAAATACCCGTCTTGGTTAACCTTCGTATGTCCATCTCTTGCTGTCGTATATAATTTCGGCACCATCGTATAGACTTCGTTATTCATCGTACTTGCTTCGGTCACTTTTTGGTATTTTAACGAGATCGGGACCAACTTCGTACGAACTTATAATTTTCCTCCTTGTAATGATCTGACATTTTTTACGTTCAAGGCCAAAGGTCAAGGTCATGCAGATGGACCTGTTTTTTTCTCCTTGAAATAGCATAATACACAGGAAATTGGTTGCTCATTTTCTGGTTCTAAAGACAATATTAGAGGTATTTCCAGTTACTGAATGTTTTGGTTGATTTCTAAAAAAATAGTTTACGTATCAAATATGCATATTCAATTTACCATTTTCTGCATGTGTCATATACAAATATAGTGTCCATATTTGTCCCCAATATGTTACATACGAGGGGATGTCACGCTCGGCATTGCCTTGTTTGAACTGTAAAATGTGTGCACTAGTCTGAATAATCACCCATAATTATGCCCATGTTTACTGATCTATCTTAAAGGTAAGGAATTGGGTTCGTTGATCCCTTTTATTCAAAAAGAGCTCTTTCCAATCTTTTAAATAGCTGGATTTATTGCCGTCGTAGTTCCATCTTGTCGCCTTCGTACTTTTATTCGATGGCAACACGACGGGATTACGAGGTCTTCACGAAGTCGTGTTGCCATCGTAAGACCTTCGGGTATCTTCGTGATTCATTCGTGTAGACATCGTAATGTCAAAACTGCCCGATGGAAACGATGGAAACACGAATGCAATACGATGTGCAAAGATGCATTCCCGGTGACACTACGATGGTGAGGATGGTGATACGAACTCAATACGAACCCTCAACATCGGACGCACCTTCGGGGATATTTTAACATGTTAAAAAATTTAGAACCCTTCCCGAAGTTGTCCCCGAAGGCTAGAAAAAGTGGCCGATGGATCTACGATGGCTAAAGATGGCACTACGAATAGCCCGATCTGGATACGATCATTCCCGATTTTGAAAATTTCCATTATCGTGTTGCCATCGGCGTACAAATCGGGACAGTGTGACGTGGGCATTAACGCATATCAGTCGACCGGCATATTTTCCCGCCCCAAAACATCTATAATACGCGCACCTGTGAGTGGTAACTAGGACCAATTTTCCATCTGTTTGTTCGAGACGTCGCATACGAAAAACAAGATGCCCTATTCGTTAGAAAACACGTCTAACTTGGGCCTGGGACAAACTCATATCTTAGTGAAGCATATCAAAATAATAACATAACATGTATGTTTCTTTTTAAGACGTTCTTTTGATTGGCTATTAGTAATTTCGCGTCATTCTGAAAATGACATGAGCTTCCACAGTAAAGTGCACAGTGAAAAAAAGTAAAACCTGATAGAAATCGTGTTTTCAAGATCCTAACAAAAAATGTAATTATAAGTGTTGAAGCTTCTTTAAGTAAGTTCATATGGTTGTAAAACCATTGACCGTGCGCATAGTTTTAGAATGAATACAAAAGGTACTTCGGTCAATGCTTTAACACCTCAATAAATTTACAAAAAGAAGTTCTCAATTCTTGCTGCTTTCTATGGAAGCGTATGAGCGCCACACAGCTTTCAACGGTATTCACTAAAACATAAATGTGTTCATGACCGTAATACTATTTCACAATTATGACGTAAAGGTTGTTCTATATTGTGAAGTTTTCCAAATGATCCCAAATGGTGTTTTCTCACAATAGATAAAACGCGATAGGGCAGAGTACAAGAACTGTGAGTTGTCACATACTTTAAAATAGCAACAAGATGAAGATCTGTATTGTATTTATAACTGTGTGTATTGTTCTTTGCAAGGTAAGACGATTTCACAAGCCAAACAATGAAAATACGTGTACATGTATATATTTCGACAGAAAAAAACCTGATTTTATTTGCAACATTAGGTTTGAAGGAACCGTTCAGAAAATGTAGATTATCGTCATGAGACTATGTTTCTTTTAGAACTTTACTATAATGAAACTAAACCTGAATCGATGTGATGATGATGTAAATAAAAGGCAACATCAAGGTTGCGTTCAATATCGTAGAGGCTACGTAGTACAACGTAGATTTATGACTATTGAACGTATATTTAGCATAGATGCTATATAGATATTGATAGCAGCTACGTAGCCGCTACGATATTGAACACGACCTAGTATACCGCTGTTAACAAGTCATAAATCATCGAGAGAAAACAAATCTGGGTTAGAAGCTAAAACCGAGGGAAACACATCACTATAAGGGGAAAACAACGAAATAACAGAACACAGAAGTGCAACACAAAACAAACAACAATTCAACAATGCAACATTCACAGAAACGAAGTATAAGTTAACGAATGCCATATTCCTGATTTTGTGAACCAGTTTACTTGTACCCATAGTAATCTTTAGAATATAGTTGAAAGATTGTGAGATGAATGAACTTTGCATGTGAGAGTTAAGATCATGTCCTGTACGTTGACACGATTATTATATTATTGCTTTCTACAAAACAACAACAACAACAAAACGAACATTTGTAGAAATATAACAATACAGACATAAAAATGTAACTCCAATTATAAAATAAAGAAAATTCTTAATAAAATGAAAATCCTGCACATTTGAAAGCTCAGTATGATACTTTTTCACCCATTCTCGTCTAGTGAAATATCAGTATGTTTCGTTCTATTTTTCCTAGTACATGGTTTCCATGTACTATTTAAAAATGCTAAACATGAATGAATTTTCATTGTAAATCAATTATAAAAGTAAACTATTAAAAAACTGCACTAACGAAGTATATAATCCCCCAAAACAATTTCGTAGGTAAATGAGCAAAAGAAAAAAAACAGGAGTACTGTTTTTTTGTCTTATTATTAAAAAATGAAATCAGGAGAATAGAACTTTAAAATGTTTTCATCCCCCCCTTTTCATCCCTCAAATAAGAACTAAAAAGGGGACAGGCGTGTCGATAAAAGCATGTAATATTTAAACTTATTTCTATACGAGAACTTGAAATCAATGCATCTGATCTTGAAAACATTGTAAAATTAGTAAAATTTATTGATGAAGTTTTGTCATTATTTAAAATTATACAATTTTAGGAAAGCTTATTTATATAACATTGTCAGTTTGATAAATGAGAAAATTTTAAATATACAAGATAAGATTGTATCTGCAGCAGAAAAAAATTTCCATTTTTTAATAATAATGATGTGTCCTTTTCTGGTATCAGTAAACTATGTCATTACTCTCTCATTCCATCTGTTGAAATGACCGTTAAATGGTTTACTTTTATTTTGCTTTATTTTACACTTAAATTGAGCCATTATCAAGGTTAATACTATAAGCGGCTAATTCAGTTACGCAACACGAACGTATAGATATGTTCTAAATTGATCAGACAATACTTGGTCATGTTTTATGAACATTAAATATGACCAAACTAATTATTTATCTAATCTATAATCAACACAGTGCAAGTAACTGAATTTTATACTTTATCAATTTTAAAAAAGCTCCTTTAATAAATTATTAGAGCAATTTACGTCGATTATAAATACTGCAGTCATAAGAATGACGCCGTTGCTGCATTATGTAATCGGTCAATCCGATTTTACTATATATGCAGCCCTAAGACGGAATCATATTTGCAATAATAAATTTGGACTGTCTTATCAATACTGACCCACTTTATGGAATACTTGATTGAATTCAGAAGATAAAAATAGTATAGTATTAAATAAATGCACAGTACTTATAAACTTCAGGAAGACAACTTACATTACGGAGGCACATATATATACGATTTCTCTATTGTATCAATGACAATACAAATAAGTGCTTCTTACCAGTGAACATGTTTACTCTAACGAGTTTTAAAGCTGCATGCTCCGATCAGTTTAGAAATGGAATATATTCTGTCAGTTCTATATTATGTTCGGCTCAATTTACAGAGATTTATATTCATGAGCCGCAACTCTGAAGCTACAAAATGGCTTAAGACATCTGGTGTGACGAAATGCATTTTCTAGATTGTTATTTTGGAGTTCTCCACGGATACATATAATTGCAGAAAAACTATTCTAAACAAACGTTTATACATAGATATTTTGTTTTGGTCTGAAACGTACAGAATCTGTAATTTTCAATTTTGCCAACATAATAAGATATTTGTTGATCTTTCTTATTAGCGATTGTTCCAAACCTGAACTAGGAATCAGAGCTATGCATGAAGGATTCACGAAGGATTCAATTCGTAATATAAAAAAAAAGAGGATTTCGAAATTCTATGACATAAAATTTAAATAGAACAATATATCTCTATTGATAAGCCAGTACAGTCTTATCGTCATTCTGTCTACTGGGCTGGCGATTGCCGAATCATCGCGGGACTTATGTGAAGTAGGATCTGCTTACCCTTCCGGAGCACCTGAGATCATCCCCAGTTTTTTTATGGGATTCGTGTTGCTTAGTCTTTAGTTTTGGATGTTTTGTCTTGTGTACTATTATTTGTCTGTTTGTTTTTTTCATTTTTAGCCATGGCGTTGTCAGTTTATTTTCGATCAATGAGTTTGACTGTCCATCTGGTATCTTTCGCTCCACTTTTACAGTCCACCGGCAGCTGTCCTTTATTGCGCATGACAGGAGGCTATAGTCCGACTCGTTGACAACCAAACTAGTATTTACTCATACATGTGTACGCATCTGTTCCAAATTAATGATCAATGTATATAATTTAGTGGTTTTGTAGGTTGCTGTGTGCTAGTTGTCGTTAAATTTGGTTGCAATAGTCCTCTAGATTTTGTCTTTGTTCTTTTGAATTTTTCTATTTTTTTTCGTGCCCGTGCATCTTATGGCTTACTATATGATATGGTATGGGTGTTGCTTCTTGATGAAGTATTACGCTCATCTGTAATTGCTTATATCTACGTTATTTCATCTTTGGTCGAATTTTGCCTAATTGACATTCAACTTAAGTATAGTTGTGTGTTCATTTTAATCTTATTCTCAAGTCAGACTTACTGACACGTGCAATATTTTTCGTAACTGTGTTTCGGCCATCTTATTTAATTTGGAATAATGATCTATCCTTTAGAAGAGTATCGTAGAGAAAACATTTGCTCAAAACAATCAAACACTAATGTGTATGCTTACTGTACTTTTAAATTAATTGGAATAATTTTTTAGTAGTGGTTAGTGCATCGGACTACTAAAACAAAGGTTCCTGGTTCGATTCCCGTTCCGGGATGAAAATTTCAGGGACTGAATATTTAGGCTCTCCCTTGACACCATTTACTAGTATGGTCTTGTAGAAACGATGAAAGTCCGTCGGAAGGGGACGATAAATGGCTGGCCCGTATTAGGAGAGAGAGCCATATCTCTTGCACGTTAAAGACACCCTTGTAGATTTCGAAAAAGAGCAGGCTAATGCTGCTACAAGGCAATGCTGTAATTCTATCTAATATAGTAGTTGATATGTTATACAATTAATTATGGTAGGTAGAATAGACATTTTATTTTGATTTGATTTTTAGGGTTTCCTTTTTGATTCCTGCACAACAGATGCTGACTGTACCAATGGATGTTGTGTATCAGCTACTTTTGGCCATCGTTGCAATCATCATTTTTTAGCTCTTCATGCGCAATGTCATCTTAGTAACAAAGAATACACAACCTGTGGTTGTGGACCAGGTATACAAATTTTATCAATTGTTTCATAAATAACATGCATATATTATTAGTTACATGGTATGTAAGTGACCTGATACGTATCATTTAATTACATATGAGCCGATAGCGCAGCTAATAATATATAATGAATAAGATATTGTGTATTTATGAAAACCGCACAGAAACCGTTATCCAGATATCTTAGAAGATGTAATCAGTGGAAATAGGTCATTCCGAGTCAATGCCATACTATAAAGGCATGACTCGCATTTTGAGACTCTCATCTTATGTAATGTAATTTAAAGAAATTAACTTTTAAAATTGTTAAGTGAAAAAATATCTACTAGATGGAGGTCGGTTAGTTACAAAGGACTTCAAACAAACACGTAATAGTGTATATGTTTTAATCTTTTTTATTCTCTTGTAGGTTTAGTTTGCAAAGATCATGTCGAGGGGTCTCAAATTGCTATTGAAACACGGCCTGGTGTTGGATATTGTGAGACTGGAAACAAAACAATTTCATCAGGAGGGGCTATAGCAAC
The DNA here is from genome assembly GCF_963676685.1 of Mytilus edulis. Lineage (NCBI taxonomy): Eukaryota > Metazoa > Mollusca > Bivalvia > Mytilida > Mytilidae > Mytilus > Mytilus edulis. The sequence continues at coordinate 12,091,412 of NC_092347.1, read as the reverse complement.
AGAAGGATAAGCCGAACGTGCATTAAACATACATTTCAAATTAATTTTGTTTTAATTTTGAATAATACCCATTAAAAGTTTCAATTTATCCGTGAAAGAATCTGAATATATATCTCTATATAATCATATTTTCTATATTGATAAATATAAACTCATCTATTATGACAAATATGTAGAAGGCGGGAGGACCCAGCAAAATTTAAAGAGGGGTTCCAACCATGTCCCCATTCTAAAATATGAATCGTTCTGATAGGGGGGATCCTGGATCCACCACTTGTGTCGTTCTCATCTGCTTTACACTTTGTTTATCGCACGAACAACTTAGAACGTCTTGACAGAGTCCCACTGCGCTGTTTAAAGTCTCCTAATACGAATGAAGTTGTGTACCTGCTGTTCTAATTTTTAACCGAGTGATTTTTGTGCACTGTTAAAACCAAAAAAAAAAGGTTTTCTCTGCATACAATTATGTAGTTTTAAAAACGACATTTCCAACACATTGGAACCGATTCTTCAACAATGTTCTATATATTTAGTTTTGAAACTACTCTGTTTATTATGTAGGTATTATTTTTTTTAATTTCTACCATCCCCAAAGATAAAAACCACAATTGCTGCATGCTTGTATTACTTGGATAATGACGGTAATACACGTTATACTTTCACATTATACAATTTAGGAAAACACAATTTCATTCTTTATAAAAGAGGGACGAAAGATACCAAAGGGACAGTCACACTCATAAATCTAAAACAAACTGACAACGCCATGGCTAAAAATGAAAAAGACAAACAGAAAAACAATAGTATACATGACACAACATAGAAAACTAAAGAATAAACAACACGAACCCCACCAAAAACAAGGGGTGATCTCAGGTGCTCCGGAAGGGAAGCAGGTCCTGTTTCACATGTGGCACCCGTCGTCTTGCTTATGTGATGACAAATCCGGTAAATAGTCTAATTCGGTAGGTCACATTCATGAAAGGGAATTGGATTGTAGTTACGACGTAAGGAACATATCCGATATCATTTGTGAAACGGTTATTCCATAACGGTCAACCAACTCGTGATGGCGTCCGTAAAATTTACGAAGGGATGATTTCAACTTCACCATTTGGAACTCTTGGTTTAATAGCTTCCTTGTGAGCAGTAACCCTCTATCAAGAAAATCATGATAGGAAATGCAAGCACAGGAATATCGTATCGATTGGGAGATATATACCCCGTATGCAGGTGCTGCTGGAATGTTGCTACTTAGAAATGGAAAGTTCACAATTGGAAAGCTGAAATCATCTCTTTTGTCGTAAAGTTTTGTTTTCAACCGACCCTCATTGTCAATTTCTAGATATAAGTCAAGATATGAAGCCGACTTAACTGTATCTGTAGTATCCTTTATCTCCAATTCGATGGGATAGATGCGTTCCACATAGTCACCAAATTTTGAATTGTTTAGTGAAAGAACGTCATCTATATAGCGGAAAGTAGAGTTAAAGGATATTGCTAACTTCTTATCTTTCTTCCTAAAAAGTTCCTGCATGAAGTCAGCCTCATAATAATAAAGAAACAAGTCGGCAAGTAGAGGGGCACAGTTTGTTCCCCTTGGGATGCCGACAGTCTGTTGAAAAACACGTCCTCCGAACGTTACAAATATGTTGTCAATCAAGAAATCAAGCATCTTGATAATATCGGTTCCAGAGAATTTTTTGTTTGAATCAGAGTGATTCTTTACAAAGTATGATTTATCCCTCCCTAAGACAAGATACTTGTATCTACGTTGGCCATTCTTTTTTATGAAGCAAAGTAATACCAATTCTTTCAATTTGTCTTTTAGTTTGGAATGTGGAATACTTGTGTAAAGAGTAGAAAAGTCAAATGTTTTAATACTGTCACAAGATGAAAGAGAGTTAGATTGTATGTACTCTAAAAGATCTTTAGAATTTTTAAGTATCCATATCTGATTCACGCCACCTCTAGAATAGGCAGTTTCACAATAACTTTGAAGCCCGTCTTTGATTGCTGATAAAATAGATGTTAATAATTTAGAAAGAGGTTTCGTGGAGCACTTGGAAGACCCAGCAATACACCGTTGTTTGTAAGGACTCTTATGTAGTTTAGGTATCCAATACAGTGATGGAAGATCCAGTTCTTCATCTTTGGTTGAAATACCAAAGGAACAAAGAACAGACCTATGATTATCCAGGATTTCCTCTTTGGTAAACTTGTGTCGTGAGGGTATATGTTGAGTTTCCAAGTGAATTGTCTATACCTAATTCGTTTATCAAGCAATTAATGTAGTGACTTTTACAGACAAAAACGATGTTATTTGGGGCTTTGTCTGCGGGGACAACAACATATTTATCATGGAGATCGGATAAGTGTTTTGCAACATTTGGGTCTTTAAAGATTGACGTAGCATGGGCATTGATGGACCCATTCAGTTTCTTAATTCTGATTTGTATTAACGACCTCATAATCGTTGTCAAGATAATACTTAAATGTAAATCTATTACCTGTCTATACCTGTATCTTGGCATTGCACAATGTTTTTCTCTGACTGTTTATGGCTTCTTAACACTAAGTCCATTATATGTTTGATGTGTAAAGATGGATAATTTAGTCGTAGATACATGATTTTTGTTATAAGTTGTCATTGGCTTTGAACTAGCTGTCAGTAACTGAGAGTTCTCACAGATCTGTACTATTGTTTTTTATTGTAAGGATATACCCGGCTACGTGCACTCTGTGTTTTTATTAGATATATTTCTATTTTCACTTTCTGATGAGTTGAGCCTTTTTCAATTCTATTGATTTCAATAGTTCGTTTTTATGTCGTACTGTTACTGTTACACACCACTGTCCAGGGTTAGGGAAGGTTTGGCTTCCACTAACATGTTTAACCCCGCCACATTTTGTATTTTTGTGCCTGTCACAAGTCAGGAGCCTGTAATCCAGGGGTTGTCGTTCGTTGTTGTGTTACATGTTTGTTTTTCCGTTCATGCTATTGACGATAAATTAGGACGTTAGTTTTATTGTTTGAATTGTTTTTATATTTGTAATTTAGGGGCCTTTTTATAGCAGACGATGTGGTATGGGATTTGCTCATTGTTGGAGGCCGTAAGGTGACCCATGGTTGTTAATTTTTGTGGCATTCGGTCTTTTGTGTAGAGTTGTCTCATTTGCAATCATACACATCTTCTTTTTTTATATTTACTACAAATAAATCAAATTGTAACAACAATGACTGTCTTTTTCCTAGATTCAGATATTCAGTTTTCACCTGAGAAACTAAACTAAAACATTTACAACAAAAGGAACGATTTATCTTTAATTTACCATTGTTAGTTTTCCTTTTTCTAACGGTTATGTCCCTTTGTTACCGTTTACCAATCACGTGATAATGGATAAATGGTTTAAAGGGGATTTGACTTTCAAATTTATGTTCACTGATTTGACTTAAATTCTCATATTTGATATACTGTAACAACATACTAAAACGTATATCTAAATTACAATAAGTCTGAAATGAACATTTACAATAAATGGACTCGAAAATATATATCAGTGTTTTGTTTGGTTTTTTTGGTCTAGACGCCATAGAATTAACCAGCGAGATGACATCTGAAGACTGCTCCGATGATCACATAATCCTATATAAGCATAAGCATAAAAATTATAATAACAGATTGCGACCTCGTGCAATTGGACTTTTCTAAGTCTGTTTGATTTCTTGGTCTAGGTTAATTAACCTATATAAGAATTATTTTTTTGTAGATCGAATCTGTGGACGAAACGGATCACGTATGTTTCACTTTCAATGTTGACTTTCTTTTAACGACTGAACACGAATAGTGCATGCGTAACTAATCTCTAGATAATGGGGTAAAATGAAGGTCACATGAATACGGATTCAGTGAGGTCAAATTATCAATTACTTTTTTCTTAGAAAGAAAATTTTCTGAAAATGACATTATCAAGATGCTTGAATTTTTGATTGACAACATATTTGTTCCCTTTGGAGAGCGTGTTTTTCAACAAACAATAGGTATTCAAATTGGAAATAACTGTGCTTCTCTTCTGTCTTGTTCCTCTATTCACATGAAGCTGGCTTCATACAAGCAATTATTATGAAGAGGGATAAAACGTTAGCAGTATCATTTAAAATTACTTTCCGCTATGTAGATAATTTCCCCTTACCAAATAATCCAAAATTTGATGACTATGGTAAATGCGTCTATCCCATCGAACTTGAATTAAAAGATACACCAGATGTTGTATGATTGCCAATGAGACAACTGTCCACAAGAGACCAAAATGACATTAACAACTAAATGTCACAATACGGCCTTCAACAATAAGTCTGTCTCATATCTTGACTTACTTCTAGAGATTCACAATCAGGGTAGGTTTAAGAAAACATTAACGACAAACGGGATTGTTTCAGCTTCCCAATTGTGAAATTTCCAGTTCTACGAAGCAACAGTCTAGCAGCGCCTGCATACATAGTTCTAGTATACATCTTCAAGTTGATATTTCAGGGCTGGTATTTCATATGATTTCCTTGAAAGAGGTTTGATGCTCACAAGAAAGCCATTTTACTAAGTGTTCCAAATGGTGGAGTTGAAATCACCCCTTCTTAAATTATATGAACGACATCACGATTTGGTTCACCGTTATGGAATATCCGTTTCACAGATGACAACTGACATTTTTTCGAAAGTGTGACCTACCAAATAAGACTTACTACCGGATTAGTACTAACAAAAGCCACAAGACGGGTGCCACACGTGGCGCGGGTTCTGCTTACCCTTCCGGAACATCTGTCATCACCCCTAGGTTTTGGTTGGGTTCGTATTGCTCAGTCTTTAGTTTTCCGTGTTGTATTTTGTGTTCTTTTGTTTGTCTGTTTGTCTGTTTGTCTGTTTCCTTTTTTGGCCATAGTATTGTCAGTTTATTTCGACATATGAGTTTGAATGTCCATTATGTTTCTTTCGTCTCTCGTTTGCAAATTAATTATTCGCCAGTGTGTGGCACAGACACAAATGAATGTATATTTCATTGCAGAAGCAAACATAATGCTATCGCAAAATTACATAAAATATAATGACAATAACGACAAAAAACTTGCAGGCGTTACAGAATTGGGAAACAGCTCTGGTAGCAATGATGAAGGTATACGGACATATAAAAACACATCTGCTTCCATTTTCTATATTTTAATTAGACAAAGATGACGTCACAAACAAAAATACAAATTACTTGCAAAAGGGGAACAACTCTCTCTTACACACAGAAACATATACTCCGACCATACATAACACAGAGAACAATACAATGAGGTCATATTAAGCACAGAACTACAACTGTTATGCAATGGTAATTTGAAATCTTAACTATATATACTAAATAATAAATATTGATACAAACATGATGTGTTACAAACGAAACTTTAAAGTGCCAATTAAAATACATATTTTCAATAAAATCACAATGTTGTAATCTGTATTTAATGAGTTTAAAATCATACGAACTAACGATGCTTAATCAACAGTAAATGATATTCATAAAGACAAGTTCCTCCACAATTAGTCAGTTACATATTTGGAATAAATTCATACAACGTTGGCGAATGAGAAGGTTGTGTAGTCGTCACATGTAACATTTACCAATATTAAATTTTCAAAATAGATATTAAATTTGGTTGAATTTCTTGCACTTTGAATGCATGCGTTTTTAGTGGCCATTTTTTAAATAGCGCCTTACGAATAAATTCTGACAGCAAAAAAATAAAATTACCAGGAAAGGTTCCTAGGGTCATCGTCAATCTTGGCATGCGTCCGTACATTTTTGATAAAAAAATAATCTCATCTGAAACTACTTGAAACCAAATTTAGTCACACTCATCAAAGAGGCATTTAGTTTATGAATAGAACTTAAGTGTATAATTCAAAAACAGCGATATAATCAGTTTGTTAAGATCTACCAAATTTTATTTCTGTAAAGAAAAAAATATTTTGCAGACTTCAAAATCCATAATTATTGCTTTTTTGACAAAAACTAACGTAGTTTTGTTTTGAAATTAGACAAAGAAAAACTGTAAACATGAAAAACTCTGCACCAGAAGCGCAATTCGTCAATTAGTAAAAATCAAATTACTTTTATTTTTTATGGAATTTTGGCAGACATTTTCAAATTGAAAGTTGGCGGATGATTTGTAACACATGGAAAAGCATATTGAAATCTTCCTGGTTACATTTTTCCTTTGACATCCTTGCTGAAAAAGTTGGTTTTTCAAAAATTGTGATGTTTACACAAACTAATTTTTCGCGAATTATGTTCAAATTTCATTAAAATGTACATCTTCATTATCGAGTTCAAGTCCTACTCCTACTTTGGTGGGCTTGTGGTCGTAATATGTATTTAACTGTTTGCAAAAGTATGAATTAATCGAAAAAGAAAGGATTTTCTTATCCCATGGTCCACGATGCTCTTCAACTTTGTACTTGTTTTGGCTTTCTAACTATTTTTTATCTGAGCGTCACTGATGACTTTCTGTAGACGAAATGTGCGTCTGTCGTATTGGATTACAATCCTGGTACCTTTGATAACTAATTACACCACTGTGTCGATGCCACTGCTGAAAGCTTAAGGTTTCAGCATAGTAGTCAGCACTTCGGTGTTGACATGAGTATCAATGATATGGTCATTTTCATAAATTTACTGTTTGCAAAAGTATGAATTATTTTTAAAAAATAAGGATTTTCTTATCCCAGGCATATATTACCTTTACTTAGTCGTATCGGGTTCAACATTTTTACAACTTCTTGGAGTTTTGGGTCCTCAGTGCTATGCATTCAATTTGACAACTTTGTACTTGTTTGGCTTTCTCGATATTTTGATCTGAGCGTCAATAAGAAGCCTTGTGTAGACCTTGCGACCAACCTGGCTTAATTAGCCTTGTGTAGACCTTGCGACCAACCTGGCTTAATTTACCTTTTCCTCATATACGTGATATTGTATACGTCGATACACAATCAAATACGTGAATAATGCAAATGCTCTAATAAAAACTTTCAATTTCAACTTTTTAAAAACCAAAGAATTTTTTAACGTCTATCGAGCATTAATATGTCATATATAATGAAATGACAGAAACAATAATACAAATTGATATCTAATGTAAGTTGTAAACATAAATCCCTCCAGGTCAATAATATCTCTCTCTCTCTCTCTCTCTCTCTCTCTCTCTCTCTCTCTCTCTCTCTCTCTCTCTCTCTCTCTCTCTCTCTCTCTCTCTCTCTCTCTCTCTCTCTCTCTCTGTGAGTTTTAAGCAGACAAGAATTACAGGAAGAAATTGACGCACAATCTTAAATATATCTATGTTACCAGCATTTGCAACATCTTACAATATTTGTAACGGTAGTCCACCATTTATTTCGAAGTTGTCTGCTCATTACAATATAAATTATAAAGTTCAAAGAAAATCCGGTAATGAGACTGAGGTCTGTATATTGCATGAATTTGTAAAATAATGACCATTCACTGACTATGTTAAAATGGCCCAGTATAAAAAGTAAAACTGTAACATTAAACACTGACTCTGATAAAACAAATATAATACAAATGAGTACTACTGTTAATGCTGATGTACGGTTTCTTTTCTGAACGGCCAAGCTATCAGTCCATGGAAGATTTCTTCTTAAAATTGTTAACTTGCATATAATGTAAACTGTAAAGACGACTACAATCAAACATGCTAGAATGGAACACCCGTTAACTATTGTATAAAGGTAAATGTAAATTTCAGACCGTTTAACACAGCAACTGCCTTGAATCTCTTCCATTAGCATAGTAAAATACAGAACAGGGGAATAAATACAAAAACAAAAGATAACTATACAAACTGAACAAATTATGCTCACAGAATTATTCAAATGCCGTTTGCTCCACATTGGAAAGAGAAGAACCGCAGTTTTCTGTAGACATAAAAGTGTTGTTAAAAGAACTGATACAAAGTGGAAGGTATACTTCAAGTCATAAAGTAAGCTATAAATGAAACATTGTGGAAAGTCAAAAATGTACCAGTGAGGCATTATTTCTCTGTAATCAATATCGTTACCATATATCTGATAGGCGATACATTTTGGAATTGTCATCAGGATTGCAGTAATCGTATCAGATATAGCAAGAGTCGAAAGGAGTAAAATGGATGGTGTTCGATTCTCCTTTTGCAGAAATACATATAACATGAAACCGTTTACAATTGTCACTTCTACTGCTATTGCGGATTCTAAATAAGCTACTATTGAAGATGATAATTGTAAACGAACCTGGCGGTATGTAGGTGGACATAGAACATGAATACAATTGTTTTTCCCATTAAACGCGATGATATTATCAATACTCAAGAGGTACGTGTCGTTTTCTTTCACAGGCAAACCATTCCAATAGATGTATTGAAGAAATTGTTCTTTGCATACTTGGTGTTTCAGTATGATATACACCGCTGCATATGATGTGTGCTTTGATAAAAGACCTGCTTTAAAGTTGTTCTTATCGCGTATTTCTTTCAACGAAAATTGAATATTTAATAGATTAGTGAAATAAACATATTTCCAGCAGATTGTCTCATTTGTAAGGAAATGGTAGATGTCTGCATTTGTTAATAAATAGTTTTCTGATTTCAAAAATACATTGAATTGTTCTGAACAGTGGCCAAATGTATCGGTAAAATATATCCGTACATTGGAAAAGTGTGGGAAAACGTCTTTGATGTAAGTAATATTGTAGGCAAGGGAAGAGTCACAAAATATGTTTTGAACAAACGTTCCATTCGGACAGTATGTAAAAAAGTCTTGTAAATATGCTGTATCTATAAAACCATTGAGAAACATATGTAGTGCGAGGCGAACACAGTTCTTGCTAATGGTCACTGAAATAAAGTTGAAGTCATCAAACCATAATAGAAGCGACTGACCTGATTTGTGGACAAAATATGCCCTTCCCAAAGCAGACGGCAATACAATTTCTGTAAAATCCATAATTTCGCATTTGATCTGGTTCCCATATTCTAAAAATTTATAAAAAAAAAACAACGTTTTAAATTACATTCAAAATATGTAAAACAAATACAAGGCAACAAAACACTTGATTGAACGGTAAATAAAATAAACAAATATCTATCAAGCGACTGTTACTAATTCTGGTTCTCTCTCTCTCGGCATTTATAAAAAGAAGATGTGGTATGATTGCCAATGTGACAACTCTTCACAAGAGACCAAACAAAGCAGAAAGGAACAACTATATGTCACCAAACGGCATTCAACAATAAGTAAAACAAAAACGCATGAAGAAATGTACTTGTAAATGTTCACGTAATGCATTTGTTAACACCAAAAAAGTAAAGTTATTAGATTTGAACGATACAGAAACATGAACAAATAGTTGAGTGTTGTAAAAATATAACATGTGGAAGATACCACGGAGCCATTCAAAACTCATAAGTCGGGATAAAGGGAAAACACCATATTAAAAAATGAAAACAACACAGTTGTAACTGTATTTTTACCACTTCCAGAAAAAACACAAAACACAAACAGTCAATAATTTGTTGCACACGAACAACTCACAATCATATTTATCGAAAGAAGAACAAAATCCCAGGCCCGAGATAAAGGTCATGATACAGCTCTCGTAGACGACAGGTTATATAATGTTGAATTACATTTAGTTTAGACTATCTTACACCACCATATGATTATTCTTATTTGTTTATTAATTCATTTTTCGATATTTATCTTATCATTTGTGATCATTAGCATTATTGGAGATTACTATCCAAAGATTAACTGTTGTGTATTGATCACTCAATTTCAATAACCTCAATAACAAGTCCGACTGCCACATATGTAAATAATCTGCAATCGCAAGTATCATATGTTTATGCTCACATATTGTTTGCTCAAGTCCAAAAAATGTTTTAACGACTTGCTTTTTATAAGAAACACTCAAGTCTAAACATTGGAAAGCCAGGGATGTTAAAATTCCTAGAAAAAACATAAGAACTATATGTATATGACAAAAATAGACCTAAAACTAATAGCCCAACTAACCTTCAGCCAACTTTACCTGTGGAGTAAGAACCTTAATTTCTATTGCTTTTTATGAACGACATTTAAAGTTAGAAATATATGTTATAATAACATAAACGGTTCCAAATTTTCTGCACCAGATGCGCATTTCGACAATCAATGTCTCGTCGGTGATGCTCTATGGAGGACAACATATTTGAAAATCCAAAGCAAAATATGAAGAGCTATAAACAAAAAAAGGACCAAGGAGTATAGCCAAGGCCAGGCAAGGAATCGGAGCTTTGCATTATAGTTATATCCCGTAGTGTATAACAAGCTTACACCCGATGATATACCATATATTTGTTAAAATTCATTATAAAATGAAAAAGAGCGAATAGAATATTTAATGACAATAATTTCTTTTTTTGTTACATGAAACCCCACTAGTAACCTTACTTTGGCTAAAATCGTCGTTCAAACTATGACAAGATTTTACAGATGCCAAAGTTGATGTCTTGCGTATTCACTTTAAATCCATGTGCTAATATTGATAAACAGGTCAATGTTGACAATTTCGTTCATTCTTATTACGAATAAATACATCATGCTTTTTGTTTGCAGTTGTCAATATGGATGGGTATACGACAGACGACATTTTGAGTCAAGCGTTGGATTTGGTTGAAGAGACTAAAGATAAAGGCAATATTATAACCAAAAGTACTAACCTGTATCAGTTTAATGAAGGTAATCATAGATGTATTTTATATGTTACGGTTTTATGAAATGAAATTCCCCCTCCCCGAATAATCAAGCATTCATAATCGGATATACTGAGGAATAGATGTTTCATGATTAGAAACCCGACGACCGGACCCCGTTCAACATACAAAAATGCAGATTGAATATTTAGAAACTCCCTTCTATAATTGGCTATTTCCTGTTTACAAACGGTCACTTCTGATTGAACATTTCAAGGTCATATGTCTATTAACATAATGCAAGACTCCCAAGGCTTTATCGTGTGTAAATATGAATAAACAGCAAAGGTCAAAATCTAAAACAGGTAGAATAAAAAAAAAACAAAAAAAAACCAAACGCCAAGGTAAATTCCTAAAGGGGGAGTCCATAAACACTGACACAGTGACAATGATTAAACTTATCATAGTTACCATAGTTACCAGGATTGAAATTTTATATTTACGCCAGACGTGCGTTTCGTCTAAAAAAGACTGAGGGTTGAGATCTCATAAACATGTTTAACCCCGCCGCATTTTTGCTCCTGTCCCAAGTCAGGAGCCTCAGGTCTTTGTTAGTTTTGTATTATTTTAATTTTAGTTTCTTGTGTACAATTTGGAAATTAGTATGGCGTTCATTATCACTGAACAAGTATATATTTGTTTAGGGGCCAGCTGAAGGACGCCTCCGGGTGCGGGAATTTCTCGTTACATTGAAGACCTGTTGGTGACCTTCTGCTGTTGTTTTTTTCTATGGTCGGGTTGTTGTCTCTTTGATACATTCCCCATTTCCATTCTCAATTTTATCATCAGTATCTTTTAAGAAACCACATCACTAATTGTCAATATAAGGGAGGATAATGATTTTCCGTAATAAAGGAAGGAGAATTTAAAGTTGCTAATTTGGGTAAAACTACAGGGTTTTTTCGAAGTCTGACATGACTTTGCTTTAGGCAACATTGAAATCAGAAACCATCGTTTAAAAACACTTGGTTGTCTTATGCGGGACGCAAACGAACTTAATATAATGCTGCTGCTTTTTAAACTTGCTAAATTTGTTTAGAAGTTTAATCTCTTGAACTATTACAATGACATATGCTTAGAGTGTTTTCAACATTAGCTTTTAAAATACAATAAAATAGTAAAAGTCACTTTACTTTATTCAAAAGCATCAGAAAACAGTGTAAAAAAGATTAAGTGAATATATAAAACAAAAAATGCTCAATAAGTTGGCATTAATACTTACTAATTTTTTCCAAAGAATAAATTTCTACAGTTGTTGCTAATGATATACCATAGTTATATATATGGTCTGTGGTCTGCTCTGAAGATACATTATCATCATCTATGTGTGCCGTGGTCTGCTCTGAAGATACAACAAAGTCATTCCTGTATGTTGGTGTCCAGTTATTTTTGTATGTAGTGTTCTGCTCTATATACACAGCACATGTGGTTCCAAATTTAGATACACAAAACAAACTGACAAAGAGAAAGACTAAGAACATGTTTGCCATGACTTAAATGAAATTCGTTCAACTGTTGGACTGAGAGACACGATGTGACATATCCAACAGTTATGTGATATTTGACAAACCTGGATAAAAACGATAAATATTTTATAAAATAATATTTGTTTTCTAATGTCAGCAATACATTTAGGACTTAAATATCACTGAAATATTTCGTAATGTAATGACGATAGTTTAAAATCAGATAAAAAGGTTTGAAAACAGTGTATCGACTGGATCTCTACACATTTAAAAGGTGGAAATCTCTAAGTTCCAGTTTTCAGAAATGAGCTTTATACAATTTTGAAAGCCAATTAATTTACTTGATAAATTGGTTGACTTTCAACTGTTTCGTGTAAAAAGTAATATCACAAAAATACTGAACTCCGAGGAAAATTTAAAAAGGAGGGTCTCTAATCAAACGGCAAAATCAAAAACTCAATCACATCAAACGAATGGAGAGCAACTGTCATTTTCCTGAATTGGTACAGGTATTTTCTCATGTAGAAAATGTTGGATTAAACCTAAAAAAGTTGATTGACGATGAGTTAGGTGTACCATTATCTCAGCATTCAGTATTTCTTTATGGAACGCCGGGACTGTCTTATAGTGTAAATATTTAATGTGTTTTGTCGATTTGCCGTTACGTCCTGTCATTTCTTCTTTATGTTATGTGCAGATGCCTTTATTTCCTGCCACGGCATCTCTGTATTATGTAAAATTAGTAATTTGTTTGGTCAAACAATTGTATGATATGTCATTGCTAAACTTTGTTGTGTAAAATATGCATTACATTATGCTGTAACTACTATATATTCTGTGAATACTTCGAAACTTTACGATCAACTACCTTTACATTCTCTCATATTTTATCTATGTTGTGTCTATTCCTCTTTTACGTAAGTCAGTTAATAATTGCGTCTTGTCTCAAGTGTTATTGTTATGTCAAATGTTCTAAAGGTTTTGTTTTGATACACCTTTGTTCTATGTAAATCTCATGATATTATAGTTTTTTTGGCGTTATGTTGTGTTTATACATAGGTATGTCTAGTGAAAAACACAATACATCATGGTATAATTCATAAGCGTTTTGCCGAACAATTGATAATCTCTGTGAGCATTCATTACGTCAAGTGCAAATGCCTTTTACATTATGTGCAAACAACTAATACGTTTTGTGCAAACCTCGTTTACCTTATGTGCAAACATCGTTCACCCTGTGTGCAAACATCGTTTACCTCATGTGCAAACACCTATTACGTTATGTGCAAATACCTATTAAGTTATGTATACAACTACATCATTATGTGCAAACACTATTACGTTCTGATAAACGCTTTTTTGACACAGATGAAAACAAAACGCATCAATGATATGCATTTTGAAAATGAAGAAAATAAAAAGTTTGACCTTTCTATCAAACTGTGGATTTTTATATTAATTATATTGATTGGTGTAAAAATGCTATATACATACAATGTATCTAGTTTTATGGGAAATTATTTTGCTCTTCTTTAAGAGTGTGCGTTATGCATCCATGCTTTGAACATTTGTTCACTTTACTTGTTGAAAATTGTAAAAAATAAACAGACACGACACTAGTTTTCAAGATGTGCAACCGAAAAGAACAATACGATATAAAAAGGAAGATGTGGTACGAATGCCAATGTGACAACTCTTCACAAGAGACCAGGATGATTTTTTATTATCCTCCCAGTAGGGTTTTCATCTAGCGAGAAACGTGTACTAGATTAATGCTACAAATGTAATGACGTCTCCCACGATTCATGTAGCAGCTAAGGAATTCTACAAAATGTTTAAGATTTTATTTTCGTTCATTTCCTTAACAGTTGTGAATATTATTATGAATAACCTTCCTAAGACTTATTATTTCCTCCGTCCCTGAAAAGGAGCGTTGAGACGGGTGGGTGTCCTGAAAAGGGGTGGTCAGGTGACCCGCTCCTCTTATCTGACAATTGTTTTTAAAACTAACAGGGATGTTGGAAAAATCTGATCAGATTTTAAATCAGACAGGTAGAAGGGTGTAACAAAAAGCTGCAATTTCTCCAAAAAAAACCTATTTTTTTTCATATTAAAAACTGCCTTATCCTGTAATCCACAAAAATGACGCATACACATATTTTTTTCTGAGGGTTATCAGCCTTGTTTCACCTTCACTGGCCATACTAGAAATTAAATCCCGCAACTTGACATACTGATGTAGTTATTATACATAACTTAATAGGTATTTGCACATAACGCAATAGGGTAAACTATGTTTGCACATAGGGTAAACGATGTTTGCACATAGGGTAAACGATGTCTGCACATAGGGGGAACGATGTTTGCACATAAAGTAAACGAGGTTTGCACAAAACAAATAAATGTTGTGCACATAATGTAAAAGGCATTTGCACATGATGTAATGAATGCTCACAGAGAGTATCAATTGTTCGACAAAACGCATAGGAACTATACCATGATGTATTGTGTTTTTCACTGGAGAAACATATGTATAAACACAACATAACGCCAAAAGACTATAATATCATGAGGTTTACATAGTGCAAATGTGTATCAAAACAAAACCTTAAGAACATTCGGTATAACAATCACATTTGAGACAGGACGCAATTATTAACTGACTTACGTAAAAGAAGATTAGACACAACATAGATAAAATATGAGAGAATGTAAAGGTGGTTGATCATAAAGTTCCGAAGTATTCACAGAATATATAGTAGTTAAAGCATGATGTAACGCCTATTGTTCACAACAAACTATAGCAATGACAAATCATATTACTGTTTGACCAAACAAATAACTAGTTTGACATAACCCAGAGATGCCGTGTCATGAAATACAGACATTAGCACATACCATAAAGAAGAAACGACAGGACGTAAAGACAAAGCGACAGAACACATTAAATATTTACACTATAAGACAGTTCCGGCGTTCCATATTTCTTCACTAACAAGATCTATAACATATATTTCTTAAATTTTCTTTTGATAAATTTGATGTGTTCATATAAGAACTATGATTCCGACTGATAAGTTGACCTAAGGTTGGGTTTGCTATTCTCCTTAAGGTCATTTTGTAATTTTCCATTGAGCTCAGTTATAACTTCCCATTTGAACAGTCTAATTAATCTTTAATTGTTTATAGAACTTTTTACGAGCATAACTGTCAGAAGAATTCCTAAGGTAAAACTTTCCGAAACTGTGCAAGATGCTATAAAGGTTGAAATGGAAAAATCAGTTCTTGAGTAGAAATGTTTAAATTTGATCTAAGGTAAAACCGCCCCAAGCTTAAAGACGTTATCAGAGCAGCTCTCGAATTGTGATTTAGAACAGTAACAGAGAGTCGTATCTTCACTGTAGGTCATATTAAAGATAACCTGATGATTGAATAGTAAATATGGTTACAGTCTTGGTATATGTTTTAGTTGTTTTGTTTCTCTATGTTTGCAATAATTCAATATACACAGCGTCGGTATCATGTTCCCAAAGGTCTCGAAGAAGTGATGATTTATACCAGAGATACTAGTTAGCAGAATTTACAAAACCTTATGTAACGAAATATATGTATAGATATAGATAGATGACCACTAAACTGTAGCAGTGATCACATTTTACATTGTTTTTCGTCTTTCTTTCCTCGTTCATGTCCTCTTTGTAGGTGAACTGTTTTTTCTGTTTACATGTACTATATTTAGAAATAAGGAGATTAATAAACTCATCATAGATACCAAGATTGAAATTTTATATTTGCGCCAGACTCTCGTTTCGTCTAATAAAGAAACATCAGTGTAGCTCGAAACCAAATAACTTTTAAAAAAGGCCAAATTTAGTATGAAGTTGAAGAGCATTGAGGACCAAATTTTTGAAAGTTTTGCTAAATACAGCTAAGGCAATCTATTCCTTGGGTAGAAAAAGCCATAGTATTACAAAAATTAAAAAAAAATTGCAAACCGTTAATTTGATCATATCAATCTTAACTCATGTCAACACAAAATTTGGTTTTTAAGCCAGATGCGCATTTCGTTTACAAAAGACTCATCAGTTACGCTCAAATCCAAAAACGTTTCAAAGGCCAAAATAAAGTAATCTTGGGATAATATGTGTAGAAGATGCTGTATTTTTTTGGTGTCATGTTTCAACATTTAATAACATTAACGGTACCAATTTTTCTGCACCAGATGCGCATTTCGACAATACATGTCTCTTCAGTGATGCTCGTGGCCAAAATATGTAAAATCCAAAGCTTATTTAAAAGATAAAGAGCTATAATCCAAAAGTTCCAAAAAGTATAGCCAAATCCGTGAAAGGAATCAGAGCTTTGCATGAGGGAGATACATTCCTTAATTTATAATAATTTGTATTATTGTATAGCAATATAATATTTCCCACAGAACGTAACCAAAAGTTAGCGTGCAATAAATCTAATATTGCACTAGTGCAATAAATCTTCAAAATTCATGACGTCACCAACGTTTAAATCTTAGTTTAAACCAAGTTTAACTTTAAAATATTATATTGCTATACAATAAAAGGGTTATTGCATGAATATTGGGGAATATTGTCCCTCGTAGAACATATATTGCACTCGCAAGCTCGTGCAATATAAAATTCTACTCGGGACAATATTCCCCAATATTCATGCAATAACCCTATAATATTATATAACGGCAAATTTAATAACACAAAAAAATCCGTATTTTCATGCAAGTACCGGAGTACTGGCTACTGGGCTGGTGATACCCTCGGGGACTAACAGTCCACCAGCAGAGGCATCGACCCAGTGGTAGTAATAACATTAAAGGTACCAATTCTTCTGCACCAGATGCGCATTTCGACAATACATGTCTCTTCAGTGATGCTCGTGGCCAAAATATGTAAAATCCAAAGCTTATTTAAAAGATAAAGAGCTATAATCCAAAAGTTCCAAAAAGTATAACCAAATCCGTGAAAGGAATCAGAGCTTTGCATGAGGACGATACATTCCTTAATTTATAATAATTTGTAATATTATATAAAAGCAAATTTAATAACACAAAAAAATCCGTATTTTCATGCCAGTACCGGAGTACTGGCTACCGGGCTGGTGATACCCTCGAAAATTTGCATCTAGAATGCGATATCCTTTGGCAATATCAAAGAAATTATAGTCAATTCATACCCTTACCATTTCGTACCCCGATTTCGTAATCTCACAAAAACCATTTTGTACCCTGATCATTTCGTATCTTGACCATTTCGTACCTCATGGAAGATTTACATGCATGCCATTTCGTAACTCATGGAAAATTTATATACATACCATTTCGTACATCATAGGCAATTTATATCTGTTTCATTGATGTGCGATTTCGTATCTCATGGAAGATTTATATGTATGCCAATTTGTATCTTATGGAAGAATTATATGTATGCCATTTCGTACCTCATGGAAGGTTTGTATGTATACTATTTCGTACCTCATGGAAGAATTATATGTATACCATTTCGTACATCATGAAATATTTAGAAGTATACAATTTCGTACCTCATGGAAGGTATGAAATATAAGAATGTTTAAAATCCTATTAACTGTCGGAAAAGACACCGTTATCCTCATTAACAATTTGTACAAAACACTATTATTGATACAAATTACGTATCTTTTATAGCTGTTAACTAACGTGTATCCTACTCAATGAAACAATTAATGAGGGATATTATTACCGACCTTGTTAACAGTCACCAAACGTCTCAATTCCTATTCGTGGCGGTGTCAAATAAATTTTCGTACTTCATACAAATTTGCTTCAGTTATAACTTATTCCCGATTTCAGACTACAAAAAGTAAAATAACAAAAATGCATGAATTGTAATATCTGGCATACAAGTACTGAAGGACGCCTCCGGGTGCGGGAATTTCTCGCTACATTGAAGACCTGTTGGTGACCCTCTGCTGTTGTTTTTTATTTGGTCGGGTTGTTGTCTCTTTGACACATTCCCCATTTCCATTCTCAATTTTATGTTTATTATTGCACATATATATAATGTATAAGATGTGTTATCAGTCAGATAGGAAGTGGTCAATTTAAGTCCTCTTATCTTTCTATTACTTTACATGATTATATATGGGTGACAAACTCAGTACGTTGTATATTGTACCTATGACGGAATTGACCCAAGTTTTATGTATATCAGTGAAAGATTGTTGGACAGAACTACATACGGAAGTTGCCATCAGTTGATTAACAATGAGGGAAGCAATAGTCTTGTTGGTAGTCTTTGTAGCTTGTCAGGTATATTTTTATAATTATGTCCTTTTGTTAGTCAAGGAAACCTCGATTCTTTTCTCCAGTCACTGCTATAGTTATGTAAGCAGAGTTTTAACAATTAGACGGAAGAGATAAAACGAAAACCGGACAATTCATAAGAATAACGTGACTAAATATTGGGATATACGTTTAAAAGACGCCGACACAAAACGGTCTGATATGTGTATTATTGAAGTTTTTCGGTACAATTAGTTAGAGTTGTAAAGTTTAATTATAATTCGTACTTGCAGTGTATTGGTTTTTCTTATCAGCTTGGCAAGAAATGGCCATTGTATTTTTGTCATTCCGTTTTTCATCAATATTTGAAATATAATAGACATTTATGTATTTGAACAAAAACTGTCAATTCCATATCTAAACTTATTGTATTTGCGTCCATTCATAACATGTAAAGTATAGTTGAAAGTACCTTTTTCAGGCCGTGTTTCTCAACTTGAAACACGATTGCAAGACAAACAACGATTGCCCAAATACACATTGTTGTGTGACTGATTTCCATGGTGACACGTGTTTCCATTACCAAAACGAATCGCAACCATGTCATCTAGCAGGACATACTATGCATTTATATAAATGTGGGTGCTCAACTGGTACGTAAAAATTATATAAACATCCATATTTATAGTTTTCTACCATTATTTTAGCTATTTAACGATATTGTCAAACATCAGATTTGACTCAAGGACTTCCAGCTAAAAAAATGATCCATTCTGTTTGAAATCACTGTCAGCTTATTGTTTAGTGGTCAACCAACTTGTATTAGTAGATCAATTGTATTTGCTGAATATAGTCATGGACAACTGCGAGTCCTTATTGGTTATTCGAATTACGTTTAGTCCGTTTTGGTAAATTTGGTACCGTTCATGTTATTTCTACTTTTTTAAATTAATCATGTTTTGTTATTGTAGGTTATACATGCCAGGGAATACATATTGATCCAGGACATACACTTCCGGACCCAGATGGTTCTATTCATCATGCTGAAGAATTACTGGGACAGGTTGGATATGGTTTATGTGTCAAGACTTCGACTTAAATAAAAATAAGTTAAATTCACAATTTTGTTCAGTCTATCATACACAAATTATTCTTTTTCGACAATATTGTTTCCCAACATAACTTTATCGTTACCAATAACAACTAATTCCTATGTTCATCCCTCTCTGAAAAATGTTGATACATATTTTCTTGGGTTTAAATTATTCAAAAAGGAGACATTTTCTTTCCCATAGTATGTATATTTTCCCGGATTTGTTCCATTTGTCGAAATCATAATCCAGTCCTCCTTTTCCTCGATTGTAAAATCACCTTAGAGGGTTTACCACAGAGTTTGTACATACCATGAACAACATGATTAATGCCTTAATTGACTTAGATTGTTTACTAACCCTTCCGAATAACCTAATGCCATACCGTTTGTTTTGTGGGGTTCGTGTTGCTGATTATTTGTTACTCTTTCGCCTTTTGAGCTTTGAATGATACTTTTATTTATTCCGCCCCTTTTTCACCTGTTTGTTCAAATGACGTTGTTAATCTAATCTGTTGAAAGGGATAACGTTTTTGACAGAATAATATCCTATGGTTGTTATCTAAAGAATTTGGTGTTAATGGTAGATCTTTGATTTTTTGTAATTCATTCATTACATTTTAGATTCTGAACTATTTAGAGCTTAACATGCAGTTGATGACTTTTGATCTTTTGTGTTTATTGGTTTCTATCCCTTTGGCGTAGTCCTCACATATCCTTATATTCACAAGAATGTGAAAACAGCAAGTTAAAGGCGTCTCCGTCTTGTCATGTTTTTGTTGTTGTACTTAAGTGTTCTGTTGTTTCGTTGTTCCTCTTATTGCTGATGTTTTCCCTCGATTTTAGTATGTAACCCGAATTATTTTTCTCTCAATCGATACATGACTTTTGAACAGCGGTATATTACTTTTGAAACAGATAACTTTTTAAAGCAATACCGAAAATATATCACGTGGGTTTACTTGTTGACTCTTTTCTGCTGTGTTAACTAGCAGTAAGACTCACAAGAATTTAATTCCATGGATTTTGCAGACAACTTATGCACATGTGTACAATATTTTTATATATGTAAGTGATACCATTTCCATTTAAGAAAAAATTCAGTGGTTGTTGTTTGTTTATGTGTTACAGATTTGTTTTTCGTTCATTTTTTTTTATATAAATAAGGCCGTTAGTTTTCTCGTTTGAATTGTTTTACATTGTCTTATCGGGGCCTTTTTTTAGCTGACTATGCGGTATGGGCTTTAGTCATTGTTGAAAGCCGTAAGGTGACCTATAGTTGTTAATGTCTGTGTCATTTTGGTCTCTTGTGGACAGTTGTCTCATTGGCAATCATACCACATCTTCTTTTTTATATTTACAATTAGCACAAGTTAAAATTTCAGTATTTTGTGCATGAAATAATGACTCAATTTCCTGACGCGTGTTTCACTGTTGTCAAAGACGACTTATATTTATCTAACACACGCTTTCTACTTCTTTATAAATAGCGTTAGAGTTTACTTTTTAAGCAAATTTGTTATAATTCTATATTTTGGGGCCAAAAAGGGATCCTGATTGGCCTAGTATGTTCGATAACTAATTTCAAAGGAGATTTTTTTTTTTAAGTTAACGACGACTAGCCCATTGTTATGAGTAAATCTCATTTAGCTCTTAGACTCTATTAAAATAACTTTTGCTAAACACAATACGTATTTTTTTAAATATTTTTTTGTTTTAATCTTCCACTGTTGACATATAAATATAGCAATGAACAGATGCAGGGTAGTTCTATTAGTTAGGAAAGATCATTTTATATTTTGTAATGGGGATAATGGATGTTTAATGAAATGAATGTGATAGTGTTTTGATCTGAAGATAAATAATATTGCCCAAAACCTGCTAAAAAATATTTCTGTACATTTAAATACACATCATCCATAAACTATTTTAAATACAAAAACGGTGTGTACGCAATGAAAAAATAAATCGACGAAAAAATATGAAATAAATAATCAAGTCTTGTAACGAGTGAAAATTAATATTTGTCGCATTACTTTGCTCGAAAGGCCAACCCCAACCAAAGAATTAAACTGGTCGATTTCTTAGCAGTTATATTCCTTTTTCTCTTCTTCTTGTAGGTTCAAAAGACATGTCTTAAATAACATTTGGTTGATTTCTGGACAGTTGTCTCATCAGCCGACATCTTTTAAATTTTTGTATATATGTGTCATCAGTCTCATGAAATTAAATTTGCTATATAATTTACTTTTCTGGAATAGCCATGTGTTCTTAATATTATTTGTTTTCTGATTTTTGTCCCAATGAAACTTACAATATACTGTTGCTGTGCAGTTTTTCTAAATAATTGAATGGTTGCTATGCACGTTTTCAATATAAAAAGATGGTAGCTAGGCATTTTCCTAATATAAATAAATGGATGCTAGGCAACACTATAAATAAATTATTGTTTACAACTAATATGATGACACCCGTAGACCTTTAAGGTTAGGTCTATGTTATAGTTTATATAGTCCTGAATGAAATCATGTATGGTCGCTAGGTACTTTTTTGTATAATAAGGGTGCACGTGGTTGCTAAGCACTTTTGACATGACCTTGACTTTTTATTTTTCATACGTTAATAAGTAGGTGCTTAAAACGTCCTGAACATTTTATCCATTTATAGTATGCCTCTTTCTATTACATTTCATTTCAAAATTCAATTAATATACACAAGATCAAATGACCTTTGACCTTTGGAGAAATTTATGGTTATTAAATTGCCAATAGTTTGCACATCATAGTCATTCAATAATTATTACTTTTTGAGGATTATTTTAATAACATGGCCACATTTTAGAGGTAAAATGGTAAAACTGACACATGTTTGTTTCCATAACAATCATCCTAGAACCCAATTTCCCAAACATTTTGTTATAATTTTTTTATAAGAAACATTGATACTATTCATTCATAACCACAGGTTTATAAATGGAGGTGGATGCAAAAATGTCTATTTTGTTCATACAAAATGTGTAAAATTTGTCTTCTGAACTATGTTGAAAAATGACCTCTGCTTCTGCGGTTGTGACAATATTCAGCCAAAATATTTCTTATATATGGCATTGCTATTTTGTTTGTTTTGTTTCATGTTTTTGAAAAATATTTATAAATATTATTAAATACAACCTGATTTTGATTACGAATGACTGCAACGTTGTTGTTTTTTCTATGCTAAATTCCTAAAATTTGCGGGAAATCGCATTCACTTGGTTGCCATGGCAACCATGGTCTAGCAACAGTTTGGTGGGCATTTTCTAACATGAATCACATGTTTTGGCTAAGTTTCATGACAATCGGTGACTATGTTTGCTGGACCCTATATAAAATGGTTGGTAATTACAGAGAATTGCTCTTAAATACAACTGTCGCAAAAGTTTACTTTGTTTGAAAAGATGCAGTCTAGATAATACATGCATATCATCCGTCTTACTAAAGCTGCACTTTAATTACGATTACAAATGTAATCCTTTTCTGAATACAACTTTTGATAAACTGTTTAAAATAGCTGACTCAAAACAAAATACTGTGTATGTTATGATTTCAATTGATGAACATGTCCCAATATCCGTATGAGTAGTATATATTGTGTGGCAGCAGCAAATATTTTTGCCACGTTGACAAAAATTTGTTCCCGCTAGCAAAATTGTATAATATATTTGTTGAATAATATCAAAATATTGGATTTTAAAATTTGTAGAAATATAAAAGACTGTTTTGATTTTTTCACACGTTGCATTTTGCAGACGTCAAGAAAATTACATAATATAACTGTTGTATAATATTAAATGAAAATTTTGTTTTTTCACTTATAAAAGAATGTTTTGATTTATTTTCCATCGCATTTAACATATAGACAATTTAAATTGTTAATATTTTGGATAAAGAAGTTAAAAGTAAAACTGAAAAAATAGAAGATTAAATGACTTCGCGTTGAGAGAAGAAATTTTATAAAACTTTTAAGTTTCATTTGTAACAAAAATGAATAAGAATTGAAAATATATTAATTAACCCTAACCCTAGCGTATATTGTAAAAACTATTATTATTATTTATTAAAACAATCCATACTCAAACATTAATTAAACCTTATCCATCTACCACTCTTATCCCAACCATATATCACGGAATTAATTACCCCTAATTTATTCCCTAATTAGACTATTGTTTTTATTTCTCATCCGGGTATTTAATTCCTCAAAATATTTGCAAAATGTCACCCATCAACACCATGTTTATATTCATCATCATTTGTTTCACAATGTCAGCTGTTTCATGCTCGCATGAATTGAGAGATGTATGCACAGTGGAGGGGGATACTCTCCATTGCAGATGGACTGGAGCAGGGCTCTACAACACCAGAATCCGACTAGATGTAAAGAAAGTCGTATTCGAAAGATTTTTTGTTGCCGGACAATTGGACCTTGCAAATAATAGAGACCTGCATTCAATTGAGATCAAACAAGGAAATTCTAAATGCAGCAATGTTTTAGCAGCACCAGAAACAATAACAATTGTTAATGGTATACATTGTGATGTAAGTATATAGGAAATTAGAAAAGAATAACAGAATAATAAGAGCTTTAAAGTAATCACGTAGTATTGTCTCTATATGTAAAGTGACTAGAAACAACCTAAACTATGAGCAGATCTTATATATTATTTATTAATTTTATTGTGTAAAACATTTCTTACATTATGTATATTTTTTTTTACAGAATGGAGTCATAGCTTCTACAACAACAACAGCAGCAACAAGAGTAACACCAGGATCCACATTGTCAATCGGCACCACTGATAAACAACTGGTAAGCATTTATCTGATATTTTTTTAATTAAAACGTCCGTTTTGTTTTCTATTTTTATTAGGAAATACATGTACATGAACGAGTCAATTTGTATTCTCTATAGTATAGTGCTTAAAAACAAATTAAAATGTGAAGGATAAGATTTTTTAATATCAACATTTTCATGAAATACATGATTTTATTTCTTTATTTCAGAAGTCAACACCACATGCACAGGAGGAAGACAAGGGTCTAGATAATATTAAGATCATTCTTATAATGATTTTTGGTAAGTATCTAAATTTAATTTATTTATTTGATTGACAAACAATATAAAAATAAAATAAATAAATAAAATAAAAATATATACATGTTCTAATAAAAACACTTATTTATAAATAAGAAAAAGATGCGGTATGAGTGCCAATGTATTATAGATCAAAGTATGACCTTCAACACAGAGCAAAAGCTCACACCAAACAGTAAGCTATAAAGACAATTCAAACAGAAAAACCAATGGTCTAATCTATTTATATATATCAATATATTTTATAATTTTTAAAGTAAGTGACATATTCAAATTTATCTTTACAGCATCTCTAGCATGTGTTATGCTCTTGTCGCTGATGTTATTTTGCATCTGCAAAAAGAAGAGAACTGCAAAAACCAATTTCCGCCAACACCAATTCTCCTTCAATGTCGATGCAGATTCACTATCCGAAATAGAAATTGCAGATTTTGTTAATACACCAAAAAAAACTGTTTAAGTTAATATCTATCTCTGTATTTACTACTTTTTAATTTGTAGAATATATCCTCATCGCAATTTATGAAAGGCTTCAAGAAATTATAAATTATTTTTTTCCACCACGTGAAAATAACAGACGAGTAGCCCCAGCACAACAACAACCACCAAGAATATTGAGAAGATCAAACAGGATATCTATTCGGCCACAGAGACTAACCTATGATTAATTTTCTAAACTTTTAAATTTTATGAAATTTTTTAAATTTTTTTTCTAAATTTTATATTTTTTTTATTTTTTTTTTTTCTAAATTTTATAATCTTTTTTCTAAATTTTATAAACTTATTTATACACTGTTATCTAAATTTTAATAATCACTGATGAGGATGTATTCTACAAATCTACTTATATTATGAAAAATTATATCACCAAAACTTTTCAATTTTCTTTCATTTGATTTATTTGGATTAGTTACACTTTATTTTAATTAAAGAAAAGATTTTGATTATACTCGCATTTCTCTACTCTCATTTTATTATATTGTAAATAGTAGTATACATGTAGTTTGTTTTTATAAATTCACCTTAGTTTATATGTTTCATGCTCATTCAAACCATAAATTTCATTATAAATCTATTCTTTTCATTAAATAATCTACTTTCTCTGGTATTAAAGTTCATTATTAATCTATTCCTTTCATTAAATTATTCTTTTTAGTTTTCCATTTACATATGTTTAGTTTTGTAATAGAAATAAATTAAATTAAAAAACAAATATGATTGGTATTATTGTATATATGTAAATAATATATATATGTATATAATGTTTGGAGAACTTTTTGTTTTTATGTTTACTTTATCATCATTTTCATCTTTGGAATTTTTTCATATGAGAATTTACAGCATCCAAATTTAATTACAACATATTATCGCATATTTTATCATATTGTGTTTGCTTAAACTTTTTTTCTTTTGTTTTTATTACTTTTTATAGTGCTATATGATTAAGTTAAACCTAGAGATAAATATATAAAAATTCTTGATTTGTAACCGCTGTCATGGTGCTTTCTATAACATGTTTTATGTGAAAAAAAATGGTGCATTACAAATGATGTAAGTTTTTTATAACCAAATTTCATTTGATAGTTCTCTTGTTTATATTATTTACAATTGTTATATAAATAGTGCAGAAAACTTGATTTGTTTTGAAACTTACTATGTTGTTTCATGGAATAAAGTATTTGTATTTGATATGTGTTAATAAATTAGACTTTTCTTAAACTTTTCCCACTGCATTGCTACCCCAATCAATGTGGATGATTACCAGTTGACACCATTTGTATATCATCTAGAAATTTGCAAACAAAAACTTTGCTTAATTAATTTTTATCTACTTTAAATTTATTAATTATAAAAGAAATATGGTTTAATTGCTGATGAGACAACTCTTCAAAGAGGTCAAACCACAAGCTTCAATCTCAAATCTTGTCAAGAAAATGAAATATTTACACAGGAAAAAAGAAGCTAGCTGAAAAAAAAGTCATGAACAAAACAAGATTCACCATTTACAATGATCCAAAGAAAAGAAAAGAGCATATCTAGAAATTTGCAAAACAAAAACTTTGCTTAAAACATTTTTATCAACTATTAATTATAAAAGATGGTAATCCACAAGCTTCAATCTCAAATCTTATCAAATGAAATATTTACACATGGGAAAAATTAGCTAGCTGCAAAAAAGTCATGAGCAAAACAATTAACTACGATCCAAAGAAAAGAAAAGAAAAAAGTAGCATGTAGGGGGAAAAATAGAGAGAGAGAGAAAAAGGAGATATGATCCACCATTGAAAATATGATCCAAAGAAAAGATGATCCAAAGAAAAGAAAAAAGTCGCTTATGTTCTAACGAAGGAAAAAATAGAGAGAGAGAAAAAGGAGATAGGATTCACCATTGAAACTATGATCCAAAGAAAAGAAAAAAGGTGTTTTAACGATGAAAAAAATTAGAGCGAGAGAGAGAGAGAAAAAAAAAGGAGATAGTAATGAGATGTAAAAATAATCGTCAAAATCCAACTCGATTTACCATTGAAAATATGATCCAAAGAAAAGAAAAGAAAATAGGTTTTGTTTTAATGAAGGAAAAATTATATATAGAGAGAAAAAATAGTAATGAGATGTAAAAAATAACCATCAAAATCCGGTTCGAACAAATCTATAATATATAATTGATCTTAAATAAAAACAATCAAAATTTATTGAGTAATGATCACTTTTCAAATTTGAAAGGTGATAAACACTTTATATTTAAACTGATGAACTAAGATTTAATGTAAACAGAAGGTGTATTATCCAAATACTGCCGCAATATTGGAGATCAATCTGACATGAAAAATCGCGATCGGGACAGATCTACACTGAAATTACATATGAATTAATAAAATGGTGTAACATGGATAATGGAAGGTTGGCGAGCCTTTAGGAGTAAATAAGTGTTGGAAACTATTATTCATAATTTAATGAAACGGAAGCTTTATTCCTT
Source organism: Mytilus edulis (assembly GCF_963676685.1). Classification (NCBI taxonomy): domain Eukaryota; kingdom Metazoa; phylum Mollusca; class Bivalvia; order Mytilida; family Mytilidae; genus Mytilus; species Mytilus edulis. The sequence goes on along the minus strand of NC_092347.1, from coordinate 12,063,628 downwards.
TATTAACGCGGTACACTCAATTCTATCATAAAGCGATAAAAATGATGAACCAGGTTGAGTACATGAGGGGATTTGGTGGAGAAGTAGAGCGGGCTGAGTTGAATTTTGGAAGAAAGAAGAACATTGCGGTTACACCGTACAAGGGATATGTTTATATCCACATAGGCAGTTTAACAAGTAGCAGAAGCATAACTCTTGGGACTGATGAGTTTAAAGAGCTATGCAATCTGAAGCCAGTTCTTTTAAAAGCTGAGGCAGAAATAAAAAAACAGGTTAGTGATTTCTAATATTTAGCAGTAAATATTTACATGAACATATAGCTAAATTATTATCGTTCAGCAGCAAATAGTTGAGCGTGATATATATTTTATTCTCTAAGAAATAGGAGCGATCTACAAAATTATTTTAAAGTAAGATATTGCGAGTGTTTAATAAAAGCACCAGCTGCAGATGTTTCACCTTATATGTTTTTTCGTAAATTTCACTACTGCTAGTAAGTACACATAATTTTCAAAGTTATTGAAAGCGAGTAAAAACTATATGATAAACGTTCTAATTATCCTTCAACAGCAAATAATTGAACATAAATATATACTTTATAGGTTTAATATACAACAAACGTTTTAGTTAAAAGTAAGTTATTGATAGAGAGTATTTACAAGCGGCTTGCGTTCAGCTGCAGATATTTCACTTGTTTCTGGGTTGATTTCACCACTGTTAGTATTAATTTTCAAAGTTATTGATAGCAAGTAAAAAATGTTTTGATAAACGTTCAGTTGCAGATATTTCAACATTTTTGTTTCTAGGTAAATTTCTCAACCGCTAATAAATACGAATTTCTTTCCCACAGCAAACGTTGATTTATATGATTTCTTACACGTTCAATTGTTTTTATTATATATTAATTTTTTTAGCTGCAAAAACCTAGCAGGAAAAAGAAGGTTATAGTTGTTGAAGAGAAGAAGAAGAAGAAGAAGAAGAAGAAGAAGAAGAAGAAGAAGAAGAAGAAGTAGAAGAAGAAGAAGTAAAAAAAGTTACTTTGAAAAGAAAGGTAAAACAACTTTTGTTTTTTTTTTTCTATGTAAATCAAAATAAGTAGTTATAATTTTCAAGTTTATGAATTTAAAGTAATTATCCAATTAAATGTACCATAAAAAGAAAAAAAAAAAAAAAAAAAAAAAAAAAAAAAATTGAAAACATTGAAATAACTTTAAAATTTTAAGATGATTTTCTATATTATGATATTCTTATTTTAGAGAAAGGTGATTGCTATCAGCGATAGCGATGAGGAGGCGGGAGTGTCAGAGTCGGACGTCAGAAAGGTGATTGTTGCAGCAGAATCTGGCCCGTTCAAGGGGCTAAAGAAGAAAAAGAAAACAGCTGGAGCTGGATTCATACTTTCTGAAGCAGTTGAAGATGGCGAGTGAAGATAACACCAGTAAGTGATCAAATTTTTATTCTGTTTCTAATATGTTCTTATATACAATAGTTAGGATAGAAATCATTTATAACTTAGCAACATTTTTCCAATCAAAGATTGATTTATCAATATGTGAAATACTCGCTTTAAGATAAAACCATTGCCTTTGATTTAAAGCGATCTCATTTCTAAGAGGATCATTTCTCAATAATACAAACAGTTCACTATTCAATATACATGTATTTACAAAAATATCTTCAGATAAAGCAAAAGTGTCCATTTTATTACAAAATAAATCGTTTCCGCTACTGTTTCGTTTAACATCATCAGATATGAATGGAGGATCATTTTCACTGTTTAATGGCCCATTTATTAATATAACTGCTAGAGTTATCGAACAGAATAACAATCCGACAATTTTCATCTTTGCACCAAGCCAGTGCAGTTGTGGAAACTGGTCACTGATTTCAGCTGTATCCATATTGATAAAATTGTAATCATGCTCATCTGTCATTTTAAGTGAATATTCTTCCACATTTGCACTACTCAATTCATCCTTTTCATTTATTTTAGAAATCTCCATTATGAAATCCAATTTCTTAATACAGGTGTCGCACTTTGTTCATTTGTTTTCATGCATGTATCTGTAGATTTATGATGTGAAAACTATTTTACTAGAGTTTATGTATCTTATTTATTTCTTTTAGCCAATCAGAACAGAAAAAGGACAATGGGAGAAGAAGTAGAAAAAAAGACACTGAGTGAAAAACGAAAGCGGTCAGCTCCACCTTCATTAAGAACTTTATCTGTTGCATGTATTTATAATAAATTAACAACAAAATGTGATATTCAAATGAGAGATTTTTTTTGTAAAATTCCCTCACCAATTTTAATTATTTTTATGGATTATGCAGACTTTCAATTTGTTTTAAATCCTGGATTTGCCGAATTAGATGTGTTTAATGCTGCCGAGGAAATTTTTGATCAAAGATATCAATTAAATAAAATGATAAGGGAATGCAGCCATTTCACATCTGAAGAGATATTCATTCATTTAAAGAACGTCCCAGGGTCTGTTTTAAATTCACTCGGACTTTCGTTCAATAGGGAGAACTTTTCCGATATTTTAAGGAAAATATTAAACATGCGATTTTCACGTGTTTAATTTACCAAAGAATATGTCTCATATATTTTAATCTAAAATTTAAGAAATTTATTTGTAATATTTTCATCGTGTTTGAAGGTCTTTTTCCCCATTGCACAATGTATTTCACTGGTGCGTTTGAAGGTGTAATTCCCCATTTTCATAATTGTGTTTAATTTACCAAAGAATATGTCTCTTATATTTTAATCTAAAATTTATTTGTAATATTTTCATCGTGTTTGAAGGTGTTATTCCCCATTGTCCAATGTATTTCACTGGTGTGTTTGAAGGTGTTATTCCCCATTTGAAGGTGTTATTCCCCATTGACATAATGTTTGAAGGTGTTATTCCCCATTGTTCTAATGTTTGAAGGTGCTATTCCCCATTGTTCTAATGTTCGAAGGTGTTATTTCACATTGTCCTATGTTTGAAGGTGTTATTCCCCATTGTCCTATTGCCTTAATGTTTGAAGGTGTTATTCCCCATTGTCCTATTGTCATTATGTTTGAAGTTTGTTTGAAGGTCCATTTGGGTTTTAAAGTTATGTATTTTCATTGGGGTTTTTAAGTTAAAGTCGCCATTTTACCATGCTACTCCCCATTGCCCTATGTATTTCACTTCCCCAGGTTGATAGCAAACGGATAAAACTTAAATATGTTGATATATTTTATTATAAAATCATATATTTATTTACATGAAATAAAATATTATATAATTATTGTACAGTGTGTTTTCTTTTTCTTGAATTTATTACGGATATGGATTTTTTTTTCAATTTACAATTGTATTAATGTTTTTCTTTTAATTTTCTATGAAAATATGCTAGCGAATGCACATTATCATCCAGCAAGTGTCTCTTGTCATCATATGGTGATAGTCCACTTTTCACAACCTTCACCATGTGAATCTGATGGTTGAAACTTCTCAAAGTGTACATATGCGAGAGTAGTGGAGAACAATTGAACAAGGTGTTTTTATATTGTTCGAATCTAACATTTCGGGTTTTAATACCCTTTGCTACTACAGTTTCCTTGTCGTCTGCGGTGATAAAACTATACATTTTTGCTCTTAGTCCGATATATTCCACCATTTGAATGGACTTGCATTCATCTTTGAATAAACCAATAATCGATTTCCTGTCTTTGGTGTAAAGAGGGTGATCAGCTGGATAATTTGAAAAGTCATATAGCTCACTGTTTAACGACATGTCTCTATATATGTCATCAGTTCTCACATGCATAATGAAACTGTCAGTATCTGTGTAACATAATGTTACATTCTCCTTGTATAGTTTTTTCATGTGGTTGTAGTAGTAATCAACCATGTGCGCCTTTGACAGATCGAGAATCATTTGTCCTAGGTAAATTGGTTTGTTGAAGAAAATTTTTGTTTTGGTTTGTAGCACGCCGCACAAGTGGTCGTTGAATATCTTAAAGCTTTTAAATGATGATTTTGCAGTAAGTTTTTGAAACTTATCCCACCTATGACAGAGAGAGAAGTTGATATGTTTCCGCAACGATTCCATTGATTTACCGAAAATAGCATTGTTGCCATTTTTAAAAAGTTTTTGCTCGAAATTGCTAGTAGCCTTTTTCCTCATTTCGGTATTGAAGTCAATATACTGTTTCAACCATGGACGCTGTTCAAATGAAACTATATTGTGAATCTTCTTCAAAACCAAACCTAGTTTGAGGTATAACTTTAGATTCACATAGTGCAAGATGTAATGCTTTTTATCTTTCAAAGTAGCTAGCAATTTGGTGCTCGGTTGGTATTCTTTCCCATCATCATTTGCTTGCTCATACAGATGACGTGAATGAGGTGAAAGCATTTCATTTGTTATCACTCCTTTTTCAACTGCAAGAGGAAAATCATTGTGAAGATCGTGTAAGTTATCTGGGTAATCCAAATCGCATTCAATGACATATCCGATGTCAGCGTTATTGGATACATTTAAGACATTGAAATCGTTTATTTCCTCTTCTGACAACCACTGGAATTTCCCCACAGCTAATGGCATGCTCATGCTTAAACCGTATAAATTGTTCGCATCTACATACATCAAGTATGAAGTTGGTAAAGCTGGATCATAATTGCTCAAGTAGGGATTGTTTGCTTTTGCATGTCTGCAGCTCACCATTGTTAAACCTCCTCGTATACTCTGCTCAAAGAAGAGCCACATTGTAGGATCTGTCAATAGCTCAAGTCTCACACCAGTCATTTTCAATGCAGATTGCCAGGAAAGCCCTGGAAGAGTGTAATAATTTGCAGGGTCGAGGGAATAGTTCGTTATCCACTTCTTCCTGAAAGTTTCAAATACATCAGCTAATAATAGAACGTCAGTTTTTAGATAAAGATCGTGATATTCGCCTATATTCTTAATATTCATTTGATTCCATACCCGTTGCGCATGTTCATACTCGGTTTGACTAATTGTTTTCTCTGATAAATTGCTGTAGAATTTGTCTATAGAGGGTAATTCAGTTTCATTGAACCTTGCTGCATTGTCAATGTATTCGTAAGGATATGTTCCTTTTTTCAACAAAAGAGCAATCCGCTTATCATCATCAAATTCTTTTGTAAAATGTTTAAATGTTTCTTTCGGATTCTCCTTAGACATTGACGATACCAATTCCTCTAGTGAACAATTCAAAAACTGGTATGAATCGATAAAGCGCAGATTGGATAGGTTGAAACTGATGTACTTTTCTGCATTCGTGGCTATGCAGCCAATTTCTTCACTCTTGAAAATACCTATCGAGGAACAGATTAAATGTGCATCAAACTGTTTCAGGTTATGAAATATAACTGGCACGAATGTGTGTTCTTTAAAATTAAGATTGCAATCTCTGCATGAAGCGCCACGAAATTTACCTGAAACATGTGCATGGTCTCGAACGCGGATAGTGGAATCTGTAAATTCTTCCATGCAAATGTGGCAATGTGTACTTGATTGAAAATCTTCCTCATCTTCAACAGTCATGCACAAGGGTTCAGGATTGTTCAAAATAGCCTTTATACGTTTATTTTCGTCAAGAAGACTATGAAGGAAGTGTTCACTAACATTTTCACCTCTATATATTTTAGGTGGTTGAGTGTATCTGTCATCGATGCAAACAACTTGATAACCGTACCCGCATGGTATCAACTTTGTTAATTTCGTTGTGCTGGTTCGATTATCTTCTGGCTCTTCAGTAACCATAGGTTCGCAAAATGTTTCCATGTCAGCATAAATAACAAATGATGTTTGTAACTGTTTGGCGTGATCTTGAAATGTTAGTATATCGTCTACCCCCTTGGTGGGATATGTCACATGTTGAGCTTCAAATTTTGAGCAGTATTTTATATGTTTCTCTAAAGTATGTTCACTGGTGAAACCTGATAAACAGAATCTGCAATACTTATGACTGCGTCCCAAGCATTTTGTTCGATATAAAAGTCTATTGAGATCTGTAATCAAACACCAGTGACTTTTATTCCCACTTTTCAAATACAATAAGTCAACTTCATGATGAGCTTCTCTTAGACCTGTTACATGGAGGGGGAAAAATTCACCCTCTTCAAATCCTAACACCATTACTGAAATGTTATTCTGCCTTTCAAATTTACTCACAAATGATGGTGCAACGGGCAATTGTATACCTTCCATGTTCAATTCATGTTCATATGGGATGTAGTGATGCACTTTAGAAGGGTCACCTGAACACGTAGGATGTATGGATGCTATAATAGCATATACAAAACATTTTTCATCTAAGTTTCTTATGTTGAGTAACGCTCTGGTTGCAGCAAGAGTTCTTGGTAGGGGTATATACGATCCACCGCCTAAAGGTTTATATTTAGCTGTATTAATCTCAATGTGTTTAATATGATCTAATGACCAACCGCTCCCATTTCGTATATACTCATCAAAACTTTTGAATATTTTTTGATATGTCACATTAATATCATGTTCATCATCTATATTTGCTCTATCAACTAGATTCGATGTCTTCGAGATAAAATGTGCATTATTCTTTAAATCATTACCACCTTCACCTCCATTCGGCTTGATCATTTGCACAAGACAATTCATATACCACTTAATATGACCGAGTTCATCACACATCTCTTGTAAATGAGTTTTTACCTCATGCTTAATTCCAGATAAAAATGCTAGAAGATCATACTTTTCCCCATTATCCTCATTCGGATAAATGAAACGAGCTCGTGCTATTCCCAAGAGAGCAGACTTATCCACACTTTTATGTTTGATTGTAGTATGTGAATTTGAATCAGTGTTTCCTGAACCAGTCTGATAAGTTGTATGATCGATGTTGCTATGTTTAAACAAATTTTCCGCTGAATCAAAATGTCTATCACATTGTCGACATGGAAATGTACAACTGTTTCTCTGGTGTCTCTTCAGTTTGGAAGGGTGATCAAACAGAAGTTTACAATAATAACATGAATAGACCTTAACCGTAAGATTTGATCTGTTGTCATTATCAACACTCAATCGATCATTTAACTCTCGCAACTGCTGTTGATATTGAGGGTTACTGTCAGGATAAAGACGCAATAAATCCTCGCAGAAATGATCATCAGCCATGACAATTGTGATATCAATAGCACTTTCAACGTTTTATATATACTACGCGATCGTGGACTAGAACTAATAGGCGAACATATGTTATCTAAATATTTATTTTATTAATTAAATTTAAAGGTACACAGTGTAAATATACAAATAGACAATATATTATATACATATATAAATATAGACAAATTTAAAGAAAAATACAAGTGATTGATTGAAGTCTCCAATAGTTTTAAATAATCCACTTCTTCATTACAAATGAAATGATAACCATTTACTCTTTAATCTTTTGCGATTTTGCGATTTTTCCACATTTCTTAAGAATTTTTCAGGAGACATCTTGATAGCTTTACCCTCTGCTGCACCATCATATTCATCAACATCCATCCTATTTTCCTCTTGATTGTCTGATTTTGATCGATCTACAGTTTCTTTTAAATTTTTCAATTCTGTTTTTTGCAAAACCTGACCACTACCATGTTGTTTGGTTACATCTTCTTCTAGGTTTATTTCTGTTTTTATACTGTCACTATCTTTACCATCATATTCCTTTTCTTTTTCTTTCACATTAACAATTTCACATTGGTTGGACATATTCATCAATCTTTCATATTTCTCCTTGGGTAATAGTATTAACTCCCGAGTCATAGTATTTGAAAAAAGATGATATCAATGTTGGAATAATAACAATTATCTTCAGTAAACGTTTTCTCCTCAACTGAGGTGTTATATTATTAACTACCACAGCACGAATGAACTTTGCAAAAGTTGAAAGATTCCTTTTAACCCTCTCAGACAATGGTATGACGCTTTTTAGACAGTTGAATACTATTTCTACTAATAGTTGTAATTGTCTGTGGTCCGTGCTTTTTATGATTTGAGCAGATTGTTCAGGTGTAGTGTTCGCCAATAATTTAAGGAAGCTTCTACTTGATTCTTTTAAAATCATTTTGGTTGATAAACAATCGTGTCCTCCCCCGGAAAAGGATTTGCGCGCAACTGATATTCAGGGTTTGAACCTGGTGCAATATCCACTATCAAGCAATTGTATGGTCTGCTAATTGCACGTTGGTAAACGTCCATGAAAAAGCGAACTTGACCTGGAAACATTTGTCGAGCTAAAGATTGTATTTGCAGTGAATCTCTACCATTTTTGAAAAGAAAAAAGACGTGAGAATTCAAACTGATTGATCGCATAACCTTCCCCTTCTGATATAAATTTTGTAGTATAAAAATAATTGATGTTAAGGTGTGATGACTTAAAACGCAATAAATCTTCTGCATCAGTTTACAGTCCACTACTTCATCCATTTTATCATCAATGATCCATAATGTGTGTATATCCTTATCAACAAGAAAATCACTTTCATCAGGCAGTTCCAGTTGAAATGAAATGTTGGAGACAGTTTTTTTCAATTCATCGAAGACATCTTGCCATATGCTGTAACAGTAGTATATCTTCTGAGGTGGTATTGTAAACATTTCCTGAGCGTTCTCTAATAATCTTTTAATGTATGTAGTTTTTCCTGAACCCGTTGGACCGACACATATTGAAGTCATGGGTGTTTGAAATTTCACCAAACTCATGATGATCACCTCTTGCTCGAATGATGATTGTTACCATGTGTCTCATCATTTTAAACACTTTTTCATATGCAGTGTGAATAGGTTTTACCAATCACATTGAAAACAAAGATGTCGTTTGCTTGATGATTATCACTGAAAAAATCGTGAATGTTAGTTAGATCATACTCTCTACATAAGAGTGATAAGATGAAAATGCAATATTGACCGCATACTGATGAATTCTCACTCTGTAATCGTTTTTGATTTATTTCCAGAGATATCGCATTGTGTTCAAAGAATTTTAAGAAGTGACGTGAATAATAATCGGGAGAGTGTGCGAAGCTGTCGAAAAATATCCCTCTTCGTTCCTCATTTATGAAAAAGGCGATCCAGTGTGCACCATTCTCAAAATGATTTTCAGTGTTACAAATAAATCCCATGGGTCGATTTCTCACTATCTTAGGTATCTGATCTGCTGCAAATATACCAACAATTTTATCCTTCATTAGTTCATCACAATTAATCATACACTCCAATTGCATAGTGTTCATTCTTGAATTATGATGTCTCGAGTTTGAGTTATTTCAAAATATCCACTAAATTCACTATAAATGATTATAGTTGTTGGTTCAGTGAGGGGAGAATCAAATGTGCATTCCAAATTGACACGTTCATTCCTTTTCAATGTTAAATAATCTAAACCTTCAAAAATTGGTTCCAGTTGAAAGGCATACAAGGCATATCCTTCAGAAAAACTGTCTCTGTTTAATCCATTACCACAGTCTTGCAGAGTTTTCCCAGCAACCTCAAATAGATTGCGAAATGCAACAATGGATGATTCTCCACTTGACGAGTCAAATTTTACTCTGACAGGATTCCCGGAAACTGGCACTCCCTCAACTTTAAGATTTATTTCACTTAGGTGGCAATGTTTGAATGTCCACGGACATAGTGAGTAGTCACCTGCTATGTTTTGACTCCCCGTAAAGGCTATCAATACCTTATTGGGTCTATTATTCTGGAATATGTTGTTGAAGTTAAAACTTATTTGACCAGCTGGAAGTGAAATTGTGCGAACATCATTTTGCACAATGGGATATTTAGCGTTTACTGTCCTGAGTATAGAATCGTGGCCATATACAATGCCGGGGTGAACGTGGATCTTTGCTATTGATAGATACATATCTTCAATCTCAAGGTAATAATCAGCATCTTCATCAACCGACATTAGATAAAATTCTGGTCTCGATCTGTAGAATTTCACAGTAACTCCTACTTGATTTAATATGTAACGATTCATTGAAAACAGGGGATGGAAAATGTTTCCTTCAAGATCAACAGTTTTACCATTTTTTATGTATGCTGTTCTTCTGTAGAGCCCAAGATTTGATCCTGTGTTACAATCTGCATCATCCAATGTTCCTTGATGATCGTCTATCCATAATTGACTTGAGAGCTGCGATTCTTTAGCTTCTTTCCCATATTTCAATAAAGTTTGCATATAAGCTTTGTAAGGGTAAAATCCTGTTGAAGATGTGACAATTTTATTTTGAATTAAAACATCTATTTGATTAAATAATGCATGCAAAACATAGTTCACAGGCCCGCAATTAACGTCACTGCTATCTGCTATGGTTCCATCTCCTCTTTTAAGTCTTAGACGTACATGCATTGTTGATTTACTTAAGTCTAGATACTCTGTTCCACCAGATATGTGAAACTCTATTGGCGATGTCTTTGTAAAAGTTGCAGCTGGTCGAATATGTTCATATGTGATTCTTGTGACTGCAGTTTGATGACCTGGTAGATTGAATAAAGACAACTGACTTGGTTGCAGCTCATGAAATGTTTCAGGATTTATTTTAGCCATTTTGAATTTTACTGGAAAATATCCTTTTCAATTAGCTGATTCTTTAATCTTTTTTTCACACTCTGTACACTTCCTTTCTTACTGTTTGTTTTATTTTTCCTTCCTCCTTTCTTTGTCTTTTTCGTTTTCTTCTGCTCCCCTCTATGGCTTTTTCTATTACTGTTTTGTAACTTCCCACGTTTGCGTTTTATCTTTTTCACAGCTCGACTAATTTCCGACTTAGCATTTTCCACCTGCTGCTGTGCATGTGTTACAAGTTTAATGGGTGATTGCGCATGTGGTTTACTTTGTGGTAATGTGATTGGTTCCATGAAGCTAGCTGCTGAATTAGTGAGGGAACCACCACTCTGGATAGTTCTTCTGTATGAATTATTAAGATATGAATTGTGATGTTTGTCATTCGCTAGATTTTCATAGTACATTATCCATGTCCTAGGGTCTAGCACATATTGAGAATTGTTCAATTCCATGATTATCATGCAAAGTATGGATACGACCTGAAGTGCAGTGTAATCGACACTGGATTTTTTAAAAATGATGCATGACTCCCTTGCATGTCAGTAATAAAGAATTCAATGTCTCTTATTTCACTTTTCACCACTGGAATGTATGCAAGTTGATCAAAGTGGTAGTATTCAGTTTGAGAGCAGCAACATATTCGCTTCAATAAGGGTTGTTTGTTACCATCGACTATTACATCACCGCATATGTTTGCATATATATATAGATCATTATTTGATGATAATTTAATATCAACTAATGCGACTTTCCATTTTGATTTCATCACTATTGGCGTCTGAAGATATGTACGGAATTTGTGTGGTCTGTTATGTGGGTAAATGTCTAAATTTTTGTTACTGTTAATGACCATGTAAAAGCTCATTTTAAAAGTCAACAATATCTCTCTCAGGAATCCACTGACAAAAACGTTTATCCCAATCCTGGAATTTTACATAACCCTCACGTTGACCATTCCGCCTTCGCCATTTAAGCACTTTCTCAACAAACCACAATGCGTCAGCCTCCTTTTTCACACGCTGCAACTCTGTATAATTGAAATTGCCTACAACTTCCTTGTCCAAAAAATCTTGTACTTTATAAAAGATTTTCCCATGTATTAGAAATCGTCTATATATTTTAAATATTTCGGAGGTCCACTGTTGCTGATAAGCTCTTTGAAACGGTTTCTTCAAATGGCTCAGTCTTACCATGTCATTGATTTTAAAATGAAACTGTTTCCCTCTTTTACGTTGTACTTTTAATGTTTCTTTCTTTTCTCTGATTCGTTTTTCTTTGGGTGGAGTTTTAATATACATATATGCCCACAAATCATATTTGTTTTTCTCATTCACATCTTTTGGAGCTGTATTATTTAAACTTCTATGTGGCGTTGCATTATAACTTGCTACCAAATTTTGTAGAACATTGAGATAGCTATAAGTTCTATGCTTTGTAAAATATCGGAACATCATCCTCCGAAATGTCAAATTGACCCTCTCTGCTATTGACGCTTTACTACTGTCGGAATTTAAATAGACATGATGGTAAATGTCATATTTTTTAAACACACGTTTCAAATCTTTGTTTTTGAATTCAGTTCCCGCATCTGTGGAAACCTTCAAAGGGATTTTACCATGTTTGAAGATTTTTTCAAATGCATCAGCTACTGTCTTCCCAAACTTGTTTTTTAATGGATAAATCCATAAAAACCGTGTGAAAATATCGATAACAACCAACAGGAAACGTGTCTTATTGTTATATTTCTGTATGTTGGATACATCCATAAGGTCAGCATCGTATTGCTCATACGGTTCCGATACAATTATTTTCACTCTTTTAATTCTACGTTTTACAGGTTTTTGTAAATTGTAGTCGTCTATTTTTTCCATCCATTTCCTGATCTTGTATACGCTTGGTACATTTCCATCTCTTGATGTCTTCAACGTTTGATAAATTTTTTCAGCACTTAGGTATGCTCCCCCATTTGCTGTATTGTAATATACATTCCTAAGTTTTTCATCTAAATCATCATTTTCCATTGTTAAAAATAGGTTCCAAATCTATCATTTTTTCAACTTTATCTATTATGCGAGATGCTCTGTGCGGTGTTTTCAATATAGTATTTTTCCAATCTGTTGATTGTAAAAATGTAAGTTGATAGTAGACTCTCACATTATCTGGAATATTTGATTGTCTGACTAAATTAACAAAATCGGTGTACACTTTATCTGTTTCTACTTGATAAAAAAAATCCCATGCATTTCCTCCACTTATGTGTTCCACTTGATTTTCCTTCTTCAGAATGTCAAAAACTGACTTTGCATATATTATATCGAATATGTTATCAAGTCTGGCTATATTTTCACATGATTCTATCTCATCCATGTTTTATTAATAATAATAATAATTTATAATGTATGATATTTTTGTTTGGGTTAGGGTTAGGGTTAGGGTTAGGGTTAGGGTTAGGGTTAATTATTATATTTACCAATTAAACTTTTATCAAATTAAAGCTCTCAAATTGTTTTAAATGTTCCTTTTACTACTTCCATATCCAGCATATCAACAATTTAAATGATTGGTAATGCGTTAAATTGTTTAATGAAATGAAAATTTTTTTTAAATGTTCAATTTACTTTTACTACTTCCATATCCAGCATATCAACAATGTTAAATTGATTGGTAATGCATTAAAATTGTTTAATGCAGTGAAAAAAAAATAAAAACATTCTTTTATATTTTACAAATTAAAAATCAATATTTTGATATTATCCAACAAATATATTATGCAATTTTTGCTGACGGGGGCAAAATTTTTGTCAACGTGGCAAAAATATTTGCTGCTGCCACACAATATATACTACTCGTATGTGTAGTTTGTATTTTGCTAGTTATTAACTTTTCAATGATTTTTTTTTATGTAACATGAAGTGCATTCATATTGAACTAAGCCGTATTTGGCACAACTTTTTGGAATTTTGGGTCATCAATGCTCTTCAATTTTGTACTTGGTTTGGCTTTCTAACTATTTGATCTGAGCGTCAATGATGAGTCTTATTTAGAGGAAACGCAATTCGTCTGGCGTATCAAATTATAATACCTGGTATATATGGTACCTTCGATAACTATTATTGTTATTTTTTGTCCAGCACATAACTTTTGTACTCTTGACAAACTGATGCATCTTCACAAGACGATGTTCCGCGTATAATCATGACCGTCTTATGTCGTTCACTTTTGACTTCAATGTAAAAATATTTATCTTTATGGCTAACCCAAAACAACATTTTGTCTTGTTTGTCAAGCCAAATTTAAGTGCATTTTAGTGTCTTGTTCCGGGGGATATTCAAAACCCCTTATAAAATATATCTTAGCAAATACAAATTTCAAAAAAAACCACATCACAACCCCTTTGTTTATCTCTGTTTTTAATATGGGAGGATATCGTGTCGTAATTGCACATTAAGATGGTGTACATTATAGGTTTGTTTTCTTAGATGATCTCAGAACTGTATTTCTGTCATTTGCTAAACCTGAGATCATCATAATAGTAAATGAATAATAAAATAATAGGAATATCAATGAATGCATATACTTTTAGCTAAATAAATAAATACAATATGATAGATTGCAGAACAAATTACAGAATTATTCGACACATGACTGCTATTACTTTAAAAAAAAACATAGCGTCGTTCAAAAATATCATTTTCACTTTGTTCGAGTGTTTGGAATCACATGTACATGTATAATTAAATTTATCCGACTCCAAGATATGAACACCTACAGAATGATTTATATGGTACAGATACAAATTCGTACTCTCGCGGGTTCTGTAAACTGTTCACCAGAACTTCTGTAAACCCAAACTCTTGCTTACATTTACCACGATCGTATTTCCCACATGGTGATAAATTCCTTAAATATCAAAACATATCTTAAATAAACTTTCAAAAGTTGGCACAGAGTGAAACTAAAATTTAGTAAAAATCTAAAATTAAAATTGAGCTATGTGCACAAATGTCAAAAATATCTTTAGGTATATACTTGTACTTCAGTCATTTCAAAATTTCGAAAATGCCGAATTTAACAAGATATAAGTTTGCAAAAAAAAAATAAAAAAATTGACAGAATGGTTTCGTAAAGATCATTGAATCTGTTTTGAGACAGAGACGAAGAGAGCTCTATTCCTCAAGATTAAATAGATATTCTAATTACAATGTGTTATGAATTACTTACATACATTCACCTTCCACCCGAAACTGTTCATTTGTTATCAAACCTCCACCAAACATTGAACTTATCACAGGGGTTCTTGTTACCCCATTATGTGTAAAAGGTTCGTTATCAGCAACGATTTTTATATTTCTGAAACGAAAGTTAAAAAAGATTAAAATTAAACAGTAAAATTTGTTTTTCGATTTTAAAAGCAACGAAATAATCAATGATAGTATTATTTGACATGTTTTGACTTACGTTTCACAACAACGAATATTAGGACGACCTTTTGCTGATTCATTCGAACCCGCTCCATCGAGTCCAGCAGTATCACTGATTTGATCATTAGATGTTTCGCAGTCCATCTTACGTTCCGTTGGATTGCTGAATAAGCCTTTATAGTTTCTGTTAAGTAGCCTTTCTTGTCTGTCAATATTACATTTATCACTATAGCAATCACAATAGAGGCATGATTCGACAGTTCCGACAGGACAGGTGCGAGGTCGTATATTCTGTGGTATATAGTCTCCATTTATATGTCCATCAAAACCATAAAATTGTCCCGTGTGTCCACGTACAGCTTCACAAGTCATGATAATTAAATAAATGGCATTGAGATTCATTTTCATTCTCTTTTTATGAAAGTAAATAAATTTGCACATTCAAAAATTTACATAATTTTTCTGTCAAATAGTGTCATATACAGACTATAAGTATTTCATACAAAAATTATAGACTTTGTTATACGAGAAGATCATACCATAAAACTAAATATGAACTAATTTTACTTTGTGAACTTAAGGTCCCAGCTGTCAGAGGATTTTGTATCCGATATATTAATATAATTATCCACATATCTTTAAATAAATTAATTGTGTTTACCAATATGCATTCAGAGAGGTTTGGTATGCTATCTTAATCTCTGTTGATAAATAATAAGAAATCCTCTTAGAAAAGATTCTATAGCTATAACTTTCATTTAATTGATCATCTTACCCAAAATTAATCGTGAAATGTTTGATTCATGTCACCAGCAGCATTATCGCATTTGGTATGGTAAGTCCCAATCAATTTCGAATTAGAAATTATACAAGTATATATCCCAATGACACCATAAATCTCCGACCTATTAAAAACTGCTATATAATATGTATTTCTTCAACATATAAACACTAATTGAATGAATAAGGTTGTAATTTGATACATTTGTCAATAATACATGAACATCTACATCTAGATGAACGAATATTTTATGTGTGGACGAATGCTGGTTACATTTTCTACATGGTATAGTTAACTGGTATAATAATTTAACCAAACAAAAAGGATCTTATGTAATGCTGTTCTAGTTGTCTTAAAACTCTAGCAGCAAACTGACAGCATATACACTTGTAATACAGGTTTTTATATATAAGTTACACTATACAGCATCTACACATTATATGATTATATTAAAGAAAATTCAGTAACTTATCATGTTTCATAGAAAACAGGCTTTCCGTGATTATATTTCTGTTATTAGTTGAAGATTAGCATATATTCTAGTAAAGGTTTTTGACCTACATATTTCCATAAACATATTGTACTTTACCTGGATATTTCTTAAATTAAATAAACACAGAAAATGCTAAAAAGGACGGAAATACGTAATATAATAATAGTTTATATTTTACTGGAGCAAGCATCCGGTCAAATACCAGGTTTTGGAGAAAACAAACTTCATCAAGAATTACATAAAAGTACACGCGTTCGTGTACGTTCGTGTCGTTTAGGGTCATCTGCCAAATGCCAGTATTGTGATTGCTATGGTGACTCTTGCTCAGCTAACAAAGTTGAAAGAACGATAGTACATTTCTACGGGGGAATATTTGTGAACAAGAATGAATTTCGAAAAATGTTAAACTTAGGGTCAAACCATGAAAAAGTTGGCAGAATAAAGACATTTAAGACTGCTGCTTCTTCCAGGAGTTGTAAAAATAAATTTATAGATGACGGTTGCTGTAAAACGTAAGTTTTTGTGTCGTTTATTAATTTTTGATTTTGTCTTTTTTACACAAAATTTAATCTTTGTTTCCATCTGATCTGATGTGCGAGGCTTGTCGAGAATTTTAAATATTTAAATTTAACTGTTGTAAGTAGGAAATATCGTAATGCACGAGTTATAATTATTATGGTGGAATCTGTTTCTCTTATGATTTTTATCCTTCCTTTTCAAAGATCTGCAGAAAGTTGTGTTCTTTATCCGTATCGTCATCGCGCATGGTCGCCTTTTTCATGACTTCACAATAGGAAATTTAGAAGAATTCAGAAAAAATTTAACGTCATAATTAAATTTCGACACATCATTTGCTGAGAACAGATATTGCACTTGTGAGTAGAAATATTTTTCGCATATCGCTCAAGAAGTGCGAAAATAGCACAAACACTAGAGAAAAAATATCATAACACAGGTCTACGAAGTTAAAAAAAAACCAATGGATTTAAAAAAAACCAACAAAAATGAATATATGTAAACATCGTAACTTGTTTTGACTTAATATGATCAAACTATGCGCCTAATTTAAAAAGCAGTTTTATCATATTTAAATATATTAATAAGATTTTTAAAAAAATGCAAATTTGTACATGTGGTATATAATATATTCAGATATATTTCTTTTTTTATATAATATGCATTGAACATTCTAAATATCATATCCACATCATAATTGCCATTTGCATTCGTGGTACATTTATCCTCGAGCATTTATCAGATATCATCTTCACATAGGAATCACAATATCCTAAATCTCATCAGATTCAAATGTTGTTGGTTAAAGTGTTTTATAACTCAACATATAAACTCAAACAATTCTGAGGATGCCGGAATACCATTTGGAACATACCGAACATAATGTCTTTATAAACGGAATTAGGAGAAAAACACACGAATGGTGCCGATAAAATAAAAACAAAATATACACATGAAAAACTGTATACATTGATTTTACTCTTACGAACTCCAATCCAACATACTGATACCACAAATTAAAGACCGTGTCCTATTTTTTCATGCAAAGTTATATTTGAACATATGTTTTTTAGGGTTATTACACATATTGAGCCTTTGCAAATTGAGTTAGATGGTGTAATAAGGACAGTTGTAAGAGCTGATGGTAACACACATCTTATATCAAATCAAACTATTGAAACTGGCAAATGTCGCAGGTAAGAATAGGAATACTCGTGGTGGTCTTCTATTCTAAAAAAAAATAAAAATTAAAAACAAATAGAGGTTACATTTATATTAATGTTTATCGATTAAAAATTATAAATTGTATATTTACAAATACATAATTATTAGATAATTCAAAATCCCGATAAAAGTGGTACGAAAACATCCGTAAACATCCGTTGAGGCTACATCAAGACGCATTCTTACTTACCATAGCAAGAGGGATTTTGCTGTGTGTGATGTATGAATACATAGATGCTACTAAGTGAACATTATCCCAAGATATTTTAAGGAGAAGCCTATACGCTTTTCAATTTTTGCAATAACTTGTTTAGGGGTCAATAGAATTTTCTTTTTTGAATGACAAAATTCAAAACTGTATTTTTTTTAACAAAACTGCCATATTATAGTGTTGCGTTTTACGCAACCTACAAAAACTGTAAGACATTACTTAGTTACTTTCATTTGTAAGCATATAAAATATGTTCTGCTAGTATTGACAATGAAATAACGATCCATCGACGACCTAATGACGTAGATAGTGGCAAATATATGTCGCCGTACGGTCTTAAACAATGAGAGCATCTGATAGCGCATAGATATATCAAGTTTAAGAGCTCAGACAACGGCAAATGTAAAACAATCTAGAAATGAAAAAAAAACTAGATATTTTAAATCGCAAAATTGTTTTTCTTCTTCGGTCAATACATGAACATTATTATTTTTCCAATAGATGTTCAGGAAGTTTTTGTCGATGTGGAACAAACAACGAAAGCAGGTGTATGGAAGAAAAGTTTATTACTCATATTCTTGTCTTTGCAGAAAATAACAATTTTGAATACGAGTTTATTTTTTATGAATTTAACAGATTTTGCAGGTGCATGCATACATGAATAGCCTTTACAGAACAATTAGCATTGGTGTTGTGTTTTAGTTTCATTGTGTACATGCGTATTGATACCATTTTATGTATAAATATCTTATACTATTACTTTACTGTCAATAAATCATTGTCAATAAATCCTTGTGTTAATGTACTTAGTGTACAAACTGTAGTATAGTTAACATGCTATTAAAATGTATATTGAGATTAGTACTTTTATTTTTGTTCAATTGTTTAG
Organism: Mytilus edulis; assembly: GCF_963676685.1. NCBI lineage: Eukaryota > Metazoa > Mollusca > Bivalvia > Mytilida > Mytilidae > Mytilus > Mytilus edulis. Next base: position 12,044,496 of record NC_092347.1, on the reverse strand, counting down.
TTTCTTGTTAACAAGATAATAAACCCCATTAGAACTTTCTGCACCATATACTGTGTACTTACGTAATGAAATGAGACCAAAATCTCATTTATATTGTCTCAACCTGATAAGGATTTCGGATTGACCATATAGGCACTTGTCAAAAATATAAAAACACTTTGAAGGATTGTTTGTGACCCGTCCCTCAGTTATGGTTATACACGGTTTACATGTTAAAGTTTGTTATTAGTTGAGATAACAGAAGTTTATCCATCCTCAAATCTCACATATAGATAAAAAAGAACAAACAAAACTGAGGGAATCGCATGATATTATTCAAAGCCCGCCTTCACGACAGGGTAAGCAGATCCTCCTCTACGTACATCACCCGCCATGCATATTATGGTCACACTCGGTCAAAGATATACGTACGGCTAGTGGTATCTACTTTAGTTTTATCACCATATGTCCATCTCGTTTCTTTTCTTTGATCAAGCCCCATGGTTTATTGACCCCAAAACCTTAGTTTTGCCATTCTAATTTCAGCAATTGCATTATACTATCAGTTTACATAGATGCGATACATTTCTTTTTGTCAATTGTTTATTTTACATTATGTCTTCGTTTATAATGACTAAAGATTATCGTCTTGGAATATCTCATTGCCATGCAAATTATTTGCCCTGCCCATTCAATCATGGTTCATTGAATGTTTTGAATAGTTCCATGACGTTGCCTGTTTATATTGGACTTATGAGCTTGATGTCCCTCTAATATCTTTTGTCTCTCTTTGCATCTCTTTTGTTCTCGCTATGTCTTAAGTTTTCTGCTTGAATAAAACACATTATGAATAATGATAGTATTGTCAACTTCACTCTCAGGAAAATGCTTTCTATAATACCAAAGAATTTTTGCCGGATTTTCAAAACAACACATGGCTAGAACTGAAAGAAATACATTTAACATGTTTATGCATATTGTTCTCGGTTTAGAACACATGTACAAGCATAACCGTTAGTCTAACAATGCAATTTACTTGCAACTTTGACGCTTAAATTCAACATACAATCTGGACTAAAAGAAAGTGGCCTGAATGATTAAAGAATTACAAAATGAATACCATTCATACCTTCAAGAATATCTATGCACCTTATGTCAATTTGTTTGCCATTACTTGGTATAACTGCAGCTCCCATACAATTTGACGTTATGAAAAACAATTGACCCATATAATAATGACTTTTATATGACGTTGATTCAAAGTTTTAATGTCACAATTCTAGTCCAATGTCGCATATATTTAAAAAGTGATGAGTCCTTGTAAAGTATTCTCCTTACCCGCGCGCGTATTGATGTCTAGTTGAATGATGTCTTATCTGCGACAACGTCTACATGGTTGTGGGATGTTAGATAGAATGCCTCGTCTCGCTCACTGAAAGTTGAATATGCTCCCACTTATAGTATTCTTAAATGCTTTGTTATTAGAACAATTTCAAGCAGGTTTTATGCCTTTCCTGTCAGAAAACATGCATATGGAGTAAACAAACAAAACTTAAAGTCCTGCTTTCTAATTCTTTCTAAATGGAAACAGGGGTCGGGGTATAATATGTATTGTAAGAGAACAGTTTATAGTATAATACAGTGATTTTATCAAGGCTTTGAATCTTATAAATAAGTATTGTTGTGAAAAAAAAGTGTTTTTCAAGAGTGTTTTGTTTGAATAAATGTTAGTATAGGTTAAACTTTGCACATAAAGCTGTTTTGCTTAAACCATGTCTCTTTGATGAGATATATAACATTCATAGGTAGTTAGTTTTGTTGACATTCTGATTCCCACACATTTTTATGTTTCATCTCAAAGAGACATAATTTGGGAATGCCACTTCTATAAAAGTACATGGTAGATGGTGAAATTGAATTATGAGTAGACATAAAGTGAATGGAGGGATAGTGTAGAATTTTAGTATAAGTTTTGAAAACGAAATCGACAAAAAAGGAAAAGACAAATATTTGAAAGTCGAAGGTAAAATTCGTATGTTAGTGCATAATGTTGATACTTATAAAATGCCTTAAACTGATTATTCCTTATAACATTATTAATACACAAATATATATTCAACTTTAATAAATAGGTTAAGCCAATAGTAACATCTGTTTTTAACATACAGCAAAGTAGATCACAAATGCAATTTATATTGAGGTTTTTTTTCGCAATAGCTCGAAAACAATCTAAAATTAATGCTCATTATTTTTCTCAAACAGTTATGCCCCTTGTAACGTAAATGATATGGAAAATTGAATTTCAATAAAGTTTTTATAAAACAAAAATTATTTATTTCAGTCATTGTCCTGGGATCCAGTATATAAAAGCGGGAATACTTGGTATTTTGCAGAGTTTTGTCTCCGAATGACCTTAGATCAACTCCGAATAACCTTCTTACGTCAAACAACAATCAATTTTTAATTGTGACGTCATTTTTTTCAAATTGTAATGTCAAAGTTTATAGTCGAGTGACATTTTTCAAAAAGACGCCTAGTTAACGACTTGTATGCACCAACTTAAAATACGTCCGTATGATATATCATTCGAAAGCGTATCACCTGTACCCTCTGTTTTGCACGGTCGTCAATAATTCGTATGGTGCAATTATCGTTAAATCAAGATCAAATGTTAAAATTGAACATTCCTAAATTTTGCCAGAATTAAACAAAATGTCATTTTCAGGTACGTGTATGGATTTAAAAAAGAAAAATCACCTTATAAAAAAATTTCCAATCGTTTCAAATCAAATGCAAACTTAAATGTTGATTGTGCTATATTTACAGAAAATTGCATTTCGAGTGGTATATGATTCAGCCGTATGTTAGATGGGCGTGCATCAAAAATATTTTTTATGGTTTATATATATCACTCGTGTATTACGGGAACCTGTGTAATGTTACGTAATGACGGACAAATTTGCATAAAAGTGCAAATAGTTTTTTTCTTTTATAAAAGTACAATTTTGGAGATTGTCGAACTGATGATGGCATTATCAAAGAAGAAACTATTGAAAAATAATATCAATGAAAAAGGTCAATTCCCATTTTCAAATCTGCGCTGGCTAATGCAATGTTTAAATAAATACAAACTGTATAAAATAAATGCATGTGGTAAATGCACAAAATACGTTACCTCCTTTCGTCTCAATAATCAAAGGATCTTTATCATTGAAGACTATCTAAAAAGCAAAACTACTCTTCACTGTCTTTTATTTGGTATCCATGGAATATTTTCTAGTCAAACTAGCATTCTTATGTAGAAAGTTAGATAAATTCAATAACCATTATCTATACTTGAACACAGGAAGAAAAGAGCTTGTGAAAAAATTACAAATGAAACCTATTATTAATTAATCTGATGTAACAGCTATAGCAAAAACCAAACCTAGAACTTTGCAGGAATTTTTTTTTTTTACAACTATTTTGACCCTTGATTGCGTAATTTTATACCCTTTACATTAATTAATTGTATATTTAGGACCATCTAGGCATACATTTTATATTAAAGTGTAATTTATTTTTTTAACACTGCACTGTTCCCTAAATGTGTATTTTCTACAGGACAGAATGGTTACAACACAAATTTCTGACTTTGTGCAAGCTTTTCCCGAGGTAAATGGGTATATGGTAAGCGCCCAATTTTATGACAGTTGTTTATATGTGTGTGGTATTGACAAAATTGGGTACACAAATATTGCATAACTTATAGCTTTTAACTTCTTATATAAAAAAAGTAGCATTTAGATATAAGTATAAATGCATTTATTTTTATTTCATTAGATATTTACACTTACAAGTAATTGAGAAACATAAGGAGATTTGTTACTCGTGGTTTTCAGTGTACGGATGGTACAAACCAAAAAAGTTGTGCTGCCATCAGCATTCATCGGTTCATTACAAAACGTCATGTTCGTCGTCGGAAAATTATTTGTGAAAAAAATATGCAAAACAATAAAACGTTTAATGTGTTTTAGCTTTTGATTGTGTCATTTGTTTAGACACATTGCGCTTATAATTTTCCTCAGAGTTCGGTATTTTTGTTATTTTACTTTCCACTTCCATGTATTCTTTTTTTAATCTTGATCAATCTCAATTCGTACATTAATCTTTTAAATGGATACAAACTTTTCAAATTTAAAAGGCGATCGCTGATGTTTAAATACTTAAAATTCAACTGTCAAAGTGGATAAATACCGTATCACATGAGATTTGGTGATGGAATCTGTTTCTCTAATGATTTTCAAACAATACGCAGGCAAATTTTATTATTCTTTTAAAGCAAAATTTACTGTGCGTATTGATATGTATCTCTTTATTCTGCATTGGCTAGAGGTATTGAGGGAAGGTTGAGATCTCACAAAACATTTTTATCCCCGCCACTTTATTGTGTCTGTCCCAAGTAGCTTCTGTCCATTGTTAGTCTTGTATGTTTTTTAAAGTTTTAGTTAATTTATATGTTTTAGAGTTTAGTGTGACGTCAATTTTCTATGAACTAGTACACATTTTTTATTTAGGGACCAAATGAGGAACACCTCCGGGTGCGGGATTTTCTCGTTGCGTTGAAGACCAATGGTTGTAATCTGCTATATTGTCGGGTTGTTTCTGTTTTTGACTTATTCCCCATTTCCATTCTCAATTATTTTATAATATATATTGGGTGGATATTAATATGTTATTGTTTCGTTAAAATATTAAGCCTTTATATATGTGCTTTTCGTATTTTGATTAACTTTTTCCATGTTGTTTCTCTTCAAATATTCATTACTGTACCAATGAACTTTTCATTTTCGTATACTAGTTATATATTTAAATTTATATAGGGCTTATTTTATGTGACTATTTATTCTGATATATTACCCTCATCTATGAAATTAAATACAGAGAAGGGAGGTTGGTTTTGTGTGTATTTAGGCAATATTTCGTCGATAGATTGTCATGATATGTTGTCTCATGAAGGGAGGTTATCAGTGGAAATGAAATCAAAGAAGTATTGGACAAGACATTCCTCTAATTCTTTACCTCAAAAACGCCGTCGCAAATAATATGCCGATCTAGTATATACAAATACTATAAGTACATTCCAAAATTTTCTAGGCACTCATAAATATTATTATTTCTGTGACTGTATCTTACATTTATTGTAGGATCCTTTACTATAGATAATTTAGCTGATCTGTAAAAAGAAACCATCCAGGCCATTTGGTGTCACGATATCTCAGAACCATGGGTTCGAATACCGGCGAGGGAAGAACAAAAAATTTGCAAAAGCATATTACAGATCTAACATTGTTGTTGAGTTGATGTTAAGACGAGTTGTATATATATACCAACATCAACCCAACAATTATAGATCAGTAAATTAGAGAACCAGTGACAACTCTACAACAGATTTATCCATCGGATCACCAGCAGTGGTGGTGATACATGACTGTGTACATTCTGTATATACAACTCGTCTTAACATCAACCCAACAATGTTAGATCTGTAAATTTGCTTTTGCAAATTTTTGTTTCTTCCCTCGCCGGGATTCGAACCCATGCTACTGTTATTTTTACAGATCAGCTAAATTATCTTAAGAATGTACTTTGGTGAGGTTAGGTGAAAATTAATAAATCAAGAATTTAAAATTGATATCATAAGCTGGTAGAGCATCAATTAAGGATAAAGATAAGCTAAAAATATTGATAGGTCATGGACCTTCTTTTCGAGATATTTGAGATTTAAAATTTGGCGGGAAAAGGCTGACTCGGACTTTTACCTTATATTTGCATTGGTATTATTTTGTCTCTCAAAACAGAAGAAAGAAAATCAAGAATCTTCTAAAATTTTGGTAAATGACCTTTCATGAGCTATTAAGTCTTATATGAAAAAATAAATGGTTGTTATGGGGCAAAATATTTTACATTGTATTGTATGGAAAAATACCAAGGAGTCCGAACATTTTACACAAATTCCAAAACCTCACCTAGGTACATCCTTAAGTAAAGGATCCTACAAATTAATGTAAGATACAGTCACAAAAATAATTATACTTACTAGTATATCAATTAAATTCTTCTACAGCATAGCACATGTGACAGTTGTATGATCTTGTTTGTGGAAAATCAGTATACTATTATGTCTAGTTTGTCTTCGTTATTAACTTTTGAAAAATATCACTGGAACGTCTGTCGGGTTGTATCATACAATATTATCTCTCGTCTCTTCAAAGACTTTTTGTCCACATTAGTTTCTAGAAGTTGATCATATATAGCAATTTTGATAAATCTTGACAATAGCAGAAACTATAATTGCCGATTGAAGATGTGTACCTTAATTTAGCTTTTTAAAATTCCGCCATTTCCCCTTAAAAATCAAAACAGTTTCAACCGTAATGAACTTTATGAAAAGGTAACCAATCATGTGAAAATCTGCATCTAACATTCCATGGAAACAGCAAATATGTAAAAAGATAAAAATTGGTGAATTTAAATAAAAGTTTGTTTGCCTGGTTATTCTTATGTGCGCAATTAATGGTTTTAAAAATTGAAAATTGATGCTTCAACCTTGAATACTACAAATTCTGGGCAACATCCGCTATTGCTATTACCTGTTGGTGTTTGTAATTGTCAACCAAAACCTCTAGTTATGAAATCATGAGATTATGATGTTGATGAAGTTACATAATGTAATAGAATCTATTCATTCCTTTATATCATTAAATGTAATGAATATTTTTCCTCTGCTTCTCGACGAAGACATAGTCCTTGTTATTGTTAATAAAATTAACGGTACCAATTTTCTTGCACCAGATGCGCATTTCGACAATACATGTCTCTTCAGTGATGCTCGTGGCCAAAATATTTGAAATCCAAAGCTTATATAAAAGATGAAGAGCTATAATCCAAAAGGTCCAAAAAGTATAGCCAAATCCGTGCAAGGAATCAGAGCTTTGCATGAGGGAGATACATTCCTTAATTTATAATAATTTCTATCATTTTGTAACAGCAAATTTTAATAACACAAAAAATCCGTAAATTCGTGCCAGTACCGAAGTACTGGCTAAAATACATCACAAACTCCATAATGTATCTAGTCATCGCACTATTACGGATTTTTTTCACTTGTCCTTTCAAATGTGTATTCCCTGTATAACTTACATTTGAAAACCTCTGTTGCAAACCCCAAAGTACTCTCTAAAATTTCCCTTTCCCAATAAAGACCTCGATGCCATTAACTTGGGCAATCATCCTTCATCATAAATTAATTCCCTTTTATAAACCTCTTGATTGCACTTCTGCATTCACATATAATCTGGATATAAAAACGAATTGGTCTATGAATACACATGGTATTCGATCCTTTATTAAACAAATCTTGCTAATCACCTGACCATCCTTAATAACAAACACATTGTTGTCCCCTCAGATTAAGTTAGCCTTTAATTTTCTGAGTTGTATTATGTGTATAATGTTTTTCCTTTTATCGTTGTTTGTTGATCTTTCTTATCACAATGTCAGTGTGTTTCCACTTATGAGTTTAAATATCTCTTTGATATCTTTCGCCTCTCTTTCACATAAACGACCACGTCTTTTCGAGGTACAACTGTAGTAACATCAGCGGCATACAAGTGAATCAAGTGTGTATTTCAACGGTAATAAACGGAAAAGTGGCCATTTAAAAAGATAAAGTCGCAACTTTTGCAATATATTTTCTCGATGAAGTAGAAATTTTACAAAAGAATTTTTCTAAATGCATGTTGTGAAGTCTTTATGGACTTTTGTCAACATACATTGAATTTTAAATTTTAAATAAACCAACGTCATTCACCAGAGTATCTAAGATATACAGGGAAATGTTGTTCTTTGATTATTATGTAATAGGTTGCTGTGACATACCAAACGTGTTAGTTTTCCAGCTTTATTCCCTTCTTTCAAAAAGCCCAGCTGTCAACACTGAATTATCATTGATATGGTTATATTTATAAATTAACTGTTTACAAAATTTTGATTTTTTTTAAATACTAAGGTTTTTCTATCTCAGGCATAGATTGCCTTAGCTGTATTTGGCAAAACGTTTAGGCATTTTGGTCCTCAATGCTCTTTAACTTCGTACTTTATTTGGCCTTTTTAACCTTTTTGGATTCGAGCGTCACTGATGAGTCTTTTGTGGACGAAACGCGCGTCTGGCGTATATACAAAATTTAGTCTTTGTATCTATGATGAGTTTATTTAAAACCACTGGGTCGATGCCACTGCTGGTGGATATTTATTTCCCCGAGGGTATCACAAGTCCAGTAGTCAGCACTTGTGCTGACATGAATTATCATTGATATGGTTATATTTATAAATTTACTGTTTACAAAATTTAGATTTTTTTGAAATACTAAAGCTTTTCTACCTCAGGCATAGACTACATTAGCTGTATTTGGCCAAATGTTCAGGCATTTTGATCCTCAATGCTCTTCAACTTCGTACTTTATTTGGCCTTTTAACTTTTTTGGATTCGGGCGTCACTGTTGAATCTTTTGTAGACGAAACGCGCGTCTGGCGTATATACAAAATTTAGTCCTTGTATGAGTTTATTTATTGGTATAGTACTCATTCGAGCTTATTTCATATAATTTTTAAAATTATATTTTCTAGGCTATATTTTTTTGCCAAGTTATATCTATGTACTATGCCATTTCGCGGTCCTTTCCTTCTGTGTTCTTTTTTGTTTGGTTCATTTATTATCTACTTTCGTTTTGTCGCATTATTTTATATTCTGGTCTTCTTTATTTACTTTTTCAATTTTTAAAGTTAAATAACGATCATTCATTAAAATGCAATCAAAGTTAAATATTGCTTTGGTTGGATAAATGAACCGGATTTTCCCCTTTACAGTCTAGTCATTTTCGTATGTTATGTTTTGTAAGCTGAATTTATTCAGAGATATTTTATCTATAATTGTGTAGGTTCAGTAAGACCCCTTTATGGCCCCAAAATATAGCAGTTTTGGAAAATTGTGAAAATGTAATCTTTAAGCTATATTTTGGAAAGGAAAATGCTTCTGCTACATAAATATGAGCTGTTTTTGCCACATACAATGCACAAATATCGCGTTCTACCATCATTAAGTCATGATAAATTACTGAAATCTTCAAAATTGTAGCATTTTGGTTAATTTTTAGACAGTTTCCGTCTAAAATGAAAGTGGCCGCATTCGTGTTTATTCATAATATTGAAATGGAAGTTGTATTTGATAATAATACAAAACATATATAAAGGTTGAGGATGAACACGGATGCGGCCACTTTCATTTTTGACAAAAACCGTCTGTGTTGTTTTTTTTTGGCATATTTAATAGATTTTTCATATTTAAGCTTGGATCAGAGCGTTTTTAATGACTAAATCAGTTAAAATCTTTCACATAAACTAATCGAATCAATTGAAATAGACACTTAAGTGTTTAAAAAGTGTCCAAAAACTTTCGTTAGATGAACCTGAAATTTGAGGCCAAAATCGGCCCTTACCGGACCTACTCCTTTGATAAGGGACTTTCTTATTAGAATTTTACTTAGAGTTCGGCATGTTTGTTATTTTACTTTTTATAGTAAGAGTTCTTTTTATGTTGCCAGTTTAAGGAGAACATTTGACAATAGGGCAATGATATTTGGTATCCAGTTGTAGCAGCATTATCATATTCATGATCATTTCCAGAAAGTATTTTGTAGCATTGCAACTTCAGTCAAATTTCATTGACTTTGAATGGTTTGCATAATAAAAACATGATAACGTATTTTACGTTATTTTCAATGACTGTATTTAACTATTAACATTACTTACAGACATGAAAAATGATACATATATTTGGGTCAACACTTCAATATTGTAGCCTGTAACTAGGCAGACATTTTTCAGAGAAATAAGTTTAATGTCAATTCTACTGTCTATGGTACAGTACTATTAAAATAATTAGACACCTCGTGCAAATAGGCTTTATTTAATGCAAATGCATGTTTACTCAAATAAAACATACATGGGATAAAATATTCAAAATACATGGCAAGTTGTAAATACGTTTGTCGTGTTCAATACGTCTATGTTTGAAAAAAATTAATATTGTTTTGTTCCAACAAATGTCAACATTCGTCGGAGAATTCACCATAATGCATCTCCCGTTTTGAAATGCTAAATCTTTTCTACTTCAGAAATAGATTACCTTAGCTGTACTTGGAAAAGCTTTTATGTATTTTTGGTCCTCAATGCTCTTCAACTTCGTATTTATTTGGCCTTTTAACTTGATGAGTCTTTAGTAAATACAAAATTTAGTCCCCGTATCTATGATGAGTTTATGAAAATATCCGCGTTTATCAACATAAGAAACGGTTTCTCTATTCGCATAGCCCATAGACTGACTTCTATCGAGTTTTTATTTATATCCTACATACTTCTAAAACTCCTGAAGAATCTTATTATCCATTCTATTAATTAATATAACAATTTAAACGGACGTCATATCAGTTGATTGACTGTCATGAATATCAAAAACTCAGATGACGACGGATATGTTCCACAATCATGACAATCCTGTCCTCTTTTTCACGAATGTGACCTACCAAATTAGACTTGTCACCGGCAAAATGTGGTCCAGAATCTTCTTATCCTTGTTGAGCATCTAAAATCACAAACGAGTTATCCTAGGACTCGTATTGCTCAGTCTATAGTTTTGTATGTTGTGGTTTTATTTATACTGGTGTTTGTCTTTTGGTCTATTCTCCTTTTTTAACATAGTGTTGGCAGTTTATTTTCGACTGATAATTTACATGTCCCATTGGCATCTTTCACGTCTGTTTGAAACATTATGACCAACAAAAGATTGTATTCATGAACAACACGGCCATCATATTACAACTTCTTTTTTTCATGTATATCTTACTAAGTGTTTCCCTAATTTATTTTTTGTTTAAAACTGCTCAATTTTTTTTTACGAGGTCTGACGTAATAATATTGTGTATTTGTATTCTATAAGGTTTTTTTCTGAAGTATAACTAGATCATAACCTTTTTTCAATTTTTGCAAGGCAAATGTTCACCTGATGTTTGGTTACGAATCCGTTTTCTTATATTATTTGTTGCATCGCATCAGATCTAACTCTTCACCATTCTAAACAGAATACTAACATTCAATTGAGTCAATTTTTATAAAAAAAATCATAAAAATCTTGCCTTCTCAAACCATTTATCTAATAGTTTATTTGCCAATTACCGATTTGATTCTGTTATTGCGTACTTTTTAAACAAATAACATTTTACTCCCCTTTGTCAATCATAAGACTGGTTCTTTTTGTTTGTTTTTTATCACTCAAAGGATGATAAGTGGAAAGTGATGTATTGGCGTTTTAACAAATCTTTAGTAAAACAAACTTCTGAGATCAGAAATATGAGCTAAACAACAAATTATATGTAATTTAAAGATTCGCAAAAAATTATTGATTACACATACATTTGTACTTTGCACTAGCTCAACTTTTAAATTAAAAATGTGTCCCTCTCAAAGGAGACAACTAAATCAAATTGATGGAAAGCAACTATGAAGAGATTGGAAGAGAAGTTTGAATAATTTCTTTTGGGGCGAAAGATACCAGAGGGACATTCAAACTCAGGGGTTCCAGATGGCTAAGCAGAGTCTGCTCCACATGTGGCACCCGTCGGCTTGCTCATGTTATTACAAATGAGGCTTAGACTAGTCGACTATGACATAATTTGACATATCAATATGAAATTCAATGGGAATCATCTATACATTGATAAATATATGCCAACTGTTAATCATTAACTTTTGTTAACATTATCCTTAATTGCAGATTATTTAAAGGTGAAATCGCAATAATATTAAACTCAAAGGAAAATTCAAAACGAAAAGTCCCTAATCAAATGGCAAAATCGAAAACTCAAGCACATTAAACGAATGAAAAACAATTGTCATATTCCTGACTAATCACGTCTTCGAAATGTTCATAATCTAAACAAATCAAAAGATTTTAATTAAGACCAAACTTTCAATTTATGAGATAGAATAAAAAGGCTTATCAAGAATTTAAATTTTTTAATGCAAATAGAAATAACACCAATAATAATAATATTTAGATACAATATAATTACAAATATTAAAATAGTGTAAAGGTAATCAATCTTAAAGAAAAAAGTCATCATTTACAGGCTCAGACTACGCACAATTTGTATAGTGATAGAAAAGTCTCTGGAATAATCTTGAGAGGTTTTGTTCATACTAAGTCAATCTATACAATCAAATACCGTAATTTTACGTTAATCAAGGGTATAAAGTCTAATCAAAATAAAAGTGAAGAATCCAAAACTCAATCATTTTGTGAATTCTTTTAGTAAACGTCTTGAAATATCTTTCTATGTTAAGAATTTACATATTAGAAATAAAGAATGACATCTGTATACACAAACGAAAACAATGTCCATAAATTTGTCCCTTTTTAAGGAATAGGTTCAAATATTTTATTTAAGAAAATATTAACTGAAGATATTGCTATCGTTTTGCCTTAAGGGAGCTCGCGGGTCTAAATCAATTGTTTTATTTAATATAGGATTTCGCTATATTTTTCTATAAATGAACTTTATCTTATACTTAATAGAAAAATGAAATAAAAAAATAAAATAAAAAAATGTGGTCACCGTTCATTTACGCTCACAATCTGCTTTCGAAAGAAGCATACATTTTTGTTCATGTCCTTTTTTTCTGTTGAGCTAATAGGAGAAATAGCGGTAATATCGAAATAAAAAAGATCTAAATTACATAAATCGCTTAGATTTTACAATTATTTAGTTTATGTACAGCATATTTGAAAACAATAATAAAAAATATAGGTCACTGATGAGTTAAAAAAGATATTTCAATTTAAATGCCAAACAAGAGTGCACACTCTGAAATGTCTCGCCTTCTTTACTAATTATTGATATTATGTTGATAGTCATATAAATATTTATTACATAAACTCATCATTAACCAAGAAAACTAAACATTGATCAATGAACCATGACAATGAGGTAAAGGTCAAATGAACCATGCCAAGCAGACATGTACAGCTAACAATTATTCAATACAAGAAATATAGTTAACCTATTGCTTATTAATTATAAAAAAGAGACCAAAAACACAAATTCTTAACACTGAGCAATGAACCGTGAAAATGAGATCAAGGTCAAATAAATTCTGCATGACTGACATTTAGATCATAAAATATTTCCATACACCAAATATGGTTGACCTATTGCATGTAGTATTAGAAAATTAAACCACAACTCAAAACCTAACTTTGACCACTGAACCATGAAAAAGAGGTCAAGGTCAGATGACACCTGTTAGCTAGACATGTACACCTTACAATCATTCCATACAATAAAATATAGTAGACCAATTGCATATAGTATAAGAAAAACAGACCAAAACACAAAAACTTAAACTATAACCACTGAGCATTGAAATTAAGCACAAGGTCAAATGACACCTGCCAGTTGGACATGTACACCTTACAGTCCTTCCATACACCAAATATACTAGACTTATTGCTTATAGTATCTGAGATATGGACTTGACCACCAAAACTTAACCTTGTTCACTGATCCACGAAATGAGGTTGAGGTCAAGTAAAAACTGTCTGACGAGTATGAGGCCCTTGTAAGGTACGCACATACCAAATATAGTTATCCTATTTCTTATAATAAGAGAGAATTTAACATTACAAAAAATCTTAACTTTTTTTCAAGTAGTCACTGAACCATGAAAATGAGGTCAAGGACATTGGACATGTGTATGACGGAAAGTTCATAACATGAGGCATATATATACAAAGTATGACGCATCAAGGTCTTCCACCTTCTAAAATATAAAGCTTTTAGGAAGTGTGCTAGCACCGCCGCCGCCGCCTGATCGCTATCCCTATGTCGAGCTTTCTGAAAAGTTGCAGGCTCGACAAAAATGGCATTTTTTTCACCAAAGGGAGATTATTTGGAGCTTATTCAATGATATCTACATTTTAAAAGTCACCTGGGGCAAACACGTATTAATTTGTTGAAATAATTTTTGTACCATATGATAAAGTAACAACTACTTAGGGTTATTAATAAAATTTGTTATGAAAAATACATCTTTAATTTTTTTCTGAAAATCTTACAAAGGTCAAAAAGTCTGAAAAGACCAGTTTTTGTCTGAATTTGCATGAATGTTTACTCGACATTCTTAATTTGTATGAATAATTTTTAAATTTTTTTGACATAGTATTAATTAGTCTAATAAGGTTCTTGATTGTTTTGGACATGTGTTTTGACAGTATGAATACTGTCTTAAAATTTCTCGACACTTCCTGTATCATCTGATAAGAGTCTGGATTAGTCTCGACCAAGTCTTGACTGTCTTAAACTTGCCTCGATCTGTCTTGACATATTTTTGACATTCTTAATAATGTCTGATTATGTCTTGACATATTCTTGACATTCTAAATAATGTCTGAATATTTCTCGACACATTCTTGACAGTCTTGAGTATGTCTTGACATATTGCACATGTACATTTTGCCTGAAATGTGTACAGACTTATCCTGCACTGTTTATGACATTCTATTGCTGTTATATACTCCTTTTTATTATGGCTAAACTAAAATTTGAAGAATCAAGGATTAATTTGGTATAGTAAGATACCCTTTTTGTGCACCTAAGTTGGAATACCCTGTTTAATCCCCGATGTACTTTAATTTTGATTTTTTTTATTAAACGTTTAGTTAATTGTTTTCACTTGGAATATAAGTCGAAGTAACTGACAAACAGCATTTGGATTTTTGCCATTCGAAAAACTGCCAGTCAAATTTGCTTTACTAAAATAGGTGTCTTGAAGGCAGTTTTAAAATGTGACCATGTGTCTCTTTTGGACTCCACAATTCATCTTTTGGGTTTGTGTGGCTAAAAACAAAGGGGGGGGGGGCATTCGTGTAGGTCAAAGAATTCGTTCTCATCTTGATTCAAAAACCTTATTTATTTTTAGAACAACCCAAAAACATTTTTTATTCAAATTTGAGTGTTGAATTTTATAAAATTTTATCAATTTTTTTTGGTGATACATGTAACTCCTTCCTGAAAAGAAAAAAAATGTTTAGATCTATATTATGCATGTCTGTTTGAGATTCATTTCATAAGACTAATGATTTCTATAGAAATCATTGATGGGAACCATTATGAATACTTTTTGTTTTTATTATTCCTGGAGTAGATAATAATTTTCTTTTAATCTTTGGAATGGTCAATTGATAAGTTGTATGGCTGCTAGCAGGTAAATCAGTAATTTCTATTTGACAGTTGCGTGTATTCTGGGGTGTGGAATACCTTAATTTTATGAGGAACATCCTGTCATGTGTAATACTTTATGCATTCCAACAGATGACATTACACACATGTTTTTGTATATTATCATAATTTGCTATTTATATAAACCACATTTTTGTATAATATTTATTTACCATATTCAAATTGAATATTATGAATGTAGAATGAAATATGAATACAGTATGATTGGTTTTAATAATTTAATTAATAAGATTTAGGAATCAAAATTTGTAATATTTAAATTGTTTTATATCAACACACCCACATTTGAATTATTTTATACACTAGATTTCATTGCCATATTTGCATTTGTAAAAATATTTAGATACCCAAATTTTCAATTATTTTACATGCCTAACGTTCATATTTGTTGTAAACAGTATATAATGTAAAGAGGAATAAAGATTAAAGTTATATCACGGATATTGGTCATGATTTGTAAAACTCAGAACTGTCAAGTAAGTTTAAGTCACAATTCAAAATGTTCAGAATATGTCAAGCTATACTGAAAAAAAAAATAAGAATGTCAAGAATATGTCGAGAAATTTCAAGACAATATTCAAATGTCAAGAATTTTAAGACGATATTCAGAATGTTGACAATATGTCGAGTAAATTTCATACAAATTTGATATAAATGAGAATTGATCAAGAAAAATTAAGACGCAAGTCATACTTTTGGAGAATGTCGAGTAAAAGTTCATGCAAATCAAGAAAAAACTGGTCTTTTCAGACTTTTTGACTTTTGTAGTGAAGCTTATACCCGCGAGCCTCCTTAACGCGAATATTTTCTACTGATAGCGGATGGTCAAAAAAGGCTTAGGGTTCGAAAAATAAATGATAAAAAATAATTCCGTCTTCAAATTATAATGGCTTGACTGTAAATTTAATAAACAATTCAAATCTTATTATTTGTGCTTAGATATTTTTATTTACAGTGTAGATACTATTCTGTACGCTATCCGGACGTCGCGATTTTCGAAGCGAGAACCTTTTGGATCACATTTTAAATTTGATGGATATACTGTATCAAACGGTAAGTTGATCATCTGTACATTGCTTAATGATTAAATCTCAAATGTTTTAGAATTAAATTCAGCACATTCATTATTCGTATCTTTGCCATAATCAAAAGATTTCCAAAAAGTGCATCACTAAGGAAAATCAGTCGGTGAACCTAAAAACAATCTTTTACAACCTCTTAGTGTAAAAATTAACGTAAACACCGGACTTAATTAACTAAATGAAGTATATTTCAAGTGGTGGTAAAAGTTTCAACCAGATCTTTGAAGCAGAAATAAGAAAAATACACTTGTTTGAATTTCTCACTGTACGATCAGTCTCTCTTGTATATTTTGAAACTGTATGATCAGTCTTTATTTCACTGTATTCTAGTGGTGATTTCAAAGTTATTTGCGATACATTAGAAGGTGGCATTTTTCTAAATAGCACAAATATATTTCAATAAATTCGCATACTGAAAACTTATGAAACATGCCTTAGCTTGATAGGGTGTACTCGACTTACTACATTAAGTGTAATGATGTTTAAATGGTGCTAAAATAAGAGGAAGGTTTGTTGTATATATAAGTTCCAGAAATGTCCTCCGTTATACTTTAAAATTGTACAAATACACATATTTAATTGTTATATAAAATGCATGTATTTACACACATTCGAGTACGTACTGTAGCCTATAATTGATCACAGTTCCTTCAATTTGTTTTGGATGTAGAGCTGTCTCTTTGACACTCAATTGTACACCACTTTGTAAAGCGGGGGTTTATAGTGATAATGAAGTCTGTCTTTCCGTTCGTCCGTTAGGCCGGTACAATTTGTTTCGCCGGTTTTGTAAGCTCATCTCCTCATAAACCACTTTATATACATTGAGGGTTCCAGCCATTTCTAAATGGAGAGGGGGTCCAATCCAGGAGAAAAGGGATTACAAATATGTGTACCCATACAAATGCATTGATAGTTACAAAAAGGGTTTCAAACCGCCGGATGCCTTTTTTGGATCCGTCACTGATAGAACTATTAATTAATCTTTCCCGGGTTCCTTATCATAAATGATAATGACTGTATTGTGCACCGTCTATTTCGAATTTTAGTAAATATCTTTTATTGGGTTTCTTTAATATATAAGATACGGACTTTAACATTGCATTATATGGGGACATATATATATTATATATTATGTGGAAAATCTTGTTAAAAAGGTTAAAGTACATTAAGCAAATTATGATCACTTTCACAAGTTGCCACGCAATTAACAAATACACTCAGTACAATTACATATATGGATTGACCCAGAAATCGCTTTTAGTAAACTGATAAAATCCTTAACATTTTAAATTCATTCGTTATTGATACAGCTAATGATTTCTGTAAACTTACCCAAATTATATCTCATGAATTATGCCACTACACAAAGCTTTCTTTATCCTTTTTGTAATTTTAAGAGACAAGCTTGATTTATGATATAATCAATTGGTCAACGGCGGACGGTGTAAAAATGTAATATCTAAACAGATAGCTGCAACGATAGACTATTTCAAAGTCCACAAGCGAAACATGTATTGATTTTTAGCCATTTGATTTTAAATAAGACTAACGGAACAAAAATACAATTATTTTGCCGTCTACAAAAATCATCAGAAATATATTTGTATTATCTGTTGAAAGAAATTACACGTTATAGTTCCCTGGACAGTTCATAATATCACATAGACACGTATATACCTTCAAATTGCCGTTGTTTGTTTTTTTTCAAAATCACGACTGGTCATACAGTCAAGAAATCTGAAATCGCTTCTAGAATACAGTCAGTTCTAGACTGATCGTACACAGTAATTTATTTTGTGATCCTCAAGGAAAGCATATTTTTATGAGGAATACGAATATTCTACTTAAAAACGAAAAGAATATTGAAACAGTATATATTTAACTGTACACTGATGCAAATATTTGCAATAAAAGATTATTTGCTTTGTACTACGAGAGCAAAATTGTCCATAGATTTCACTTTTTTCTATCAAGTTGGTGTGATGCAGACGTATATTTCATATTCAAATGAATGTTTTTGTTACAGTTACGCATATTTATGATGCTATACATACCTTGAAGATGTTCAAAGCACTTTATAGATGTAGGAGTAAACAAATGATGAGAAAAGTCACCGTAGGCAAAACCGTCCTGTTAGCCAGTTGGAAATCATCGCTTTGAAAATCGCGATTTTCGGATAGCGTACAGAATAGTATCTACACTGTGGTATATATTACCAACATTTAAAGCGTCTTGCAATTTTTCTTAGGCCAATTACTAATTTGTTACGGAGCTGCTTACTCATTACAATGTAAACTATGAAGTTTAAAGAAAATCCGAAAATAAGACTTATTTCAGTATATGGTCTCACTACAGAGTAAATATTATAAAGAACCTCATAGTTAGATTTGTCATAAAGATAAAGCATGTAAGTGAAATCGGTAATAATAAGCGCTGCCTCAGATAATAAAAATATGATACAAATAGACATAACCGTAATTGCAGATATACGGTTTCTTTTCTGAACAACAGGACTATCGATCCATGGTAAATTTCTTCTCAGACATGTCAATTTGCATATTATATAAATAGTACATATAGTCACTACCAAACAAGATGCAAAGTAACAAGCGTTCATTAAACTGAAATGGTAATTGAATGTATCAGCAGGAAAAGTTGAACAACATCTGCCGTTGAAATTCTCAATGCTGATAAGACTTTCTGAGAGTTTTGGTGAATGTATGCAAATGCTTATAAAAAAAGCTAAACCAGAAAATATTATACTGACTCGGCTATTCAAACATCGTTTGCTCCATATTGGCAGAAGCAGAGCTGAGGTTTTCTGGAGACATAAAAGTGCAGTTACAAGAACTGAAGTAAAATGAAAGATGTATTTGAACTCATTAATAAGTTCATAAATAACACATTCTGGAAAGTCAAAAAAACGAATTGACGATCTATCAGGGTGATAAATATGTCCTTCATAGAACAGTTGAACTGTCATTAACAGCACGGTAGTAGTATCAGAAACAGCCAAAACCGAAAGAAGAATTATGACAGGTGTTCGATTCTCTTTTTGCAGATATATAAATAGAAAAACGCTATTTACTATTGTTATTTCAACTGCCATTGCAATTTTTATATATGATGTTTTAGAATATGGTATTAAATTAACATACGAATCATATAATGGAAAAGGGCACGGAAAGCGAACATTCAAACAATTATGTTCAAATGTAAAGGCATTAATTTCATCAATACTGAAAAAAGCTCTACCATCAAACAGTTTCACGTTCCAATAAGCGTATTGATAAAATATTTCCCTACATGATCGGTGTATCAGTATGAACCAAAAGAGTGTCGAAAAACTTCGCTGAGAATGTAAAGAACCTGATATGATCCTTCCGCTACCATTTCTTATTTCGTTCAATGATACGTCAATGATTATTTGGTTAGTAAAGAAAGCATATTGCCAGCATTTTGAACTACTAGTAAGAAAATAATTAACGTGTACATTTGATAAAACGCTGTTTTTTGATTTAATGAATTTGCTAAAAAGTTCAGTGCAGTTGTTTATTCCATCAGCAAAGAAGATACGCACATCAGAAAAGTAGGGTACAACACCATTGACTAAATTGATATTGTAAGTCAAGGATGGGTTGCATAATAACCTTTGAATAACTGTTCTATTTCGGCAGTCTTGTAAACGTTCTTGTAAGTCTCTCCCACTGACATATCTAAATGGTTCTGGCATGAGGTTGGTACAATTCTTGCTGAGAGTAACTGAAATAAAGTTTGAGTAATCAAACCATATCCAAAACATTCGACTGGACTTTTCAACATGGTATACTCTCCCCCAGGAAGAAGGCGACACGCTATTGGTTATATTGAAAATGTCACATGTCATCTGTCTTCTAATCTCTAAAACAAGAAAGTTATACACAATCAAAATTTAGATAATATCTGTTTTTAAACGTATTGGTGGTTTTGCAAATGTTGATGTTCTTTTGTTTTTTGTGTAAGTAAGAATCTGGGTTTTTTTTGTTTTTTTTTGTTTTTTTTTGTTTTTACCTCAAAGCAAGTAGGAAGAAAATGCGAAGATCATTATAAAACCGAAACCAATAATTTTCTCTTGTTCTCGATTTACGGACAGTTGGAACATTTCCATCGTCATCTGTACATGTGAAACCGATATTCCATAACACTCCACCAACTCGTGGTGACGTTTGTAACAATTTGGAAAATATGATTTTAAACATCACTACCTTGAAATCTTGGTTTACTAGCTACCATGTGATCAACTACCTTCTATCAAGTAATCATGATAAGACATCTGGAGTATCGTATCAACTGTGAGATAAATATTTCAAATACAAGTGCTACTAGAATCATGCTACATAGAAATGGATTGTTGAAATTAGAAAACTAGCTGATATCATCAACTGGAGAATTACTTTTCAAAACTCTACCTTTATCTTTCTGATATTAGTTAACGGTTGTAAAAAACATATACTGAAACTTAATTCAGATAAGCGGAAGATACACAAGTATACATGGTCATCAAGTTGGAAGACAACTGCGATATATACTTCTTTAAACCCGCAAATTGTGTCGAAGGCAAGTACACCAAATCTCCGGTATAATACTGTAATAAGTAGCGTATCCTGAGTGGAACCCTGAGGAGTATAACTTCATAAAACAAAGGATAATGCTATCTTATATTATGTTTTCCTAAGAATGCCCCGTATGAAGTAAGCCTCATATGAATAAAAGAACAATTTGGCAAGAAGATGAACATAATTTGTTCCCATGAGAATTCTAATTGTATTTAAAAAAACATACTCTCCTTACGTAATAATTGATAACACATTTATTCGTTAAAAGAAACGTCATAATATGTAAATTATTCTAAACAAAAAGCCGTGAAAAAAAACCAAAGGGTTTTTACTACTATTACGTCAAAGATAAACTAGGAACTGAACAACACGAACTTCATAAAAAAGAAACGTGGGATGGGGTGATTTTATGTGATCCAAAAGAGTAAGCATGTCCTGTATTATACTTTGATACTATTATAAACACAAATTTGCATGTGTGTATGATTAAAACTGCTGGTTATATAAATATTTAGTAGTCCGAAACAACAAATACAGAGATATTCTTTACGTGAACAATATATCCAATGACAAATAGGAGTAAGTTCGTTTGATCTTTGTTTTTTTTAAGTATTTCTTTACTCACATTCTTTTTAATGCATACTTCTCCATGTTGTCATAACATTTCCTATATTAATACACTTCACGGATCATGATTTTGACATTTAAAAGTGAAAATATAAAAAATGGAGAAATCTATAGATAGTAAACTATTTGGAACAATTCACAAAGGAGCAAACAATACAACAACATTGTGGCGAATTTGTCATGATTCTAATCACCTTAAATACCAAATGACATAGTTAACATCAAATAGATATACGAAGATGTGGTGTGAGTGCCAATGAGACAACTTGCCATCCAAATAACAATTTATAAAAGTAAACCATTATAGGTCAATGTACGGCCTTCAACACGGAGCCTTGGCTCACACCGCACAAAAAGCTATAAAGGGCCCTAAAACTACTAGTGTAAAACCATTCAAACGGAAAAAACAACAGTCTAATCTATATAAAAAACGAGAAACGAGAAACACGTATAAATTACATAAACAAAAGACAACTACTGTACATCAGATTCATAACTTAAACCTTCTCCCTTTTTTGAAACAATAGCATAACATCGCAGCATAGAAAACTACACGATAAAATATCAATTGGAAGGCTTAACTCAATCAAAAAACGTAAATTAACACACTATGAACGAATAAATTTGATCTGCGATACCTGAATGCAAATGCACAGTTAATAAAATGTTAGGGACAAACATTCAAGGCCAAAAAGCAAACAAACAAGTCCAAACAAAGCCATGGCAAGACACCATCGAGAAATATTTAACCCTTCAAAAATAATCACTTTTGAAAAAAAAACGGTTTTAATAATATCTACAGGTAAATGAAACTTTGTCGTTTTAGGTATACTATTTAAGTGCAGATCAAATTTCCCATGATTTAAAGAATATTTAACTCCCATTAAAGCATATATTAAACTTCCCATTTATGGTCATTATTTGTATATACCCGGTTAACATAAAGTTCATGATGAAACCCATAATAAATCATGTAGTTAAGGTGTGATTGAGCCCCTGTATATAGCAACACCCAAGTTACACCGTATGGTGGTGCGCCTGACAGAGGCGGAATTTACAGATTAGGTAACAGGTAACAGGTATAAAATTCTTCCAATAATTAGGAATACCAAGAAAGCTCTGTCATATAAATACATAATTTAGCACTAGATACAAATTGGGGTGAATATCCACAATAAAACTATACAATTAGAGCTAGCTAAAACTTCCCTGTACAAATTAAAGGAGAATAATCTTGAAGTTCATACAAATGTAGTACGAAGAAATGAAAATTAGTAGATATTCCAAATAATCAAAGCTGGTATATAGACAAGATCCATATTAATATAAAATAACAAAGAAAAACATTATAAAAAGTATCAACAGGTCGAATTAACAAGAACATTCGATTTGAGAGTACTCGCAGTTACTGATATATAACTGTAATAACATTTAATTTCAAAAAATTTCAATTGAAACAATGAGCTACTTCAATACTTTAGATCGAAATGAAAACTATTATCTTCAATTTTTTCGTTAAAAAGGTATTTGACTATGTCAAATATTTTTAAAGGATAAAGATTAGTTTTAACAAATCTTAATTCATTTTGCCGGTTTTGTTAAAAGAGAGACGAAAGACACCAAAGGGACAGTCAAACTCGTAAATCTAAAACAAACTGACAACGCCATGGCTAAAAATGAAAAAGACAAACAGAAAAACAATAGTACACATGACACAACATAGAAAACTAAAGAATAAACAACACGAACCCCACCAAAAACTAGGGGTGATCTCAGGTGCTCCGGAAGGGTAAGCAGATCCTGCTCCACATGCGGCACCCGTCGTGTTGCTTATGTGATTACAAATCCGGTAAATAGTCTAATTCGGTAGGTCAAATTCATGAAAGGGAAGGGGATTGTAGTTACGACGTAAGGAACATATCCGATATCATTTGTGAAACGGTTATTCCATAACGGTCAACCAACTCGTGATGGCGTCCGTAAAATTTACGAAGGGATGATTTCAACTTCACCATTTGGAACTCTTGGTTTAATAGCTTCCTTGTGAGCAGTAACCCTCTATCAAGAAAATCATGATAGGAAATGCAAGCACGGGAATATCGTATCAATTGGGAGATATATACCCCGTATGCAGGTGCTGCTGGAATGTTGCTACTTAGAAATGGAAAGTTCACAATTAGAAAGCTGAAATCATCTCTTTTGTCGTAAAGTTTTGTCTTCAACCGACCCTCATTGTCAATTTCTAGATGTAAGTCAAGATATGAAGCCGACTTAACTGTATCTGTAGTATCCTTTATCTCCAATTCGATGGGATAGATGCGATCCACATAGTCACCAAATTTTGAATTGTTTAGTGAAAGAACGTCATCTATATAGCGGAAAGTAGAGTTAAAGGATATTGCTAACTTCTTATCTTTCTTCCTAAGAAGTTCCTGCATGAAGTCAGCCTCATAATAATAAAGAAACAAGTCAGCAAGTAGAGGGGCACAGTTTGTTCCCATTGGGATGCCGACCGTCTGTTGAAAAACACGTCCTCCGAACGTAACAAATATGTTGTCAATCAAGAAATCAAGCATCTTGATAATATCGGTTTCAGAGAATTTTTTGTTTGAATCAGAATGGTTCTTTACAAAGTATGATTTATCCCTCCCTAAGACAAGATACTTGTATCTACGTTGGCCATTCTTTTTTATGAAGCAAAGTAATACCAACTCTTTTAATTTGTCTTTTAGTTTGGAATGTGGAATACTTGTGTAAAGAGTAGAAAAGTCAAATGTTTTAATACTGTTACAAGATGAAAGAGAGTTAGATTGTATGTACTCTAAAAGATCTTTGGAATTTTTAAGTATCCACATCTGATTCACGCCACCTCTAGAATAGGCAGTTTCACAATAACTTTGAAGCCCGTCTTTGATTGCTGATAAAATGGATGTTAATAATTTAGAAAGGGGTTTCGTGGAGCACTTGGAAGACCCAGCAATATACCGTTGTTTGTAAGGACACTTATGTAGTTTAGGTATCCAATACAGTGATGGAAGATCCAGTTCTTCATCTTTGGTTGAAATACCAAAGGAACAAAGAACAGACCTATGATTATCCAGGATTTCCTCTTTGGTAAGTGTCGTGAGGGTATATGTTGGGTTTCCAAGTGAATTGTCTATACCTAATTCGTTTATCAAGCAATTAATGTAATGACTTTTACAGATAAAAACGATGTTATTTGGGGCTTTGTCTGCGGGGACAACAACATATTCATCATGGAGGTCAGATAGGTGTTTAGCAACATTTGGATCTTTGAAGATTGACGTAGCATGGGCATTGATGGACCCATTCAGTTTCTTAATTCTGATTTGTATTAACGACCTCACTGCCTTAATCCATTCGGATAGAGTGTCTACGTCTTCCTTCTCGCGCTTAGCCCATTGCCTGGCATAATCCTCGACTGAATCCATCAAAATTTTAAAGTTGTGTTTCCAATTGATGGATTTAGGCTCACGATATTTCGGACCTTTCGATAACACGTTTCGTAGAGAAGTGTTATTAACAATGTTAAGGTCACAGTTAAATGACAGTTAGGCATGCAAAATAAGACATTTACTAATAACACATAGATACTTTAGTGAGATACATTTTCTATAAATACTCACCCGTTTCCTCCTCAGGGTCTACACTTATATCTGGCTCTGTTGTAAAACCATTATCAAACAAATGTTCTGTGGTCTCCCCTGAATATACACCATAACCATATTTTGAGGTTATGACCAACTTAGGGTATACACTATGGTCATGGAAGTAAAAACATCTTTGTATTGTGCTATCAAAAAATGTTTTCCAAAATTTGCTTCAGATGTTTTATCTAAATCAGTTTGTTAAAGTTATTCATGTCTAAAAAAAATAGCTAAATTATGCACCTATTATATTAATCTGTTTTCAAGATCTTGCCATACCATAAAAATCTATCAAAAATATTTTAATATTCCAATTGAGCTCTATGAATTGAAACCTGACACAGAAATTGATCCACCGTGAACTTTTTTTAATATTTAATTTCAAAACAACTAAACCTGAGTTTTTTTATGCATTCATAAGAAAGTTACACCATTTTAAAGGTTAACTTTCTTATGAATGCATAAAAAAAATAATAAAAGAGGTATACATAGATAGATAAAAGATTAATCTTTTAAATGGATGCAGTATTGTTATTATGCAATTATTATATCATCAATTATTATGTAATTAGTGGCAAAATCTCGGTCAATTCACTTGAATGAATTTAGCTCTATCATCTATTTATACAGAAAATTTTAACGAAATCTTAATCAACACATCATGGGCTCCAAAAGGGTGTCTCAAATTGTCCCTATAGTTTTCCATTCTCTCATAAAGTACTAATTAGTGTCAACATCCTAACCACATAAAAGAAGATAATGTTCAATTAGGTGTAACATTTGTTCTAAACATTCTATCTGAAATCTGAATTCCTGTAAATAGTTTTAATTGTATATATATAGAGAACGTTTTATCCTGTAAATAGCCAAGAGAAAACTTTCTGTGTTGTCCGACATTGCGTTAGTTTTCGCGGGACCTCATACATTCAAAATTTGAATTCGGTTCCTTACCTGGAAGAAGAAGAGAAGAAGAAGAAATCTGAGACACCGTTTTGTAGATAATGGCCATAGGAACAACATATAATAAAATCAACCCCACAGGAATACCTATGCAGAAGCTATTTTCAATTGAAAGTGGGAAAATTGGTGAAAAATATTTTAGACACAGTTAACATTATAACTGGTTTCATTTTTGTTGCATAATACTAACAGTGCACTAATTTGAAAGAGTAATCTGTTAGCTATCCATAACTACATGTACCACTTTTATAATTTTTCAAGCATTATTAAGAAAAGTTACAGCATTTTAAAATCTGGTAGTTGGAGTTATAAAACCTTTGTATTGTGCTACCTTAACTAATTGAATCAGGTGTACTTTTGAATATTTCTTATGTTCAGTTGCAATATTCAGAACAAATATTTTCGAATCAAAATTTAAAAATAGACTGGTAATAAAACAAACTGTTTATATATATATAAGAAAAAAAAATGAAAACAACACGTTTAATAATTTCTTGCGTCCGAAGCGCTTTTCTGGATTTACCTTCATCAGGAACGCTCAAAGCCGTACATTTGAAATCCGAGGATGTATAAATACCGAAACTTTTGAAGAGCTATGTGTCAAAATACTTAAAATAAATAGCCAAATTCATCTAAAGCCAACTTTGTCTGAGGGAGTTGAAAACTTAGTTTCTTAATAATTTCAAAATTTATAAACGGAAATTTTTAGTAAAGTTTGTTAAATCATGTCAGTACCGAAATACTGACTACTGTACAACCAGATATGATATGAATGAAATAAAGGCAGAAGTATTATACCGCTGTTGAATAGGAAGAGAAAAATATATCAATAACTTGCTTTTATATTAAAAAAAACTTCCCGCGGAATTGCAGTTGATAAGGAAAATTAAAACAATTAAAAAAAATTGAAAATATTCAAATATTCAAATATTCAAATAGCACAAACGAAAAAATATAGAAAAATAGAACAGTATTGCAACAAGCTGTTTTCATATTTAGAACACAAATAGTCCGCTGCATTGGAATCGATAATAAACAGGAACACGATATAAATACTGAAAATAGAAAAAAAAATGTAAAAGGAAAACAAGATAAGATACGCAAGATTAAACAATTATAATAATTAAATACTCACGTGTTTTCTTCTCAGAACGTGCATCTTTAACCGGTTCCAATATTAAAGTTTTGCCATGCTTATAAGTTTGTGTCTTCTCTGAATATACCACATGGTCAAACGTGTATCTTGTGGTACCCTCTGGAGGAAAACCATTTCCTTTCGTTGAGGATGTAGTGCGCCCTGGATAAACATAGTCATCAAACGTGTGTTCAAAGCTCCCAACACCCAAAATTCTATAGCTATATGCTGCAATTAACACAAAAACAAAAACTGAACCCATCATTTCATGACTAATAATGGACTGTATAACTGATATTTTAGAAGTTATGTTATATAGTAGAACTAAAATTTATGTCATTTCTGCCATAGAATGATTATGATCTTTTTTTTAATCTCAACAAATTTTATTGATACTACAACAAATACCAAGTTAACATTTAAAAATTGCATCTGTTTTCTGAAGCAAAATAAAATACAGATTTTAGATTTTTGATATGTATTGTCTTTAAGGTAATGCACAGACGCACATTGTCGTTGACGCCATTTATCATTATGCATCTACCTTAATTCAATTCAACATATATGAAAATCTTGATTGCGGATTTTATTGGAATGACATTTATACTCCTCAAAACTGTAGATTATATTGGCAATATACCATATGTGTGTCTGTTTTCATTATGAGTAAATACAATCATTTATCAGAGTATTCTGATTTCCATTCCATACAAATTATCTATTCCAAGAAATTAAGAATCAAACAGTATTGCAACAAGCTGTATTCATATTTAGAACAAAAATAGTCCGCTGCATTGGAGTCGATAATAAACAGGAACACGATATAAATACGGAAAATAGAAAAAAATGGAAATGGAAAACAAGGTTAGTTACGCAAGATTAAACAATTATAATAATTAAATACTCACGTGTTTTCTTCTCAGAACGTGCATCTTTAACCGGTTCCGATATTAAAGTTTTGCCATGCTTATAAGTTTGTGTCTTCTCTGAATATACCACATGGTCAAACGTGTATCTCGTGGTACCCTCTGGAGAAAAACCATTTCCTTTCGTTGAGGATGTAGTGCGCCCTGGATAAACATAGTCATCAAACGTGTGTTCAAAGCTCCCAACACCCAAAATTCTATAGCTATATGCTGCAATTAACACAAAAACAAAAACTGAACCCATCATTTCATGACTAATAATGGACTGTATAACTGATATTTTAGAAGCTATGCTATATAGTAGAACTAACATTTATGTCATTTCTGCCATAGAATGATTATGATCTTTTTTTTAATGTCAACAAATTTTATTGATACTACAAAAAATACCAAGTTAACATTTAAAGTTTGCATCTGTTTTCTGAAGCAAAATAAAATACAGATTTTAGATATTTGATATGTATTGTATTTAAGGTAATGCACAGACGCACATTGTCGTTGACGCCATTTATCATTATGCATCTACCTTAATTCAATTCAACATATATGAAACTCTTGATTGCGGATTTTATTGGAATGACATTTATACTCCTCAAAACTGTAGATTATATTGGCAATATACCATCTGTTTGTCTGTTTTCATTATGAGTAAATACAATCATTTATCAGAGTATTCTGATTTCCATTCCATACAAATGATCTATTCCAAGAAATTAAGAATCAAACAGTTCAGACACAAATCCTTACCTGCCACCCCTTTCCAACCCCATCCTTTTCCCGCACTCTTATAAAAATAAATGATAAATCTTGCCTCACATGCAGTAGTTCACCATAAATGATTATTCGTTTTTTAAACGTGTGTTATTTCCCCCTCATCACCAAGTGAATAGTGCTTTTTACTTTGCAATCAATACCTTCAGTAATATTCATCATTTCAATTTACTTTACATAACGACAATTCTCGGGTGTCTTCCTCCGTCATAGATTTTGAAAAAGCAGATAACAATCGGTCTAGATCTTTAATAAAATGTGCAAATTTCGAGAATAGTATGTAATTCATGTGGAAGACTTTTTTTGATGATAAAGGTAATTATGTGTGTTATCATATTTGTTGCTGTACTTTACAAATAAACAGAATGTTTTGTTTGATTCTCCTTTTTCCAACTTTGCCAGATGAAGGGAGGTTACTCAGATAAAATGCAGATAACTCAGATACAGTAATTTTTATAGTAGAATATTTTTTGTGATTTTACGTATTTCATTGCGTAGCAAGAAAAAGAGTTCGGGGACTTAATTTTTATTTTCTAATCTGAAAGCATATTATTAGAGCATTGATTTTTCTCATAGTATTTTATCTTTTAATTCTATGGTGTAGTTTTCTTTTTTTACACACAAAATTGGGTTACTCATGCATAATCTATACAAAAATCTATAAAAATAGTTCACATGGAGAAAAGCTAATCCCATAAAACAAGCAAGATCAGACTTCTTTTCAATATTCCAAGACCTTAATCAAAATGTAGTTGATGTACAAAACCACAACAGCTATAGATCAGATCACTCCCCAATAATATTAAATCTGAAGATGAATGATTTCATACTTGGAAAAGGATTATGGAAATTTAACAACTCACTTTGACATGATATTGAATAATCCAAAACTATAAAAGACACTATACTTAATGTAAAAGACCAATATGCATCATTAGTTTATAATAGAGAAACTTTAGAACAAATTAATGATTTAGACATCCACTTTACAATAAATGACCAACTTTTTTTTTTTAGAAATATTACTTACAGAAATCAGAGGAAAAACTATTTCCTATGCATCTTATAAAAAGAAGGAAAGAGATAAAGAGGAAAAAATATTATCAGAAAAAATTCAGAAGTTAGAGGAAATCATCTTTAACAGGGGAAATATTAAATGAAATTGAGCACCACAAATCTGATCTTAGAATAATAAGGAAAGAAAAAAATGAGGGGATACTATATCAGGTCAAAAATGCAATGGATGGAAGAAAGGGGAAAAGCCATCTAGTGGATGTGGAAACTAAACATTTTATAAATAAAACCATCCCTAAATTAGTTAACGAAAAATGGGAGACAATTTGTAAACAAGATAAAATATTAGAAGAGGCCAAAAATTACTATAAAAAACTGTATACTAAAACAGAAAGCTTGAGTAAAGTAAATCTTAATAGTGAAATACCTGGTTCTGATATTAAAAAAATAAATGATACTTTAAAAGAATCTTTAGAGGGGGGGATAACTTATAATGAATTGACAACAGCTATGCGTAGAATGAAAAATGAGAAAAGTCCAGGGTCAGATGGCTTTACAAATGAATTCTTTAAATTCTTTTGGACAGATGTAGGAAAATTTGTTTTCAGATCTATAATTTATGGTTACAAAAGGGTGGAATTATCAATAACTCAAAAACAGGGTATTATTACTTGTTTACCAAAAGGTGATAAACCTAGACAGTTTATGAAAAATTGGCGACCAATAAGTCTTTTAAATACAACATATAAACTAACATCAAGTTGTATCAAATCTGTTCTACCCATTATTATTATCAATTATCAGACAGGTTTTATTCCTGGAAGATATATTGGAGAAAACACTCGTCTCATATATGATATTTTATTCTAAATGAGGTAAATGATTTGCCAAGTCTCCTCATAGATTTTGAAAAAGCTTTTGATTCGGTATCATGGAAATTCATTAATGAAGTATTATACTTTTTCAATTTTGGACCCTCTATAAAACTTTGGATAAAGACCTTTTATATAAATATAAGCTCATCAGTATCCCAAAACTGTTTTTATCAGATTTCTTTCAGATTCAAAGAGGCTGTAGACAAGGGGATCCTTTATCACCTTATATTTTTCTTTTATGTGCTGAAATTCTAGGAATTTTAATCAAAAAGAACCAAGAAATTAAAGGAATTAAAATTGATGACACAGAATATCTTATCTCCCAATACGCAGATGAC
Organism: Mytilus edulis; assembly: GCF_963676685.1. Classification (NCBI taxonomy): domain Eukaryota; kingdom Metazoa; phylum Mollusca; class Bivalvia; order Mytilida; family Mytilidae; genus Mytilus; species Mytilus edulis. Next base: position 12,013,134 of record NC_092347.1, on the reverse strand, counting down.
ACATCAATAATACTTGACGGTACACCTAAATCTCTAGATGCATCTCTTCGCTTACTCCAAAAATATGCTGAAATGTCTGGTCTCCATATGAACTTGGACAAAACAAAGGTGGTGTGGATAGGCAAAAAAAATATAGTCAAGACACAATGTGTGTAAAGTGGGGATTGGAATGGGGTTCCAGTAGGTTTACATTACTAGGAATAAACTTTTCTGTTAATTTGCATGAAATGGAATTGTTGAATTATGGTCCAAGAATTAAAGAAATTGAAAATGTAATAAAAATTTGGTCTAAACAAACATTAACACCAGTTGGAAAAATAACTATCATTAACAGACACTAATTATTTCAAAATTAAACCATCTGTTTTTAACATTACAAGCACCATGCAAAAATACAACAAAAAAAAAACTAACTGACAAAATTTATTCATTTATTTGGGAAAACAAACCTGACAAGATAAAAAGAGAAATATTATGTTCTGAACACAAATTAGGAGGGCTGAAAATGATAGTTATTGACAAATACGTAAAAGGATTGAAACTAACTTGGATTAGACGGTTGTTGAAAAACAACCTAAAACTAAATATGCTATTAGAAAGTACTGAAAAAATTAATATTGAAAACCTAGTTTATTTAGGCCCAACAAAAATATGTAAAAACCCTTTTTGGGAAGAAGTTTTTAAAGCTTGGACAGATTTACAAAATAAATTCATACCAAAAAATGAAGAAGAGTTTTTATCAGCTTCGCTCTGGAATAATGAAAACATAAAAATAGGAACAACATCTATTTTCTATAAAGACATGATAGATAAAGGGATCTTTTTGATAAATGATTTATTAAATGAGAAGGGAAACTTAATGACTTTTCAACGATTCCAAAACATTTATAAAATTAAGTCAAACTTTCTTACTTATAATGGGGTCATTTCATCAATAAGATCATATAAAAAGGCTTTAAGGAACTATATATCCATAAACAATTGTTATAAAACACTCGGACCAATTATTACCGAATAATATAAGAATATTTTTTTTTATCAAGAAAAGGCTCGAAAGATATGTATAATGTTTTATTTGAAAAAAAGCAGTACTAAACTTAGATGTGAAGAAAAATGGTCCTTAACACTCAACCAAAATGTTGATTGGAAAGCTGTGCATAATATGTCTTTTTACTCCACAAAAAGCTCAAAACTCCATTGGTTCCAATATAGAATGATACACAGAATATTGGGCACAAATAAATTTTTATTTAAGATCAAAATAAAACAAAGCGATAAATGTACTTTCTGCAATGAAGTTACAGAAGATATTGAACACATATTTTGGACATGCCATAAAATAGCAGATCTGTGGATAAGACTCATGGACTGGATTTATAACCAAAGACAAATAATTATTCCATTTAACATGATATAATTTTATTTGGAAATTTAGGAAAAAAACAAAATAATAAAATAAAAAACTTAATAATACTTTCATCAAAATTCTTTATCTATGGAACAAAACTGTGTGAAAATCAAGTAAATTTTGCACGGCTTAAAAACTATCTAAAAGAAAATTTAATACTAGAAAAGAATATATTTTTTAAAACAAAGCCTCGTCACATTGCCAACCTTTACTGGGACCCCTGGCTTCCATTATTAGAATAATTTACACTTAAGCATGTTAGCATTACCCTATGTAATGATATTATGTTTTTTTGGTTTTTGGCCTCCTCCACACCATCATATATGTTTTTATATAATATACTGTTATATGTTGTTTATTGTTTATTGTCTTTTGTTCTTGTGCCTTAAATGCATATATACATTCTTTAATATCTGTTTTGTGTTTGTATGTATTTTATTTACAATGGCAAACCAACTTTGCAAAATTTATTGAATGTTGTATCTTAAGAAAAAAATACTGCTGCCAAATTCCAAATTTTAAGGATTTTTTCTTTTATTTTATTTTTAAAGAAAAAAAACGGTGACCCATACTTTTTGATATATTTTTGAAAAAGGCATGATATAAACTACTACTAATTTAGACCCTCCATCTACATTGAGGGGTATTTTGTAACTCTGGACACGATCAAAATTCAACTTTATTGATAAAGAAACTTATTTTCCATTCACATTCTAATTTGTTTTAAATATGTACTTCTTTCCAGTATGTTCTCTTTTCACTCGGACCAATTTAGAGGTGTAACATATTACTAAGTCTATCCGAATTATTTTTGCAAAGAATTCCGCTCAAGCCAGTGTTATAATCCGTCTTAAACTTGCAGAAAGTTGAGAATAATTTTGCTCCGTGTTGAAGTTCTAACTGTGTCTTTGAGATGAAGAATATCAATATAAACGATGTTCCTTTGCATTTTGTGTCATTTTTGCTGTGCTTGTACTAATTTAGCGTCATATATGGTCAACCCCTATCCTTCTCTTTTCTATTAGACAAGACATTTTTATTTGAAACTCAATATTATATTTTCCCCTTCTTTTTAATTGATACAATAGAAACTGACGATTTTTGTTGATTTCCCTTCCACACAATTGATCTAATCCAAGAAATTAAAAACCAAACAATTATGGCAAAAATCATTACCTGCCACCCCTTTCCCTCGCTGCCATAAAGAATGAATAGTCGCTGCCTGGTTAGTGCCGTGTGCTTACATGCTATAGAATTGGTTTTTAGCATGTATAAATGTAAAACAAAACATTCATTATGTCCTTTAATATCTTTCCTTGAAGTGCTCGATGTAAATTTGTAATTCTTTTAATATTTTTTTGTGAAAAAGAAGACTGAAGATATAAATGGCTTGCTGGTGAGAACGATTTATCTCCTTTCATAAATCATTCAAGCTTGATAGTAATAGATCTAAAGGAAACTGGATGTGATGTTCTATGATTTTGGTGGTACGTTGTATTACAAAACAGATAAAAGTTTTAAACAGAATAGATCATTCAAGACAAGTTTACTAACGAGTCAGAGGATGTAAGAGGGCCTTTTAATCAAGATTGTCACCCAACAGAATAGATCATTCAAGACAAGTTTACTAACGAGTCAGAGGGTGTCAGAGGGCCTTTTAATCAAGATTGTCACCCAACAGAATAGATCATTGAAGACAAGTTTACTAATGAGTCAGAGGGTGTCAGAGGGCCTTTTAATCAAGATTGTCACCCAACAGAATAGATCATTCAAGACAAGTTTACTAACGAGTCAGAGGGTGTCAGAGGGCCTTTTAATCAAGATTGTCACCCAACAGAATAGATCATTCAAGACAAGTTTACTAACGAGTCAGAGGGTGTAAGAGGGCCTTTTAATCAAGATTGTCACCCAACAGAATAGATCATTGAAGACAAGTTTACTAATGAGTCAGAGGGTGTCAGAGGGCCTTTTAATCAAGATTGTCACCCAACAGAATAGATCATTCAAGACAAGTTTACTAATGAGTCAGAGGGTGTAAGAGGGCCTTTTAATCAAGATTGTCACCCAACAGAATAGATCATTCAAGACAAGTTTACTAACGAGTCAGAGGGTGTAAGAGGGCCTTTTAATCAAGATTGTCACCCAACAGAATAGATCATTGAAGACAAGTTTACTAATGAGTCAGAGGGTGTCAGAGGGCCTTTTAATCAAGATTGTCACCCAACAGAATAGATCATTCAAGACAAGTTTACTAACGAGTCAGAGGGTGTAAGAGGGCCTTTTAATCAAGATTGTCACCCAACAGAATAGATCATTCAAGACAAGTTTACTAATGAGTCAGAGGGTGTCAGAGGGCCTTTTAGTCAAGATTGTCACCCAACAGAATAGATCATTGAAGACAAGTTTACTAATGAGTCAGAGGGTGTCAGAGGGCCTTTTAATCAAGATTGTCACCCAACAGAATAGATCATTGAAGACAAGTTTACTAATGAGTCAGAGGGTGTCAGAGGGCCTTTTAATCAAGATTGTCACCCAACAGAATAGATCATTGAAGACAAGTTTACTAATGAGTCAGAGGGTGTAAGAGGGCCTTTTAATCAAGATTGTCACCCAACAGAATAGATCATTGAAGACAAGTTTACTAATGAGTCAGAGGGTGTCAGAGGGCCTTTTAATCAAGATTGTCACCCAACAGAATAGATCATTGAAGACAATTTTACTAATGAGTCAGAGGGTGTCAGAGGGGCTTTTAATCAAGATTGTCACCCAACAGAATAGATCATTCAAGACAAGTTTACTAATGAGTCAGAGGGCGTCAGAGGGCCTTTTAATCAAGATTGTCACCCAACAGAATAGATCATTGAAGACAAGTTTACTAATGAGTCAGAGGGTGTCAGAGGGCCTTTTAATCAAGATTGTCACCCAACAGAATAGATTATTCAAGACAAGTTTACTAATGAGTCAGAGGGCGTCAGAGGGCCTTTTAATCAAGATTGTCACCCAACAGAATAGATCATTGAAGACAAGTTTACTAATGAGTCAGAGGGCGTCAGAGGGCCTTTTAATCAAGATTGTCACCCAACAGAATAGATCATTGAAGACAAGTTTACTAATGAGTCAGAGGGTGTCAGAGGGCCTTTTAATCAAGATTGTCACCCAACAGAATAGATCATTCAAGACAAGTTTACTAATGAGTCAGAGGGCGTCAGAGGGCCTTTTAATCAAGATTGTCACCCAACAGAATAGATCATTCAAGACAAGTTTACTAATGAGTCAGAGGGTGTCAGAGGGCCTTTTAATCAAGATTGTCACCCAACAGAATAGATCATTGAAGACAAGTTTACTAATGAGTCAGAGGGCGTCAGATGGCCTTTTAATCAAGATTGTCACCCAACAGAATAGATCATTCAAGACAAGTTTACTAATGAGTCAGAGGGCGTCAGAGGGCCTTTTAATCAAGATTGTCACCCAACAGAATAGATCATTGAAGACAAGTTTACTAATGAGTCAGAGGGTGTCAGAGGGCCTTTTAATCAAGATTGTCACCCAACAGAATAGATCATTGAAGACAAGTTTACTAATGAGTCAGAGGGTGTCAGAGGGCGTCAGAGGGTGTCAGAGAGCCTTTTAATCAAGAGTGTCACCCAATTTTGTGTTTTGGATGAACACAATATAGAATACATTAATAATAAATTAAATAAGTCAAATGATTGAAACCTTTAGTCGACTCTCCGGACAGGAGTAATTACCCATGCATGATTTACATATTATTTTAAGAGAAGACTAAAACGTTGATTAGTACAAATGATCAGAAAGGCAAAACCAGTTTCCCTTCAAAACCAATGCTCTTGCTGCACTGTATCAATTCAAGATGCACTAAAATTTAAAAAAGTTCATTTCATAAAAAATAAAATGCTCCCCTGAGTGCAGCCTGATACGACCACAGAGGTCGACCCTCAACAGTTGGGACAAATTTGGACACAATACTTAAGCTTATTACCTTCTGAATTTGGATTGTTATTAAATTTTTGACATAATTAAGGTTTCTGACACAAAATATTGAAAATAAATGTAGTCAGATCTTAAAAACCTATTGTGCAATTGGAGATTTCTTCTTGAAATTTTTTTAAAATTTGAAATTTGAAAAATTTTATGAAAAAAAATATGAACCCCTTAAAACAAATCCCCCACCCCTTGGAGCAATTACCCCAAACTCAACCCCAGCATGCCCTTTGAAGTATGGAACATTGTAGTACAATTTTAGAGAGATCCATACACTTAAACGTTTTTGTATTGTTGTATTTTTGATATTTAATAGATAACATGCTTGAATATTTTTAAACACATGATTTGTTTTAATTATATAGTGATATATGGTTGTGTTGAAGATTAAAGTCCAACAATCTCCAAGTCTTATAATCATAATTGTGTAAAATCTTGCAGCCAGAAGATAATTCATTAGTGCAATATTCGTCATGATTGGTGTCTAGATTGTACTAAAAGAAGAAAACAACTACAGTTTTTATATTTTTAATATGACAAGTAATGTAACAATTGATTACAACAACAATAAATTATTGTTCAGATATTACAAATTCATACAACATACAAAGCTTCAGTAAAGGAAGAAATAGTATCATTCAAGGTCAGTTTCTGTGTTGTTCATGTCGAACAGACACACATGGACATTTAAAGTCTTTTATTTCATTTTTTTCATTTTCATTTCTTCTTTATAGTCTGATGCATTTTCCTGAATATTGATTTTGTTCTTCAAAGATATTCTTGCATAAAATGTAATATTAGTAAGTAAACATAATTCAAGAATGCAGAAAAAAATTCATTTATGGAATTCATTAATTAAAGTTAATTTAAATTTTTTGAATAAGTTATGACAGACTATTGAATTCAAGGCCAGATATTCTTCTAGCTGGAGTCAAAATATCCCAGTTTGCAGACCCTATTCTGTCAATGGGAATCAAAATTAAAATCCTTTACTTTTAAAAAACCTTCTAATTTACGACTCAGTGATGATTGAATTGATGCTGTTGATAACTAGCATTTGATCATTAAAGATATATGAAATAGTGTTCAAAATTGTCTACTTTATCATGTTTGTTATCCTTAAAACTTTGTTTATTTATAAAATAGTCAAATTACATGCAGAGTAATTTTATAGAGTTTTCTTTAAACCATTTGCACAATCTTTGCACACACATAATATAATATATTCAAAATCATTGTAGACATATGTATCTCTTTAAATGCTATAAATGCAGTTGTATATCAAATTTATATAGAAGTTTATCACATCCATTTGGGCATCATCTAGATCTTTTCCTAGTTATATCAATTCTTAAATAAAGATAACAAAAGTCTTATACTAATGCTTAGGTGGTTGTCTCGTCAAATATGCACCAGATTGTATTTAAGAAACAATTCAAAGAAAAGTTTGTTATGAAGTGGACAAGTTTGTGAAATCTACTTAACCACAAAAAGTTGTATGCACCATAATACATGTTACATTGTGACTTTAACTACAAATTGTAGATTGTGTTCAATTAATAACTTTTTTATTATTTTCAATCAACTTGACCTAATAGGAATAAATATTTGAAAATTCATATATTTTGTTTTCATTTTTAGATAGGTATAAAACTGCAGGAGTTCAAATTTATAGAGTCTTTATCTAATGTGAAAGTTCTACATTTATCTTGTTTTAGAGAATATGTTAAAATAATGTACATTGGTCCTGATATAATCATGATAATCTTTAAATTACAAAAAATGGAAAATGTATAATTTAATAGAAAAATTAACACAGAAAAACAACAATAAAAATGTCAATAAAAATTGTCCAGTTATCAGGCAAATTGTCCTGCTGAAATTATTAAAATCACTAGTTGTACAGAGAGAACTCTGTAGCAGATCAGCAATTTACCAAAAAATAAATGCTTATGCAAAAGATCTTTTGTAAATGAAATATTTTCTAATTGCAATGATTTTTTTTATCATTTTTTTAATTATAAAAAGAACACTTTCCAATAACTGCATGTTAGAAAAAAACCCATCAATTAACATGCATTTCATAGGAAGCTTTCTATAAATCAATTTGAAGCACTGAAATCATTCAACGTGCATTCAACAGCACAACAATAATTTTTGTGCCTATTTCTTCACTAAAACATATAAAATGGTGCAGTTGAACTATTGAAAAATTTACAATTTTACTTGTAATTAAATATAATGTTATATTATCTAATATAAATTTCAATTTCAAAATTTTTGTACATGAAAAATAACAAATAAATTAAATTTGAAAAAGAAAATCATTTTATAAAGTTTAGAATACCTTTAAATTGTAATATATAAATGTTAAACAATTAATTGACGATACAAAAATGATTAAATTTACATTATCTTAAATATTAAAACAAATATATGTGTATACTGGCCATAAATAAAACACATACAACACAGATAGCAAAAGAAGATTTTCTTACATTTTCTATTTTAATGAAAAATCTCTTACTCTTCACGCATCTTAGTAGAGGACAGTATTTTCTGTCTATCTTCTTCATAATTCTTAGTACATATTTAACACAAACACCTTCAATATATTTCTAAAAAATTCTTGGAACAATCTAAATACATGAATCTTATTATAAATTTAAGTGGTGTTGTTTCTCCTTTGTTTTTGTATATTTTTACATTTATTTTTCTTATCATATATTAAGAATACAGAATCTAGACATGACATGTTTAGTCATAACATGCTTTCAAATTCTATGTCATGTAAAAAAAAAGATATGTAAACTTTTGAGTTTTGACATGCATTCTCCTGAATTCTGCTTTATTCATGCAATGCTTAAATATTGAAATTCTGACTAGAAAAAAGAAACTATGCATACTATGAAAAGTTGATAGACTGGTTTAAGGAGAAAATTCATTTTCATAAGTATGAATAAAGTAGTTGACCATTTAATAATTAAATTATATCTGAAATATTATTTTTTTATATACTTTTCAAATTGACTTTATGAACAAATAATGACATTTGACTGTATCATGTGTATGTTTCAAACAAATAAAATAGATAGAAAGAAAAAAACCTTCAAAATCAATGTATGGTACTTATTTTAGAACCATTTTTTGTAACAACTTAAAACTTCCCTTTTCATTCGGGACAAAAATAAAAAAGAAACATTGCTCAATGTTACCAGCTACTGAGAACAATCTGACAGTACATTGAAACCAAGTCAATGGTTGAGAAGCAGTTACAAACAGACAAACAAATAAACACATCGCAAAACACTTTCAATTCACAAATAAATGTTTAAAAAATAACTTTCCCTTCTTTTCTCTGATGTCAGAATCAGGTGGAATCTGCATTCTTTAATTTCTATTTTTGAAATATGCCCAAATAATTCATAGAAAACATGCAAGTAAATGTTGAGTTCTTATTAATAGTAATATAAATGACTATGTGATTCCAATAACACAACATCAACTGCACAGTACCTCCATACCATATTAAAAGTGTATGATAGTAAAACATTCCACATATAATGAAAAATAAAAATGGACAGATCAATAGAATCATCTACTTTTCATGAAAAAGTGTGGATGTTGTTCTGTAGAATTACACTTTCTCACGTGTGACACAATATGATTAATATAATTATATGTATACATATTTATATATTAATCTAATAAGCAAGAGAAGTTATACTTTTGTCTATTAAAATTGTGCTAGAAAAGTTTATTTTGTGTCATTCTGTACACATGTTACTAGTTATAATTAGGATGCAGTGATAAAAGTGGGTTATATTGAAATGTGTGAAAACAATTCAAGAATTTTAGTCAAAATTGATGTCTATGTTTAAGCTTAGAAGTTTTCATAACAAACATATTTAATGGCACTGGAACATTGTGTTTTTACTATTTTTTGAAAAAACAAGTCATAATCTTATAAACACTTACTAATCCACCCCCAAAAAAGGTTGAGATAGTGTTCTTTTGATGGACACATGTCTTCAAAATAAATGAGGTCTATTTTATTAACAGGGGAATTAACTCTAGCAAGTCAATAAAATATTTTCACAAAATTGTTAATTGAATGCATCTAATTACTGAGAGACACTAACATTTTGAGTCAGTGTTTTCTATAGTTTTATCTACCTAATATTATGTGTGAATGTATTTTATCAATTTGTATTAAGAGTTTACAATCAATGTTAAAAAAAAACAGAAAAAAAACTTTATAGGTCATCTGAACATGACTTGGCATTTATTAGATTTTTATGTGACCTATTAAAAATTAGAAGCAGATGATAATATTGACATTGCAAAGTCCCTTAATTATAAGTTTTTTCTGAGAATATCTCCAGATATTACAGACATGTCTGATTGGTCAGTACAGGACAGGTGACCTCAATTTAGAGGTAGCTTAGTAAGCAACATCTTATATATCAAAATAACAACAACATATAGACAGTTGATCATGAGGTAAAGCTATATAAACGATGTCAAATTTCATCACTTTCGCTATCACTATCATCAAAGCCAGCCAGATCTAGATCCTCAATGTCTCCTTGCCTTAGAGCATGCTCCACAATGCCCAGATGACAAAATACATACTGATCTGGCATCTGTATGGCAAAGGCTCGTTGTGAACGAATCCTTCTCACTGTCTCTTTAATATCTACTTTATGTGTGTCTTCTAATTGGCGTAGTGATATATCTATTGTCATAAATGTTCCTGAAAAAAACATGCTCAATTTAAATATTTAAGTGAGATATCTCATTATGGTACATAAATAAACTTGATAAATATTTAAGTTCTATTCACCGTAGTAAAACAATTTCCCTTTTCAGAATAAATTGAAAAATCATTAAACTAGCCATCTTCAAATCTTAAGGAGTACTGTTAATATATGATTGTGAAGCATTTAAACGGAAATAATTTAAGTGCCATAATTTTGAACATTAAAATTATCAATTCAACATGTTTGGTGAAATTATCCAAAATTCCCAAAATCTTTAGTTTCTAATGGAAATTCTATTAACATTCCAGTATACAGGAAGTTGTTGACAATATTGAGGGTGTAATTCAAAACTGTTTCATACAGAATAGTATGCTAAAATAAAGCTTTATAAAATAAAATCTAAGGATGCTATCAATTGCAGTTTCTGAGAATAAAGTAACAAAATTGAATGGGATGTACAGATGTAAACCAGTAAATCACTGGGGTATACGTGAAGCTCACCTGTTCTTCCAATGCCAGCACTACAATGAACAACAATCGGTGGGCCAAGTGCATGACCTTTCCAAGATGAGCCCAGTCGTTTAGTGGCATCGGCTTGGCAACTTCTAACTCGGAACAAAAAGTCAAGAAAAGCTGTTCCTGTTCTTGGAACTCCATAATCAGGCCAGCTTGTAAACTGTATATGTGTCAAATGTCGAGATTCTCCAGACTGAAAGAAAATATTACAGACATAAAACAGAGTTTCTAAAAGCATGTCTAATTAAAAGAAACTATTAAAATGTGTGATTCATAAAGAGATTTGGATCCAGTACAGAGGAAGCAAAAGAAAACATTCCTTGAAAACTTGAAAAATTGTGATGAGCATGCTTTTTAAAGCCCACTTTAGTTTTATTTTAATAAGGGAAATTTCCCATATCATCTTAACTAAAACTACCAAATTGAAGGTGAACAATACCATCTAGAACTAAAGATGTTCTGAAAGTTGAGTGTTTCCAAACATACCAAATTTCAAAACATTTGCAAAGTCAAAATATTTAGAAACTCTGAACTGATGACATAAAGCTGAATTTCGTTTGCAAAATTAAGCATCAAACTAAACAATGTCTAACATGAAATATTTTTCTCATTCCAAACTCAGAATTTCCTGAATATATTTACATACTTTGGTATTGTGTAGGAAAAGTCCAGTAACTGTGTAATCATGGTGTTGTTCTATTCCAGTGTTGATGACTATAAATTCCTCTATCTGTTCCTCGGATTCCTCTTCCATTGGCCAGTATTGACCACACTTCATTCTTCCTCTTTCTACTACCCTGTAGATACACATATAAAATACATTAAATTGGAACTATTTTTTCAATCCCCATTTTTTGGACAAGACATGAAGCCAAATATAAAAGAAAAGATGTAACATGATTGACAATGAGATAACTTTCAACAAGAGACTAAACGACACAGAAATTAAAAGCAATAGGTCACCGTACAGCCTTCAACAATAAGCAAATCACATACCCCATAAATGTTCTTAAAATCCAACTCCTTACAATCAAAATCTTTAAGTTAGCTAAGTCCTTGAAATGAAAATGTCAAATCTACTAAATTATACGCACAATTTTGTTCATGTTTTAACATTGAAATACTGAATTTATAAAGATTTAATCAAAAGTGTGAAAAAGAAGGCTGTCTGCCGCTGTGTATATTCAACAAACTTTCATTACATTAATAAAAGTATCTTTATTTACCAAGTTTATTAATAAATATTAAATTAAATAACAAATATATTAGCTCAATGATATAGTTGATTTAGACAGAATCATGCAGTAGTGCATATATACAAAATTGTACAATTGGTCTTAATATTTGAATTTTTCAACTTGTAAGTGTTGAAGTGTTTTCTTTTGCCAAAAACTGATGCATTCATAAAAACATTTTTTTTTAACAATACATTAGTTTCAACAGAAATTATTTACTCCTAGTAAAGTACCTCTTGATTCATATTTTTAAACAGCTTTGAAAAAATTACAATGAACATTATCATGATTATCAAGTTACTGAACATTACTACTTTAGGAAACATGTGCTCTACATGAAACATTATTATTGTTTGATTGGTATTTCAAAAAACATACCTTGTTGTCATGACAATAACCATCACATGACAATGCCATATCATTCTCCAAAAATCTCCAAATGTCTTGGGTAAAGGTCCTACAAAATATTTAAATCATAATTAGTGTAATTGAAATATAAATTTTTTGTCACAAGTCCATTTTCAAACAGGTCTTGTCTCTTTTCCCCATGTGTTCATTAGTCTGCTTTAGATGTATATTTGGTCCTTCTGCTATACCTGAAAGTTTTTTCTATTATGAATTTTGAATTTGATGTCCTATTTTTAAGGGTCTGGTTTTTTATACACAACTTTACTGAACATCCAGCAATTCAAAGCTAAACATATTTAAGACATTGTGTTAAGATTGTATATCAACTCTAATGTGTTTTGTTTTGTTACATTGGGTTTCTGTCTCCTGATTTTTTTAAGATTCTTACCCTTTTATCCAACAACTACTTCTTTTTGATATAGCAATGTCCAAACAACTATTTTTAAATATCACTGAATTTTGTTACTGGTAATGGAAATCAAATTGCAATAGAAAATCAATTATCTTCAAGGTATATAAAATGACAAGCATAAATTTTTCAAAGCATGAATTACTCATTCATAAACAAACCTTGTGTTGATATATATGCACTGTCCTGTTTGTAACCACCAACATAATTAGCATTGATATAATCTGAAGAAGGATCACCCTCAACAATGGCGGGTAGTTTGACTCGAGAATGGTCGTAACATAATACATCAGAGTATCTGTTCTTTGGCAAGTTGTATTTTGCTCTAAAATATAAAAAAAGTAAACAATGTATATACATAACCATGAAAAATATCTTTTAGCACTTCCCCCATTAAAGGTATAAAAAGCCAGGATGAACAGTGACTTCTAAATATACTAGTGAAGGTTACTTCGAACTGCTACTACAATATGACTTACCATTACAAAGTTAACAAAATAACAACAACCTTTCTAAATTTTTAACTTTCCTGAATGTACACATTTTAACTTGTATACATTTGAAGAATAGGTAAAGTATCATTCCAATTGATAACATTTTTTTTGTATTTGTCACTTGTACTTTGTATTTTTTTTTAAATTTATGACAAGACGGTTGAAATATATACTCAGTCCATGTTCATGAAAATGTAAACAAATTATTCACCTTTGACTTTTAAATAACATTTCATTTGTCTATTAAAGCAAAAAATCCTGTCATAGTCAGTCAGGGGTACTACTAGTAAAAGTTATATTAATCATTTTTAAAGGGGCACTAGCTACGAGATATTTAAAAAATCAAATATATTATTTTTTTTGCTCAATCATTAATGAAATCTAAATAGTGAAGTAATAGTTTGCTTTTAGCTTCAATTTAACCCCTTAGCTTGAGATGGATAACACATGAATTGTATGTGTGAAGTTATTTAAAGGAAAAGAATGTGAACATTGAAAGTGAAACAAAGGTAAATCATTTGATTGACTGATTCTATCCTGGTATCCATAAAAATGATTCTTACAATGTATACAGGTCAAAACGATGATAAACATTTATTTTTCAACTATAATATGAAATTAGATTGATTTAAAATAATCAAACAGCACAAGTTTGCTTAATCTATTTATATCTATATTTATGTTTACACGTTTATATGGTCATCAGATGACTTTAGAGGTCCACTCGATAATTAATTAGAGGGTATCTAGACTAAGGTACACACGAAACAAAGCTACATATTTTCATGCCTGTGCCCTGTGAATTGTTTTTTTTAGAGTTTTAATAGTTTGGATAAATGTCTTACATTGTTATAAATCAAATATGAGAATTAGATTAATATCGGTGAACATGAATTTGACAGCTAGTACCCCTTTAAGGATAATACCTACTTTGATATATTAAATGTTCCACTTGGTGGTTCCATGTTTAAGGATAATACCTACTTTGATATATTAAATGTTCCACTTGGTGGTTCCATCTTTATATGTGCATACTCAGTATACAGTCCTTTTCTTCTTGTTTTCTTCAAGTGTTTAACAAGTTGTTCAACAGTCATTCCTGTAACTTCATTCATATGATTAGTATCTTCAATAATATTTGTACTTGTTGACGAAGGTCTTTTTTTCGGTGGGATATCAGATTCATCTTCATTTATATTGTCATTGCAATTGCTGTTCTGCTGCTTGTTGTCGTCTGCATTATTGACATCTGAATCATGTCTGCGTTTTATACTGCCATTTGCACAAGTGTCATGTTTTTCCACTGTGACTTCTTTTTCTTGATCTATGATCATCTTTTCTTCCTTTTCCTTTTCCTCAGAACTATGTTTTTCACTAATTGTTTCCTTGGATTCTTCAGATTCAATATCACTAATAATCATGCAGTCTGAAATTTCACTAGATAAGCTTCTTTGTGACACAGATCCTTGCCTAGTATTCCTACATGGGAAGAAGTAAGTGTCAAGGTCAACGCTTTGCTTTGTTGATACTTTGTAACATATTTGCATCCAAGCAGGATGACTGTTCATTATTGCTCCTCCAAGATGTTGAGGAAGGGACTCATTCGGTATATGCAAATGTAGTTGTTGAAGACTGATTGTATATACCTAAAATTGTAACAATCATTTAAAGTTTAAATATATTCTAAATTGAAAGCCAAAACAAAAGCAACTAAAGCAGTATTGGAGATCATATGATGACTAAAACTGGAGTTGTAGAATGAGGACAGGGATACAGTGAAGGAGTAAAGTGTTTTGTTGTTGGGACACTCAGCTTCATTCATAATTCACCTCCAATGAGTCTGACAATTCAATATATATTGAAAATTCTCACTTCTAAAGTAATTCTTACTTTTACTGTACATTTTATTTTCAATTTTAAAAACTTCAAATCACTAAACATGCTAAATGAGGCACTTGTTTATGTCTTTTTGTTACAATTGACCATTTGGTTATAATATCATCTGAAATAGTTCACCATAACATTGTCAAGTCTTGTTTACAGTTTGTGTATAACATTCTCAAGTCTACAGTTTGTGTATAACATTGTCAAGTCTTGTCTACAGTTTGTGTATAACATTGTCTTGTCTACAGTTTGTGTATAACATTGTCAAGTCTTGTCTACAGTTTGTGTATAACATTGTCAAGTCTTGTCTACAGTTTGTGTATAACATTGTCAAGTCTTGTCTACAGTTTGTGTATAACATTGTCAAGTCTTGTCTACAGTTTGTGTATAACATTGTCAAGTCTTGTCTACAGTTTGTGTATAACATTGTCAAGTCTTGTCTACAGTTTGTGTGTTATTTTTCAGATATTTAACATTTATCTGCATTTATAATCATTTTCAGACAATTCAAGATTTGTTTTTAAAAACTTCTAATTGCTGTATTAATTACTACATCAATATTTAGAAACATTTTCTTTTTTTTTTAACTAAATGACAGATAATCTTCACAAATTCATGTAACTAATCTAACTATGACTGATGTCGTTTACTCTCCTTTACTCACCCTATCCCTGAGTTTTTCCCTGACAAAAAGTTGGAGTATTTTGAAAGGAGCTTTAAACCACAGAGGTGCTGTCACAATTAATACTTTCTTCAATCTTGCTGGGCATGCTCCCTGAAATAAACAAATTAATAAACGTTAATTATGATGATAAAAAATATCAGATAAAATTATCAGTTTCAAAGGAAATGGTGCATTTTGTGGCTAATTTGGCATTGTTAATTCACAAAACTATAGAATGATATAGTTTATATGTGTAAATACCATTCTTTAAAAGCATGCATGAATTTAAAGTCATTTTAACATGTTTAATTTCAATCAATTATATTAAAAGTGGGTACTAATACATTAACACGATACACTAATAAAATATTTGAGAAAAACTAACACAACTTCTTTTCAGATTATCTTGATTTTCCAACTTGTCGGAGGTGCCATATTGTTTTTACAATAATAAATATCGAATATAATTACAAGTTCCCCCTCCTGAAAATTGGTCTTCAAATCAACTTTTCTTTTTCTTAAACTCATTTAAGGATTTGATGAGTGGAACCTCTATCCACTTGTGGAGGGGATCCAATGATTATTGAAAGTGCTATCCTTGCAACAACAAGTGACACACATCCTGATAGATATGTCATAGATAATATACCCTAGCATGGGATATAATAATAACTCAAAATAATTTGATTAAATAAAAACAAACATACACTACCTTCAAAAGACTGAGAATTTTTGTGCAGAGTTCGTAATCAAAGTTTGCATACTTTGAATCTGTCATGTCATATATAAATACTAGTCCATGTCTTTGTGTGTCTTTGCTGAAACATATAAAATATATTCAAAATAAAAGGCTTGCACAGCATGTTTTCAATATTAATATGAAAAAACTTGTATATAAATTTTTTATAATTTTCGTTCAGCATCTGTACTTGATGATACAGCATCAGCCTAATGGAATTTTCCTTTGCCTATTGCACCCTGTCAGAGCTCATAGATATAAGATGTGGTATGAATGTCAAAGAGGCATGCTCCATCCAAGTCACAATTTGTAAAAGTAAACCAATAGGTCTAAGTATGGTCTTCAACACAGAGCCTTGGATTTTCTCAATCTTTAGTTTTCTGTGCCATGTTTTGTGGGCTGTTTGTCTTTTCATTTTTTTTTCTTCTGACCGTATGGTTCTGTTATTATTCATTTGATGTTTTTTAATTGCTTCATTGGTAATTTCCTCCCTGTTTTTCAGATAAATTTGAAGATATTTCTCTTATTTATAAAGCATATTCATAGCACATTTGGCTTATATATGATTTTCAAAATATTCTACCTTTCCAAAGCAGCATCTAGCTGATAAAGTAGACCTTTGAGAACAATCTGATGTGTTGAGTCTCTGGGCTGATGTAATCTAGCTGTAAATAAGGCTACAGCAGCACCATGTTTATCTCTCCCTGGCTGTAATAGATCACACAATTACTTTACATTTAATTAAATAAGGCTACAGCAGCACTGTGTTTGTCTCTCCCTGGCTGTAATAGATCACACAATTACTTTACATATAATTAAATAAGGCTACAGCGGCACCATGTTTGTCTCTCCCAGGCTGTAATAGATCACACAATTACTTTACATTTAATTAAATAAGGCTACAGCAGCACCATGTTTGTCTATCCCTGGCTGTAATAGATCACACAATTACTTTACATTTAATTAAATAAGGCTACAGCAGCACCATGTTTGTCTCTCCCTGGCTGGAATAGATCACACAATTACTTTACATTTAATTAAATAAGGCTACAGCAGCACCGTGTTTGTCTCTCCCTGGCTGTAATAGATCACACAATTACTTTACATTTAATTAAATAAGGCTACAGCAGCACCGTGTTTGTCTCTCCCTGGCTGTAATAGATCACACAATTACTTTACATTTAATTAAATAAGGCTACAGCAGCACCGTGTTTATCTCTCCCTGGCTGTAATAGATCACATTTTCTATTAAAAAGTTATATATGCTACAATATCGTTAGTTTAGACATTTGTTGTGTGGATGAAGATTTCTTTTCTAGTTTAATCATTTTATTAATTTTTGGGTGTGTCTACTGTTGATGTCTTTTCTTGTTCTACTATTTTATTAATTTGTACAGCTGTCTACTGTGCCATAATCTACTGTTGCAAATTTCTATGTGTCTTTTTCAGTTCTTATATTAATTTTCTCATTGATGTATAAACCACATCTCCTTACATTCATATTTCCAAACCACAAAATGTCATTGTGACTTATTGAACAAAAACAGTTGTTGTTGGATATTTCCCATAAATGTCTATGTGTCATGACTGTCATCTAGTCATACTATGACACAGGATGCATATCAAGGAGCTTACTCAACCTGATGTTGATATTGAATATTAAACATATATTTATACATAAAATTGAGAATGGAAATGGGAAATATGTCAAAGAGTCAACAACCCAACCAAAAAGCAGATAACAGCCAAAGGCCATCAACGTGTCTTTAATGCAGCAAGATATATATGTTTATACACAAAAGAAATAAATGTTTAAATCATTCTCCTTGAATATTTTGTCTTCAAAGTAGTTATTCTTTTTTTTTACAATTCTTTCTTTTTATCCTATTCATTAACTATCTGGAATGTTCTAACTGCAGAGCATTGCAAAAATGAATTGCAATAACCAGGATGTTTTTTTGTTTTTAAACGCTTTACAATGTTTTAGATTTCCTTCCTTTTAAGAAGATTCTGACAACAATGGAATAGGTTACACCAAAAGAACAAGTGAAACTGCAAGCTACTGCTCACTGATGATACCCCCCCCCCCCCCCCCCCCAGCAAGGGGATAATTCTTGGCAATCAGGTGTAAAATTATACAAGTGTTAGTTAACAGGAAGTTGCTGAGTGATGAATCTGAAAATGCATCACATGGTATAGCTGATATATATAAACCCTGAAACCAAATTTCAGAAATCCATGTATTGTAGTTCCTGAGAAAAATGTGACGAAAAATATTAATGGGACAGACGGACTGATGGACAGACAGAGGTAAAACAATATACCCCCCCCCCATTTTTCAAAGCGGGATTCAATAGCAAAATGTTATAAATATACTGTGTTTGGAAAAAAAACCATTGACTTCTCTATACATACATACTCTAACAGAAATTCTTGTTCTAATTCTAAAATAAAGTAAAGAATGTCCTAGATGCCCCTTTTGATTTTTTAGTGTAGTTTTTTATTGCTGGTGAAAATTTTTAATTTTAATTCAAGCATAGAATAATATACTGTCAAATGAACTGTTTAAAACCATAAAATAAGTAAATTTAATATTGTCTAGCAATGCTTTTACATAATTTCTTTATTTTGAAGATCCCCTTTTGTCCTAAAAATATAGGTAAGAAAATAACTTAAGTCTTTTTGGTGGATTGCAATTTTCTTAAACATACAAAACAATGACTTTTAACAAATAAACACTATTGCACAAATAAAATGAACAAAACTCGTTTGGCAGGAAGGAAAAGTACAAAGTTTAATAATATGATTTTTTTTATTTATTTGCCAAGTTTTGTAAAATTTACGCCTACAAGTCTGTACTTAATAGATTGTTTGAACTAGTTTTTGTATCTTTATTCAAACCGTATTTCGTTTAAAATGTATTTTGACTTCATCTATCATGTTTATGTATCGATCAATCACACAATGCTTCAAGGGAAATAATTCAAACTTTGAAAAAATATTTCTCCATACCAATATTGTTAACTTTTCTGTAGCCACTTCTTTCAGTAGTAACTCATCATTACTGTCTATATGTAATAATTCTTCTTTCTTTCGTGTTATCTGAAAAAAGTAAAAGATTATCATATAATTAGATATAAGATTATTCTTAAAAGATATAATAGCGTGAAATAAAATGTTTCATTCCAGTTAATTATTTAGTACAAAAAGTTCATACAATATGAACATGTACTGTTACTGTCAAAATTACAAATCCTTGCTGAAGAAAATTTATTCATTGTCCTAATAATCAAAGATAAAGATAACCATATTTTAAATATTTCACCGATATGAAATACTACTAAAAGTTAAACTAATAAAAGAGTAACATCATTTGGAACAATAACAGTATTTTGTATATATAATTTCCTTAAAATTAACTATCAGATAAGAACATTTGAAGTTTTATCAAACTATTTATTCTATTTGTACAATCACAGTTAGTCTGTAATCATGTGTAATTTGTAAGGTCAACAGGGTGTAAGGTTTTATTTCCTAACAAATCATTTATCATTAAATAATCTTATCAGTTTACATGCTCAATTTCTCAATAAGAAACTTCAATTCATGGAATCTTCAATTACCTTTAAACTATCTTTTAATCAATTCCCAAAAATATTATTTGTAAAATCATTTTCATGGTGTCAAAGATTTTATTTACAACATATACACAGAAATTAATGGATATATGACCATATACATGTACACAGAAATTAATGGATATATGATCATATACATGTACACAGAAATTAATGGATATATGATCATATACATGTACACAGAAATTAATGGATATATGATCATATACATGTATTCCTCATTGAGCAAAATATAATTAATGGTTCAACATATACACATGCAATAAAATTGAGAATGGAAATGGGGAATGTGTCAAAGAGACAACAACCCGACCATTGAACAGACAACAGCAGAAGGTCACCAATAGGTCTTCAATGCAGCGAGAAATTCCTGCACACAGAGGCGTCCTTCAGCTGGCCCCTGAACAAATATATACTAGTTCAGTGATAATGAACGCCATACTAATTTCCAAATTGTACACAAGAAACTAAAATTAAAATAATACAAGACTAACAAAGGCCAGAGGCTCCTGACTTGGGACAGGCGCAAAAATGCAGTGGGGTTAAACATGTTTATGAGATCTCAACCCTCCCCCTATACCTCTAGCCAATGTAGAAAAGTAAACGCATAACAATACGCACATTTAAAATTCAGTTCAAGAAAAGTTTGAGTCTGATGTCAGAAGATGAAACCATTGAAAATAAACAAAATGACAATAATACATAAATAACAACAGACTACTAGCAGTTAACTGACATGCCAGCTCCAGACTTCAATTAAACTAATTCAATTAAGCATGATAGATGACTCTTTCATTATTCTCAGAAAATCAACTCTGGGCAAGCTGATTTAAGGATTAACAGATCCAGGAGTGTGGAGTGTTCTGGGGAATGGAACTCCCTCATTTTTGTTTGACAACTAATGCTTTTGTATGGGGACATATGGTTGGATTGCCCCCTTTCTATATGATTTGGATGTGTTGGAACCCCCCCCTCCCCTTTAACAATTGACTAGGTCTGCACCTGATCTATATCATTTGGTCACTGCTAGATAGTTGGCATTCATACCAAATCTTCATATTTCATATTAATCAAAATCATAATAAACTTTTCATTAAAATTAACTCCATAGACATGGCCGGTTACTGCTTTAATCACGTTCGGCATATGCACAAAATCCCATGTCTTACAAACTATCAAAGACTATGCTGAAGATATTCAATATCTAAGGAAGTATAAGTCTAATTGTATAAAAATAAACTCAGACAATGCAAATTAAAATTTGGTTTGCTCGTGAAAAAAAATTGAAACATGATCATGATGATTGAAGCAAATATTATTTTGGCAAAGAAGAAAATTGACCCAAGGGAAAACCTGCTACCAAAAAAAACAGTTGTAGGGTTTTCCTGGATTGTTGCCTTTTTTAACAAGTACAAGGTGATTCCCAGGTACAATGTAGAACTAAAATGAGCTTAAACTCCAAAATTTCTAATTGAAGAGTATGAACCCTGACCACACATGTATCACCTTTTACAATGTCTTATTCATCACTTTGAAAAATAACAAGAGTGCACAAGTGAAACAGCATGATAATTTTAAAACTCCCAAACGTACTTCATGGTTTATATACAGATCTATGGCTCTTTTCTTGTCGAACTTCCTTGCCATAAGAAACTTGACAGCAGTGTTCCATGTTAGTGGTTCTGCTTTCTCACGCTCACGAATCTTATTTACATATTCCAGAAAACCTTTTACTTCCTGTAAAAAAAGAGAGGAAAAGTTAATGATATTATCAAACATTGTTTCCTGTGAATGACTGATACCTGAAAGCAACATTTTGTTATGTAATATCAAAGGTGTTTCCCACATATCATGTCATTCATAAAATAAATTTTTACTATCCTATATTTGTGATTTGATATGGTTTGTATGGAAATTAATTTGAACTTCCCATTTCCTTTTCTCATATTACTGTAAAAACTAACATAATAATGTAAAGGTGAATCATGCATCTTTGGTGTACATGATTGTATATATAACTAAGGCTTTTTCTCAAAAACACAAATTATAACACCAATTTTGCAAAAGGGATATTTTTATGTACATATGAAAATAAGAATGAATTTGCATATTGAGTTGAGGGAATCAATAGTTCAACAGGTTAACTGTCAATCTGCACAGGTGGAATACATGGTTTTTCAAACTTGTCTAATTATGTAAAACAAATTAAAACAGGTTAAATGTATATAACCAAAATGGAGGAGTAGGAATTCACAGCTGGGTGCCAGTGCTCTAATATTCCTCTAAATGAAAAAATTGCACATGTGTTGTAGGGGGCTTTAGTTCTTTTCCCAACATCATATAAGTATGTATTGTTGTTGATGACATAAATATATCTCCCAGCAATATAAGTACTTGGCGAGTTATTAATACATGTGATCAATGTAAATAAACTATTCAAATGTTCATGTAAAATTTATACAACAGAGAAATCAATAGAGTTATCTTCTCTTATCTTGTTAGTCTCAAATCTCAATAATAAATTTGATATTAAAAACCTAAATAACAGTATAAATTATATGTAGGTAACAAATTAAAAACACAAACAAACAAAAATCCAAAGGTCACCATATTGTCTTCAATGATTATTAGCCAATTATATATACGTATCATTGTAATAAAGACAAACATCCTTACAACATGTACAAGAAGTAAATCTTTAAAGTACCTGATGTCTAGACCACTTTAGAATCTTATTTGCTAACACAAACACTATCAAGTCTGTTTTTATTCAATGTTCAGTCATGATTGCAGCTGTTCAACATTTTAAGACATGTTTTAATGATGATGCAGTATTTTATTAGACTCAAGAAAATCTAAATTGAAAATCTTAAAAATTGAAAAAATATAAACATAAAGACTTTGTACATGCATGTATATATAAATATATAAAATACCAACATGTTTATCAATACAAAATTGGACCATATATGAAAGCTAGTCATTAAAAAAGAGCATTAATTCACTCTTCTTCTTATAGTTAGAAACTATTTATAACCAGAAATTGTATCTGTAGTTATATAATTAGTTGGCTTAGTCTGATGGTCTTAAATATACATATGATTTTCAGAACTGTTGAATACATTTAAACATGTACACGAAAATCAGCCTGAATATAGTTCATTATCTTGTTCATAAGGGCTTTATGGCATTTATCTCAGAAGAGGATGCTATCTGTTTACCTTCTGTTTTATAGACATGATAGCCTTTCTGTTTTTAATGCATGAAACTTATTTACCCTGGCAATTTTTTTTCTTTCTCCAAACCAAGACAATTTATTTATAATTCATGAACCTATCAGCTGATTATGTATGAATTGGAGAACAATTGACCGTAAAACTTTACACACATAAGAATACTGTTACATAACTGTGTTTATATATATAGAAAAAATGACATATATATTTACCTCTCGAGGATTAATGTTTAAAATACGTCCAGAACTATTCATGCTGAAGGTATTTTGTTTGTATAGACTTTAAATAGATTTTCGCACAACTGTTATCAGGAAATAAAATGTATAAAAATTATAGATTTCCAGGAATTGTAATCGTTGAGTCTTATCTCAGAACTAAATTATCCATTTCAAGTGAAATCCAATTTAAAATGACACACCTTTGATGAAAATCTTATACATAATAATTTACTAAATTGAGGACTAGCCTATATAGCTAGCGGATATTAAAATAAAAACCTATATTTTAACAGACATGAAATGTACAGGAAACTGACAATCAAGTTTTCATTGATAAATAGAAGTGTACCGGTATATTGTTGCTAATCTGATCTTTATTTTATTCCCAGGATGTAAGTGACATGCACAGTTATTGAACATCTTATTAATTTTTTACACTATAGTTTGCTAAGAGTTATTTAGCAATCAATACAGTATAACATATAACCATACCTAACATATACCAAGAATGCACTCAACTAGAAAATCAATTCATTGCTAGAGAGATTAGGATGACTTTCCAAGAAATTAAACCTCAAATATCATTATATTTAATCTATTTCTATCCTTCACCTTTAAAGCTTATACCAAAACAATTATCAAGCGTTTGTCAAGTCTCACAATAAACATGATAAAGACGGGTTTTTTTTTTTATCATAAATTTATAAATTAATTTCCTGCACTTTGAATATTAATTTCATAACTTGTGACTTTTTTCAATAGTATCTATGGTATAAGCAGGATGATTTAAATTTGTCTTTCTCACAGATTTCTTAATTTATAGATGTATATATATAAGTATTACTTTAACTTATGTATGTATATAAATATTATTCTAACTAGAAAGAAGTTTCTGCTTTTCAATTAATTTAACCTTCCCCTTGTTTCCTTCCAAAAGTTTTGTGGTTGAACTACACAATTTCAACCCATGTCATTTGTTGGGCCCTCTGAATTACAAAATGTACAGGGTCACCAATTACATTGTATGACTGAAAAGATATAGGAAGATGTGGTATGAGTGCCAATATAATGAGACAACTTTCCATCCAAGTCACAATTTGAACAAGAGGCTCTGAAGAGCCTGAATCATTCATCTGTTTTTTAGAGGAGGAAGATTTTAAAATATTAGCAAACTTGACGAACAAATTGTGTAAAATTGTCTTACAAGGGAAATAACTCCTTAACCCTTTCCTCAATAGAATTTTTGTGTTTGCATGCTTGATTTGCAAAGAATTTTTAATAAAATGCTGAAAATATGCTTTAAAGTATTAATGCACTGCAAAAAAACAAATATTTCATCAAATAGATTTAAGTCAAATTTTCTTATGAATATCCTTTTCATATTGAATACAAATTTTATCAAGTCTGATGCAGACATTTCTTGGTCAAAGCGTTTCAACTGAGGTACTGCACAGGCGTCAAAATGCGTCATTATGGAGTAAAGGGGGGTGGCGGCAAAAGGCGTCATTATGGAGGAAAGGGTTAAGGGGTCAATTGACAATTTTGGTCATATTGACTTTTTTGTAGATCTTACTTTGCTGAATATTATTGCAGTTTTCAGTTTATATCTATCTATTATAATATTCAAGATAATAAGGTGTAATACCACCAAATCATGGTACGTCACATCCGGTTGTATATGAAAGTAGGTAGAAAAAAAATATTCCCTTGAATTTGACAGTTGTAGGTAATTAGTCCTATATTTATTTGCAGTAAAACATTCTGTGTCATAACCGACCATGCACAATGATGCAAGGGCTGTACTTAGCCAGTCAAGGTAGTTAAAAACTTCCATTTGTTGTCTGTGTCATAAACATATGTCTTGGGTATTTCAAAACACCATTATTTTTTATTTGGGATTTCTATAGAATATTTTGTAATCTTGAGGTTACATGGTGACTATAAACCTTGTACACAGATAAAATAAGGGGAGAAATTTGATTGGTTAACTTCCAATAATGGTTATTTTCTTATATGTAATGAAATATTATGTGAAATTTTTCTATAGTACTGGACAGGATAAAACTTTTCTCCTGTCAAGTGTTTCTTATATTTGAAACAAAGATAAATTATGCACATTTTTTTTTGAAAAGTGCAAATTAAACAAAGACTAATAGGGGGAAATCAATGGTGGTATTCACCATAACAAAAAACTGCAAAATTTCCTTAAAACTACCAATTTACTGGCAGCAACCAAACAATGGGTAATGTTTGATTCATCTGAAAATTCAGGACTGATAGATCTTCACCAATTGAACATAGATATCCCATGTCAGATTTGCTCTAAAAGCTTTAGTTTTTGAGATATAAGCAAAAAACTGCTTTTGACCCCTATGTTCTACTTTTAGCCATGGCAGCCATGTTTGTTTATGAATCAAAACTTTGGATAGTTTATAAACTGGATACCCTAAGGAACATAAAAATTAAAGTTTGATGGAATTTGCCACAGTAGTTTCAGAGGAGAATATTTTAAAATGTTAGCAAACTTGACAACAAATTGTGTAAAATTGTCTTTAAGGGGTCAATTGACAATTTTGGTCATATTGATTTTTTTGTAGATTTTACTTTGATGAACATATTATGGCTGTTTTCAGTTTATATCTATCTATAATAATATTCATAATAATAACAAACAAGAATGTGTCCTCAGTACACGAATGCCCCACTAGCACTATCATTTTTCATGTTCAGTGGACCGTGAAATTGGGATAAAAACTCTAATTTGGCATTTAAATTAGAAAGATCATATCATAGGGAACATGTGTACCAAGTTTGAAGTCGATTGGACTTCAACTTCATCAAAAACTTTAACCTTAAGCGGGACAGACGGACAGACGAACGAACGGACGGACGGACGAATAAACGGACAGACGGACGAACGCACAGACCAGAAAACATAATGCCCCTCTACTATCATAGGTAGGGCATAAAAAATGCATAATTTCCTTAATGTTGTTAAAACTACCAGTTGCAATTTAGTGGCAGCAACTCAACTATGGGTTGTTCGATTCATCTGAAAATTAAATAACACTTTTAATTACAAAAGGGCTCATATTTTCCCAAAGAACTATATATATTGATCTGGTATTAAATGGTCAAAACATGTCCAAGAATTTTGTTATATTCCCTGACTTTAACAATGTTAACACATTCACTTTAATATTATTCAAAATAAGTTGACCCCTCTTTTAGAAAAGTTGTTGAAAATATGATGTATTTCTCCTCTTTTTAAGTAAAGAATTCAAAGTTTTTCAAAGTAGCACTATACAAATCCTTGGTATTTCTATTTTCATTTCTACAACAGTAAAATGGCCCCATGTCTGAGGAGGGGTTGTTCCCAACCTGATAATAAAAAATACAGATCTGACATAGTAAGGCCTTTAACACAGGGCTTTGGATCAGACCAAACAGCAAGCTATAAGGGACCCCAAAATTGTTAGTGTACACAATTGGAACAGGAAAACCAACGGTCTAATTTATATAAACAAACAGGAAAATACTAATGAACCACATCAATAAAGTTAACGATAAATGCTCAACGACAGGTTCCTGAATCAATCATGACAGGTGCATAAACATGCAGCGTGTGTAGATAGTTTTGTATCACCAGCATACAATATAATTGCAAATGAAGGCAACTCTTTCAGAAGTTCTTTGTACTTTATAAATTCTAACAACAAACATTTTTTGATAGGGAATATAAGTAAGGGGAAGGAAACCAATGTTTTGTTCTGTACAGGTATTTTCCTCTGTTATATATTTATATCGGAGCACTCCCACTTGGGATAAATGGGTTTCATGCTGAATCAAATATCACAGATATTACACACTCACAGTGTGGTAGGATGCTTATGGGTTTAAAATCGTTGTACACAGGCCTAGGTAAGACTGTGATTTTAAAAACAAGTGTTAATAATTATCTTTCATTTTTGTCTTTTCATAATATTCAAACAAAAAAAGGTGCAGGAAATGGACATGATCACATGATGCAAAAATAGGTGCGGGCGGGTCCGTCGAACAAGGAATTAAATTGGTGTGGCCTAATGTGTCTATTTACATTATTAACCTGGCAGAGTTTTCAAGGAAATGGACCCAAGACAAAGAAATAGATAAAAATTGTCTTTAAGGGCAATAACCATGATAACACCAATAAGAAATTGTCTGACAGTTTTGATGTAATTGGATGGTAAACATTTTGTACATTTCTGATTTTATCGATTTTTTCTATGACCATGATGACAAGTGGTTTTTATGCCTATTTTATTTCAGCCAAGATGGTTGGAAGGCAAGGTCAATAGACACAAATTTAAACTTGATGCCAAATGATTATTGTGGCCAAGTGTAGTTAAATTTGGCAGAATAGTTTCAGAGGATAATATACATGTATGATAAATTTGTAAAAAATAAGACATGATGGGCACCAACATTGACCAATGCAAGTAATAAGAAAATCTCATTTGGCCCTTTGGTCAGGTGAGCTAAAAATTTATATCTATATATTACAGGTACATGTAGGTATTGATTGGTTTGCTGATTTTTCGGGTTTATATATAGTTCCATGGCAATTGTTCATGCATTTAAACGATAACAAATTAACAATTAATACAGCTAAAACATGAAGAAAAATTGTCATGGCTGTATGGCTGTGGGTACATGTACATACATTTTACAAATAATTTATGATTTGAGTATTATATTTTCAAAAGTTAACTTGATTAAATACATGTATGTTGTGAGAGAGCCTCTAGAAATTAAGTATGTTAAATCAAAATCAAAGTGCAACATGTGCAAATGGTGATGAAAGACATTTGCCTTATATCGTGGTATACTCATGATACTATCATGTACTATATCATGTACATTTTGTATATATGTGTGTAACATTTACAAATGTAAGTGTTCCCCTTGTGAAGTCACAAGATTAAGTCCATAAAATTTACAAAATATGGTTACAAAATAATTTTATTACAAAATATCATTTCAAAAACAATTATCCGTTTATCATGTTTATATTAAACACTTTTTCAAGTATACACAGCTACTTTAGTACAAGTAATCTTGACGTACAGTTCTAAAGATGCATAACAAATGTACATCTGTAAATCTGCATATGTATAAACTGTACAGCTGCATATAAACTGTACATCTGTAAAACTTTTTTGGGGGTTTATTTCTGATGCAAAGACTCTATGAGTGAATCAATATTAATACCAAAATATGCCATCATTTATGACCTGTCAACAGTATCAGAACTATATCCCTTCTAAAAGTCTGTTTAAAGGTTTTGTGCTTTGATAAGAATATTTCCATAAAAGATTGGATGTGAAATACCGGAACATATAAATTATAAGATGTCTGCGTGTTGATTTAAATTTACGAATGATGTCCTTGTACATGTTGCATTGTTGATAAAAAAATTAGTAAACGTTTTGACTAGAATGTATGAGTCTGCCCCAAGTCAGGAGCCAGTAATTCCAAATGAATTCAGTGGTTTTATGTTTGTTGCTGTGTTACATATATTTTTTTTTCATTAATTTTTTTGTACATTAGTTAGGCCAGTAGTTTTTTTATTTATTAAAATTAATTCTATCATTTTGTCTATGATATGAAAAAAAAATGTTACCTGACAATAACATCCCTAAGGCCTTTGTTTAAATTGAAAACGACATGAAGATGTCACATCTAAAATCCTAACAACAGGACCAACATTGGAAACGTTACAGTGTTTCCATTTCTTTTTGAACATTAAAATTTCATGAATACCATCAATACATACAAATGACATATGGACCATAATTTGGTATTCGGCCTTTGGTTTCTTTTTGTATCCTTTTTTATAAGTTCTAAAACTTTAACTTTTATTCTGTGGGTTGTGTTGGTGTTAGAATAGTATTAATGGAACAATTGAGTTTTTCAAGAAAAAAATAATACATTTTGATTCACCGTTTACGTGACAGGAAACCAAACAGGAAACCAATCTTTATTTTCTTTATTTTGCACAATATATTTCAAAAGACATAAATGAACACGATTACTAGTGTTACTTGCTTCTTGTAAATATTTAAAATCTATTTTCAATGTTAAATTAAAGTTTTTTTTAAACGCGACAGGAAACCATAAGAAACCAAAAGCATTTTTTTAGTTTTATTTTATTGCAAAATCTGCTTAAAATAATCTGAACAGTATACTTTTTCTTAAAATCCATCTTAAATGTAACAGTATTATAAAACTCCTAAATATTGTTTTGAAAACAATTAGTACAATTTATTCAGATATTACTATATTTTCTTCATTGATACAGGATACCATAATCGTTGTATCTTGATGTTTTAGACAAAAAAATGTATTTATATTTGGTTTTGAAATTCCAGTTATATACAATTTATTCCAAATCATTGGCAATGTAAAATTCTTTAAATCCAGTAAAGAAAAAAACTTTTAACTTGGAATTAAAATCTTTAAAATAGGCACCATGTGATATTTGTGACCTGTACACCATCTACATGGTTTCCACATTTTAACCTACTTTAGTGGGCTAAAATCAATAAAGTACTTCCTTTCAAGTCATGCATGGTAAAAGTTTACTTCTCCTTTGACAAGTTTATTGCGTTTCTGAAAAGTGTTTGCAGAACATGAATAAAAAAAAATAATTAAAAATTGTGACAAAGATACCAACTTTGTACATTCCAAGTGTAACGGTATATTAACATGTATTTTTTATTAAATTATCTTTATTCACCTAAAATATCCAGTAATATTTACTGCTGAAGCAAAATCAATCTAACGATCATCGGCACAATGATAAGAGACGTAATGTCTATTGAATTTTCCAAGGACCCTTTACATCGTTATCAGGAAACAAAGTGTGTTATAACGTCTGTCAAATCTGAAATCGATTTTGTCAAGTCATTGGGCATTTATTTTCACACAAGATCGTATGTAACATTATGCACATAGGAAAAATAATAGACCCCCGGCGCAATCTCTTTGAAGATTGTATTTTCCTTTTTTAAACAAGACGAAACAAGTCTACAGATAATGTTTGCTAACATCCCGTTGGAAACAAAAACAATGTTTAGACCTAGTATTTCATACATCCGGCCGTAAGGGCGTGATCACATGTTCGTCACATGTTTCACGTATGACGGGAAACGATTAGAACTTAACGACAAAAACAATTTTAATAAAAAAAAGGAAATAACTGGACTTCTGTTTCGTTTGAAATGTAACGCATAACGATAACGTCATTTTCTAACTTAATTATTACGAAGAACAAAACTAGAATGTAAATCATCTCTGATTTACCTGTTTGAACATCTCGCGAGAGTTCATATTTGCATATTGTTATAAAGAATTCTATTACAACAAAGCAGATTAAATCATCTAAAATTTGTGTTACGAAATTGGAAACCAAAGTAACGCTAGTGTTCTTACACCTGCTACAGAAATACTTATAGTTCTCGGCATTTTCATCTGACTATTCTTATTGGTCGATGTTCTTTATTATTTGAAAGCAAAAGTTACGAATTTGCCGGTGACGATTATCTATAAATCAGTCAGCGTTATGCACTTCGGAAGCGAAAAGTAACGCGAGAAACGACACAAAAATATGGTCGTATAATCTTTAAAATTTGTTAATTTCAATTTTTTTTCTTGGGAAGAGTAGCATACACTTGTATGTTGATAAAAATAAAGGCATCTTTAGATGTAGTTACAACTTTTTTTTACAGTAATACACATTTTTATCACTTTTCTATAGTTATAGGAAACGAGCCCAATAGCAAATTATGGTCCATATATGATAGAATTTATCAAAATAAGTAATTAATAAGGACTTTTTCACAGGTACACCTGCCTCATGTTAGTTGTTAATTTCTGCATGAATTTTCTCTTGTGAAAAGTTGTCTCATTGGCAATTATACCATATCTTCTTTTTTGGTGTACTGTAGTTGTGTAATGGTGGTCACTTTGTTTTAATTGTCTATATTCTATTTATACATGTTATATGGGGAAATTGGTTAATGTTAGCATTACTTATACTTCCGTTACTCTTCATGCTCTTTCACCCGAGACCGACCATGTATAAATTATTATTGTCTGGACTTCCTGCTTCTTGCAAGTGCCCGACACCGGCCCGGTCGGGCTCTTTGTCCCCAGGAACTATAAGTATGACGTCACTCACCAGGTTCAGGGCAGTCTACACTTAGGATTTGAAATGAGCAGACGCTCATACTTTAGCTTGTGAATATGAAACCTTTACTTTTGCAAGTAGACCAGCCGCCACCATATATTTTATTATTCTTGTATGTAACTTATGTTCAATTTATGTCTTTTAAAATAAACATCTTGTTTATATTAACGTGTTTTACATGGTTAGTCCAATATCGCAGAACTTGGGTAGACAACAGGAAAACATAGCCATTGTCAGAGATCATGGAGATGGAATGATCTGAAACTGGAATCCTATGTCAGAACAGACTTGTAAGACTACAATTTGGCACAAAATAGAATTTTATAAAAGTGGTACTGTCTTTATTTTCATATTTAATTGCACGGGAGTGGAGAAAATATTTGTAGGGATAGGCACTGTGGTTTTCTGTCATATTTATTCATTTTTAATGAGGTAAATTTTGTTTCACGGTCACTTCCATAATGAGTCTCATAAACATAGCTTTCGGGTAACAGTTGAAACCCGCAAGGTTTAATTTACTTTTCTGCTATAAAAATGTCTAAGTTTGGTGTTATTTACCTTTTCTTCTTCAGTAGAAAGGCTCGCACTTGCCATTTCATTGAAGCGGAAGTAAAATTCTGATAAAAATTTCAATTTATGACAGTCGTAAAAAGTAGAATAATAGTTTTCGAAGAACAAATAAGTTTTCCAAACTCTATATTTCGTTTAGAAATAGAAAGATTAAAACAAATTGCTCCAAATTAATGAAATATTTATCTTTAAGATCTGTCTTTGTCGTAAAATCTCTAAATTCTCATTCGTGACGTCATTCCATCGCCATATTGCAGAAACAAAACACAAAGAACAACACAAAGAAATTTAACATAAATTTCATTTCCTGGTCTTCATTTTAGCTCATCCTGATATTTAACTGACAGTAGACATGGCAGTGAGTCCCATTGGAGGGGCTGTAAAAGCTCTCCAGTTGGAGCTGAAGAAAATTCAAGAGGAGCCAGTAGAGGGTTTTCGAGTAAATCTAATCAATGATGAAAATCTATTTGAATGGGAAGTTGCTATCTTCGGACCTCCTGGTACATTATATGAAGGTGGTTATTTTAAGGTAATTAACCATGGATACGCACAGTCTTTAAATAAAGGAATTTATTTACACAGGATCAATCCACACAAGAGTCTTAGCCTTGGGCTTGGGACTTTTGGTCAAAACAGTAACATAAACAAATACCAAGCATGATGATGTGAGACAGGTGCTTACATGCTTATGTTCGTCAAGAGCTTATGATAGGTATTGAATGTAACAATTGGATTTTGCCAGTTTGAATGTCCTGTCATCATGCTTTTTGAAAATTAATTTTTATACCCCACAAGCAGTTGACTTAAAGAGGAAATCCTGGTTAGTCCATCACTGTATTGGATACCTAAACTACACAAGTATGACATGTGTCCTAACAAACAACAGTATTTTGCTGGATCTTCCCATGGCCAGTACTCCACAAAACCCCTTTCTAAACATGCTAAATTATTTAACATCAATTTTATCACCAACATGAATTTTTGAGGCTGGAGGTTGAAATTCTTTCAAATTTGTATTACCTCCCTTCTCAAAGAGATTTTTTTTACTTTTCTATCATGAAATAAGGATTTTCTGGGGAGAATTAAGGATTATTCATTTTTTGAAGGGAATTTATTATTAGGACTTTATTTTTTGGACCAACATGTACATGACCAATCAAAGCCGGGTTTCATAGTTATTGTGAAACTGCGTATTCTGGAGGTGGCATGAATCAGATGTTGATACTAAAATATTCAAATGATCTTTTAGAGCAAATACCATCATGACCATCATGATGATCTAAAACTCTTTTATATTGCATTTAGTATTAAAACATTTTACTTTTCTACACTTTACACAAATATTCCCCATTCCAAACTAAAAGACAAATTGAAAAAGTTGGTATTGCTTTGTTTCATAAAAAAGAATGGCCAACTCTTTCAGGACCACATCCCCTAATCAAGTCTTGAGCATGAAGAATGTAGAAATCTGACTATTGTTAAATGCTTTTTTTTTTCACAGGCACATAATGTAAATGTACATGTACAATGTACTTATTTGAAATTTCCTAATGATTATCCATACAATGGTAAATGCTGTTTTTTTCCAAGGCACATACATTTTGTAATTATGAAGTTTTCTAATTATTCTTTAAATGATTATCCATACATGTACAACATGTACAATGTTAAATGTGTTTTTTTCCAGGCACATACATCTGTAATTGTGACATCTAAATATGTATGAAGTTTCATTATGATTATCCATACAATGTTAAAAGTTTTTTTTCCAGGGACATATGAAGTTTCCAAATGATTGTGTATCCATACAATGTTACAGTGACTTGACTGTTAGTGTTGCTCTTCACCTATTGCAACTTATTCAAAATTCTGACCAGTTAGTGTTGCTCTCCACCTATTGCAACTTATTCAAAATTCTGACCAAATTGCAATTTGTTTTATAAAACCAAACTGTTCAACTGGTCAGGAATTTGATCAAACTGCTGTAGAAAATCATAGTCAAGTCGTGAAAGTGCAAGGTGATAAAATAAAAATATACTTACAATCCTATAAGACTTTAACTCCAAACTACTGTTGATGTGAAAATTTAGTCTATCAGTTTGTTTAGATATTTTATAGTCATTTTGACTGAACTGTTTGTTCAAAATTTTGACCAGTTGAACAGTTTGATTTTACAAAACAAATTTCAATTTGGTCAGAATTTTGAATGAGTTGCAATAGTTGGATAGCAACACTAGTAGTCAAGTCACTGTAAATGGGTTTTTTTCCCAGACACATAAATGTATGAAGTTTCCTAAAATAATATCCATACAATGTTAAATTGTTTTTTACAGGCACATATGAAGTTTTCTTATAATGGTTATTCATACAACTGTACAATGTTTATAATGTTTTTTTCCTAGGCACATATGCAGTTTCCTATTGATTATCCATACAATATTAAATTGTTTTTTTCCCAGGCACATATGAAGTTTCCTTATAGTGATTATCCATACAATGTTAAATAATTTATTTTCAAGGCACATATGAAGTTTCCTTATAATGATTATCCATACAATGTTAAATGTTTTATTTTCAAGGCACACATGAAGTTTCTTATATACATCATGTACATATTGATTATCCATACAATGTTAAATGTTTTATTTTCAAGGCACATATGAAGTCAGAAGTTTCCTAATGATTATCCATACAATATTAAATTGTTTTTTTCCCAGGCACATATGAAGTTTCCTTATAGTGATTATCCATACAATGTTAAATAATTTTTTTTTTAAGGCACATATGAAGTTTCCTAATGATTATCCATACAATGTTAAATAATTTATTTTTTAAGGCACATATGAAGTTTCCTAATGATTATCCATACAATGTTAAATAATTTATTTTCAAGGCACATAAATGTATGAAGTTTCCTAATAATTATAATATCCATACAATGTTAAATTGTTTTTTACAGGCACATATGAAGTTTTCTTATAATGATTATTCATACAACTGTACAATGTTTATAATGTTTTTTTCCTAGGCACATATGAAGTTTCCTATTGATTATCCATACAATATTAAATTGTTTTTTCCCCAGACACATATGAAGTTTCCTTATAGTGATTATCCATACAATGTTAAATAATTTATTTTCAAGGCACATATGAAGTTTCCTAATGATTATCCATACAATGTTAAATGTTTTATTTTC
Organism: Mytilus edulis; assembly: GCF_963676685.1. Taxonomy (NCBI): domain Eukaryota; kingdom Metazoa; phylum Mollusca; class Bivalvia; order Mytilida; family Mytilidae; genus Mytilus; species Mytilus edulis. Next base: position 11,977,521 of record NC_092347.1, on the reverse strand, counting down.
AAGGCACATATGAAGTTTCCTAATGATTATCCATACAATGTTAAATAATTTATTTTTAAGGCACATATGAAGTTTCCTAATGATTATCCATACAATGTTAAATGTTTTATTTTCAAGGCACACATGAAGTTTCTTATATACATATTGATTATCCATACAATGTTAAATGTTTTATTTTCAAGGCACATATGAAGTCAGAAGTTTCCTAATGATTATCCATACAATGTTAAATAATTTATTTTCAAGGCACATATGAAGTTTCCTAATGATTATCCATACAATCCACCAAGTGTAAAGTTCATTTCCAAGATGTGGCATCCAAACGTATATGAGGTAAATATATATACTATTCTTTAAGTTTTGTAGGATTTCATGTGTGAATAATATGTTTAATATTTTCAATATACATTTATACATATAAATGATCATGATCAGCTTTTCGTGTGTTAAATGAGCTTGAGAAATCATTCAAGATACTTTTAAAGAAGTAAATTTAATCTATGATCTTGCACTTCATAAAAAACAAAACTCAAGAAAATTTTGTGAACTTGCATCTGTCATCTTTATGACTTTTTTCATTTCCCCTGTCTTGTGTAACATCATTCATTGGAGATGACTTGGTACCTATTAACATGATTAACATGATACAACTTGCTGATTTGTTGATTGATATATATTTAACTTATGTTAATGGTTGTGGAGCTCCAGGCCTGATTCAGAAATGAGAATACTATCTAAATGTATTATTATATATTTAAATGTTAGAATTTTATTTGTTATTCATTAAAATATGATATGTTTGTAGAATGGTGATGTATGTATATCTATCCTACACCCTCCAATTGACGATCCACAAAGTGGTGAATTACCTTCAGAAAGATGGAACCCTACACAAAATGTTAGGTAAAGTGTTCATCAGGACTTGCGTAACATTAATTAACAACAAGGTTCATGTATAAACAAAAATAAATGATATTGTAATTACTTGATTAACTCTTGCCTTTGATATCATAACTAGTTTCTTTTTACTATGTACATATTATCTAACCATGAGAAGATTTTTTAAGGAAATTTTCATGCTTTGTTTATTCATTTTGCCTAAATTATGTAAATTTTGTTAATTTTCTACAGACATATGCATTGTATCAAAGTTCCAACTTTCATAATATATATATATGGATTTACCCTACATGAATTTATCAAGCTTCATACACACAATTTTAAATAATCAATCACATGTTTACAGCTGACTAAATAGCCAGTCAGAGAAGATATGAAAGCATGCTTTCTATTTCTATGCAATACAATGTTAATACTGATTTTTGAACAGTTATACTACATGTACATACACATATACATACACAATTAGTTATATATACTACCTCTGCATCAAGTGTGAAACTACATTACTCAACATAAGACAGTTAATTGTGAGTAACAACAAATATTGTATATATACGTTGCGTTACTGCAATGTTCATCAGATTAGTATAAACTTTGTCTTACATGTCCACATTTCTTTTGGCAGAACAATCCTACTTAGTATTATATCACTTCTCAACGAGCCAAATACATTCTCTCCAGCAAATGTTGATGCTTCTGTCATGTTCAGAAAATTCAAGGATTCCAAAGGAAGAGATAAAGAATATGAGAATATAATCAGGTAATCATGGTAACAGTAAACACATGATATAGGTTTTATTGGCTCATTTTATATGGATGCGTATGCAACATTAAACTGATAACAGTGGGAATAAAATCTAATTAGATACATGTATATCTAGGATTGTTACAAGGTTTACATGTTATAAAAGGACGAACAATTTTTGTTTAATGTTCTAAATTCACTTTCATATTGGCCACCTGAACCAAAATAATGCTTGTAAGATATATACACTGATACAGTTTCTTTTATATTGCTGTTTCATGATTATTGAACAAAAAGTTGTTATTATTCAGGAAACAAGTTCAAGATACAAAAAAGGATGCTGAAAGAGATGGGGTCACTGTTCCAACAACTCTGCAGGAATATTGTGTTAGTATAAAACCTAAACCTCATGATGATGTAGACTTTTATGACGATGATGATTACGTAGGTGATGATGATGATGAGGATGATGATGAGGACGATGATTATTACGCAGAAGATGATGACGATTCCGGTAATGGTGGAGAATCTTGATATATTGATCATATTTGGAATTTGAATTTTGAGTGGATTAAATAATTGGATCATCCTTTTTAAAAGGAAGAATCGAGACAAAGCACCCTGTATTAACATTCAGGTTGGAGGAAGGCTTTTTCTTGGATGGCAGTAATTATTTACTTTGCTTTTAAAATACCATGAATACTACTAAAGTATTCAATATATATTCCTATATAAAAAAAACAAGATGATACTGTTTTACTCATTTAGAATATGTCGAGTATGATACTGTAAAAATTAATAATACTTATTTTGGCGTGAAGTTTAAATTATGACAGTTGAAAGAAGCTTCAAATGAAGTAACATAATAAAATGAATGATTTTCTGTACAACTTGTAGAACTGTATTTTAACGTTAGTTATTCACGTAGAACATAATTTAGTCATTTATTTATAGTAAAGTCCCATTTAAGTTTGTTTCTGTGATAGAATTATTATCAAAGTCAAAGAAAAATATTACTTATATGACTTACATGTAGTTGATACTGAACATTTGGTGATTCAAAAAAAAATGAACAAAATATAAAATATAAATTTATCTGTAAATATGGTAAATCTAATAGTAATTACCAATAGCATGAATAGGAGGATGTCCATTATCTCAACTCTCCTGTAATCTTTTTTTTTTTGCTGAGGGTTTTTCTGCTCCAGTTGAGCAATAGTTTTTAACTAGTACAGGTAATAGAGAGTACTTATTAAATTACTAGGGCGGGGGAGCTGTGATAGAAAAAGGCAAACACCACAAATAACTGCAAACTTTTCACTCATATTCCATATCCTACATACATATTACTCAGAAATCATTGAACAATATATGTCTATATTGACTTCTTCAAGTTTTTAAGAAATGATTGAATAATTTGAAAATAATGTTGACATTTTAAAGGTGCTTTTTTCTCTATATCTGATGAATGTCTGGCTATGGTCAGCATACATTGTACATGTGTGGTCAGGTTAACATATTTTGTTGATCAAAATCATGTTTTTCAAAACTAACTGACAATGCAAGACAAATGTGTGTTATTTTCAAATGAAAATAAGTTTTTGAAATGAAAGCTCTACCATGTCATAGGTACAATATACCTTGTTATGACTGTACTTTTTGTTTAAGATATAAGTGTAAAAACAGAAATAAAAGTAAATGAGCTTTGATCAGCTCTGTATGTGTATTTTGAATGACAAATGAAAGAATTTATGTACTAAAGGGATATTGTCCACTCTGAGAGAAAAGTGAAATAGATTTTATGTTTTCAAATTAACCTGCTATATTAATTTATTGTATAAAAGAATTGATATGTTATAAACAGACCAGATAGATGATTTTTTGTTCAATTGAAAAAAGATCTGATCATATAACAGATTAATTCATCTGTTATGCTTCTGTCGTTATAATTTAATAAATTAATTATAATTGAGTAGACAATATCCCTTAAGAATATATGTTTGAACGTTATTTTCAATTTAGACTTGTTTATATATACACAACTCGTCTAAACATGTATATACTTTAGTCTTCATAGACATGTTAATGACATTCCTTAAGCAAGTTACATGCTACTTATATATAATTAACACAATTTCAAAGATTTCCAGTTGTTCATTTTTGAAAAGTATACAAAATCTTATAAACACTGTACTTTTATAGTTTATATGTTAAATAAATATCGCAATTTCCGAAGAACAAATTATAAACTTGACAAAACATTAAGTTTTTAAAGACATAGAAAGAATTCATTTTTCATTCATTCCTCATAAACTTCAATTCTTACAAGATAAATTAAGGCATTGATTAATTTTCATAAATTCATATTTTTTGTCAAATATTAGTTTAAAAAGTGAAAAGTTATTTGAAATCAGGGCAAATGATTCTCAAAGCTCATGTCTGGAGTTCTGTTTGTAAAATAAGGACCCATATATAGTATAAAAGCTTTTTTAAGTAGTAAACTATCTTTAAAAATACTGTTGAAAGTTCAATACCTGTTTTCAAGAGTTCATTCCGATTATGGAGGACTTTAAAAGCAGTTGCAAATTCTCAATGGTATTTTTAAATGGTGTGTATATCAGAAAGAATGTCAAACCTTGTAAACAAATTTGAAAATAAATGTATGACTGACACCTTTAAGGAAAATCATTATTTAGAATGAAAGTTTCTATCAGATGTTAGCCTAGCACATATTATATAATCAGGTTGAAATATGATGAGATGGAACAGTTATATATTTTTCTTGTGTACCATCTTATGGTGAAATATTGTTAATTTCATTTTGTATTATATTTGTTTCTGGTGATCTATTACTGTATTAGATGTAACATGTAATGGTGTGTGTACATAGGTGTGTATTAATGAAATTTGGATGTTATAAATGAGTTGGATGTGTGCATGTAAAAAAGTGTATGTGGTTTAATTAATTTATAGCTTATTTACCATTAGTTACTATATTTAATTGTCACTGGTGTTATTTGTTGAATTTTTTATTTGTTTGTTTGTTTATTTAATATTCTAATGTAAATCACCAATTTAAGTTCACTTTTCAGACTTTCTAAGTACATGCAATAACACTTTTGATGAAGTATTAGGAATGTGATACAGAGACCAGGTCAGCTTTTCTTGAGAAAGGTTTAAATTACATTTTCATTTTTTTTTTTCAATTTGATACTTTTAGAGTAACATGAGTAAGTAAGATCTTGAAAATGTCAAGTAAAATGTACATTGTCACCAGAGGGTCATTGTGAGGAGATATGTGATTCTTAAAAGGTAAAAAAAAATGTCTCAAAGAAAATAGCAAACTGGAACGAATAAAAAAGATATAAGGGAAAACAAATCTGAGCGTGTTTATGAAAAGCATTTTAAAACTTGCTGTAAGAAATTATTAATAAAAGATTTATTTTTTTGAAATTTTAATCTCAACTACTATGACTTCACTGTTTCTGGAAAACTTGGTATAACTTAAGACCAGACATGTATCACATTCCTTTAAATATATGTTTAAGGAATAATATGAGGGTTAAAACTAATTAATGCATTTCAAAATATTCAATCTTCATATTTTTGGGGAACACTTAATCAAAACATATAGCCCTTTATATGTCTCCTGTTATTATTCTTACACTACTGAAAACAAATCCAGTTTTGAAATTTGAGACTAAAAACATTGCAATTAAGTATGCTTGCTACAGATTTTGTAATTTTGCACTCCTATGTGAGAAAGTGTGGGATTGATATAAAATATACATCATTCATATTTTTGGTTCCACTTTGAATCTAAGCTGAAGATTTTTATGCTTATCTGAATGCATTAGTTGATACTTCATGTCTGTATCCTTTCTTTCTGTTGAAAGTTTTTATATATATATTGATTTGGGATGAATGATGATGCAAAGTGGAAGTGTTTAAAAATGTCAAGTACATGTTAAAAATGGAAGTAATAAATTGTGAAATTTTTAATAATTTTGTTTTATGTTTATTTGTATCTTCAGTTAGTCTATGAAGCCAACATTTGTTTTTCTATCACTTGGTCTCAACAATTTGACAGCAAATTTCTTCATAGATCATGTACTGTGGAGAACTATGAAACCATTGCTTTAATTTGGGGAAAAAATGTTGGTCTAACATCTGAATCATTTGTTAGAACTTCCAATATCTAGATCTGTTAAGCATCATTCAAGCAGTGCCTGCATATATATATATGGACTATATATCTCATAGTTAGCTTGATATTCCAGACCTTCAAATTCATTCTCTAAATATCATAATTTCCTTATTAGTGGGTTGCTGCTTACAAGGAAGATTTTGAACCAAGGGTTCCATTGGGTAAAGTTGAATTGTTCCACATAAGTTTCATAAACGCCATCACAAGTTTTGGAATATTTGTGTCACAGATGACCATAGATATGTTCCAATATTGTAAGAACCAACCTCCTCTTTCTTAGATGTGACTTCACAGAATGAGACTTGTCACCCATTATATAATTACAATGTGCAACATGACAAGTGTCATTAGTGGATAAGAATCCTTCAACCCTACTAGAGCACTTGAGATCATCCCTGGGCTCCAGGTCATAAAACTTTTCTTGGTGATCAGAGTTCAAATATGTACTTGAAACCCCAAATCCAGTATTATGATTGATTGAAGTGAATTGTACTTTAAATGTTCATGGTCTCTGGTGGAGTTTGTCTTGGTCAGTTTTTGTTGAAGTGATTTGTGGACTTCTTGATAGTTTTGTCATCATCCTTTTTAGCTCACCTGGCCCAAAGGGCCAAGTGAGCTTTTCCCATCACTTGGCGTCCGTCGTCGTTAACTTTTACAAAAATCTTCTCCTCTGAAACTACTGGGCCAAATTAAACCAAACTTGGCCACAATCATCATTGGGGTATTTAGTTTAAAAAATGTGTGGCGTGACCCGGCCAACCAACCAATATGGCCGCCATGGCTAAAAATAGAACATAGGGGTAAAATGCAGTTTTTGGCTTATAACTCAAAAACGGAAGCATTTAGAGAAAATCTGACAGGGTTAAATTGTCTATCAGGTCAAGATCTATCTGCCCTGATATTTTCACATGGATCGGACAATCCGTTGTTAGGTTACTGCCCTGAGTTGGTAATTCTAAGGAAATTTTGCCGTTTTTTGTTATTAGGGCCCCTATAGTGATCAGTCTGTCCGTCCATCCGTCCGCCCGTCCGTAACACTTTGTGTCCGCTCCATATCTAGAGAACCATTATGATTTCATACTTTATACTTTACATGTTTATTAACCACCACCAGAGGGCGTGTCATGATGTATGTACAACTTCCTAGGTCAAAGGTCAAGGTAAAAAAACTTTGGTTTCAGTTGACAACCCTGTGTCCTGTGGTGAAGATCGTGTCCGCTCTATATCTTGAGAACCGTTATGATTTCAAAGTTTATACTTGACATGTATATGAACCAACACCAGAGGGTGTGTCATAATTTATGAACGACTGCCTAGGGCAAAGTTCAAGGTCAAAAACTTTGGTTTCAGTTGACAACCCCATGTCCTATGGTAAAGATTGTGTCCGCTCTATATCTTGAGAGAACCGTTATCATTTCAAAGTTTATACTTGACATGTATATAAACCCAACACCAAAGGGTGTGTCATAATTTATGTGCAACTTCCTAGGTCAAAGGTCAAGGTCAAAAACTTTGGTTTCAGTTGACAACCCCATGTCCTATGGTAAAGATCGTGTCCGCTCTATATCTTGAGAACCGTTATCATTTCAAAGTTTATACTTGACATGTTTATAAACCAACACCAAAGGGTGTGTCATAATTTATTAACAACTTCCTAGGTCAAAGGTCAAGGTCAAAAACTTTGATTTCAGTTGACAAACCCATGTCCTATGGTAAAGATACAATTTTTTAATGCACATTATTCACAGCGGGGCCCACAGAGATGGCTCCCATCTCAATGATATCTAGTTATCTTGAATATTAAAATAGATAGAGATATATAAACTGTAAACAGCAATAATGTTCAGAAAAAGAAGATCTACAAATAAGTTTTCATGACCAAAATAGTCAATTGACCCCTTAAGGAGTTATTGCCCTTTATAGTTAATTTTTAGCATTTTTCATAAATTTCTGTAAATTTTTAGAAAATATTTTCCACTGTAATTACTGGGCCAAGTTCATTATAGATAGCTAGAGATAATTGTAGCAACAAGAATGTTCAGTAAAGTAAGATCTACAAACACATCACCATCACCAAAACACAATTATGTCATGAATTTATCTGTGTCCATTGTTTAATATGCACATAGACCAAGGTGAGCGACACAGGCTCTTGAGAGCCTCTAGTTTTGCTATGGTTTCTCTTTTTAACTTGTGAGTTTTAAAAGTATCTTCCACCTCTTTCTAAGGTTGGCTACTGTATTATTGTATCTGTCTTTTGGTGTTTATTGCCATCTAGGGATGATTGATGGAAAAGATTTTGAGCTAAATTCAGCCAGATGCACCTAATTATGGTAATCCAGCTATTTATGAGGTAATGCAGCAGTATTGCATTCTTTGGTAATGACTGTCAATCTAATATGAGGCCAAAGGTTTTATGCTATGGATCTTTAGATATGACAAGTTTAAAATGAGATCGGATCAACCTTGGGTTACAAGGTATTGAAATCAAATATTTAAAATAATCCCTTACAACAATGTATGAGATGCTGGACCAGAAACGAAATGATATAGAAGTTAAACACTATAGGGCCTTCAACAATGAGAAAAACCATACAGCATAGTCAGAACTGTCAGATATTTAAGCCCCTGAAATAACAAATGTAAAACGAATTAAACAAAAAACAACTTGATTAATGTACAAATCAAAGTAAAAAAAAACAAATATAATTTACAGAAAAAAAACAACTACATGTACCACTGAATTACAGGCTTATACAGCACAACATATGACTGCCTATTTAAGAATAAGTGCACTACAAGACATAATTTTGAATTCAGTAGATACTATTTTACATCTGAAACAACTGGCCTATTGATTCAGGAAATGTCTTATAAGCTTTGTTGTTCATAATAAACTGACCTTAGAGGAAGGTCTTGCTTATGGTTTTCCAGTGATGATTTACACAAGGCTTAAATGAATGAAAATATTCAAGAAACATTTTTACAACTTTAAATGCATAAGAGCCATGAAAACCTTTATATATTGTGAAGACAAAATACCTTATGACTTTTCCTATCAATAATTGACAACTTGGGTAAAAGACAGGATAAATTTATTATGATGTTTTTATTTTGGAGATTTATTTTTAGAAGTAAAATATGTGAGTATTGATCTTTTGTGCTGCTGTGCTGGTGAAGATGTTTTTGATTTAACACCTATTTTGTACTGTTCCATTATATCTTTCTGAACTTCAGGTGGAAATGACAGAAAATCATTAACATCTATTCCAGCAGTCATAAGTTTCTTTTTTAATTCATTGTCTTTTGTATCACACTGGTTACTTATATTATCCGTATCTATATTGTTTATGGAATTACAGGACTGATTGTTTTTTGAACTTTCAAATATTTCTTTCTGGATATCAGGAGGGAGCTGACTTAACACATCTTGATCTACACCCTCCATAAAGTTTGAATCTACACTGAAAGAAGTACTTGGCTCCATTGTCAAGTCTTCACTTACACCTTTCACTTTCTTTAAAGAGTTTTCTGAAAAACTGCTTTCACATTTCCTTTTTCTCTCATGTCCAGTTTGAATTTCAAGTTCACTTTTTTCATTTTCTTTAGTTTTGTCCTGAGCTGCTTTAAAGAAACTTAAAATTCCTTTTTTCGCTTTGTTCATATTCTCTGAATCAGTAATCCCATTTTCTGCTGTTTGCTTCTCAGTTTTGTTTTTACTTAATGTCTCTGACTTAGTAGGTGAAAGAAAATTCTGAATTGAATTTTTGGGTTTGTCTGCCAAATTACAGAAAGCAATATTCATCAATGTTAGGTGAAATGGAGTGTTTGTGTCAACCAGTTTCATAAACAATGCCAGTACTAGCTTCTCTAACTCAGGCAAAATCAAATCGGTCTTTCCTGTGGATAGAAATAATGCATATAAAAAAATGATAGATAGATTTAAGGAGATGTGGTATGAATGCCAATGAGACAACTCTCCATCCAAGTCACACTTTATAAAAGTAAACCATTATAGGTCAAAGTACAGTCTTCAACACAGAGCCTTGGCTCACAGGAATACCTACTGTGGATTCATTTATTTTCATGGATTGATGAAAACTTACATGTTCCAGGATATTTAATTTTGTGGTTTTGCTGATGTATGCATACAAGCTAATGGGAAATTTGGTATTTGTTGAACATTTATTTTGTGGTTCACCCTATGAAATTCATGAAAATTGTTATCCAACAAATAATGAATCCACAGTATTAGCCTTAAAATTATACAAGTGGATAAGCTGAATTGTCTCACCAGCTTATTTGTTCCTACATGAACGATTTGTCTTATCAAGACAGTATTTGAGAAAAGGCTTTAGTTACCATGGTAACCTTTCTTAATAAAAGCTATCTATGATAAATGAACTATGAAAATAAGGTCACAGGATCCTGTTAGTCTGACTTTGATACTATAATCTAGTTGATTTGAACTAAATGTAAATGATAAATTTAAATAAAGAATGTCATTTTACAAAACGTTTTGTACAGTAAGGACTGAAGAATATTTTGTCACTTACAAAAATCATGCTCTAGTTTCCCCATTTACAGATATGTTTAGGGTACACTCATTTTGGTTTTGTTTTCCTCTCCAACATGTATGTAACTAACTTAATTTCTAAAGGACTTCCTAACCTACACCATTGAAAAAATCGATAAGTTTCAGGGGAACTCTGGGTTTTAGCTAAAACTCTTGTGTAATAATAATGTTGAACCTCTAAAAACTGAGATATGTCTCATGAATTGGAATTTTAATAGTATAATGCAAATGATGAAATCAAAAAGGCTATATTTAAACATATTAACTATACATAAGAGTCCATAAGCCATGACTGAAGGTGCAGGGCAAAATAGTATCCACTGAAAAGGGAAATACCAATACTTATCAAACTGCATACTAAATACCATTGACTTATCATAAATAGTTTTTTTTAAACTAAACCTAAACCAGATGCTCTGCAGGGCGCAGCTTTATACGACCGCATAGGTTGAACCCTGAACGGTGGGGGCAAGTATGGACAAAACATTCAAGCTGGATTCAGCTCTAAATTTGGATTGTGATTAAATAGTTGACACAGCATAGGTTTTGGACACAGAATGAATGTGGTCTAATGAACTTAAAATAATTGTTTTGTCTTTGAGCAATCACTATGCTGTTGAATATTAATCCTCTCAAAAAAATGTTTGAAGAAATTTTCTTTTTATTTATGAAATCTGAAATGATAAAAATTACCCCCCCCCCCACCACCACCATTTTTTTTTCACATCCCCCTTTCCCTTTTTTCAAAACTGATCTCAATTCAAATTTCTAATGGAGTTTGCAACAATAACTACTCATTTAAATACATCATAAAATATTAAAATGTAACAAAAAGTGCTTGTTATCACTGAATGGTAAAGAGTGTTTTAATTCATCAGTTGGTAGTAAAAGTGAATATACATTGTGCATTGTATAAAACAATGATTTAAGTTGATTCAACTACTATTCTGGACAAAGAAAGATAACTCCAATCAATTGAAAATTTCTTGCTATTGCACAATATTGTGCAATTAGATATTTCTTGCTATTGCCCAATACTGTGCAATTGAAAATATTTGTTATTGCACAATACTGTGCAATTGAAGATTTCTTGCTATTGCACAATACTGTGCAATTGAACATTTTTTGCTATTGCACAATACTGTGCAATTGAAGATTTCTTGCTATTGCTGAATACTGTGCAATTGAAAATTTCTTGCTATTGCACAATACTTAATATAATAATTTTGTATCCTGATTTGAACCAACTTGAAAACTGGGCCCATAATCAAAAATCTAAGTACATGATTAAATTCAGCATATCAAAAAAGCCAAAGAATTCAATTTTTATTAAAATCAAACTTAGTTTAATTTTGGACCCTTTGGTATTTAATGTAGACCAATTTGAAAACAGGACTAAAAATTAAGAATCTACATGGTCCGAGTACACAGTTATCGTCCTTTGATTTTCGTTGTCCACGAATATAGTCCTTAGTGTGGACAGTGTGTTACTTGCCAATTTTTGTTATACCCCTTCCAAATTTATTTCTCCTAGTTTTATGCCTCATATAGCAAGTTGGGGGTTGAAATGACACTGTAAAAAAAATTGGGTCATCAATATTAATGTAAAGTAGTGATTAGGTCCAGCTGAAAAAGGTCAAAAATTAGCACTTCAGAAGCTGTCAAAAGATTTCAAGACCCCCTTAACATAAAATTGTCCATATTTTGAGTTAGAGCTGATGAAGTTTTCTATAATTTTGATATAATTTGTCCCAAGAGTAGTACAACACACTGTAAAAATATTATTGAGAAAGCGCAGGTGGGATTTTTTTAATTTTCATTTATTGTCTAAAAGAAATGCACTACGAAATAACTGTGTACTCGGACCTAAGAGGTGAAATCAGGAAATATAGAATCTGTACTTTGGCAACTTCCCTGGATGATTTGATGGTGTCAATTTGTCAAATAGCATAAAACTAGAGGAATTAAACTTTTATTTGATAGAATTTCTGCAAAAATGACCAATTTTGGCATTATATGGTCAAAATAAGCATTTCATAGCTTTTTCAATGTTGATGCATAAGTGTCATTTTGACTTTCTATCTGACATGTTTTCATGTGTCAATTTTTGTGTTTCTATGCTTTAATCCAGTTTTATTACTCATTTGTGAACTCTGAATCTACAGAAAAGAAGATTATCTCAGACAATATGAGCAAAATGTGTTGTATAAATGACCCTCGTCTAACGCCCTGTTTGGATCAAGTTAAATGTGAGGAGCATGGCACATAAAAGTTGAAGTCCATAATAAAGCCCTCACTAAATTTGTATAAAAAGCACTTAACAATGTCTTTTGTACCTGTTTCATTTCACATAATATCTTTCTTTACTTATGTAGGATAGCATGTGGTTCAAATATAAGCCTGTTGAGACTAAAATTGCATGCAAGTTTTTCACTAAAAAGTGAAAAATCATTGTATCAGACCATACTGTCTGGTAAAAATGTTGAATGTAAGAGCCTTTTTGTGCTCAGATTTATTGTATCATGTCACCTGAGTATAGAAATGGTAGAAAAGACACAAATTTTTATTTCTTATAGCTTTCAATATGCATTTTTAAATGTAAATATGTGCTACGGCCTAAATTGACCCTAAATTAATTTTAGTCTTACTTGGCCTAAGACCCTTTTAAACTAATATGATATGTTATTTGTAAGTTTTCTTTCCATTTAGAGTACATTAAATACATATGTAAGGATTATTTATAATCAAAAAGCTTCACAAATTTAAAATTGCTGGAAAATATTACATCTTTATGTAAGGCCCCCCTTCATTGGAAAACCTCCATTTTTAGGCACAGGCTCATATAAATTTGACTTTTGAATAATTATGCTAAGTCTGATATATCAAATGAGTACTCTATTGCTTTAAATACATGATATATTATATATTAAGGCATTTTAAAAGTATTTTTTTGCAATATTTAAATTTTAAAAGCCCCAAATGTTGATACTTGAAATTTCTCAATTTTAACGTCTAAATTTAACACGCAAAGTTGAATATAGAATTAATCATATTGTCTATAATATATATCCTATTGCTATGAAACTTTGTAAGCAGTCTTATAATATATTAAGCTTTAGTCATACCAAGTTTTATTAAGATTGGTCAACTTTTTCTATCCTATTAGGTCCGAGTACACAGTTATCGTCCTTTGATTTTCGTTGTCCACGAATATAGTCCTTAGTGTGGACAGTGTGTTACTTGCCAATTTTTGTTATACCCCTTCCAAATTTATTTCTCCTAGTTTTATGCCTCATATAGCAAGTTGGGGGTTGAAATGACACTGTAAAAAAAATTGGGTCATCAATATTAATGTAAAGTAGTGATTAGGTCCAGCTGAAAAAGGTCAAAAATTAGCACTTCAGAAGCTGTCAAAAGATTTCAAGACCCCCTTAACATAAAATTGTCCATATTTTGAGTTAGAGCTGATGAAGTTTTCTATAATTTTGATATAATTTGTCCCAAGAGTAGTACAACACACTGTAAAAATATTATTGAGAAAGCGCAGGTGGGATTTTTTTAATTTTCATTTATTGTCTAAAAGAAATGCACTACGAAATAACTGTGTACTCGGACCTAAGAGGTGAAATCAGGAAATATAGAATCTGTACTTTGGCAACTTCCCTGGATGATTTGATGGTGTCAATTTGTCAAATAGCATAAAACTAGAGGAATTAAACTTTTATTTGATAGAATTTCTGCAAAAATGACCAATTTTGGCATTATATGGTCAAAATAAGCATTTCATAGCTTTTTCAATGTTGATGCATAAGTGTCATTTTGACTTTCTATCTGACATGTTTTCATGTGTCAATTTTTGTGTTTCTATGCTTTAATCCAGTTTTATTACTCATTTGTGAACTCTGAATCTACAGAAAAGAAGATTATCTCAGACAATATGAGCAAAATGTGTTGTATAAATGACCCTCGTCTAACGCCCTGTTTGGATCAAGTTAAATGTGAGGAGCATGGCACATAAAAGTTGAAGTCCATAATAAAGCCCTCACTAAATTTGTATAAAAAGCACTTAACAATGTCTTTTGTACCTGTTTCATTTCACATAATATCTTTCTTTACTTATGTAGGATAGCATGTGGTTCAAATATAAGCCTGTTGAGACTAAAATTGCATGCAAGTTTTTCACTAAAAAGTGAAAAATCATTGTATCAGACCATACTGTCTGGTAAAAATGTTGAATGTAAGAGCCTTTTTGTGCTCAGATTTATTGTATCATGTCACCTGAGTATAGAAATGGTAGAAAAGACACAAATTTTTATTTCTTATAGCTTTCAATATGCATTTTTAAATGTAAATATGTGCTACGGCCTAAATTGACCCTAAATTAATTTTAGTCTTACTTGGCCTAAGACCCTTTTAAACTAATATGATATGTTATTTGTAAGTTTTCTTTCCATTTAGAGTACATTAAATACATATGTAAGGATTATTTATAATCAAAAAGCTTCACAAATTTAAAATTGCTGGAAAATATTACATCTTTATGTAAGGCCCCCCTTCATTGGAAAACCTCCATTTTTAGGCACAGGCTCATATAAATTTGACTTTTGAATAATTATGCTAAGTCTGATATATCAAATGAGTACTCTATTGCTTTAAATACATGATATATTATATATTAAGGCATTTTAAAAGTATTTTTTTGCAATATTTAAATTTTAAAAGCCCCAAATGTTGATACTTGAAATTTCTCAATTTTAACGTCTAAATTTAACACGCAAAGTTGAATATAGAATTAATCATATTGTCTATAATATATATCCTATTGCTATGAAACTTTGTAAGCAGTCTTATAATATATTAAGCTTTAGTCATACCAAGTTTTATTAAGATTGGTCAACTTTTTCTATCCTATTAGGTCCGAGTACACAGTTATCGTCCTTTGATTTTCGTTGTCCACGAATATAGTCCTTAGTGTGGACAGTGTGTTACTTGCCAATTTTTGTTATACCCCTTCCAAATTTATTTCTCCTAGTTTTATGCCTCATATAGCAAGTTGGGGGTTGAAATGACACTGTAAAAAAAATTGGGTCATCAATATTAATGTAAAGTAGTGATTAGGTCCAGCTGAAAAAGGTCAAAAATTAGCACTTCAGAAGCTGTCAAAAGATTTCAAGACCCCCTTAACATAAAATTGTCCATATTTTGAGTTAGAGCTGATGAAGTTTTCTATAATTTTGATATAATTTGTCCCAAGAGTAGTACAACACACTGTAAAAATATTATTGAGAAAGCGCAGGTGGGATTTTTTTAATTTTCATTTATTGTCTAAAAGAAATGCACTACGAAATAACTGTGTACTCGGACCACATACACAGTTAGATTTGGCATATCAAAGAACCCCAATTATTCAATTTTTGATGAAATCAAACAAAGTTTAATTTTGGACCCCGATTTGGACCAACTTGAAAACTGGAACAATAATCAAAAATCTAAGTACATTTTTAGATTCAGCATATCAAAGAACCCCAAGGATGCAATTTTTGTTAAAATCAAAATAAGTTTAATTTTGGACCCTTTGGACCTTTATGTAGACCAATTGGAAAACGGGACCAAAAATTAAGAATCTGCATACACAGTTAGATCCGGCATATCAAAGAACCCCAACTATTCAATTTTTGATGAAATCAAACAAAGTTCAATTTTGGACCCTTTGGGCTCCTTATTCCTAAAAACCTGTTGGGACCAAAACTCCCAAAATCAAACCCAACCTTCCTTTTGTGGTCATAAACCTTGTGTTTAAATTTCAAAGATTTCAATTTACTTATACTAAAGTTATGGTGCGAAAACCAAGAATAATGCTTACTTGGGCCCCTTTTTGGCCCCTAATTCCTAAACTGTTTAGACCTCAACTCCCAAAATCAATCCCAACCTTCCTTTTGTGGTCATAAACCTTGTGTTTAAATTTCATTGATTTCTATTTACTTATACTAAAGTTATTGTGCGAAAACCAAGAATAATGCTTATTTGGGCCCTTTTTTGGCCCAATTCCTAAACTGTTTGAACTAAAACTCCCAAAATCAATCCCAACCTTCCTTTTGTGGTCATAAACCTTGTGTCAAAATTTCATAGATTTCTATTCACTTAAACTAAAGTTATAGTGCGAAAACCAAGAAAATGCTTATTTGGGCCCTTTTTGGCCCCTAATTCCTAAAATTTTGGGACCAAAACTCCCAAAATCATTCCCAACCTTCCTTTTGTGGTTATAAACCTTGTGTTAAAATTTCATAGATTTCTATTCACTTTTACTAAAGTTAGAGTGCGAAAACTAAAAGTATTTGGACGACGACGCAAGACCACGCCAATGTTATAGCAATATACGACGAAAAATTTAAATTTTTGCGGTCGTATAAAAAGTTTAATCAGTCAATGAATTATGACCGAGGGGGCATGGGTAAAAATATATAATCTCTATGAAAATGAGAATTATTGTGCCAATGCTAATATATCTGCTTACCAAATATCATTGACCTACCACTGATGGTTCCTCTTAAACTGATCTTATCACAAACTTAAACATGTAAACTTTGTCAACACGAGCAATACATACAATTGTCACTGAATATTTATCTACCTACCTTGAATAATTTTTGTAGCTACATGATTAGGTACAGGACATTGACGACTTTCCCTGTTGGTCCATTGTTTATCAGCAGTCAGTTTTCTTATACTCAGTCTAATAGTCTGTACAATTCTACCATCATCTTTAAGCCTATAATAAGACACTTGTAAAGCTTAAATTTGAAATATACCTCATTGTCTGTAAAATACCAATTTCTATTTTGTTATTTAACTATTTCATTAGACTGTGAATTACTGTCAAGCTGCTGACTAAATATGAAGTCATTCTGTTGAGTAGTATTTGAAAAATGTGTGACTAAATTTTTTAAAGTTCATTCTGAAGTAAAAAATACAATAAAATTAATAATAAAGATAAAATCTACTTTTTTTTTTTTTTTTAAATATCTTGTGTTTTAAAAAATAACTTGATATTTTGTTAATTATATTACATTTGCAAAGTATTTGATTCAAACTACACCAGTCATTTTGTAAGTATTCTTTTTTTAGAACAAGACACTACCTTTGTAATAAGCTTTGCAGCAGTTGTGAAGCTTTGGACCTTACATCTGGTACAGTTCTACAATTCTTAAAGGAATCTTCATCACTGATGGTCTAAAAATATATAGCATATAATCTGATTAATAACAGACATCGTGTTCAAGCCTGGCTTACAT
The DNA here is from genome assembly GCF_963676685.1 of Mytilus edulis. Classification (NCBI taxonomy): domain Eukaryota; kingdom Metazoa; phylum Mollusca; class Bivalvia; order Mytilida; family Mytilidae; genus Mytilus; species Mytilus edulis. The sequence continues at coordinate 11,959,798 of NC_092347.1, read as the reverse complement.
GATTTTAACATTATGTCCCTTTATCTTTACTTTGTCTGTCAGTTCTTGGATTCTTTAAAAGTTGTCTCAACAACATATATACTCCCAAATATTGATGCAAGAAACTTAGCTGAAGCCCCTGTCCCACTAGACCACGAACGCACTATACTCATTGCGATCTAAAATAAATTCAGATCAGGGTGAGGTCGCGGTATGAGCGGCATGAAAATGTAAATTTTCGTTGCTCTCACGATGCTACTACGTCCTCATTACGCTTCTATCAAGATCCCGCTACGATTATACCATGTTCTCACCGTGCTGATTCTGCCACATCACTACGCTTATCAAGATCTTTCTAAGCTCATCACGTTCTCACTACGACCATACCACGAGTTATCCAATTGCAACACGATCTTACCATGCTTTTACTGCGATTATAGTACATTCTTACCACGATTATACTACGTCCATACCGCGATCTTACTACGGTTTCAGTAATAACGTCAACATTGTGTTCCATATCAATACAATTCCATTCCTTCCATTTCTGATTAATACATAGATTTCTCAGAAACAATACAGTCATGCCACCAAAATCTTCTAGAACACGTGGGCGTGGTGGTATGGGTTGATGTAGAGGCAGAGGGAGCTCTGATAGTAATGAATCCTGATCAAGCAGAGATTTCGCACCGACCAATCCAACATAAATTACAACCTTTTGCTGGTCCATAAAGCTCAAATTATGATATTTTAGTGAAGAATAGCAGGGATGACACAGATGTGTCAATAGACAATATTTATTAGCACAAACACATTTACATTAAATGGTTATGGCATACAAAATTAAGACAATAAACTGATTATAGATAATAAAATATTTATAGGAAGATGTGTATGAGTGCCAATGAGTCAACTCTTCATCAAAGTAACAATTTATAAAAGTAAACCATTATAGACCAAGGTACGACTTTCAACACGGAGCCTTGGCTCACACCGAACAGCAAGCTATAAAGGGCCCCAAAAATTACTAGTGTTAAACAATTCAAGCGGGAAAACCAACGGTCTAATCTATATAAACGAGAGCATGGTTGAGCCATTAGAGAAAATGTACAGGAACTACATACAGACAAACAAAACCTGGAGATATATAATATATTTCATGTGAAAATGACAATGAGAATGATGGTCTTAGTATGAACGTAGTCAGGTCGTAAGAAGAGCGTGACGAGGACAGCAAGGGCGTGTTAGAATCTTACTATGGTCTTGAACAGCATGGTGAAAAAAGGTATAGAAGTAGTGGAAGCGTAGTTGGGTCATGGTGAGAACGTGATGGTCGTAGTGAGGTCGTAATAACGTCGCTGTGAGATCGTAGTGCAGTCTCTCCGAATAGAATCACGCTTTTGCTACCCTCTCGCTACAATGGTACAGCGACCTTTGCGATCTTACTACGACCTTAGTGCGCTCCCACTATGCTTCTACTACGACCTGATTTTGCAACGACCGCACCACGATTGTTTTGAACATGTTCAAAGTTGGCCACGCTCATCATGATCTTGAAGACCTCACCACAACCGTGATACGACCTTACTGCGATCTACACGATCGTACTAAGATCATCAAAATTTGCATTTTTTTCACAGATTGTAGTGCAATCGTGGCCTACTGGGACTGCTGTATGAGTTACATAAATCATAAGTAACGGTAACAGACTGTAAATAAATGAGGAACGTATCCATGTGACACAGTAAATGCATATCTATCTACTATCATAATCATTTTAGTCCTTCTGTGGTGTCCAAGTCAAAACTTCTATCATAAAATCAAATATCTAAAAAGTTAAATGTATTCGATTGTTTTTGTGGACTTATTGTGTACTCAATAGAACGATATAGATACAAGAGTATATATTTCAATATATTATTATCTATGTAAAATAACAGTAAAATGACCTGTGGTCTACCGTAAGGAACAATAGGGCTGTCATCTATGCCATAGCTCAATTGTTTATTAGTAAAAGCCTGAGATTCTCCTATCTCTGGTATTAAGTCTGCCACTGGTATCTCTTGAAGATGTAATACACTAACAATGCCAAGCCTGGCTAATTTCTTTGATGTTGTTGATCCTATACCTGGAAAATACAAAATTACCATATGAAAAATCTATTTGATTTGTAAGACATTTTGCAAGAAGAGTAAATTTTTAAGACAACCATTGGACTTATTCAGAAATCCAAATTCTTTCTTCTTAATCAACATGGTACATATCTCCCTTTATTAATGTGACTATTATGAATTAGCTGCAATACAGAGACATCAACTTACACAACCCTTATTGTTAATGTAAGGTATTGTAATGTTAATGTAAGGTATTGTAATGTTAATGTAAGGTATTGTAATGTTAATGTAAGGTATTGTAATGTTAATGTAAGGTATTGTAATGTTAATGTAAGGTATTGTAATGTCATCTGATTATTATGCTTTGTATACGTCTAGTCATTATAGTAAACAGAGTTTGAAATATTCATACATCTTTCTATAATTCACAAAAGCAAAGTGCTAACCCTAAACCCAAACATTGACATTAGAATTTTTTTATGTCTATCTACGACAACTACATATTTATCTTTATTATATCTGAATCTCTAACATGTCAACAGAGTTTCAATTTCCTTAAGTCCCATCCATTTATTCAAAACAGCAAAATTTTGTTTGAACATATAGTTGTAAAATTAACAAGAATTACAAATTCAAAATAAAACCTTCCATGTAATAGTAATATGCAATCATCATATAACCTGAAAAACTTATAGGATGTCTTTTAAAAGATCCATACTTACCAGGAATTTTACTTGCTTTCTTCATTGAAGACATAAAAGTTTGTGTCTGATGTGGAAAGAGCGTCGTCTGCTGGTTAGGTTTGTGTTGTTCTCCTACAAGTTTTGACAATAGTTTGTTGTAGGATATTCCAGCACAACATGTAACTCCTAACTCATCATACAAGGCACTACGGATATCATTAGCAATCTCTGAACCAACAATCAATCTTTCTTGACAACCACAGTCACACTGCACAGTATCTATAGGTGTGTCTATAAATAAAGCATTGAATTTATATTAATCAACTGTCTAAAGATAATATACAAATATACCAAACAAACAAACAAACAAACAAATATACCACAACAGACATTACCTCATATGACATATCATTACAAAATATATTCTTTTTCTATAATTTAATAATTTGTTTCTTCCCCCAGCATGTAAAATAATTATTGGGACAGTGACAAGAACAGAGGCTACCTAATTTTATTTTATCAAGGGACACAACTCTTTCTCAGTTGAGGAAGACATGTCAAAAATGATGAGTAGACAGAAATTATAAATATATATTTGCTTATTGTTATATTCAAAATGAATTACTTCTGTAAAGATATTATTGTGTACTTACCTTCCTCTTCATTTGAACCATATGTATGACCTTTCACCTCTGTTCCTTGGCATCTAGAATTAATTCTTTGTTTAACCATTTCAGAAACGTCAAGGTAATTTTCATCAAATCCAAGTCTTTCAACATTTGGTGTGTATTTCTGCAAAAATTCTGAAAAAAAAAGAAACAAAATGAACTAGAGGCTCTCAAGAGCCTGTATCGCTCACCTGATTCTACTTGGGTTTTTGAAATCATATGAAAAAATATAAAATTTGGCTAAAAGTGACAACACAACCTCATTGATAAGGAAAGGAACATGTTTAATTTCATTCAAAAGTCCCCCACTGGCGGCCATCTTGGATGGCGGATCGGCTACAAAGTAACAACACTTGGTCAGCACCTCATAAGGAACATTCATGCCATGTTTGGTTTTATTCCATTCAGTGGTTCTCTAAAAGAAGTCATTTGTATGCATTTCCCATAGGGTCCTATGTTAAACTAAGTCCCCTGCTGGCGGCCATCTTGGATGATGGATCTGCTACAAAGTAACAACACTTGGTCAGCACCTCATAAGGAACATTCATGCAATGTTTAGTTTTATTCCATTCAGTGGTTCTCTAAAAGAAGTCATTTGTATGCATTTCCAATAGGGTCCTATGTTAAACTAAGTCCCTGCTGGCGGCCATCTTGGATAATGGATCGGCTACAAAGTAACAACACTTGGTCAGCACCACATTAGGAACATTCATGCCATGTTTGATTTCATTCCATTCAGTGGTTCTCTAAAAGAAGTCATTTGTATGCATTTCCCATAGGGTCCTATGTTAAACTAAGTCCCATGCTGGCGGCCATCTTGGATGATGGATGGGCTACAAAGAAACAACACATGGTCAGCACGGCATAAGGAACATTCATGCAATGTTTGGTTTCATTCCATTCAGTTGTTCTCTAAAAGAAGTCATTTGTATGCATTTCCCATAGGGTCCTATGTTAAACTAAGTCCCCCGCTGGCGTCCATCTTGGATAATGGATCGGCTACAAAGTAACAACACTTGGTCAGCACCACATTAGGAACATTCATGCCATGTTTGATTTCATTCCATTCAGTGGTTCTCTAAAAGAAGTCATTTGTATGCATTTCCCATAGGGTCCTATGTTAAACTAAGTCCCCCGCTGGCGGCCATCTTGGATGATGGATTGGCTACAAAGTAACAACACTTGGTCAGCACTCCATAAGGAACATTCATGCTATGTTTGGTTTCATTCCATTTAGTGGTTCTCTAGAAGAAGTCATTTGTATGCATTTCCCATAGGGTCCTATGTTAAACTAAGTCCCCCGCTGGCGGCCATCTTGGATGATGGATCGGCTACAAAGTAACAACACTTGGTCAGCACTCCATAAGGAACATTCATGCTATGTTTGGTTTCATTCCATTTAGTGGTTCTCTAGAAGAAGTCATTTGTATGCATTTCCCATAGGGTCCTATGTTAAACTAAGTCCCCCGCTGGCGGCCATCTTGGATGATGGATCGGCTACAAAGTAACAACACTTGGTCAGCACCCCATAAGGAACATTCATGCTATGTTTGGTTTTATTCCATTCAGTGGTTCTCTAAAAGAAGTCATTTGTATGCATTTCCCATAGGGTCCTATGTTAAACTAAGTTCCCGGCTTGAGGCCATCTTGGATGATGGATCGGCAACAAAGTAACAACACTTGGTCGGCACCTCATAAAGAACATTCATGCCATGTTTGGTTTCATTCCATTCAGTGGTTCTCTAGAGGAAGTCATTTGTATGCATTTCCCATAGGGTCCTATGTTAAACTAAGTCCCCCGCTGGCGGCCATCTTGGATGATGGATCGGCAACAAAGTAACAACACTTGGTCAGCACCTCATAAGGAACATTCATGCCATGTTTGGTTTCATTCAATTCAGTGGTTCTCTAAAAGAAGTCATTTGTATGCATTTCCCATAGGGTCCTATGTTAAACTAAGTCCCCTGCTGGCGGCCATCTTGGATGATGGATCGGCTACAAAGTAACAACACTTGGTCAGCACCCCATAAGGAACATTCATGCTATGTTTGGTTTTATTCCATTCAGTGGTTCTCTAAAAGAAGTCATTTGTATGCATTTCCCATAGGGTCCTATGTTAAACTAAGTCCCCCGCTGGCGGCCATCTTGGATGATGGATCGGCTACAAAGTAACAACACTTGGTCAGCACCCCATAAGGAACATTCATGCCATGTTTGGTTCCATTCCATTCAGTGGTTCTCTAGAAGAAGTTCAAAATGTAAATTGTTAACGACGACGACGACGGACGACGACGGACGACGGACGACGGACGACGACGACGGACGACGGACGCCAAGTGGTGAGAAAAGCTCACTTGGCCCTTCGGGCCAGGTGAGCTAAAAAGGATAAATTCAGAAATTTGCTAAACAATTTAACGTTAAACTCAGTCATGTCAACTTTAATTCCATTGCACTAGTATATAATAATTCTTTATACTAATTCTATTATACATTGATAGGATTCAGCATGTTCAAGGACACAAAAATTAATAGACAACTTTTGAGTTCGATGCATGTCCGTCAAAAACTCTGGTTTTAGTGAACGTCATTTGTGCGTTTAGGGGCATCGTCACTTCCATTCCAATGTTGAGCGAGTGGTTGGAAAACTATAATTCTATATTATACGAATTATTCAGCAATTTGAATTCTCAAAATTGACAATCAGCATTGCTGTCATTAGGGAATTGTCATTAAGTATCTACAGAACAACTATTATTTCTAGTTTTTCCTGCAAAATGACGATCACTAAGACGCTTGATGAACGTAAATAGTGCAGGGATACAGGCAACCTCCTCTATCTGGTAAATGACGTCATGGTGCGTATAATTGTCGAGTTTTTTCCGGTGACGGATGAACTCGAAAGTGGTCTATTGCTAAAATGCATATATGTATACTAAAAACTAAAACTATAATGTAAATCAACTTAAATCTTTCTAACTTATTAACCAACAGACTTTTTGTTTTCGTCAATATTTAAATCAATTAAATTTATTAGGAGTAGAATGCTTATTTTAAAAGTAATAATGATATTTCTAATCAAGGTACAATCCAGAATGATATTTCTAATCAAGGTACTATCCATTATAGTGTTTCTAATCAAGGTACAATCCAGAATGATATTTCTAATCAAGGTACAATCCAGAATGATATTTCTAATCAAGGTACAATCCAGAATGATATTTCTAATCAAGGTACAATCCAGAATGATATTTCTAATCAAGGTACTATCCATTATAGTGTTTCTAATCAAGGTACTATCCAGAATGATATTTCTAATCAAGGTACAATCCAGAATGATATTTCTAATCAAGGTACAATCCAGAATGATATTTCTAATCAAGGTACAATCCAGAATGATATTTCTAATCAAGGTACTATCCATTATAGTGTTTCTAATCAAGGTACAATCCAGAATGATATTTCTAATCAAGGTACAATCCAGAATGATATTTCTAATCAAGGTACAATCCAGAATGATATTTCTAATCAAGGTACTATCCATTATAGTGTTTCTAATCAAGGTACTATCCAGAATGATATTTCTAATCAAGGTACAATCCAGAATGATATTTCTCTAATCAAGATACAATCCAGAATGATATTTCTCTAATCAAGGTACAATCCAGAATGATATTTCTAATCAAGGTACAATCCAGAATGATATTTCTAATCAAGGTACTATCCATTATAGTGTTTCTAATCAAGGTACAATCCAGAATGATATTTCTAATCAAGGTACAATCCAGAATGATATTTCTAATCAAGGTACAATCCAGAATGATATTTCTAATAAAGGTACAATCCAGAATGATATTTCTAATCAAGGTACAATCCAGAATGATATTTCTAATCAAGGTACAATCCAGAATGATATTTCTAATCAAGGTACTATCCATTATAGTGTTTCTAATCAAGGTACAATCCAGAATGATATTTCTAATCAAGGTACAATCCAGAATGATATTTCTAATCAAGGTACAATCCAGAATGATATTTCTAATCAAGGTACAATCCAGAATGATATTTCTAATCAAGGTACAATCCAGAATGATATTTCTAATCAAGGTACTATCCATTATAGTATTTCTAATCAAGGTACTATTCAGAATGATATTTCTAATCAAGGTACAATCCAGAATGATATTTCTAATCAAGGTACTATCCAGAATGATATTTTTTATCAAGGTACAATCGAGAATGATATTTCTCCTGTTATTTGATTGATTTATTGACTGTTGGTGTTTAAGCCTCTTTTAAGCACCACTTTTGGGCTATTTCATGGTGGTCAGTTTTTATAGATGGAGGTAGCCACCATGCCAAGAGAAAACCACTGATCTTTAATAGGAAAAATGACAATTCTAGTCAATTAAGATTGGAGTTGAGGGCACCTATTTGACAGGTTTCAAACTCACAACCTCCATTTTGACTGACTAATGATTACCTTCCTTTAATTTGTTGTTATTATGAGCACCAAAATTTCTTAAATCATACAGATGTACTTACTAATTCAAATTAACCTCACCTGATAACTTATAAGACATTTCTCTATAATGTGTAAGATCCTCTCCATTGACTAACACCAGCTGTGGACATTTCTCTTTTGCATCTTTTAAAGTCATTAATTTAGTAACACCAAATTCCCTGGCCTTGTAGTTACATGTGACAACTATGTACTTCTGCTGAATGCCTTGAAAAAACAACAAAATGACAAAATCAAAATAGAACCTTGTATGCCTTGAAATAACAAAACATTAGCACATTATGACAAAACAAAATAGATGTTTCAAAAAACCTTCTCTAACTTATAGAAATTTCCTTCAACTACCAAGGCATTTTATAAAATCATATATCTACAACATTAAAACTTTTAAATTTCTAATGATGTCTATCAAGTGTTCATGAAATAGTCTTTTCCATTGATGATTCATAAGAAAACAATATTTTGTTTGAAAAGCCAAAAAAACACCAGATCAAGTACATTGTTATATTTACCTGAATACAGTCCATATGATACTTGTTCAACCAAGGTGAAGGATATCTGAATGGTTTTTTTTAATAATGGTTAAGACATGTTAGATCTGACAAAAAAGCACAATTTTCTATTCATATGGAAATAGTTAAGAGTACCTTAGTTCTATATTCACTTTTAAGGATGTACACCTCTGAGGAGCCAAAAATTTCTAGAATTAAACTTTTTTTCTAAACCAGATTTTTGGGTTTATAAGACTGTAAAAAAATAATTGGTGAAGAAAAAAACATATGGTGGTGCACTTCTTTTTTTGCTACGGCCCTTTGAAAATGCCCAATTTTGATGATTTTCCCATTTTTCATCGATTTTTTACCTATTTTTGGGCTATTATCGTGAAAAAAAATCACAGTTCTACAATTAAACTTTTTTTCATACTTTCTATAAAGATGAAGTGGACCAATCTGAATAAAATTTACTTAAAAAAACTAGAGGTAGGTGTTGATATAAGAAAGTTTTATCATATTTTGACGCTTTTTTGTGTAAAATTTACCATGCTGTCAATTTTGTATTTTTGTGATTTTTCTCTGTTTTCAGAACAAAATGCATATAAGTTCAATTTTTTTTGTTATAAATAATTGAAAAATTACATATCTAAGAAATTTAAAAAAAAAAAAAAATGGTATGGGATGTACATGATTCTTGTAAAATCAATTTTGTATCCCTAACCCATTTTCCCAAAATTTTGGCTAAAAATACTGACTTGATTGGTTGTAAAATTTGAAAACTGAATTACTCAAAAACCATTCATTGTAAATACACAATTTTTTCACAGAGTTATGTTTGATTATAATATTTTTAAAATTCATTGATATTTTCCACTTGTATCACATGTTTCGGAAATAATTCAAGAACGAGATTTCAATGAGACTGAACGAGACTGAAAAGTCAGAAGAATACATCCTTAAGATCAGTCCAATTTTAGCATTAATTTACTACCAGTAATGTCATTAGATTTATTCCTCTTACCCAGTGGTTTGTCTCTAAGTTTAGGATTTCTAATCATCTCAACTTGAGCATAGAAACAGTCTATATCTATGTGTATGATAGTCCTTGTGTGCTTCAACTTAGATATGTACACGTCACTTTCTGAAAAAATCATATTAAAATTAAATGAACAATCCAATCCGAAATTTAATGATAAGGCAAATTTCTATAGTTAATATATTGTATTTTTCAGATACTATTCCATCAATTATTGACTCACTGGTTTGTTTACACAAAAAGCTTAGAAAATGACATTTCACCATAAAACAAACAACAATATAAACATGATAAACAGAAGTATCTACTCTTTTAATTTCCTTTATCTTGTTCATGTAAAATAAGGCGATAAGGATCTTGATTGCCAGTGGCAGTGAGACAACTATCCACTATGAAGTTCAAATGAAGTGGATGTGTTTGTTATTCAATCAAAGTGTTTTTACAATGTACAAAAAAAATTGTCACATTAGGGAAACAAATACATGTACATTGAAATATGAATAGATAAGTTTAGATATGGCATGTATTTGAGTTATTTCCTTTGGCTGTCATGTAGAGGGGGAAATGGTTGATTATCCTACTTGACTAACCAAATAAAAACTTAATTAAGAGTTACAAACAAGTCTAATAAAAGATTCTTTCTTTAAATTTTAGTCATGAAACCAACAAGACTATAAATCAAAGTTTAACAGTCAATTATGACAAGTTGGATTTGGCTGATTTATGAAGGAATTTGAACAACTAAGACATGGTGACAAAAGGAAAAATAAACTCTAGCTCAAAGTTTATAGCCAATAAAGGAAAATAAACGCTAGCTCAAAGTTTATAGCCAAGGTATCTCTTTACAGAAACACATTCATCTGTGTATATATTTAATGGAACATTAAGCAATGAATTCTGAATTCTGATAAATATCTTAGTCATGTTAGTTGTTATTATAAACCTGACTTAATTAGATTTATAAACCAAAATTAAATAAATACTAACAAATGAAGTATAATCATTGATAATTGAAGATTTAACAGGCTATTATTTGAACTTGGAATTATTTTTAATTATGGAATTTGCTTGATTTCTTGTTATTGAAATTTTCAATAAATTCCACGTTTATTCTGTACTGAAATGTTCTGTGCTGCGCACAACACTTTCTATTACAAAGAAAATAGTATTTTTCAATAGAATGTACTGTGCCGCGCACAACACTATCTAACCAAAATACATTGTATGGAAAGTGTTATTTACCGCTCAAAAGATCATAATACCAAATATTACATGGAATTTATCAAAAATTTTAAACACAAGAAATTATGCAAATTCCATAATTAAAAATAATTCCAAGTTCAAATAATAGCCTGTTATTTATAATTATAGTAGAAAATCATTTTAGTTCTAGTGATTTATGTATTTATATAAACCTGTACAGACTGCATTACATGTACTATTTCTCTTCTTTTTACTTTGTGGTGGTTCAACATGATTACTATGCATGCTATCTTGTTCATAGAAAGGATTTGTCCATTCGGAATCATCTTCATGTACGTCTATTCCTGCTTCCTCTTCATACATTATGCACTTTATATGTATTGAAGCATTAAAGTTTGGTTACTCTAGTTAATTGTTATAAGGTTGACAAGTATCCTAACTGGCTATCAACTGACCCATCAATATATATATGATTATTGATCAAAATAAGTCTTTTTCTACCTGAAAAAAAAATTATATATATTTTTTAATCAAGATTAACACTGCACTTTAGCTAAATATTTAATTTCCTTTGGGTCAGTGGGCATGACTTCTTTCCGTACACATTTCTCAGTTTAAATTCGATTGTTTTTGTCGAGCCTGCAACTTTTGTTGCAGAAAGCTCGACATAGGGATAGTGATCTGGCGGCGGCTACGGCGGCTACGATGGCGGCGGCGTTAGCTAACTTCTTAAAAGCTTTATATTTTAGAAGGTGAAAGACCTGGTTTCTTCATACTTTGTATATAGATGCCTCATGTTACGAAGTTTCCGTCAGTCACATGTCCAATGTCCTTGACCTCATTTTCATGGTTCATTTTTGTAATGTTGAATTCTCTCTTATTATAAGTAATAGGATAACTATATTTGGTATGTGCGTACCTTGAAGGTCCTCATGCCCGTCAGACAGTTTTCACTTGACCTCGACCTCATTTCATGGATCAGTGAACAAGGTTAAGTTTTGGTGGTCAAGTCCATATCTCAGATACTATAAGTAATAGGGCTAGTATATTTGGTGTATGGAAGGACTGGAAGGTGTACATGTCCAACTGGCAGGTGTCATCTGACCTTGACCTCATTTTCATGGTTCAGTGGTTATAGTTAAGTTTTTGTGTTTTGGTCTGTTTTTCTCATACTTTATGCAATAGGTCTACTATATTTGTTGTATGGAATGGTTGTAAGGTGTACATGTCTAGCGGGCAGATGCCATCTGACCTTGACCTCATTTTCATGGTTCAGTGGTCAAAGTTAAGTTTTTAAGTTTTGGTCTTTTTATCTAATATTATATGCCAAAGGTCAACTATATTTGGTGTATGGAAATATATTATGATCTATATGTCAGTCACGCAGGTTTTAATTGACCATGACCTCAATTACACGGTTCATTGCCCAGTGTTAAGTTTTTGTGTTTTGGTCTATTTTTCTTAAACTATAAGTAATAGGTCAACTATATTTGTTGTATGGAAGCTTTGTTAGCTGTACATGTCTGCCTGGCATGGTTCATCTGACCTTGACCTCATTTTCATGGTTCATTGGTCTTTGTTTAGCTATCATGGTTAATGTTAAGTTTATGTGACAGTTGTAATCAAGCTTTATACTTAGGACTATCAACATAATATCAATGATTAGTAAAGAAGGCGAGACATTTCAGTGTGGGCACTCTTGTTAATAAAATACGACGTTTATCGATGCATTGTTTTTTATTCAGAATTCACGGAGTTTACTTCCGGAAGGGAGACAACTCGAAACGATAATATGGAAGACTCCATTTTGCCTGAAGGGGTGTTCTAGTAACATCTTGACGATGTGGACTACATTCATTTTAATTCAAATGATGCATATGATTTAAAATTATGCAACAACAATAACCCTAAATGGCAGACATACATAGAAAAGATCCAATGAGTTATAAATTAACTAATTGAGTGGGGAATCCAGAGCAACCATTCAATCTAATACCCCTTGAAGTCAACAAAACTATACGCATGCGCATAATTACCAAAAACAAAACCTGGAGCAAGAACGTATATTAAATGTCTATTAAACGACCTAGATGATTCTCTATTTCTGTATGGAAATACAATCTCAAATATCAGTTTCATAACGGCAACATATATAAGAAAAACTCCACTTCAGTTCTTATATGACAGAAATAGATTTATCGGAATTCAGAGAACTCTCGCATTTTTATCAAAACTGGGGAATTCCCTCTGACGTGTTTCTAAATTTCTAAAAACACTAAATATTAATACTGCTTAATTCTGATTTTCCGTGTTGTTAAAAACATGCATATAAGTCAAGTGAATTATCAAACATGCAGATTATGAAAAGAACATTATAGGAAAGTTGTTTAAGTTCAATCCCTTTGTTTGATTTTACCTTTTAAAGAAAGACAATCATAACAATCTGTGATGTTCCTTAATGTTTAGAATGAAAGTTAAAACGGTTGACGTGAGGGCATTGCCCTGAGCCAATGGTAAAAGTCTACAGATTGCTTGAAAGCAATCGTATCCCAAAAAATGATATTTGACTTTACTTTGATATGAATTTGATGTTAGGACATAAACTGTTAAATTGGCAGTGCATCATCCCAAATGGCACATCAGCTTGCTCATATCTGCCCGACTCTTATTAGTGCCAAATTACGTTGACAAAAACTTTACTTTCGTTTTTAAAATCACATTTTCCTAATACGAGATGTTGACTTGACAATGCTAAACATGCTAAAACATGGACCAGAAACGTAAAATCTGTGTATGTTTACAAAGCACGACTGAGTGAAGAAGCTTTTTCCACATTATTTCTTCAAAAAAATACTTAAAATGTATGTAGGAAGCATAATTTACAAATTTCCCACCTGCACACACGAGCACACGTGTCCTAGTTCATACAACGTAGTTCTGACAATTTTTCATTTAATACCTTTTTAATTTTTTTTTATCATGTTTATCAAACCATGTATGTTTATAAACATATTTCTTATAATTTTAATCTGTTGGACTAAATCAGTTTGATAGAAACCGCTGAAATGTAAGAAAATAACTTTAAATTGACCAATCAATTTAAACGATGCCTGTACTGAAAATAGTTTACCTGTCACCTGAACAGGTAGTTTTTCAGTTGTCCAACAACTAATTAGCCTTGATTAAAGTCAGAAAGTATTGAAGTAGGGGTTGTTTTGATACTAATTAATCATCATGTCATTTTATGGCTGGAAACGTGTGGCTGTCAAAGGCCAAAGGTTAGCTAAAAAAGATAGTGAAATACATGTACAATGTATGTCAAATGACTGTCTCTGTAAAAAGCATTGACTACATAAAAGTAGATGACCGTTTCATGTTTTGCCCAGACAGACTTTTACCGGACATTAAACAATTGTCCGGAATATATGACCGTTTTGGAAGCCTTGATTAAGTGTGAACTAATTCCATGAAAATTGGTGATGTTCTCCAATAAATGAATGTAACAAAAGATGTTGCATTAGAATCAATGTTTAATTATCTTACATGTGTTAACAAATATCAATTCAAAGCTTTTTATCCACGGATATAGTCAGCTGGGAATAATAAACTTTGAATTGATAGTAATTAGCAAATTACAAGTTAGTTCTAGTATATTTATGAAATTATGTTCATATTATCACAGGAGTTTGAAATCTTATCAATAAGGGGGTAAAAATATACCAAATACATGAAATACGAGAGAAGCTCTACTGTGATTATGTAAAGCAAAATTATATCCGGGTGAAATTTGATCCGGAGGAAAAAATGTCACAGTAGTTGTTGTTATTGTTTTATCCGGAGGTAAATATTTCCCTGGGATATTTTTTCTTTTACCGTGAAATTCTATCTGGGTAGTTAACTTATTGAATAGTTATAAGAAAAAAAAATCCTTTACAAATACTATGAAATAATAATAGTGTATTTAAATTAAACCTATTTTGTAAAAAAAATAATGTATTATTATGGGAATTATTTCACAAATTATCATTGAAAAAATTTCCTGAAAAAATTCAAGTAAATATCATTCTTTTGAAAAGAAAATTATCAGTTCACAAGAAAGAAAATAGGAAAAAATTTCAAAGATCGTAATTGTGAAATAATATCATGATTAAATAAGGTAAGTGTAATACATGTAAAAGTGAGTTGTTTTCAGATCTCAGTACAAATATAAATTAAAACGTAAAGGTAGAAATATAGTTGCATTACTACTGTTAACAGTAATGGAAGAATTTGATTACGATAATATTTTTAACTATATAAATAGTCTGGGAACAAAGATGTTGTTGTTGATTATATGGAAATCAGATAAATTATAGCATAACAATATATTGGAACAAAAGAAATTTTAACAGCTGGATAGTATTAACCTGTGAAATGTTATCTGTCTTATTAAAAATTCATGTTGTAAGTCATCTTGTTATAAATGAATATATAAAAAATAAGATTCAAGGAAAAATTTCGCTATGAAATAGATTCAGGAATATATTATATTAATATCCTTAAAATATGAATTGCTCATAATTACCTCCCTTTGATAAATTATGCAAATTTGTTCTACCTTTGACTTTGTGAAACATTTTATAATTAAAGTCAGGTATATAATGATTGCGAGTAACTTACTTACTAGTTAATGGGACTATATCTCACAAGGTTCTGTGAAATATGATATATGTCAAATATATACCGGTACATACTATCCGCATAACAGATAGATTTTCACTCCTCTGGAAAAGTTCTACCTGTGAAATACCATGCCTGGAAAAAAATTACCTTGACAAATTATCCTCAGGATAGAATATCACAGAGGAAGAAATATAGATTCTTACACTGCAACAAGTGTATTACGACATTTCTCCACTTGAGACAGTTAAATTTTATTATTTAAAGCGCGAGGCTTGCCGTCACAATAGGAAAATTGAGAAGAAAACAAAACATTTTGACGTCATAATCAAATTTCGACTAATCATTTGCCGAGAACAGATTTTTCACTAGTGAGGAGAAATATTTTTCTCACACTGGTCAGGAAATGTGAAAATAGCACAAAAATTAGAGAAATAAACTGTTACAATAGTCGACTTTGGTATATTTTTACCCCCTTATTGATAGGATTTCAAACTCCTGTGATATTATACACACATAGATGACGATGGACATGATGGACACCAAGTGATGATAAAAGCTCACTTTGGGCCAGGTGAGCTTAAAACAGTCTTGCCCACAAGAACCTATCATATTCATTTGAAATTACACAAAAAACAGCTCTGTTTTGTGATAAACGTCAGTGTAAGGGGTCTCATTGGGGGGTTCTGATCCCGGATCCCGCTTACTGTTTTGTCAGATTCCCGTATGCCGCTTATACTATGTACCTAAGCAATTCTCATTTTTTTTGTAATTTCCCGTGTCCCGCTAGCCCTTAATTCCCGTTTTCACGGCACAATAATTTGACTTTCCCGTATCACGCTTACGAAAAATCGGCAATCCCGCGTCACGCTTAGACCCCAATGAGACCCACAGTGTACGTTGAAAGTGGATCTTCCCATGCCTGTGCTGGATTTTCTATAGAGTAAACGTTATTTAAATTGCATCACCTTCATGTTTTCCCTAATATCTGATAGACATGGGACTAGTATAATAATAGGATAGACTGTTGTAGTGATGAATGTTTTTGCTTCTTTTTTTTCAGCAGGGAATGTATAAGTAAGGGGAAAGAAACCAATTTTTTCCTTTTTTAAACCACAGGAGTTTACCGACGTTGTTTCACTGGATCTTTACTTAAGAAAACCATTTCAGATACACCTAAAATACCAACATTGAACCTAAAAAAAAATCGTCACAATATGAGGGTTTGGATGGGGTTAAATAATTTAAGAATAATGCCCTTAAAAATAAAGATTAGAGAATAACGGGCAAAAAAAATGAAGATTAGAGAAAAAAGGGGTTAATTTTTTGAAGATTAGAGAAAAAAGGGGTTAATTTTTAAAAGATTACGGAGAAAAAAGGGGTTAAAATTAAATGTTTACAGAATAACAGAATCCAGACCATCCAATACACATATTTCACGTTAATCATTTGCTAAACCTCTCTAATAAATGGGTTTTGTGTATTTGTGCAGAAACATGTATACTATACGTCTCTGATTTGTGCTATTTCGTGTGTTTAATGATATAAAGGATATAATCTTAATATTTAGTAGAAACTGTTACACCAGCCTAACTAATTTCACTTGTCGTGATATTTTAAAACTTCCATCTTACTCTGTTCATTTTTGGGATAATATTGACAACAACTAATAATTTCCCCATTCATATAACAAATGTTCAGGTTTCCTGTGTTCGGAGATTTATGTGAAACTATATATCATGTATACTTATGTTTGGTCATTTAATTCTGAAAATTTTCATGGACTGTCATCATTGTTATCTTTAAAATAAAGCTATATTTGACAAATTTTCCAGTTTCCTATAATTTCGGAGAATTTATGATAAAATCTCTGTTTTTGTCTCGAAATATTTATTATATATCTAGAAATTTTGCCAGTTTCCTTATACAATTATGTGTGATGTACAAAATAGATTTATATTTAAGTTAAGGTTGATGCTCAATCAATAACATAAATATTTTATATTTCTCAGTTTTCATTTGATTGTTTTTATTAAAAAACAAGAATGTTTCCTCAGTACACGGATGTCCATCCGCACTATCCTTTTCTATGTTCTATGGACCGTTTGTCATTGAAATCAGAAAGATCATATCATAGGGAACATGTAAACTAAGTTTTTTAAAAGTTGATTTGACTTCAACTTCATCAAAAACTACCTCGACAAAAAACTTTAACCTGGTACTAGGACCCATCCTCTTCCTGTGTCATATAAATGATCTCCCAGATGCAGTAAACTCATCAGTACGACTATTTGCAGACGACTGTTTGCTCTACCGGGAAATCAAAAACCAAAATGACCATAACAAACTACAAGAGGATCTCAAATCACTAGAAAAATGGGCCGACGACTGGGGTATGCGCTTCAACGCCAAAAAATGCTATATGCTTAGCCTGAAAAGTAAAAGTCAGCGTTTTTACAACCTTAACAACCACACGCTTGAACAAGTGTCATCCAACCCATACCTAGGACTCCAAATACAAGAAGATCTTAAATGGAAAGAACAAATAACAAATACGTGT
The DNA here is from genome assembly GCF_963676685.1 of Mytilus edulis. Classification (NCBI taxonomy): domain Eukaryota; kingdom Metazoa; phylum Mollusca; class Bivalvia; order Mytilida; family Mytilidae; genus Mytilus; species Mytilus edulis. The sequence goes on along the minus strand of NC_092347.1, from coordinate 11,941,883 downwards.
AACAAAGCTAGTTCTACCCTAGGCTTCCTTAGAAGGAACCTACAACACTGTCCTATGGAATGCCGTAAAACAGCATATATAGCTCTCATACGATCAATAATGGAGTATGGATCAATTATTTGGGACCCATATACCCAAAAAGACATTGACAAACTAGAATCCATACAAAAGAGAGGTGCTAGATTCATTACCAAAGACTACAAATCAAGAGAGGAAGGATGTATGACAAAAATGCTAAAAGAACTTCAACTCTTGTCATTACAATCAAGACGCCAACAACAACGACTGATCTTCTTTTTCAAAGTGGTTGAGAGGAAGATACCAGCGCTTCCTCCCGACGATTTAATCCAATTTCATAGACCAAAGAGACAAATCAAAGCAACAACATATAATAACTTTGTAACAAAAAACATTATAGACCACCAAGTCCGTAACAACAAACGTGCGGTCATAGTTCCAACCAGTAAGACAGAACAATACAAGAACTCTATTTTTGTGCGCACTGCAATAAACTGGAACCATCTGGAAGACTCAGTAGTGTGCGCCACTACTACCGAGGAGTTTAAATCAGCACTCCTCAGCAAGCGCGACTAATTGTGCGCAGACCAACCCGTCACATAATAGCCGAAAGGAATCTGTGACGTACCCATCCTAATTACACAAGTGGGAAATACAGACAGAATACAGACAGAATCGCGAGGAACGGACGGACGGACGAACAGACGGACGAACAGACGTACGCACAGACCAGAAAACATAATGCCCATAAATTGGGACATAAAAACTACTTTTTATTTTAGCCTGAACTCATTTTTTCCACAACACTATTAACAACCTAGAGTTTTAGTATCTCAGAACCATATCAGGATCTGCGTGCCCTTCTGGAGTACATGAGATCAGCTTTGTTCTTTCTGGGGTTTGTATTGCTCAGTCTATTCTTCTATGTTGTGTTTTGTGTATGATTGTTTTTTTTCGTCTTTTTATCACATAACGTTGTCATCTATTTTTCGACAATTGTGATCATGAGTTTGAAAAGCCTTTTGATATTTTTGGCCTCTCTTTAATGATACCATGGACACAACACGCCCTCAAGTTTTTATTGATGTTTTAAACCTATTTTCTGGATATATTGGTTAGATAATAAAGCCATCGATTTAAAATAACGATATTTCCAGTTATAACATTAGATATATTGAATGTAGCTGAAGGGGTAGACCCAGAAAATTGTCAAATGAGTGTCATCAAAGCCAACTTTCAAATGAGTGTCACCAAAACTAACTTTCAAATGAGTGTCACCAAAACGAACTTTCAAATGAGTGTCACCAAACCGAACTTTCAAATGAGTGTCACCAAAACGAACTTTCAAATGAGTGTCACTATTATTGAAATCTAGGTCATTAATGTAAGAAAAAAATAAATGTCATAACACATGGTTCAAGTAAGTTGATCCCATTTTCATATTTTACCACCTTGGTGGTTTTCTGGTAGCGACCTCGCCTCTACAGTCAGGATTATACTTCTTCAATATTATCTCCCCATTACGTCTTTTCTCGACTATTGGTACGTTGCACGCAAAACATTTTCAGAAACATGACCACGCCATTTGAACGCTCAACTTCGCAACTGGTCCGAGAACACAATTATTTCGTAGTGCATTTCTTTTAGAACATAAATGAAAATAAAAAAAATCCCACCTGCGCTTTCTCAAAGAAACTTTTACAGTGTGGTTGTACTACTTTTGGAACAAATTATATCAAAATTATAGAAAACTTCATCGTCTCTAACTCAAAATATGGACAATTTTATGTTTAGGGCGTCTTGAAATCTTTTGACAGCTTCCGAAGTGCTAATTTTCAACCTTTTTCAGCTGGACCAAATCACTACTTTCCTTTAAAATTCTGGACCCAAATTTTTTTACAGTGTAATTTCACCCCCATACTTGCAATTTGAGGCAATAAACATGGAGAAATAAATTTGGAAGGAGTATAAAAATTAATGGCAAGTAACCCACTGTCAACACTAGCGACTATATTCGTGAACAACGAAAAACAAGGGACGACAATTGTGGTCTCGGACCAACTGGTTACAATCCTGTCGATTATTCTGAGAATGACAAACATGTTTGGAAGATTAAACTTCTAAAGTTATTGTTTTTCTTAATGCTTGTTGTTGCTGTGTTTAGCATGTTTCCAGAATACAACCACAGTTTGACTTTGGAGTAAAACCCACTTATCCAAATAAGTCGAACCTATAAAAATTACACCGGTTAATAAGTTTCGAGCTATAATATGCTAATAACATTAAAAGTTCGTTGGCACTTTGGCAGAATTGCATGATATACTGAATATATAAAAGGTTGGAAATAGAGAAGTTAGAGTGTGTTGATTATACGAAAAAAATGTATTTTGGTTTTAAATTTTATATGGACCTTTGATCTATAACTTTTAAAATGTGGAGTGAAAGAAATCAAGTATTGGGAACTTGTATGAACACATGAATATTATTAAAACTATAAAATAGATTATATACCGATATATAGTATTTTCTTTGAAATAAATGTTTTTATCAATAGCTTTCTATCTCTCGCAAAAAGGATATCCTGCGTTTGACCCTTTATTGAACAGGAAGATCTGTTCTTACTAACTTTCCTTGAATTACTGGTTTTAAATTAAATTTTATACGCTCAGAAGATATCACAGATGAAACAGGCAGAAGACGAATAAACAAGCGGACGATAAATACGGGTAAGATTCATTGAATTATATCAGATATAACAGATGGAAAAGACAGAAGGAAAATATACAAGGGGTCGATAAATACCGGTAAGATTCATTGAAATATATCAGTTATAACAGATAGAACAAACAGAAGGAGAATATACAAGGGATCGATAAATACCGGTAAGATTTATTGAAATATAACTGATAAAACAGATGGAAAAGACAGAAGGAGAATATACAAGGGGTCGATAAATACCGGTAAGATTCAGAATATACAAGGGATCGATAAATACCGGTAAGATTTATTGAAATATAACTGATAAAACAGATGGAAAAGACAGAAGGAGAACATACAAGGGGTCGATAAATACCGGTAAGATTCATTGAATTATATCAGATATAACAGATGGAACAGACAGAAGGGGAATATACAAGGGGTCGATAAATAACGGTAATGTTCATTGAATTATATCGGACATACCAGATGGAAAAGACAAAAGGGGAATATGCAAGGGTTCGATAAATACCGGTAAGATTCATTGAATTATATCAAACATAACAGATGGAAAAGACAGAAGGACAATATACAAGGGTTCGATAAATACCGGTAAGATTCATTGAATTATATCAGACATAACAGATGGAAAAGACAGAAGGAGAATATACAAGGGTTCGATAAATACCGGTAAGATTCATTGAAATATATCAGACATAACAGATGGAAAAGACAGAAAGAGAATATACAAGGGTTCGATAAAAACCGATAAGATTTATTGAAATATATCAGATATAACAGATGGAAAGACAGAAGGAGAATATACAAGGGGTCGATAAATACCGGTAAGATTAATTGAAATATATCAGATAAAACAAACGGAAAAGACAGAAGGAAAATTTACAAGGCGTCGATAAATACCGGTAAGATTTATTGAATTATATCAGATATAACAGATGGAAAAGACAGAAGGAGAATATACAAGGAGTCAATAAATACCGGTAAGATTTATTGAATTATATCAGATATAACAGATGGAAAAGACAGAAGGAGAATATACAAGGCGTCAATAAATACCGGTAAGATTTATTGAATTATATCAGATATAACAGACGGAAAAGACAGAAGGAGAATATACAAGGCGTCAATAAATACCGGTAAGATTTATTGAATTATATCAGATATAACAGATGGAAAAGACAGAAGGAGAATATACAAGGCGTCAATAAATACCGGTAAGATTTATTGAATTATATCAGATACAACAGATGGAAAAGACAGAAGGAGAATATACAAGGTGTCAATAAATACCGGTAAGATTTATTGAATTATATCAGATATAACAGATGGAAAAGACAGAAGGAGAATATACAAGGCGTCAATAAATACCGGTAAGATTTATTGAATTATATCAGATATAACAGATAGAACAAACAGAAGGGGAATATACAAGGGGTAAATAAATAACGATAAGATTCATTGAAAAATATCAGATCCTCATTATTAATTTTAGCTACAAGCCTACATACGATGATATAATGGCTATAAATATAGCTTCAGTATAACATAAGTAGATGCTGTTTTATTGTCAAATGAGACCAGAGCTCAACTGTGGGGATGGCGCATTTTAGGCCACCATACGGCTTTCAACAATGAACCAGAAAATCCACAATGGCCGTATTTAGCTTTAATAAAAAAAAAAAACACAGACACGAAAAATGTACAACAATTCAAACAGGAATATTAACGGCCTAGTTTATAACAATCCCATTTACGCCATTATATATAAAACAAATACTACAGACACATGAACCAACGACCGTTCATTGAATTACTGGCTCCTGCTGATGGACGTTTCGTCCCCGAGGTATCACCAGCCCAGTAGTCAGCACTTCGCTGTTGACATGAATATCTATTATGTGGTCATTTTTATAAATTTCCTGTTTACAAAACTAAGGATTTTCTTATCCCAGGAATAGATTACCTTAGCCGTATTTGGCACACCTTTTTGGAATTTTGGAACCTCAATGCTCTTCAACTTCGTACTTATTTGGCTTTATAAATATTTTGATATGAGCGTCACTGATGAGTCTTATGTAGACGAAACGCGCGTCTGGCGTACTAAATTATAATCCTGGTACCTTTGATATATATCCTGAAATAGGACAGGCGAGGTTAAACATATGTGTGGGCACTCAACCCAATCCCTGCTTAATCTTGGAAAGTGGTATAAAATCACACAACTTCAGTAAAAAAAAACTAAGAATAAGTTGCAAATGACGCATGACTATAAAAAACAATCTGTTAACTCTGTCAACCGAGTTGTACTTTCAAGGTATTAATATACATAGACGGACATCAGAAAAACAGATATACATACAACTGTTGTTATCGGTACAACTATTTATAAAATTGGTAATAAAACGTTTACAAAAACACTCGTTGAACATGCTAAGAAATGCATAATGCCGGTATTCTCTTGTTTGATAACATTGCATTAGTTTTTATGATGAATTACCGGTACATACTGTAAAGTAACTGATGGTTAGGGAGTAACTGTGTTCTCTCCCTGAATATTTTAAGAAATATTACCTTTTTATGTTATTCCTTTTAACTGATTAAAAAACATTCAAGTATTAAAAAAAATCGGGGGTTTCTACAAACCTATACAGATAGAAATTATGTGACATTAAACAATAAAATACAGAACTTACCGTAATGCTAGTTATGTTAGTGAAAAGCAAACGTCAGCTCACGGCATCTCCGGGTCGTATCGTGACCCTTGTTGAAGAGGAGCATGTAGAATCGTAATCTTTCGTTGGCGATGATGATGCATGATAGCGTTAGTTAGTCATTCCATTAGATAGTAAATTCGCAACTATATTGTGTAATTACTTTATAAATATAAATTATACAATTATTTTTGGTAAAACTATATTTGTATATGAAGGCAGATATAAAGATGTTTTAAGACAGCATACAATACATCTTTAGCGCAATTATTTTTTTCGCACTTTAATTGAAAACTCTTTGATTAACAGAAATGGAGAAAAATCGCCTCTGGGAGGAACTTATAAAGTTGCGGGAAAAGAAAAAAGATGAGTTGCAAAGCCGGTTGCTGGAAGACAGGAGTAAGAACAAGAGAGAAAACCCGTACCGTGATCCAGAACCACCTAAACTCGTCCTCTCTATCATTGGTGATTCAAAAAGCTTTGTACCTAAACCATGGATAACATCAGTATTTCAATATGGACTCATAGAGACCGCAAAAGGCGCAAAAGGTAAGAGATTGTTGGTTTTGGGATTAAAAAGGACAAGCTGTATAAGTTCTTAACAAAAGAACTTCCTTCCACAAATCGTCAAAACCAAACGCAAAGGAGCATCTTAGTCATTGTTCTTCATCTCAAAGCATTTTTCCACAAAGCACCAGACTCAGTTCAAAACTAATACGTTGTTGCAAGTTTGATAGGACTATTTTTTATGCCCCACCTAGAAGTAGAGGGGCATTATGTTTTCTGGTCTGTGCGTGCGTCCGTCCGTTCGTCCCATTTCAGGTTAAAGTTTTTGGTCGAGGTAGTTTTGGATGAAGTTAAAGTCCAATCAACTTGAAACTTTAAATATATGTTCCCCATAATATGATCTTACTAATTTTAACGCTAGTATATGTCCGTAAAAAAGATTTGGCCTGAAATCTGTGTCCGATTTTTAATCGTGACGTCATTCGCAAATCTGTGTCCGTTAAAACGATAAGGTCTCAAATCTGTGTAATGTTTTTTTCGAATTTGTTTCGCCATGAGCAAATTTATGCCCGTCTAATAAGTTCGGCCTTATAGGTTTTTTATTTTATTAAGTGATTTCCCATAATTCAATATTAAGTTGGTGTGTGTTCTCCATGTATATGCAATAGCTGAAGTATAGTATGCGTTTAAGAAAATCCAGCTAAATTATTTAGCTGGTATTTATAATATTGTTTCAAGTACGGTCTTATATATATGATTTTTGTTTTATTGTCATTTTTCCATGTGTGTGGTTAAAATCTTTACATGCGTGGGCTATTATTGTGTACCGTCTTTAAGAATGAAACTACACATTTATTTTACTAAAAAAAACTGCAAAGAATGAATATTTGTTTGCAACTTCGACGTACTTCGTTTTGTCTTGTGAATTTGTTCATATCGCTGTTTCATTGACATTTATACCACTTTATCTATGTTTTTCCTTGAATACTAGTGTTACGAATTTACAGTTTAAGAAGGTTATAATATTTCTACAGTTGTATATTTTTCGAAACCTCTTTGAATTTCCCATTTTATCTCTTTATCATTGAAAACGGCATTAAACATCATCTCTTTATCCTTGGTTGCTATCAGACGCTTTACCTGTATAATTAATGCTAGGGTGCTCTCTTCGAGGTCCGCATTCTAAGTATAAATAGTGGGTTGCTTTTCGTTATTTGTACAAAAGACAGCAGACAGTGAACACCGGAAAGGTTGTAGTTTATAGCAGGCAGTCGGTTAAGTTTAAGTGAAGTGTAGTGCTTGGAACCTGCGGACAGAAGATAGAAAGGCTGAGACTGTTGGTTCGGTACAGATTGTCCAAACAGGGCTGGTGCTAAGGTTTTGCGTCTCACATCTCTCACTATTGCAGTGAGTGTTTGCTGACATACCATGCCTTAGTGCTGCCCTGTTGTTCAGACATGTATAGACATGTTTATTAAATAAAGTGTTATGCCTTTTATGTTTCAGACCAGTTCCAAACATTTAGGTTTCAGCCCAGTTCCAAACATTTCGGTTTCAGACCAGTTCCAAACATTTCAGTTTCAGACCAGTTCCAAACATTAAGGTTTCAGACCAGTTCCAAACATTTAGGTTTCAGACCAGTTCCAAACATTTAGGTTTCAGACAATAGTTCCAAACCGTCTGACCCGTTCCAAACATTTAGGTTTCAGACCAGTTCCAAACATTTAGGTTTCAGACAAGAGCTCCAAACCGTCTGACCAGTTTCATACATTTAGGTTTCAGACCCGTTCCATACATTTAGGTTTCAAACCAGTTCCATACATTTAGGTTTCAGACTATAGTTTCAAACAGTTGGTTCAGTATCGGACTGAAAGGGTTTTAAACAGTTTTAATTCAACAGGTTCGGGTTAGGTTGATAGGTGTTGAAATTCGTTTTATGTAGTATTTGTTTCATATTTGTTAGTGGTAGTGTAAACTTTTTATTGACTTTAGAACTTTTGAATTGCTTTTCAAATCCCAGGAAACTGGTACGAACCCGAGATAAAAACATCTAAACATCCCCGCCCGGTTACACGTTACACTAGTATCAAAAAATTATTCTAAATTGATAAAAAAACTTTCTTTATATTTGAAATATTTGTGAATCACAATAGAACATATATCAATTGTTTGGTCTTAGCTGATATCTATTTAGTTCAAATGTAAAACTTGTAATAATGTCTTAAATAACGAAAATATTTCCCCGAGAAGAATCATTCTTTATGTTTTGGCACATTCCTTCTCTCCAGAAACAAGATGTAAACACTGCAGTCCCATTGTTCATGGCTAGATTTGTTTTGAATTTTAAATATTCCCCAATAGTAGTAGTCCACTATTCATAACAGATTTTCCTCCAGTTTAAAAAACAAAACATAAAGCAATTTTAAACCATATGTATTAATAGATACAATGTTAACCTTGCTTTTGTCATATAAACCATTTGTTCAATGTTTGTTCGGTGTGAGTTAATGCTCCGTGTTAAAGGCCGTACTTACACCTGTAATTGTTAAAACTTTTCATTGTTAATTGATGACGTTTTGTTATGTTTAACGTCAATGAAAGGACATAGATTTGAGCCAAAAATGGCCATATATTTAAGTAAATAAAGGACATAGATGTGAGACAATACAGGACATAGATTTGGAACGTCTATGACGCAATATTAAAAAGGACATAGATTTGCGGAAAGGACATAGATTTGAGGCCGGACATAGATTTGAGGCCGGACATAGATTTGAGGCTTACATATTTATATATATTTATATAATTCGTCTCAAATTTAGCTTAACAATTTCAGATCTTCAAATTTGCGTTCAACTTTTAAAATAATGCGCAAAAAGGGATAAATTACTATAAATTTGATTGTAAAGAACTCCGCCGGATTTGAGGAAATCTTTCATTTATGATAATTGGAGGTGTTCAGTATTGAAATTCACTTTCATCAAACATTTCCAAATACATTTACTAATAACCCACCAACGAAAACTCTATTATCATAACAAACAACATTCACCGCTTCCACCAACGTTGAAAATTATAATAAATATGACGTTTATCTGTTAAAGGCAAAATAACATAACAGTAGTTTATCGATGTTCTAATCTCCCAAATTTATTTAGAAGATACAAACAAGGATTTGTATAGTAAGTTTGTTGAAAATGAACATAAAGTTTCAGTAGTGTTGAAAAGAATATGAGAGTTTTGAAGTATATGGGGAAAACAAAATGATGAGATTTTCCTTAGTATCTGTTGATAGAAATATAACAGTTTTCGTAGCATTTGTTGAAAAGATATATTTCGTTTTATATTTGAAAATAATATGAAAGTTTTAAAGTATATTCTTTGAGAAAAATTCGAAGGCTAGTTATAATTTATAGTTATACATTTCACTGAACACCTTTTTGTAAAATGGTCAATCACTGACACAGAACACATGTAGACGTATATCAAAGTTTCTCTAATTCTTATTCGATTTATCTCTTTCCTGACCTGTTGATATTTTTTGTTGTAGGCAACGTGTGGTTCGTTTGATCGCATAAATTCAATTATAATGTCAAATCTTTCTTTCCTCTGAAATCCCTATTGTGACGTTAAGTAAAAAGGCGACCATGTCTGATGACGTCAAGTAGAAAGAACACATATTTTTTGCATGTCGTTAGAAAAGTCTAAAGATCATTAAAGAAACAGATTTAACCATCAAATCTCGTGTACTACAATTAGTATTCACTCTCAAAAGTTAAATTTTAATATTTAAAACGCTCGGCGAGCCTCGCGTTTTAAATTTGGAAATTTAACTGTCTCGAGTAGATAAATATTGTGTCGTATTTACATAATTGTAATCATTTTGTAATAATTTGTACCAAATTTAACTTGTGATTATTCTGCCTGTAATGGGCGTCTTTAATTGACAATAAAATATATTTGATTTTTTTTTGTATCACATTTGATGCAGTGGTAGAATCTAAGTATATCAATAAAGGAATATTAAATTTACATTTTGGTTTCATAAAAATATTTTGCAGACAGTTTGATTCTCTACAAGGGTTCTTCGGAGACAGTTAGCTGTATCGTGAGAGAAGCAGTTGAGGATTTTAATAGACTGCAATCAGAAGGTGATGATGTCTTTATAAGTCTAGTGGGAATTCTACCGGAAGAAAGCATGTGTGAAACCAGCATCGGTCTTCATGAGGAACAAATCCATCTTCACGACGAAATCAAAGATACACAAGAAAAACATTACGGATGGGTACGATTATGTGGCATTCATTGTTTAGCTATCATGCATTTCCTGTAAATGTGACCTTTTTATGATTACAACCAATATTTTATGTTTTATGTTTTGCCATGTAATATTTTTAAGAAATGATTCATGGCAGCCGTAGATTTAATTTTCATTTAACTATGAGTTGAACATTGATATCTGAATACTTTATCAAGAGCGACAGTGAGGCGTAAATATGAATATAAATCCCAAACCTATGCTTTAAGGAAACAAATCTACGGCTACCATCAATTTTTTCGATTATAATGGGACAAATACTGTATTTTTATCGACATAAAATCCCTGAACACAGGATATTATTTGTGGCGGTTCCGTTTTACCCCAACATTTATTAAAATTGAGAATGGAAATGGGGAATGTGTCAAAGAGACAACAACCCGACCAAATAAAAAAACAACAGCAGAGGGTCACCAACAGGTCTTCAATGTAGCGAGAAATTCCCGCACCCGGAGGCGTCCCTCAGCTGGCCCCTGAACAAATATATACTAGTCCAGTGATAATGAACGCCATACTAATTTCCAAACTGTACACAAGAAACCAAAATTAAAATAATACAAGACTAACAAAGGCCAGAGGCTCCTGACTTGGGACAGGCGCAAAAATGCGGCGGGGTTAAACATGTTTGTGAGATCCCAACCCTCCCCCTATACCTCTAACCAATGTAGAAAAATAAACGTACAACAATACGCACACTAAAATTCAGTTCAAGAGAAGTCCGAGTCCGAAGACGTAACCAAAGAAAATAAACAAAATGACAATAATACACAAACAACAACAGACCACTAGCAGTCAACTGACATGCCAGCTCCAGACTTCAATCAAACTGACCGAAAGATTATGACCCCATCACATGAACATCAGGCACAATCCTTCCCGTTAGGGGTTTAGTATCATACCATCACAACATACATGAGAAGAACACAACCCGTGTCATGCCAACAACTGTTTCCAGAATAAATGTGTTTAGTTCCGATGCAAAGACCTTATCAGTGACTCAATATTAACGACAAAATATGCAATCTTTAATGACTTGACAACAGTATCATAATTATATCCCTTCTTAATAAGTCTATTCAAAGGTTTTGTAAGTTTCTGAGGTGAATACTGACACCTTTGTGCTTTATAAAGAATATTTCCATAAAAAATTGGATGTGAAATACCTGAACGTATTAGAAGTCTGCATGTTGAACTATATTTACGAATGATGTCTTTATACCGATGATAAAATTTAGTAAATGTTTTGACTAGTTTGTGATATCGAAAACCCTGGTGTAATAATTTTTCAGTAATACATAAATTTCTCTCGTTAAAATCTAAAACATTGTTACATACACGAGCGAATCGTACAAGTTGAGATATATAAACACCGTAAGATGGTGACAAGGGAACGTCACCATCTAAAAACGGATAATTAACGATCAACAGATTCAAAATTACCAATATAAGCATGCAATTTATCAAGAACTTCCAACGAGTTCTTGACACTCCAAAAGTAATTTATTCCACTATTTTCGAAGGCCTTATTTGAACAATTTATTATCAGGTTTTTAATTGTACCAAGTGTGCTGGTAAGAAGAATAGACAATTTAGTAGTTGAACAATGGCTTGAAGACGAAATAAATCTATATTTGTAAGGGGTTTTGTGTAGCTTCGGAAGCCAATACATAGTTGGGACTTTCATTGAATGATTATTAGTGTTTTAATAAAATTGAGAATGGAAATGAGGAATGTGCCAAAGAGACAATAACCCGACCATAGAGCAGACAACAGCAGAAGGTCACCAACAGGTCTTCAATGCAACAAGAAATTCTCGCACCCGGAGGCGTCCTTCAGCTGGCCCCCAAACAAATATATACTAGTCCAGTGATAATGAACACCATACTAAACTCCAAATTGTACACAAGAAACTAAAAGTTAAAATAAAACAAGACTAACAAAGAAAAGAGGCTCCTGACTTGGGAGAGGCACAAAAATGCGGCGGGGTTAAACATGTTTGTGAGATCTCAACCCTCCCCTATACCTCTGGCCAATGCAGAAAAGTAAACGCATAACAATACGCACATTAAAATTCAGTTCAAGAGAAGTCCGAGTCTGATGTCAGAAGATGTAACCAAAGAAAATAAACAAAATGACCATTATACATAAACAACACCAGACGACTAGCAGTTAACTGACATGCCAGCTCCGGACTTAAACTGATTGAAAAATTATGTCTTCATTATATGAATATCAGGCATAATCCTCCCCATGAGGGGTTTAGTATCATACCATCATAACATATATGAGAAGAACATAACCCGTGTCATGCCAACAACTGGTTTATTGATAATAAATGTGTTTAGATCTGATGCAAAGACCTTATAAGTGAATCAATATTAACGCCAAAATATGCTATCTTTAATGACCTGACAAGAGTATCGTAACTATATCCCTTCTTTTAAAATAAGTCTATTTAAAGGTTTTGTTAGCTTCTGCATGAGTTGAATACTGACATTTTTGTTCTTTATGAAGAATATTTCCATAAAATATTGGATGTGAAATACCTGAACGTATTAGAAGTCTGCATGTTGAGCTATATTTACGAATGATGTCCTTATACCGATGATAAAATTTAGTAAATGTTTTGACTAGTTTGTGATATCGAAAATCCTGGTGTAATAATTTTTCAGGAAAACATAAATTTCTCTCGTTAAAATCTAAAACATTGTTACATACACGAGCGAATCGTACAAGTTGGGATATATAAACACCGTAAGATGGTGACAAGGGAACGTCACCATCTAAAAATGGATAATTAACGATAGGAAATGAGAAATCATCTCTTTTATCATAAATTGTAGTATTAAGCTTTCTGTTAATGATATATATATCAAGATCGAGGAAAGGGCAGTGGTCATTGTTGGTATTAGCTTTATTTAAAGTAAGTTCAACAGGATACATTTTTTTAGTATACATACTGAATTTAACGATACTTTTAAGCACCACTATTGGACTATATCGTGGCGGACAGATTTTATTGGTGGAGGGAGCCGAAGTGCCCGAAGATGCTCGTATGCCCGTGACAAAAAGATTGGAAGCCTAAAATTTTAAACGAAAGCAAAACAAGCAGAAATAGAAGAGTCATACCATTTTTGGGTCAACGTTACCTTTGTGATTTGTATCCTTTCAGATTATTTAAAAAATAACAATAAACACATCTGTTATTATAATATCGAAGTTTCATCATATCGTGTATACTTGTAATGTTCTTTTCCTACCACAAATCACAATACAATAACACGTCTTGGTTACAACTAATTTGGCCTAATATTCTTACTTTTTCATTTATTGCAAGGACTACTGGCAAAAGAAAAAGAGCGACTGTCTCCTTGGAGAAATATATAATGTATGGTTGGGGAATAAGAAGTCATATGCTGAGTTTCATGCATCTATGCTGAAAGGATTATCCCAAAACAAAATATCTTTCATGACCCTCGAAGACACGCCTTGTAAGTTTGTATAATTATTTTTTAATTCCATTGGGTATAATATTGTTTCATCTTATATATTTGCGATTAATGGTTTATAATGTCAGATTGATTGATTCAACTATTATCATTTGAATAATATGTGTGCACATAAGATATTAAAGAGTGTTTGAACAAATGAATGAATCGTTATTGCAAACGCATAGACATGATATGCCGAAACAAACAACATATATTACATTAATAAAACATGAATAGACAGCAGATAACAATAGTATAATACAATGTCATTTAAAGTTAAGACACTATATTAGATAGAAAACTATGCAGCTTTTACGTCATTACTCAATTTGAAAGTAAGAATCTTACTAGAATCTTGTAGTATTCAATAGTTTGTGATTTTAAGGCCAAGAACAATTATACTTTGGCAAAACATGTGTTCGAATAGACAAATAAGATGGACAAACGAGAACAAAATGTTTATAACAACATATATTCAATAATTTCTTCTGTGTTAAAAAAGAGGGACGAAAGATACCAAAGGGACAGTCAAACTCATAAATCTAAAACAAACTGACAACGCCATGGCTAAAAATGAAAAAGACAAACAAACAACAGCACACACGACACAACATAGAAAACTAAAGAATAAACAACACGAACCCCACCAAAAAACTAGGGGTGATCTCAGGTGCTCCGGAAGGGTAAGGTGATCCTGCTCCACATGTGGCACCCGTCGTGTTGCCTATGTGATAACAAATCCGATAAACAGTCTAATTCGGTAGGTCACATTCATGAAAGGGAAGGAGATTGTAGTTACGACGTAAGGAACATATCCGATATCATTTGTGAAACGGTTATTCCATAACGGCCAACCAACTCGTGATGGCGTCCGTAAAATTTACGAAGGGATGATTTCAACTTCACCATTTGGAACTCTTGGTTTAATAGCTTCCTTGTGAGCAGCAACCCTCTATCAAGAAAATCATGATAGGAAATGCAAGCACGGGAATATCGTATCAATTGGGAGATATATACCCCATATGCAGGTGCTGCTGGAATGTTGCTACTTAGAAATGGAAAGTTCACAATTAGAAAGCTGAAATCATCTCTTTTGTCGTAAAGTTTTGTTTTCAACCGACCCTCTTGTCAATTTCTAGATGTAAGTCAAGATATGAGGCCAACTTAACTGTATCTGTAGTATCCTTTATCTCTAGCTCGATTGGATAGACGCGTTCCACATAGTCAATTTTGAATTATTTAGTGAAAGAACATCATCTCTATAGCGAAAAGTAGAGTTAAAGGATATTGCTTACTTCTTATCTTTCTTCCTAAGAAGTTCCTGCATGAAATCAGCCTCATAATAATAAAGAAACAATTCTTTTTGTTCGAATCAGAGTGATCCTTTACAAAGTAGGATTTATCCCTCCCTAAGACAAGATACTTGTATCTACGTTGGCCATTCTTTTTTACGAAGCAAATCAATACCAACTCTTTATATTTGTCTTTTAGTTTGGAATGTGGAATACAAGTGTAAAGAGTAGAAAAGTCAAATGTTTTAATACTGTTACAAGATAAAAGAGAGTTAGATTGTATGTACTCTAAAAGATCTTTGGAATTTTTAAGTATTAACAATTAATAAATGTGATAATAATTGGTTAATGTCATGTCAGAATTTAAGAACTAGACCTGTTCCCCCCTAAAAAAAAGGGGACGAAGGACTTAAATACTTTATAAAAATATTCAAAAATTTGAAAGTAGACAAATGTAAACATATTAAACCTTCTAATTGTTTTTTGTTTGTTTGTTTGTGTGCATAGAGATTTTTTACAGATTATTTGACATAACGCATTGTCCTCTATTACAATAAGATGAAAAAAAAATCAACTTATTTGACGCCCTGTTCTTCAGCGAAATATTTCAATATCAAATGAATATAACGAACGCAATTTTACGTTATGCTGTTATACCGAATAAAAACGTTTGTCATATTAATAGTGGAATGGAATGTTCCTGTTCTAACAATAGTGGCAGAAGGTGATCTAGATACAATAGAAGCTGTTAACCAAGTTCTGAAACAAGATTTGCCTATACTGATAATAAAAGGTTCGGGGAAAGCAGCGGACTTTATTGCTGAATTCATTGAAAAGTAAGATATTATATCTTGAGAATTCAACACCTCCTCCTCCACAGAATAAAATAAAATTAAATAAATACATAGAGTATTTTCTCTCCAATAAATTTTACAGTACCATACTCTACATTGTACAACATCCATTCCTATATTACATTCAACATGTATTGTTTATATAAATCCGAAGATGTGGTATGAGTGTCAATGAGGAACTCTCAATTCATGTCGGAATGTTAACAATTATAGGTTTAAACAAGTACCCGTGGCTCAAACTGTCTGAACGACGGTTGTCATTTATATTATTCATTTGCATTAACTAATAAAAAAAATGTTAAGTATTGGTACAATATCGCCATCTTACTACATTTATTGTATTAACATGTAATGGTGGTATATCTCATAAAAAGGTAGACCAAAATGACACGTTTGGTTTTATAAAAACACATACATTCCAAATTTCATTCTGAAAATAAGCTATTGTTTGAAATATATTTGAATTATACGGACAATTTAGTCAAAAATCACAGCTATATTTCAAATAGATAATAGTATTCAAATGCTTTTTCAGAGATACAATAAATATATCTGAATATATCAAGGCTAAAACACCGTTGTTATTTGGTATTTCTTCCCATGACCTTATGCAACGAGAGTTTGACAAGATACGTTTTGCATCAGCTAAAGAACAGCGAAATGATCTTGAATCAATTATGAAAGCAATCAAAGAAAACAATTGCTTGGTAAGGTCTAGATAGATATAGATAGATTCATGTTAAGGATGCTCGCTACTCTGTTTCAAAATAACAAGCTTAGTAAGGATGTTCGCTACTCTGTTAAAAAATAACAAGCTTTTTAAAGGCTATTATGTTATATCATAGTTCGTTTCTGTGTGTGTAACATTTTTACGTTGTGTTTCCGTTGTGTCGTTTGTTTTCTCCTATTTTTGAGTGTGAATTCACATTACTATAAGACGTGTCACGGTACTTTTCTATCCAAAATTCATGTATTACGTTTTGATGTTATATTGGTTATTCTCATCGAATGTTGTCTAATGCTTAGTCCGTTGCTGTGTGTGTTACATTTTAATGTTGTGTCGTTGTTCTCCTCTAATATTTAATGCGTTTCCCTCAGTTTTAGTTTGTTACCCCGATTTTGTTTTTTGTCCATAGATTTATGAGTTTTGAACAGCGGTATACTACTGTTGCCTAAAAAAGTCGAAAAAAATGGAGGGTACGTGTGCTCGTTTTCGAGATATAAGCCATTGAAAATTTGGCGGGAAATTATTCTCTATAGATTTTTCATATATTTAACATTGACACCTTATTTGTTTCAAACACTTTAAAAAATTACAAAAATTTATAAAATTTTGAAATATGGCTTTTTAAACTTTATGTTATAAAATTATCAAAAGAAAAGTAGGGGTTATTGGGCAATTTTTTTTAATGACAATACATGGATAAAACCAGAGGATTCCGATTGTCTGGCAAAAAATAAAAAAATGGAGGAGCAAACATCCTTAAAAGAATTTTTAAGTTGACAGTTCTAATCAAATCAGAACAAAACTAAGAGCCCTTATGCTTGTTTTTCGAGATATAAGCCATTGAAAATTTGGCGGGATATAATTATCTCTATACTTCATGTAAGAAAATTTTGAAAAATACAGTAGGCGTTGGAATTTATTAAGGGAATATATATCAATAAAACAAGAGAACTCAAAATATCTGGCAAAATTTCATAAACAAAAGGGGCGAAAATCCTTAAAAAACCATTTAGACAAATTAATAATGAAAAACACTGTATTGAGCTTCATGGTCAAAGGTAAGCCTATACTATGCAAGGCGTCATATTAAGAAAAAAAGTTGTTACGTGTTATGATCTTATATATATTCTTGGCTTTCAAACATTATGGTTCGAGTGATTCTGATATAGTAAAATCAAGAAAAGGCGAACCAGACGCACGTAATAAAACAAAAGTCACTTACTGTAAACAATAAAGTTATATAAATAGCTTTGCATATCGTATGAGATCACTTATGGTTTTCCATGGGAGTCGTCTGCATTATACTCAACATTTATCAAATCAACCTTTTTATATCAATAATGAATAGAATTAGAGAAACCGTAGAAATAATTTATGTACAAAAAGGGAGCCTGCAATGCATTTTTGTTTGTTTTATCGAATAAGCTTTGTGTATTTTACATTTGACAGATGAGTATCCCTTATTTAGGTAAGGAAGCACTCAGATCATTGTCTGACAAGTTATTGATAATTATAAAAAATCGAGTTTATTACAGATAACGGTACTTGATATAAACAAAGAAACACAGCCGAAAGATTTTACAGATGTAGTTACAAGGGCAATCATTAGTGGTTGGTCCAGAAACAAATCTGAAGAAGACGACCAGATTTATGGCAACATACATAACCAAACTAAACGAGGTATAGTATTTTGGGTCATGGTAATATCTTGGTAAAGTACAGGTGCTTAATTATTACAATGATTTAAAAGGAAATAAAATAGTACTGAATATTAAAAGTAGATTTCCAGTACTACAGATTTTTGGTACAGAAAGAGAACAGTAACAAAAGTAGCTGTGTATAAAACTTTCCGTATCTCAATTTTGCGTTTTCATCTATCAAGTACTTTTGGTATAACACCCCAAGAATATTTTATCAATCTATTTTCTGTAAATTTTCTCGACTAACTTCATATATTTACAATGGCATGCATATAGATCGTCGCGAGTAAACAAACTTTGATCTGAGATGAATGCACCAGCAAAGTTGTTTAGAAAGGTCTAAAAATCATTAAATTTATGGTTGGTATACACTACCAACTAATGTACGAAATGAGTAATCTTTACATCTCTTTACAATATAAATATGACTGTTTATCATACAGTAAGATTATGGATTTTATAAGGAATGTGTAGCATAAATCTAATGTAGACAAAACGCGCGTCTGGCGAATTAAATTATAAACCTGGTACCTTTCATAACTATCCACACACTAAACGTAAGAAACATTATGGAAATAAAATATAATGTTTGGGCGCATGAAAGTGAAATGTGTATTCGGAACATCAGAAGAATAAAAGGTACTAAAATATTATTCAGAACGTAATAAATCCTAAGCAATCTTATGGTCATCATGTTCAAAATTTTAAGAACAGCTATAGAAATTCCTTTTAAATAAAATGTTGATCAAAGTTTTTTAAAATGAATATTTTCCAGTACAAAGCTATTACCAGTCTCTCAACTATGGTCAACAACCAGCAGCCGTATCTAAAAATGTTCTTGGCGGGACAATGCGTGCTAATGATCATAAATTTATGGCTTCCTATAAGGAAATACTGACGCCATCTTCTTTACCTCTATATTATTACATTGCATATCAGTTTATACAAGAAATGAAAGGAGAGAAAAAAGTTAAAATAGAGGTATTGTTACGATTGCTTGAATTTTATGATTAATCATTGTAATTCATGTACTATTTGTAATTAGAAATTGATGTATGATTTTGCTGTCACACAAGTTGTCCGTTTATATATCTATACAACCAGGTTGAACAGTTCCAAATCAGGAGTATGACAGTTTTGTTTTGAATTCACAGAAGCTCAGAAGCATAGAACTATATAAAAGAGGGACGAAAGATACCAGAGGGACAGTCAAACTCATAAATTGAAAATTAACTGACGACGCCATGGCTAAACATGAAAAAGACAAACATACAAACAATAGTACACATACCACAACAAAGAAAACTAACAATTAAGCAACACGAACCCCACAAAAAACTAGGAGTGATATAAGAAAAGTATTGCATGCTGTGTCATACGAGTCATATTGTAAGCAACACGACAACGTGCCTATACACTATAGTTTTCCATTAGACAACGCACTGAGCATAAAAAGCGAATAAAATGAAAAAAAAAATCGTCATATCTTGCACAGATATATGTTTGTTTTCCTGATTTGTCAATTATCCAATCACATCTGCTTTCTCTGTACTAACAAGATATTATTACAATTATACGGCGTTCACACATTGCCGATTATTGCTCCCGTTTGAGATCAGACAGCGATAAGACACGAAAAGTGAAATAGTCGGATTACTATCCTCAATTATCTGGAATGTCCTTTAATTGTCTGAACGCAGTCGTTTAAGTTTACAATTATTTCATGCTATTACCACCAAGCATTTCAAATAAACTTTTTTCTTATAAGTTTGTTGTTGCATGGTTTGCGATAAAATACGCAACAATATTAATAATAATGAACATTCGGCCTTTTTTAACGTACATTTGTTATAACTGATATATTTGATTTGGCCATGGCTAAAAATGAAAAAGACAAACAAATAGTACACATGACAAAACATAGAAAACTAAAGAATAAACAACACGAACCCCACCAAAAACTATGGTGATCTCAGGTAAACCTACATTCACTGTGTACAGAAATTAAATTTTGCACAATACATGTGGCAATAAGTTAAGAACAAAGTTGACAATGGCTTCTTTTTTGCAACATGACATCTGAATTCATCAGATCCATAAGCATAAAAAATATGTACATGTATAAGTAATATTGTCATTTTAACTACACAAATGCATAATCATAGATGTTGATTGCATAGACATTTTATTTATAACTAAATGTCAAAAAATGTTTTTCGAAACATGAAAAGGAGATGATACAATGTGTACATTTTAAACTCTTGACAAGGTACAATTTACCCAAACACCAAGTGTAGGTGAAGGTGAACTTCCGGATGGTAAGCATATTCTGCTTCACATATAGAGCTCGTCGTGGTACTTAAACATATACATATTAGCTTATAAGTTACATTCTGTCAAAAAAGACGAAATTCTGTTTACAAAAATAAAACAACCATATCTGTGGTGATCTGAGCCGCATATTTAATAACGGCCTATCAACGCGTGATGGCATTCACATATCTTTTGATGAATGGTTTTATCTAAACCAACGCGCGTCTGGCGTATATAATAAATTTAGTCCTGGTATCTATGATGAGTTTATTGGAACGTTTATTGATCCCTATATCAAGGAAATCCGTAGAGATAACACAAGCTCTTGAATATCATATTAACTTTAGGTAACTAACTCCATATACAAAGGCTGCGGAAATGTATTCAAGCAGGTTCTGTTGGCCACAAAAATCATAGATATTGACAAAGAACTACAAATAGAACATAGCTTTGACATGAAATTGATTGAACTTGATAGTTTATAATGGACTGAAGTTTCATTTTTAATTATTTACCTATACAAGATATCATATTTCTGCTGAATGTATTATGACGAAATATAATAGAAATAAAAAAAAAATATAAAGAAAAATACTTCGTTCTTTATTTTATTAGAATTTTAATATCCTCTTGAAAGAAGCCATAGTAGCTGATAGAGATGAATATGTGTCAGTTTTATTAAGAGAAGAAGGTGTCCAATTTGGTGATAAATACTTTACGGATATCTATACGGTATGTTTTGTTTTGCAATTACGTTGAGAAGCGTACATATTATACCTATGCCTGACGTATTAAATTTTAATCCTGGTACCTTTGATACCTATTGAACAGTTGATATAGAAAAATCAAAATCCAACCGCTATGTAAACGAAAGTTTTGTAAATGTAGAAGAGACGTATACAGATATTCTACCGCTAAGAACAGACAATATCATAGCAAAGCAAAACAAACCCAACACAGTTGCATGTCGTACTGCAGTCCAAAAAAGCGTTAGAGAAATAAATTAAAGACTTGTCAACAAAAGCCACAAAATAGACCCGGAGTGGACTCAGGGGCTTATCATATATGAAGGGCGTTCGGAAATAAATGCCTAGATAGAAAGTAAACAAACAAAAGCCAGAACAATTTAAATAATTTGAACAAACTTTTCAATCTGCAATGCTAGTCAATACATAAGTATTCTTCACTTTAAAATGTCTTTTAATTTCAGGAAACGCTTCAATCTCAACATAAAGCAAAGACGGCTCTACAAAATGTCTTTAAGGTAATATAAAATTTTAAGGATATTGTTCAACTATTATATTGCAGAAACATGTATTATTTCCAACTATATTTTCCATACTACACAATTTCACATGATTATGCGCATTTTTTGCCTCAATTGTGAAATGGTCATTTAATATCATTGTTGAATGCCGTACAGTTGCCTATTATACCTTACAACTCTGAATTCGGTGGATACTTGTCTTATTGGCAATCATGCCACATCTACTAATTTTTATATATATAAAATAATATACAATAATAATTTAGTGTAATAGTATTAATCCTTATACATAAAAACACTTCCTAAATTTATTATCTACGAAGGGCTTTTCGGGATTTTTAAATTCTCCCTCGCCCTGCTCGTCCGAATTTGAAGTATTTAATCTCTAAATTCAATAGGCTATAAACAAGACAAACACAGATATATGATTAGTTGCTCGCAGTAACATCTTATTTTCTCTTGCGAGACAATATTTTATTTAACTTTATTATACATTTTTCTTCAATTGAAACAATATATAAATACATGACATATAACATTGTTCCTCTTTCGCATCGTTTCTTTTTCCTCGGCTAATACCTCCAACGCCGGTACGTACAATAAACACAGCAGCAACTGCATATATACCTATGTGACCAACTTCAATTCGACGTAACTGCGAACACCTTCGATACTAATATATTTAAATGCCAAACTTTATATAGTACCATTTAACCCCACCCGTAAAAACCGCAAAAACTTTCCTCGTGCCTTATGCACCTAACATCAAATTTATAAATAATACATACTGTTACAAAACCAGTATCCGAACTAGTTATACTAGTTCCCATCTATAAATAATTACTACAAATAGCAAACGGGAAAATCCCTTTTTCAAACGAAATAAAATACATTTCATGGGAAATACTCAAGCCTAAACATCTAAAACCCCGCCATAAAAGACACAAAGACAAGTAAGCAACTATACCCCAGCCCCAGCCCAACACAAAATAATAAAGAAATTAAAAAAAATAATGAAATCTGACTAACACAGAATAGCGAAAGTCATCTCATGTCAGCTTTACAGGAGGGATATTTACTTAATTCACCAAGAAAGGTTTACAAATGTCTGTTTAAAACACGTCAGTGCACACTCACAGTCTTCAATATACACTATTTACTATTTACTACACCTTTTTAGTAAGTGTTTTATTAGAATATTTCGTATGTTTGTTGGATTTTTAAAGTCAGTTGAGTTTTATGTACGTGATGTTAGATTATACAGTTTTGACTGCTGTGTTCCAATTATTGTCACATCATACACGTACCTATCATGACTGTTAATGTAAGCGAAAGCAAACCCGGGTCACAAACCAGAACTCATGGAAAGACATAAAATATAAGAGGGAAAAACTGAACAACAGAAACACTTGACTGCTACAAAAAATGAATGCCAAAAAATACATAAAAATGTACTATTTGAAAACAAGTGCCTTATTCTTGACTAGGCACAAGGTAATTTAAAGAAAAAAAAGGTTGGTTGGACCAGTTGTTATGGATTGGAACTCCGACTTGTGGGTGGTGTTTGTCGTTGATGAAATATGTTCGTTGTTCTGTGCTTTGCAGGTTGTGTCGACTATTATATTATTTGATTGTGCGTTTTCCTGTTATGAATGTTTTTGTGTGTGTTTGTGCTGTATTTCTATAAGGTAGTTATCTCATTCAAAATTAAAATCACAAAAATACTATAAACTCCGAGGAAAAATCAATCCGAAAGTCCCTAGTCACATTGCAAAATAAAATGACAAAACACATCAAAAACGAATGGAAAACATTTTAGCGATACATTTAAACATTGTCATAAAGCGGCAGGTTTGGTTAGTCAATAAAACCGGCACAAAGCACAATTTATTTTAAATGTCCTGTACAAAGTCTTGGCAGATGTTATCAAACAGTTCTTTTCTATGTGCTCTGACGTTTGCTTTTGTTGCACTTATGGTATCACCATTGTTCCCTTGTTTTCCTTTTTAAAGTAAACGAACTCATCATAGATACAAGGATTACATTTTGTATTTACGCCAGACGCGCGTTACGTCTACACAAATCTCATGTATTCCCTAGGTTTGTGTTTTTATCCGGTTTTGTTTTCGTTTAATCGAGTTATAACTGTACTTAACAGCAGTATAAACAGTTGCATTTATTTGGTAATAGCCATTAGACATGGCTCGGTAACTTATTCATCCTGTGATTGCGGTATTTTGCTATGGTAATCGTTTGCATTCGTGTCTTTCATCTTTTCTTATTTTCATTGTCTATACTATATGCCTTATTTTTTGTTTTTTTGGACAAAGACATACAGATAGGCACATGAAATTTTGTTTGACTGAGATTATTAATAAAAATATATCAGCGAATGGTTTTGAACAAACATTGTATTGACATTGTTGAGACGCTAACAATGCTTAAGGGGAAAACCGGGGAACTGTGGCAAAAAATTCGCTTAACAAGTATTCAACAATCTTCCCTTAAACAAACCAAGCAAATTCAGCTGTACAGACTAATGTCAAAATAAAATAAGACATGACCATTATTTTGATGTTTTAAGGTTTAGAGAAAACAAACATTTTTTGAATACTGTAAAACATATGATGATTATTATATTAAATTCATATAAATACTAAATGTAAGAACACGCTAAGAGTGGCCTTATTATGCTACTTAAGGTAAACATTTGACGTATTAGACAAAGGCTTTATATATGAATATCTCATTGCCAATGGAAAATGTCGCTCATTAGAGTTACTGTGTATTTGGTCAATTTATGCTTGAATAGAATGAAATGTAAGCTATCATACTTGTATGACAGATTTCTTAATATATTTATGAAATTTGTTTAAAGTTAGGTACCTCGTCAGATATACAGAAATTTAAGGAGTTATGCTTTCCCTCAAAAGAGAAAAAAGCAACAACCCATAATAAACAATCAAACTGGGAAGTGTGTTTGATTGCAGGTCGACAGATTTGTCAGGATTTGCTGGGATATCCTCGAGGTAGGTCTACACTAAAAATGTGAATTTTTGTATCATTTAATTCGTCATTTTTGTTTATGATAATCATTATGAAGCTATTCCGACGCAAATAATTGATAAAATCTCTTTTTCATTTCATAGCACTTGGCGAATACTGCGGGACCAATTCCGCTGTTGTTAAACTCAAAGACTGTCATGACTCAGTGGTCGGTGCGTCAGTATTGACATGTTTTTTAAACTTTTTTTAAAAATTTTCCTTCATAAATCCGGAGATCGTTAACAAGTAATGTTTCATCCGTCAATTAAGCTCTGATAAATTTATCCACACAGTATAAAGTAAGATCACAAAAACACTGGACTCCGAGAAAAATTCAAAACGAAAAGTCCCTATTCAAATGGCAAAATCAAATGATAAAACACATCAAACTAAAGGACAACAACTGTCATATTCTTGATTTGGTACAGGCATTTGCAAATGTAGAAAATGATGCATTAAACCTGGTTTAATAGGTCTCAACCTCTCGCTTGTACGACAGTCGCATCAAATGCAATTATAAGGTACAGGAATTAACACATACTGTGAATTCATTAATATTCGTTGGATACCAATTTTCGTGGATTCCGTGGGTACAGGGGAACCACGAATTCAAATGTTCAACGAAATACAAATTTTCAAAAGGAATGTATGCAGACTTGCCGAAACCACGAATTTATATATCCACGAATATACATGTTTTGTGCAGTCCAAGAAAATTGGTACCCACGAAAATAAATGAATCCACAGTGCTTCTCATTCGTATAAAACAGGATACTTTATATTCCTTATTTAGATATATCTTCCTTTTCGTAATAAAAACTGCAATTTACACCTTATCTTTTGGAATCCTATAATTAGGAAATACCATGCGTCTGAATAACTATAAAGTACATAGAAAATTAAACTACACATGCAAAATATGATCTTATTATTTGCTTCCCACCTAGCCGAGGCTGGAACCTGTATTTGTACTTCTTACTCTTACGACAAAGAAATCTAGCATTGCAAAACCGCATTATACCCTACTTTAACTACAACTGATAAAATAGGAAATTGTTACGATAGTTGTTACCTTCTCGTAGGCGATAAATGTCCTCCGACAACACTAGATGTAGTTGTTTCGGTATTAAACTTAGATTGAAAGATATTTAACATTTTCTGTTAATCAGATAATTCACTGAACAGAAAGGAAGAAGGGTCCGCATACCAAGATCTTCTGATTTGGGCAATTTTTGTAAACAGACCAAAACTAGCCACAATATTCTGGATGAAATGTGCAAATCCATTATGCAAGTATTAATAGTAATTTTGAAACATGTCATAACTATAATACCTTTGTGATATTAGAAGGGTAGAATATCCAAGTTTATAAAGCACTTACTATTATTTTATAATTTATCTTAATTCTCACAAGATTAGTCCTAAGATTTTCTTTTATGACATTAAAACAAAAAATCCAATAGCAAGTGAGCAGTGCTATAATGTGCAATAAAAGACATAACCGTGATGATCCAAACGAAACTGAGAAAGTGAGGTAGAAACTCGGACAAAAACTATACTTAACGGTGTATAAACAAACCATTTATTTCATATGACGACAAAGTGAAAAAAGACAGTTATGACTAAATGATTTCATGGCTTTTACAAAATATACTCATAAAACAGAATGGTTATATAGAAAACGTAAGATCATCGTTTAGACAGTAACTAGTGTTTTATTATTTTTCGATATAAAGATATATTTTGCATACATATATCTGTATATATTCTAACCACCAGATAAGAAGCGTGAAGTATACTTCCATTTATATATCCAAATTTTTATAAAGAAATATGTAAAGTTCTTTTCCTGTACTGGTGTTGTATAGTATGTTATTTTAATCAATTTATTGATGGAGATTTAAAAGTCAATAGTTGAGACTTCAAACAATGGTTTATCTTTAAATCATAGTCATATAATGACAAACGGGACGATATCAACTTCCCAATTATCATTTTCCAATCTGATCTTTTAAGCACCGAACGTGACATAATCCCGATTGTGACTGTTTTGCTGAGTGTGAATTCGCATTTCTATAAGACGTGTCACGGTATTTTTCTTTCCAAAATTCATGTATTTTGTGTTGATGTTATATTTGTTATTGTTAAATGTTTTATCGTTTATAGTTGTAATTCTTACTTTTTTCTGTTCTATTCATGTGTGAGGGTAATTATAATGTATCACCTAGTCCATTTATAAGATTTTAGTTAAGGTCAATTAGACCTACACTAAGTATTTGGTTTTCAGTTTGATTTAGAAGAAATACCGACATAGCCCAGTAGATGTCAGTTTTGTGTTATATTTGGCATTGCCATTAAAGCGAGCGGTTTGGCTAGCCACACAACCAGGTTGAAACCACCATTTCTTTTCTGAAAATGTCCTGTACCAAGTCAGAAAAATGGCCATTGTAATGTAATTGTTCGTTTCTGTGTGTATAACAATTTATTGGTGTGTTTAACAAATCGTATACGTTTTTTGTATTCGGTTTCTAATAACAACTAGTTTCGTAAACAGATCACATAAAGTCATGAAACAACGATAAAAATAAAAACCCACAAAAGACATAGAAATATCAATATATAGTTTGCTTCAAATCTTAAAAGTCCATTCGAAAGTGAGTGTCTTGCGTTCAGATATAATATAAGAAAATTTTCTCTAGAGATGAGAAATATTTTCCAATCTCTGGTCGAAAAATGCGAAAAAGCATAGAAAGTAGATAAACCACGTTCACTATTTTGCAATACTAAAACTGTTCCAAACACCTTCACATTAAAGAAATACATGAAGTAATGTTTAAAAAGATTAAACAAACATATCATTTCGTATTTTCAATATATTGCTGCATTACGAATCATTTGTAATTTATTATCCTTTTGTAGTGTGCGCATTATTGGCTAGCAGTGTATACAAAAAGATGGCAGCCAAGGCTAGTGACCAGTCAATAATGGCCGAAATGATTGCTCAGTCTAGGTATTTATCAAATGATCATATTTAATAAAATAAAAAAAAAAAGAAATTGTAAACCTTTATGATTGTGATACAAATTTTACAATGTTTTAATTAGATTTAAAACAAGTAGTTATTCTTATTTTGAAGTTAAAAAAAATGTGTTATTTTAAAATCATAAAAAACCGAAGATTTCAAGGGACTAATCAAAATAAAGGTAGACGGATTACACATGCCTTAAAGAGAAACTGCTGTATTCATCTGTAACAAATGTACATAGGTCTAGTTTGAAATCATGGTTTAAACTAGCATACTTCCATTAACTTATTTGTTATCAAACAGTTAATGAATTTGATTTCTTTTTCAACCAAAAACTGGGCCTTGGTTCATATGGCTAC
Organism: Mytilus edulis; assembly: GCF_963676685.1. NCBI lineage: Eukaryota > Metazoa > Mollusca > Bivalvia > Mytilida > Mytilidae > Mytilus > Mytilus edulis. The sequence goes on along the minus strand of NC_092347.1, from coordinate 11,913,538 downwards.
GCATAAAAAATAAAGGTGCTAATACGCCAATTTGATTAACAAACATATGATAACAACATGCTTTTTTGTTGCTATTTTTACAGGATCTTTGCAGATAGAGCATTGGATTTACAATCGAGATTGTATGACGATGACGCTGAACTTGCAATGGATTTAGTTATCACAGAACAAATCGTTTGGGACATCACAATAAGTCCAATGCAATGTGCTTATGAACAGGATATGCTGGACGTTCTTGCTCAAACATGCCCTCAACGACGTTTAAATAAAATATGGTATAGCGGAATAAGTTCTAGTCTTGGAGGATTTTGGAAGGTAAATGTCCTTGATATTCAAGTTAATTTAAAATAGGGTTTCTGTATAAGATATTAACTTGGAAATTATAATGCGCGACGTTTTACGATAAAAAAGTACAGCTGTTTCTATTGGGCATTTAAAGTTTAATAACGATGCATACTTTAGGATAATATGTATCTTATATAAGAAAAAAATGACACAGACATTGATGACTTTAGGACACACTACGACCTTCAACTGTGGGCATATACTCAGACACTCTTACAGTATAATTCTTTTTGATGTGGTTAATCAAGATGGTGGCTTATGAAAATATCAAACAGTCATTATCGTTAAAGGGCATGAGTGTATGTTAGCTTACTAATAAAGGTTAGTTCATCTTTTATTTTACAGAAACATCAATATTGTTTTAAATGGAATAGGATAATATGATTAGTGTTTATTTAACCATTATCAGAACTACCACAATGCAAAGGTGACAGCATATTTTTTCTTCATCCTTTTTTCCATGCTATATATCTTTCTTTAATTTGTAAAAATGATGTCTTTTTAAAATCTTAATATATTCCTTAATCTATGTGTAGAAAGGCTTGATATATGGTTGGTGCTGTTGTTGTAAAAGACAGTGTTCGGCGGACGAAGGACTTAAGGTGATTTACGCGCCTCTTACGAAGTTTTTGGTTCATTACGTAAGTATTCACATGCATTTAAACTCAAAGTAAACTGTTTCTGTTTTATACAAAAAAAGTCAATATATATAAAAATATGTTCAAAATCTTATACGGTTTTTGAAAAGAATTAAAAATAAGCCAAAATTAAAACTTAAAAGATAATCTGGACCTTTGATCTTGACCTTATTTTCTTTATGTTGGACCAAGGACCTCAAATTAAAGATCCTAGGTATCTTTCACGTATGGTTTACTAGTTACAAATGCATATTATTTGACTTGCATATGAAGTCTTCGGAACGCTTTGGTAAAAACCAAACTCGACATCCGGAAGATATAGCGAGCAATTTGGTAAACTTTTGTTGTAATCTTTTACAGTCGCGAAGGAGTAGTGGACAAAAGAAAAACAATGTTTGTTGAGATAACTCTTACAAGAAAAAGAGTTCGGTTAAATAGAGTCAGTTTCAAAAGCGCATAAACTGTTCGATATCATATTCCAAATATTTAAGACACATCTTGTGAAATAATAATACTGCACAAGAACAAAAATTAGGTGGAAGAAAACAAATAAAATCGGAACAAAAGCATATGTCTAGGTCTTTTCATGGAAAACTGGAAAGACCTAATGAAATAAACAATTCTCGACGCCAACTAAATTTTAAAACTTTTGATAAGTTTAAGGTTTTAGTTATCTATAATTTATATAGCTTTTACGGACGTCATATATAAACTGGAAAAGTCATGTAATGCGTTTAAAATTTATTCCATATTTTAGTATAATTCTCAACTGTTTGGTCGTCTCTCAAAATATGTTAAAGGTGCATTGTGACTTATATCAACCTACATATAATTGATCTCTTGTGGATAGTTGTCTCATTGTCATTCATATCACTTTTTTTTACTTTTGACATTAATACTTGTTATTGTTTTACTCTATAATCAAACTAAATATTCTCTTTCACTTTGATAATTTACTTTTTTCGTATAATTTCAGGTATTCTTTTTCGCAGCTTTGTTTTCTTGTAGTATTTTCCTGATGCAAATGAATGTATACAAAGATATAGGATCAATTGGTGTTTACGAAATAATATTTTATGCGCATCTAACTGGTGATATTTTAGAGGAGTACAGAAATGTGGTATGATCTGTTAAAAGTACACAACTACACAATCTTACAAAAACATACTTAAAAAAGTGGTTAATGCCATTTGGGGATTGCAATGCCTTGAATCTTTGGCATTCGAATTTCCCATCTGATCGTCTTTCTGTATATTCATCAACATTTTTTGTGAACTAACAAAACTGTAGAAACAGGTGTTTCCTCTGTAATGTATCGTTAAAGAGTTTGAACATGTATAAAATATAAAAAAGAAGATGTGGTATGATTGCCAATGAGACAACTCTTCACAAGAGACCAAATTAACACAGACATTTACAACTATAGGTCAACGTACGGCCTTCAACAATAAGCAAAGCCAATTCCACATAGTCAGCTATGAAAGGCCCCGAAATGACGACGTAAAACAATTCAAACGAGAAAACTAAGGACCTTATTTATATAAAAAAAATGAACGAAAAACAATATGATACGCATAAACAAACGACAACCAAAGAATTACAGGCTCCTGACTTGGGACAGGCACATACATAATAATTCGTCTGGGTTAAACATGTGAGCGGGATCCCAACCCGCCTTGTAACCTGGGACAGTGGTATAACAGTACAACATAAGAACGAACTATACAAATCATTTGAAAAAGGCTTAACTCATCAAATGGACAAAATTACAATCGGACGTGGCCGGTTACTTGTACATCCCAACAACAAAAAGACACTTAGAACAGATCTGAGAGTATTCGCAGTTAACTGACAGCTAGTTCAATGCCATTAACAACTAATAAAAAAAATCGAATAACGATATTTTATGAGCATAAAATCTTAAAAACACTCAAAGCCAACTATTTATAATATTTGAAACAGTTGACGAGCTTAATGTCCAAACAGTGAAATGAAAAAATGAAAGCGAAGTCAATTTAAGGTCAAATATAGATAAGCAAAAAATCTGTAAGTGAAAACTTGTAACAGATGATGTCAAATAGACTTCGAAAAAATCAGAAATGCGCTAGAAAATCAACAAAAATAAATGTGATATTGATTCCCATTGCAAACAACATGATACAGACGAATTTTATATCTATGTAGAACATGGTACCTTGAAATGATTTTTGATGTTACGATTAATTCGTCTGTCCCCTTTCTTTAGATTACAAAAAGTCCACCATTTTTATATGTATGTGATAACCAAGTTGATTATAATATCATTGATTGATTCAGGTGTCAGAAAAAAAACCAAGTAATATAAAACCAGACGAAACAATAGCACAAAAAGGAAAAAAAAAGATATAAACTTAAATTTAAGTAGCACAAAACTCTAAGAAAAGCTAATTCTAGATTATTAAGTAACACTATCATTTTGATTCAAGCTTCTTTTACAAAAAAAAGAGTGTTTGGTGGAATTTTCTTTAATGACAAAAAATCAAACAAACACCAAACACATCTATGTATCAAATTGGATGGAGCATTATGCTAACCATCTGGAAGTCCACCAAGAAAAAGTAAAATTAAATTACGCATACACAAACATAATTATCACTAAACATATTTCATAAGTAAAACTACCTGACAACTTAATAAGTTTTAAGTGGTACACGGACCATTACCATTAGAACTAATTTTGTATGTATTTATTTTCAGATTTCAAATGTAATAATTTCTGTGGTAAAGAAAATCGGGAGACGAACACCTCCACAAGATGACACATTAAGTCATTCAAGATGGTATAAATTTAAGAAATACATCTGCAATTTCTGGAACCTCTTGGATGTTATTTCTTATTTTCTGAGTATCACATCTATATGTCTTCGTTTCTTCCTTTTAATAGAAGAGTGGCAAAAGTTTTGCAGACGTTTTTTCAGCTTGAGTCTAACAACTACGTTTTTCAGATTTTTTCGAGTCCTATTGATGTCAAGAAAAATTGGACCAAAAATTATCATGATCAAAGAAATGGTATGTGACTTATTATCAATTAACTACATACCTACATACTTATTATGGCGTTTATGTATGTAATATGTAACAATCGTTTTTAAGCTTAGGTGAGAGTGATTTAATGTAAGTTTGTAACTTTAATGTTATTGTTAAATCACTGCATCTCATGTTTTTGAGTACATTTTGGTTTTATTATAAACGTAATGCAAATCCAAGATTTATTTGCAGGATGACACAATACTTAATTCTGTATATGGGTCCTTTAATTTCTACACTATAAAGTCATCATGTTATGATCATGAAGTTGCCATGTGAAACACAAAACTTATAATAACAGCAGATATAGGACTTTGAGAGAGCTTTTTGTAACTGCGAGAGTTGACTTACCATGTATAATATGTGTTATGTATCATGTCGTAATTGTACAATTAAACTAGTTTTGGCAGCTATGGGTTCTAGAAAACATGATTGTTGACATAATACGTATCTAAGTAATTTATTTTGATTATTTTAGCTGTAAGACGTAGGCTGTCGCCTATGATATCTCATAAACAGCTAGCTTTTATGTCTATGAGACTTCCGTTAGGTTTATAAGACTAAATGTTTTTGACATTATAATGTATTTTTCAGTTAAAGGATCTCTTTCGATTCATAGGAATTTTGTTTTTATGCATGATTGGTGCTGGAGTGCTCTATCATGCAAACATGTACCCAGAACATGATTTGAAAATGTGGCAAATAGCAAGATATCAGAACTGGAGAATATGGAACATCATCTATATTCCATACTTTCAAATATATGGGGAAACTATGCTCGACAGTTTTAATGGTAATTGTTCAACTAACATAACGTAATAGCAAAGTCAGCAAACATTAAAATGCTATAAACAATATTAAAATCTATTATATTTAAAGGCATTATATGTTTAAATACAAGAGCAAACACAATTAAAGATTTCAACTAAAAGAGGGATTAAAGATACCAGAGGAAGAGTCAAAAAGATTGAAAATAAACTGATAACGCCATGCGTGGCTAAAAATAAAAAGACAAACAGACAAATTATAGTACAGAAGACACAACACAGAAAACTAAAGACTAAGCAACATGAAACCCACCAAAAACTAGGGGGTGATCTCAGGTGCTTCGGAAGGGTAAGCAGATCCTGCTTCACATGTGGCACCCGTCGTGTTGCTTCGGTAGGTTACATTCTTGAAAAAGGAAGGGTATTGTAGCAACAACATAAGGAACATATCCGATATTATCTGTTAAACGGTTATTCCATAACGGTCAACCAACTGGTGATGGCGTCCGTAAAGTTGACAAAGGGATGATTTCAACTTAACCATTTGTAACTCATGGTGTAATAACTTTCTTGTGAGTAGCAGGCAAACCTCTATCAAGGAAATCATAAGAAATACAAGCCCGGTAATATTGTATCAATTGGGAGACATATACTCCGTATGCAGGCGCTGCCATTGGAATTACGACAGTGTTGAAAAACAGGTCATCCAAACGTAAAAAATACGTTGTCAATCAAGAAATCAAGCATCGTAATTATGTTTATTTTAGATAAATTTTTGTTTGAATCAGAGTGATTGTTTAAAAAGTAGGATTTATCACTCCCCAAGACGAGATACTTGTATGTACGTTCGCCATCCTTTTTAATGAAACAAAGTAATACCAACTCTTACAATTTGTCTTTTATCATGGAATGGGGAATACTTGTGTAAAGTGTAGAAAAGTCAAAAGTTTTAATACTATATAAGATGACATAATCTTTTATTGTATGTACTCTAAAATATCTTTGGAATTTCTCATTGACATAAAGTAATTGTTCAAAATTTTGAAGGTTAAATAAATTCTAACAAAATATTTTCAGACAATATAACAACACCATGTACCATGGATCGACGTGTATGGGAGAGTAATCCAGATATAGAACGATGTAATGAGTATGACTGGGTACTTATTGTGATCGCTGCAATCTATATGTTGATTTCAAATCTCCTCCTTGTCAATCTTTTGATAGCTATGTTCAGGTTTGTTTAATTCTTTTATATCACGAGCAATTACACCACTTCGTGAAATGTCGAAAACTGGGCTAATGGTTATAGCAAATTAAACAATTTGTTAACAGTGTTGAATAGTCATGCTTACACTTTTAATAGCTATAATTGTAAGATTTTATTAAGTCGGCAATGTAGCATGTGTAGGGTAATTTAAAGTTCGAATTGATCATTTTTGTAAATTTTCACTCAACGTATTGATAATTGAAAATATAATTTATGGATATTCCCTACTTACGTCTTTTTCAATACCCCAATTTACCCCTACTTTTTCATATTTTTTTAATTAGCTTAAAAGGCCTTATTTAAATATTTTATAAAATTTTGTTTAAAAAATGTAGAACGCTATTGCTCACCACTTTACATCATTGCTGTATATGAACAGATATCTGAAACCTATTCTCGGAGTTCAGATTTTTTTTGTTTTACTTTTTTTCCCTATAAGTATACATATTAAAGCTGAGTTGGTATATCTAGTTGATGAAGATACTCTGGGTACATCTAACGGCTGAAGTCATTGTAATAAATTATATATTTACATAACATTAAGATTTGTCCATCCGATCTTCCCAAATTAAATTTGTAAACAATATGAGAGTTACCATGATTTTCAAAATAAACATCCCTACATTAAAATAGACTATATTTTTAAAGCGGCAGATTTAGGGGCATGTAAGATGTCCGTGTCCCCTTATGGGTTTCATTTACGGTTAATCAAGACTTTTTACCTGTTCCACGGCAAATTTATATAGTTTGTGGCACCCATGTCCCCCTTTTTTCAACATCTTGGATCTGAATCTGAAGTTTTAATAATAAGATATGTAACTTCATTGATGAGTATTACTGTTAACTATGAGTATTTCTTGTAAGTATGGGTATGTTACAGAGAATTAATAAAACATTTTGACATGGTTTTAAGTTAGAAAAAATATTACTGCAAAATCTATCATTTTAAATGATTAATCAGAATCAATTCGAAATAAAGTACTCGTGGTACTTTTACATTCTGTCTGTATTGTTTATAATATTCTCATATTCTTTTTTTTTGCGAATTTGTTAATGTGCTTTGTCTATTTGCCTTTTGGTTTTACTTTAAAAACTTGTTTGTTCCTTGTCCTTTATCTTTACTATGTGCTTTGTCTATATGCCCTTTTATGTTTCTTCGTTACATATATCACGTGACTCTGTACTTATACAGCCCGTCATTGTGTTATTGTCATATGGTAAATTTGTGTGTTCTTGTCTTAATAGTGCAGCGGCGAAATCTGAAAAGACGCTTAGTTAAGGAGTTTAATGCACCCAAAGAACACACACCTGGAATTTTTTTTAAATGAAAGAATACATGTTTAACTTATATTTTAAACATGCCGTAAGAAAATCGTATGGTCGAATTTCCGTAAAAATGGCTTTTTTGAGCGTTATGTAGTGTATAAAAAAAAATCATTTATACACTAAAATGTTAATTATTATTATGAATCACAATATAACGGCTATTTTTTAATATGATAATGAAAGAATATATTACTGACGATAAAAATAGTCAATAATTGTTTTAAAAATATTTACCATTAACCTTTTAAAAAACGTTTTACTTCAATTGTTGTGGTTAACGCAATTTCCACCGGTTTCCGTTAATAACAGGATAATTATAAAACACTTCATTTGTGTTTATTTGGCATAAATATACACTTCGATATTTACTTTATACGAAACAACTTTTGTTTGTAACATTTCTTATTAAATTTACAAGACATTTCTAATTTGAATAGAACACATCAATCTGTTACAAAATGTATATAATTCAGGATTTACGGTCCGGGACGTTTATTTTTTATTCAATCCTCACTCCGTTCAGTTCTATCACTGTACAAGCCAAATGTCGATTAGCATTTCACATTGAAATTGTTTAATTAATATCAGTTTTAGGGTTTATATTTGTCTTTACACTAGTTTTATATTTGATTTGTTGTTGATTTCATTGTTTTTTGTTATTTCGAATACCCAGAGTGGTAATATATATTGTTGTTTATCATTGTTTACATTGTGTTAAGTAATCGCTTAAAAATTATTCCGGATCTGTTGTGAAAATTTTCCGGATAATGTCACAGTTCGGTAGTCCTTTAAAACTTACCCCAACAAGTGCCAAGAGAGGGAAGTCTTCATTAGATTGGCAGGAATGCATAATTTGTCAGATTAAAAGCCCGGAAAAATTATATATTTTCACTGACAAGGGCAAAGTTAGTTTTATTGAAGCTACTAAACTACGGAAAGATGAGATATATTTGAAGATTGTAGAAGAGTTGTCTTCTATTAATCAAATTTTTTCGGAAAATATTGATGTTAAATACCATAGATCTTGTTGTAAATCTTACACCAGTAAGCAGAATCTATCTTGTTATAAACAAGAATTTATGGAAACGGAGGAGAAAATAAGTGGTGCTTGCATTTTGTCACCTGCTGCAAGCACATCTAGAATCATAACTCGATCAGAGTGGTATTCCTGTATTTTTTGTAAGAACAAAACTTACAAAAAAGATGCTAAATTGCATAAAGTGGAATCAGAAGACAGAATTAAGAACATACTTGAGGCAGCTAGAAATAATTCGGATCATGAAATTGAGTCAACGGTTTTACATGAAAATTTTACTGAAAATGCCCTTTATCATTCGGCCTGTATAACTAAATATCTACTAAAAACACCACAAAAAGTAAAAGCAGAATCTTCTGACCATGATACTGCATTTGTGAAGTTGGTATCAGAAATTAATTCAGATCTGATGGTAAAGCATAAGGCTTTTATGATGTCTACCTTGCTTGAGAAATTTCGTTTTTTGCTTCCACATGACTATGCCGATAAATACACAACATATAAATTGCAAAATAGGTTAATGAATTATTACGGCGATTCAATTGTCATACAACCACAACAAGGTCAGGGTAAATCAAATATCATGTTCAGCAGCTCTATATCTATCGGTGACGCCATCAAAGCTGCAAGTCAGCTAAAATCTGAACTCAAAATGGCACAGTTAGATTTAGAAATTGGAAGTTCCAAAAATACAACAAGTGAAGAACAGATTTTACACACAGCTGCCAATATTTTAAGGCGTGATATACATAGCCTTGATCTAAACAATGATTATTACCCAACACCTTCCGATTGTTCTCTGCCGTTGTCAATTCAAACAATGCCCCCCAACCTGACCAAATTTATTTGTTGGTTAATAGATGAAAAGTCTTTTCTGGCCGTTACAAACCAAAATCATACTACCGTAGAAAAAATGCGAAAATGTATGTCGCTTACAGAAAGCATAGTTTCAATGAGTACTAATGTTATTACTCCATTTCAAATTGGTCTTGCATTACAATTGTATCACGAATTTGGATCAAAACAATTAGTTGAAACGTTAAATGCTCATGGATTTTGTAGTTCGTATGATGAGGTAAGGCGATACCTAACAAGCTTATCAAGTCATGAAATTGAAAGGATAAAAAATGGCGTGTATGTTCCAAACGGTATTGTACCGCTGTCGTCCAATGGTTGTCTCATCCAGGAAGGATCAGATAACATTGATATAAACACGGAAACGGTGGATGGCAAGGATACTTTCCATTCTATGGCTAGAGCTGTTTTCCAACTGCAGACTGAAATGACAGATTCAATCGCTGTACATGCTGAACAGGTTAAAGTCAAACGAGGACAGGAAAAATCTCTACCTGTCGACGAGCAGACAATGTCTTTGATAAACTGTGTACCATTCAACAAGCCAAAAGAGCGTCCTGAGCCTCCCCGTCGTGAGAATGCATATAGTGACATACAATCTTGTTCAGAAAGATGTGAAGCTTCTTTAGACTCCGTTTGGGTTTTGCTGCGACTTCTGTCCAGAGAAATAATTAAATTTCCAATGGAACTTCCAGAACAAATTAAACAAGCAATTCCTTTCTGGACTGGGTTTAATGGTCTAGTCTCAGAATCACTTCCTTGTCGGACACTTGTTACATATGCACCAGTTGTTGACTCGAAGCCAAGCGATATGTCAACCGTTTATACAACAATGAAGAAATGTCTGGACATGTCAAATGAAGTAGGACAGGACTTTGCAATACAGACCTTTGATCAACAACTTTACGCAGTATCACAGCAAGTAAAATGGTCAATGCCGGAAGTTTTTCAATCCCATATTTTGAGGCTTGGTGGATTTCACACACTTTCTTGTTTTATAGCTTGTATTGGCAAATTGTGGGCTGATGGAGGTCTTCGGGATCTTATGGTTGATTCTGGTGTTTATGCCGGGTGCACTGTTGACCAGATGCTCTTAGGGAAACAGTTCAACCGATCAGTTCGAGGTTTAACACTCGTATATGAAGCATTACAATCGTTATGGTTTGCTTCGTTTTTCAAATGGTGTGGGGAAAATGGTGGTATTGATGCAATACCAAAGGATGTATGGGTGATGCTGTCGAAATGTCAAGCAAAGTTTTTAGATGAATCGGAATCTTACAAAGATGTACTGAACGAGCTTACGATTCTGTATACCACCCATGTATTACCATTAACAGTTAGATTCAGGAACTGGGGATATCTCGAGTCCCCAACATTTAAGTACTGGGATATGTTCCTGACCGCTGTTGAGGTTATGCTCCAAAACATTCGTGCAGAACGGGAGGGTTTGTGGTCATTGCATTTACATACTACTACTGATATGCTGCCATACTTCTTCATAACCAACAGAACAAATTACTCCAGATGGACCCCGGTTTATATTCTTGATATGCTTGATATCCCTCATAAAGTCCAATCAGCATTTGATTCTGGTGAATTTGCAATTCACCAAAAAAAGGGAACTTTTAACGGCATTTGGAGTGATATGGCCACCGAGAAAACTATTATAAAAGACTCTAAAGGGCATGGGGGGATTGTTGGGTTAACCCGCAAAAAATCTGCATTAATTAGATGGACCTTAACGAGACATGTTCTCGGTCATTTCGGTTCAGAAATGCGTGATAGAGCTGGTTTGTCCATAGAGAGTGATTTGTCTCATGAGGAAATGAAACCAGCAGCAATGACACGAGATAACCAACAGGTTAGTGATTTGATAGATCATATCATCAACAAAATGACAGATCCTTTTGATGTTACCTTACATCCAGTTCCTCTCATAAACATTTCAACTGGGATGCACGCATCTAAAGAAGTTCAAGATTCTTTATTGAATTCTATAAATGAGGGCACACAAAGGGTTAAATCCTTCGTTGATGGTTCTTTGTCGAATGGGCAATCTCGAAGTTTCTATAACCCGATATCAAAATCTAAACTAAAGTCTTTCGAGGATATGACGAAAAAAACCAAACTAAAATGTCGTTCTGGTGACACAGTTAATGTGCATATCAACCCTGAGTTAGTTTTTAGGCGTGCCTTGGTTTTGGCAAATTGTCGAGAGGATGTAACAGTTGACAAAGTTCTTTCCTATCCAATTGGCCCGATCCCAACATCCATGTTCCATGATGATGGTACAATGCGCAAGACGTGCAAGGCAGATTTAGCTCACATACTGGAACAGGATGTAGTAGTCTGTCAAATCCTTCCAATATTCGATATATCCCGAACCACCCATATAAGAGATGGCATGGCATTATTGCAATCTATCAATGCAAAAAGGTTTAAAACATTTGGTGAATTGGCTTTAGATTTTGTTCTCAATCAGGTTGCTTGCTTTCAATATGCTTCAGTGGTTGCGGACATTTTTGATAGATACGACATTCAAAATTCCATTAAAAGCTCTGAACGGGAACGTCGATCAAAGTCATTTTTCAATCCAAAGGTGTTTCAAGTAATCGAAGGAAGAATCATTCCAGACTGGAAAAAATTTCTTAGTTCAGGTGAAAACAAGCAGTCACTTATTAAGTTTCTTGGTGAGTTCACTTTGCAATATATGAAAGAAAATAGTTGTCTAATGGATGGTCAAAAACTGTACCTCGCTGGATCATTTCCCAATCCAGAAATAGTCAAAATAATAAGTCCTAAAGGTATATCAGATTGCAGTGAATTGTCAAGTACACAAGAAGAGGCAGATACACGTATTATTCTACATGCCTTGAATGCGGACAAACTGTACAGGGAAAACGGTGTAAACGGTCGCATTATAGTAAAGTCTCCGGATACGGACGTGCTAGTACTTTTAATACATTATTTCCCAAAGATGACTCATATATCTGAATTGTGGTTTCAAACAGGAATGATCACTAGCATTAAGGATTGTCGGCGTTACATTCCTGTTCATGAGCTGTGTGGGTCGTTAAATTCAGTTTTGTGTAAAATCCTACCAGCTGCACATGCTATTACAGGATGTGATACTACATCGTCTTTATTTGGCATAGGCAAGAAATCCATGCTAAAGGCACTTAAAGAAACGTCTGATCATTTCGATGACTTGTCCCAGATATCTATATTTGATATAGAAGATTCGGTAGCCGTCAGTCGGAAACTCGTAACTAGGCTTTATGATCCCAAAGGAAAGTCCAAACGCTGCCATAATAATTTGAACAGTTTCCAGGTGAAATTAGCAACATGTAAAGATTCTAGCTTGGTCCGACTCCCTCCTTGTGAAGCATCTTTTAAACAACACGTCCTCAGGTCTTCTTTCCAAACCAAAATCTGGATGACTGCACATATCGCCAAGTCTGTTACTGGATCGCCTCTACAGTTTGGTTGGAAAGAAGGAAAGTGTGGTCTTGAACCTGTCTTGTTTGAAGGTCAAATGTCATCTGATTTCCTTCAAGATTTGGTGTGCACATGCAAAGGAAAATCAGTTTGTAGTAAAAGTTGTGTGTGTTTTGAACAGAATTTGTCCTGTACTGAACTTTGTCAATGTCAAGCATCAGACCTTTGTAAAAACATCAATACACACCTGACAGATATAGATGATGATGATGATGCTTGAATACCTGACCTATTTACATCTTAATAATGCTAATTCATATATAAACTTGTTTTGCTTTTAGTTTTTGTCCACTTTTTCTGTTGATTTAATATACGTTTAGTTTACTTTGACACTGAAGATATTTCCGTTTATTATGATAGGACGATCGGGCATTCCAATGTAAAAAACGTCAAAAAACGTTGATTTGATGCTAACATATTTAATAAACCTTATATGAATACATTTTGATGTACAACAAAAATAATAATGACAGCTTTTGTCTCAAAAAAAAAAATTTGTCCAAAATTTACTAAAATAACCATCAAGACCATTGAAACTGATATCAATGAAATTTACTTTTATCCCTCCTTTACTTGACTTTAAACTTTTGTATTGTAGCAATTCGTGTTCAGACTTCATTTTCATGGGAAAACAATATTACCAAAGTTCAAGGTCATCTTTGTATGGAAACTAAATGAAGTCATAAATAAACAAAATGTATCTTATAACAAAAAACGTCAATTTTAACGTTAAAAATGACGTATTTAGAAAAAAAAATGGTTTTCCCAACTGGCTCCATGTATGCTGAATGAAATATTGTCCCCTGATTGTTAAATATGTTTTATGTTCCTAAGTTAAGTCCAACATTGACAGTAAAGTCAAAATTTTGTAATATTCAATTGTTGACCTTTGACCTCAGTTATGCAAAATTCCGACCATTTCTCATGCTTACGGCATCATTAATATTAAAGTTAACAAAATTATCTTTCCAATGATATATAATTTAGCCGTGTGTTCGGTGGGTGCATTAAAAAAAATTTTTTTTTATTCTACCGCTGGTCTATAAATGTTTACTAAAATGGTTAGTCTGTATGTCATTTTGTGCTTCTTTGTTCCATGCTTGTATGTTCATTAGTGATTAGAATTATAGCACAATGTTGACTGCTGTATTTTTGGCATTTTAACCTCTTATGCCTGTTTGCTTTGTTCACGCATTGTTGTCAATATAATGGAATTTGATGCGACGGTCATTCAAGTGAGAGGTTTAGCTAGCTTTAAAACCAGGTTCAATCCATAATTTCCTGCATAAGAAAATGCATGTACCATGTCAGGTATATAACAGTTGTTATTCATTCGTTTGATGCGTTTTAACATTTGATTTTGCCATTTGATCAGGGACTTTCCGTTCTATATTTTCCATGGAGTTCAGTATTAATGTGATTTTAAAGTTTTTAAAGCATACATTACGGCATCTAAAAGTGTTGATATTTATCTACAGCTATCGATTTGAACGGGTTCAGGAGATCTCAGAGAAATTGTGGCGATACTTGAGATATGAAGTCATTATGGATTACCGTACTAGAATACCTGTTCCTCTCAACCTTGTGATCAGACCATTTTACATAATATACTGGTGCTGTAAGAAACTAGTCAAGACGAAACAATCGGATGAGAAGGCTGCTATCCGTGAGTATGATTTCTGTGTTACTTTTCTCTTATTAGGATAGAAGCACTTAAATGAGAGTTTTTTTAATATTGAATTAACTATTCTAACATCTAGTCAAATTCGTAATAGGTTATAACATAGTGCAACAATTTTGCAAGATACTATTTCAAAGTGTACATTCAGATATATATATATATTTCACCTTTACCAATAGTACCTTTTTACAACAATTATAATGCACGTGTAACGTCATTCTTGTATTAAAGTCTTAACAGAAATTCAAACAATTTTGAATTGTACCGTTTCTATTGGGCATCTCCTGTAAATTTGCATTTGATAACTTTATATTATTTAATAAAGATATGCTTGATTCCAGTCGTTTTCTATTCGTTAAGTATCTGGTTTTTACGACTTCATCATTTGTCATATGTGCATGTGTTAGGCATTACAGCATATTGATATTAGTTTATAACGTACATAATAATACAGGCAAATGCTTTAAAAATGCATGCGAACACACAGACATTGTATGTTGGATGTAAGGATACAGGAATCTGATTAGCCAATAAATGATGTTTGCAAAAATTGAAATTATATAAGTTTAGCTATAAATCGTTTGTCTTTTTTGTCAGACATTTTTTCAACTGTTTCGATTCTTTTAAATACTTGGGTTTCAAATATCCGGATTTTGACGTTCCTGATTAAATGCGCTTTTGACGCATACAATCAAAAATGTTCATTTTTGAAAACGCGTATTTTAAGGTTAATTTCTTCGATAATAGAAATATAGGCACTTGTCTTTACCTAATATATACCTTAACATAAAACAAACCACACAACTTGCACTTTTGAGAATGAATGAAAAAAAGGCAACAGTAGTATACCGCTGTTTGATAGTTATAAAACGATTAATTTGAAACAAATCCGCGTCACAAAGTAAAATCAAAACCTATAAGATGACAGCAAATGAACAACAGAGAAACTCCGAGAACAGATTTAACGAATCGGATTTATATTATAGAATTAAAAAAACATGATTTTTTAATTGACCTTGCTCGGCTTTGAACTTAATTGCAGTAACAGCGTATACACGTTTCTCTAATTCTATGGAAATTTATCCCTTTCTGAACCCATTGTATAAAAATTTTAATCAACGTGCCGATGATCTCATTGAATGATTTTAAGGGTCATCACCTTTTTAGCTAACTGGATGAATCAAAATATGCAAACAAGTGTTAATGAAATTGACAACTTCATGGAATGTGATAGGCACTCGACGGGATTTTTGTTTAACAAAAAAAGAAAATTATTTTTTCAATCATTAGAGAAACAGATTCTTACATAGTTACTCGTGGATTATCGGATCTATCCAATCTCGATAGTTAAATTTTAACTATCTCGATTGGATAAATCCGATAATGCACTGGTATCAATTTCAGAACATTGTGTCTTTAGTTATTTCGTGATTTTGTTATAATTTTCGTTTTTTTGTCAGCCTGTTGAGTCGAGCTTGATAAAAGTCTTAAGATATGTACAGATTGTACCAATATTACATAATTATTTTAATTTTAATACAATTGTACAATCTTAAGACCTTAATATCGTTCTCCTCATCTCTCAGCAGGGGTCGCCCTCAGATACGAGTAGCGAACACCATCAGAGACGACTATGATTGATTCACATAGAAGTAATACGTATTGTTTTGAAAAGAAAAAATAACTTTTACAATTAAACTATAAACTGAACTATCTACATTATATTAGTATTGTTGTGTTTTTCTTTTTAGGTAAAAGATCGTGGGATAAGATCAACGCACTTCAATCTATGAACGCAATTAAATGCGTTTACAATATTTGAGATTTCAAGCAGATATGAATAATTTTATTGAAAAGATCAGCGTGTACTTAAACGTATGACATAAGTGGGGAAGATACAGAAAAAGCTAAAAAACTAGATTGAATAATTGATGAGAAGATGTTTGTTCATATTATTTACATAGCTTTTCATTACTTGTATATTTTTTTAGACTACCACCAGTTGTATTAATTTGAATTGTTGAAGTTTAGTATATAATTTAAAATGGTTTTTGTTATACTTCACATTGATGAAATACCGGTGCTGACGCTCCAAATATTTCAGAAACGGAATAATATCTTTTTCTTTTTTTATTGTTCATCTTCATGCTCACGTACATACCATTCTCAAATTATGTTAATCTCTCTTTCCCAAAACTGTTATCTCGATATTTAAATTAAGGATATAACTTAGGATATGAAGTAATTTTTTGTTAGGATTGGAATGATGATGCCAAAAAAATCTTTTAGGTTACAAGAATGCAATTATGTGTTATGTATTTTCCATAAAATACCAGTATAATAAATATTTCATTTTTAAAAAAATGCAGAAACTAGAACAACAGTGGGTAACATCAAACAATTCTAGAAATATCAGCGTTGTGGTACAACCAAAATATATTTATAACTTTTGCGGCAACAGTTCACCAAACATTAAAGTTCAAAAAGTGTTTCTTAGCTAATTGGGCAGGTAATTTTTTTAACAGATTGGTTCCTTCCTAAATACATTTGTTATATTTTCTACCTTTGGTAAGTCCAACATTGTATCAGCCAAATAGTAGTCGCATACAATTTTATTCTGAGTACCATCAAGGTTTGAAATATTTGCCGGTGAAATATAATCCTACATACCAGAATTCAAATTGTGTACACAATACGTGTATTTCATCTACAACAGACTCATCAGCGATGCTCTATCTATAATTGGTATCAATACAGCATTAAAACAGAGTTGACAGCAATGACGACACAAAATTCCGTTAGGTTTTGCCTAATACAGCTAAAGATATGAATTTTTGGAGTAGAAAATCATTATTATTTCCATTATCAATTAGCGGTAATATAATCTTGACCAGCGGTGGCACCGACCATATATGTATTTATGTGTGCTCATATGACCTTATCAGGTATGATCGAGGCTTTGAAAGAAAAGAAAAATATGTGTGATAGATGAGTAACTTCCCTTTCCAACTGGTTGTAAGTAAATTTTCCGTCTAAATTTGCAAAAGTTTCACTTTTACTTATTGTTTCTAATTCGTCTATTTATTTTTTTGATAAAAGCTTTCTTAAGCTTTCCATCTTCATGTTTTGATGACGATGTTGAAAGTATTTTATGTTTCGGTTCGTATACATCCTTTGGTTTAACAGTTTGGTTTTGATCGTTCCTACTGAATGTTAATTCAGAAAAGCGTTACGGACGCAATCATAGTATAAAGTATGATGTTTACTTTTTACATATAAATATATATATCACCTATTATCATCCTCCAAAGTGCAAAATCCATGGCATCATGATGGCTAAGCTGGTCTTGTCGAATGGATCATAAGAATTCATGGAAGGTTAATGTACAAACATTATTTTTTTGTTTTCAAATGTTGTATGTACAATGTAGCCATTGTTTTTGTTTTGTTTCTTGCCATTGCAATTGCTTATTATATTTATGTTCTTCAGTGTCATTCATTGTGCTTAAAAGGAATAGAAAATATTAAAAATATATAAAAATGTATTTATCTTGAAGGTTTCGGTGTCATCACTGTACTTGAATGAAGAAAATTTATACAAGCGTTGTATCTTTGCTTTTCCTTTTGTAAAGTGCATGTTGTCATTTTGTGTCTGGAATTATTATATCGTACTCTTATTTTGTATTTAGATGGTTCTTGATTGGACATATTTCAAATCATGTTATTTATAGGATAGCCACTTATACTTATAATTAAAGAAATGTCTTGTTTAGCAAAAATAATTTGTTGAACTGTCTGATGAAATGTATTTGTCTATCATTTCGTTAGAAGCCCAAATATGTATGTGTGATGAAAGTTGTAAGTATTATCTATAAAAGAAGGACGAAAGATACCAGAGGGACAGTCAAACTCATAAATCGAAAATAAACTGACAACGCCTGGCTAAAAATGAAAAAGACAAACAGACAAAAAAATAGAACACATGACACAACATAGAAAACTAAAGAATAAGCATAGTTGGTAGTTAAATTAATTGAAGTATAATTGGGTCCACATTTTTACTAGGACAAAAACCCTACATAACAAAAAGTAATTTAGAGATCAGCATGCGCATATTGTCTTTACCAAGAGACATATGTCTACAAAATATAGAACTATAACACGGCTGGCATTCGGTATATCGAAAAGAATGATCGTGAAAAATATGTTTCGGTTGAAATGTATTAAGATAGGATCATGTAAGGTCAAGTATCTGATAGTGGAGGAAATTATATCAAAAACAAAACATGCAAGGTCAATATGTATTTAAATATAAAAAAAAAAACGTCTGTCAAAATGGTTCAACACTATGATAAGTATCTTCGAAATTCAGTGTTGACAAGAGATTTTCTGTAAAAAATAGTGTTTGATAATAAGAAATAAGCACAAATTCTAAGAAACTTCCTACTGTTTAAGGCTTTGAGTGAATTAAAAGCAGTTGTAATATGCTATTCGTAATTAGTTATGTCCAATTGCGGTAAAAATATGTAATTTTTCAAGGAAAATATTATTTCAAATTTACCTTACTATCTGACAAACAAAAGATTAAGTTTCAGTTATTTCATATTGCAATGTGACCATTATTAACCGAAAACGAGTTTTATTCTAATCATTTTGCCCCTGTTGTGTTTTGTAATAAAGTACTGCATTAATTTATTAACTGAGTACACTGTATTGGGAAAGTGAAACGATATAATGACAAACATATTTCTGTTGTTTTGATATTTCGGCTGTTTGATATTTCGTGGGATTTAGGTATTGAAGACATCATTTACAAAGTTATGTTTTTCAAAGATTTTTCAATAATTTTTTATATATTCCTTAGTTAACAAAAGAAATGAAACAAGACAATGCATTTTCCTTGTAATAAGAAATACGATACCTGGTTCCAACCTATACAACAAATCGTCCGATTCGTATGGAAGCTACAAAGTGTTGTTTTCCATCCATGGAACGGAGATTGGAACACTAGGTAACGGAACAAGTGGGTTTGGGGTTGGGAAAGGTTACAAGGAAGCAAGTTATCCAACTTTTGAAAGTCGGATGGACAAAAACTAAGACAATTATATAAGAACTGCCCCCGTTTCTCGAAAATATTTTTGATCCTCAATGATAAAGTTTTTTTGTATATGTCCAAATTGTATACAATATCTATACAGTCCGCCAAAAGTTAAGAACCACCGAAATATAACTGGCAATATTCTTTTTTAACTATTGCGAAAAAATATTTATGTTTACTGTTATGAATTGCCCTTAACATACAATAAGGAAATTCCTTATGACCAAAAAGATTGAACTCCGATAAACCAGTCAAGAAACTTTTTAATAAAGGGCATCTACGCGTTTACAAATACGCTGTTTCTCCAGGTTGTTGTGTTGGTGTTCGAACATTAGTCCATCGACTTCATAGAGGCAACCGAAGAGTAAGTCGTGCTGTCAAAGACCTACCCTAACAGGCAGGCACTTTACAGTCAGGTTTCAATGTGATAATGACTATCGATGATTGAAGATGAGAAGGTGGCAACACAGTCATTGATCAGATGAGAGTTGGTTTCTGTTACGACCAGTAGACGCCATAATACGAATTTCGCGGGAAAATAAAGCGGCCTATGACCAAAACAACATTTCCCCAATGGCTTCACTTGGTGCTGGTGATGTAACAGTACGGGGTTGCTTCTTATACAGTTGTAAACTGGGTATGCATATTCTACAGAGTAACATAAACGGACAGACATACAGAGATTTGGTGCCTAGAAACATTTAAGTCCCTCATTTTGATAATTCCCCTCTTGCGTCAACATTGTTAAGACCCTTGTACATGAACAACAACGCTAGACCACACAGGGCAAGGATTTTACCCGAGTCCAAAAAGCAAAAATCCATTTATACTATCTTTTGGCCTTCCAACGGAAACCCTATCGAACATGTCTGGAATGCCATTGGCAGAAATCTCAAACGTAGAGATCCACCTTCACAAATCTTGTCAATTTAAAAGTGGCAATTGTTGATGAATGGAAAAGATTTCCTAAACTAAAGTTTTGAAGGCTTGTGCAGAGTATGAGACGTCGTGTTATGGCTGTTATTAACTGTACCGGACGAGACACCCGCTTTCGACAATATATTGATATTTTAATTGCCGAACAGACCAAAGATAATTTGTAGAACATTTTTATGATAATGGATGATTAATTGTTGTAAAGAAATAAAATCACAGTGAACTGTGTAATTTACACTATATCTAGGAACGCAAAACCTAAATGCGAAGAACCTTCATAAGTGACCAAAATTATATTTGTGGTTTATTTATGGTTTACCCATTTCTCTAACGTCAGTATTTTGTTCGAACAGTGGATTATTTTTCAAGACTCCACTGATCACTGTGTTAACTTAAGATAACTTCTATCATGACTGTAAACCATTAACTTACGATAGGTTATCCTCCCAAAAACGAAGGTTCGAACTCGCGCGTAATTTCTTCAATGTAGTCTGCAGTATATGCATGATACCACTAGACCAGGAGTGCTGATAATAGTTGTTATTTAAATAACACTCTTATAGCGTATACCTGTTAATACACGTCAATAAACTGTATTTCTGTCTTTTTGTTATCTAATAAAACATATAAACATTATAGAATCAAGGAATTGTATATTTTACTTATTAGTACAATTCCTTGAGAAAATAAACAACCTTATACACATTACACTTGTCACTGTTAACGTACGAGGATTTTTCCTTTTCATCATAGCAAGTATTTACTTTTGGTTTATGTATTATAAAGATCATACTATCAAAAAAGATTTTTTTGTTTGATTTTAAATGGTCCTAATATACATCAACATTGAACTGAGTCTAATGTGAATAAAGTGTGATAAGCTACGACTATAAAACTACTTTTTTGACTGTAAAACTAGAAACAAAATCATCAACTTTATATGAAAAATGAAATATAAAATACTTCTTAAATTAAAAATATATTTTGGTAGGGAAAAAAATAACAATATAAAAAATCATTCCGGGTTCTAGGTTTAAACTAGGCACTGTAAATATCATAGTTTTTTTCATTCAGTGCTAACGACTAGACGATCACGGCTATAACTCCTTATATGTTAAACTTCAAAATTGACATAATTATACATTGTAATCTGTAGCATAAGCAATTATGCTTGGGCTTAAAAATGCGTACCACAAATAATACTAGTTTATTGACTGATTGACGATGGATGCCTACTGTAATAACGTTAAAATAATCAAAACATAGTGAAAGGGAAACAGTTGACACAAAATTTATTTATATCTGTCTTGACTAAAAACGTTAACCTGAAGCGGGGCAGGCGGACGAACGGACGAATGGACGAACGAACGGACGCACAGACCGAATAACAAAACCCCCTATGTTGGGCATAAAAAGTGTAAACCATATCCAGTTTAATTCAAACAGTGTAAGTTTTTGAAACAATACAAATATTCTGATAAAAATAAAGGCCATTCAAATTTTAAACAAGCAATGTCAATCATCCCTTCGTAAATTTTACGGACGCCATCACGAGTTGGTTGACCGTTATGGAATAACTGTTTCACAAATGATATCGGATATGTTCCTTACGTCGTAACTACAATCCCCTTCCCTTTCATGAATGTGACCTACCGAATAAGACTATTTACCGGATTTGTTATCACATAAGCAACACGACGGGTGCCACATGTGGAGCAGGATCTGCTTACCCTTCCGGAGCACCTGAGATCACTCCTAGTTTTGGGTGGGGTTCGTGTTGTGTATTCTTTAGTTTTCTATGTTGTATCATGTGTACTATTGTTTTCTGTTTGTCTTTTTCATTTTTAGCCATGGCGTTGTCAGTTTATTTTATATTTATGAGTTTGACTGTCCCTTTGCTACCTTTCGTCCCTCTTTTGATGTTTTGGTTTTTTAAAACTACAAAAATAAGAATAAGCTACATTTTGAAGACATCACCATGTCTTAATTTTTTTATGTGCGTGTAGTGTTGATTATTGATACGTCAAGTAAACAATTCAAGAGAACTGGTCTTGTTACTCGGTTTGGTCTAAAGTGTTACATATTTCTTTTATAAACTGAAACGTTCGTATATTGACTTCTAGATGTCTTTTTTGTTTTCTTTTTATGGTGTTGGGTTGTTGCCTCAATGACTTAGACCTGTAATCTCCTTCGACAGATATATCATATACCCTTAATGTGTAACAACGAAAAGTCGGACGAAATAAACTTATCATATATACCAGGACTATTTTTTATTTTTATATACGCCAGACGCGCGTTTCGTCTACAAAAGACTCATCAGTGACGCTCGATAATTCCCCGAAACGTGTACGGATGAGGTTACAGAAAATCTCATTGAAAATAAGTGCAGTTCATGGATTTAGAATATTGTACAGAAATGAGTAAGCATGTTCAATATAAACAGAATATGTGGTATGATTGCCAATGAGACAACTCACATCCACGTCATTTGAACTCTGGTAAATAAGTGGTTATTTGTAATCCTACTACATCTTATTTTTGTGTGAGTGCATATATAAACATCGCGATATAAGTCGCCGATCTTTCTTACAAGGGCGTTTAATATCAGAAAAAAATACTGTGCGCAGTATCTTATATACGTCTACACAAGTGTACAAAACAGCACCAATTTAATTTTTTTTTAGTAAATACAAGTATAAAATTTATCTTAAATCCTATACATTTATAGGAATATGATTGGTTAAAAGCAACCGCATGGACACCATGTATATCTAATATGGGGTTATGAGCTAGAGGCGTGGTTTATTTTAAAAACAAGGTTAGTAGTGGTGTTACTTCTATTTATAAAACAAACTGGCGTTGAGGAAAAATCTGAAACGTTCCGCCCATACACATAAAATAAATGCAGAAACATATCAAACGCTGAGTTATTGGTGTTGGCATTTGTTTTTGTATAGACCAATGAAAGTAGGTTCCTTATACTGAAGACTAGATCACTTTCATAGGCCATATGTTTAAAAGAGATTTGTTAAGATAAATTCGTTTCACAGTGTTCTTGTGATATAATACGATATACATTGGGGTTCGCTCTCACGCCATAGTAAATTTACTGACCCGATATATATCGTAATAGCCTCACTTGCTGTGTAAAAGAAAGTCGAAAGATACCAGAGGGACATTCAAACTTCTCAGTCAAAAATAAAAGACAACGCCATAGCTAAATAGAAAAAGACAAACAAACAAACAATTATTATTGTACACTAAATACAACATAGAAAATTGTGTACTAGTATTATTAAAAAATAATTTAATTTTGGATGTAACTGTTAAATAACCCGCTACGCGCGTTATTCAGTGTGCACCAAATTTTTAATGTTATTTCTTCATAGACAGAACAAATATTACAGTCATTCCTTAAATATTTCGAAATACAAATATCTTTATCATTATGATGTTAAATGAATCTTATGAAATAATTCTTACTTTACTAGAAAACATCTTAAACAATCTTGCACGTAAAACAAAATAAAAACCGAAACACGCTTATTTACAGTATTGAAAAAGGAAGAATAATAAGAAGAAACAATACGAATATTTATTGAATCCAGTTAAAAGGCCCGTTTCCGAGCATATACATGTATATAGTATTACTTATACAGTAATTTTTACGATATATTACATTACAGATACATGATTAAATACATGTAACTATACTCCATACTAGAAGGTGTTTGAAAATAAATAAAATAGAATATTAAGGTGGTACCCAACACTTTCACTAAAATTAATTTTACTCGTTTAATTTTCATAAAGTTTTGCCAAAGTATTTACTTTGACACTTTAACAAAAATATAAAAAAAAAATAAATTTTGAACCAACCGTTTTGTCAGAAAAATTACACTGGTTATATAGCAATTTGACAAACATCAATTTTGATCATTGAGAAGGTTAACATTTCTTTTACAACACCACGTAATTAAAACGTTTAGCTGACTTTACTGAGTTATCTCCCTGTAGTGTTAGGTACCACCTTTACACTCCCTAATACTATTTATACCGTTTAATATTCAGTATGACTGCTGAATTTACTCGCAAAATGTATATATCTTTTTAAATAATGTCCTCATATCCGCTCAGTAGAATGTTAACTTCGAGGACTGTTCACCAGGATTGATTCCGACCCAGTTCTAAAATATTAGCATAAAAATGCTATAATAACGAACGGGTATGTGATGAATCAAGGTAAGTCACTAAACTCAGTTCTTTTCCTTAATCAGCCTTCTTATTCACTTATATCACAGACTTCATAAATCGGACAATCAGATGAAACTGATTCTTAGTTATAACGATGCAACCTGTGAAATTTTGAAAGCAATTAAACCGAAGGATAGGTTAAAAACTAATCATAGAAATCTACAATTCCAAGAAATTGTACATGTTGTTGTCAAGATTAGGCCAAGAGAAAGGAAAACAAACTGAATAATGTCAGAAGTTATCTGAATTGATTTTTTTCATATTTTTCAAGTCGGGGCCTATTATAACCAACTTTATTAATCATCAGATTTCATTTTCTTTAAGAAATACGTACACACTATTTTCAAATTACAAGTGCTGAACTACTGGACCGATCCCAAGTTTCCAACTATTGAACCTCGATGAAACTATTTGACCGCAAATTATATTTAGCGGAATTTAAAATGCAGCTACGGGATTGGAGAATTTTGAAAACACCGCGGTAGTTAGTACGACGTCGCGTTTTATCTATATATCTAGAGTTGACGTCGGTGCAGAATGTAGCCTTAGCATTTTAGAATATTAATGAAGTAAACGTTAAATGATACGGCTGGTGTTCTACTTTTCATATTACGATAGTTGATTGATCCCCGCCAGTTTATTATCTGTTGTCTTTTTATATATAATAAAACACAAAATTGACTGGGTATTCATTGTATAGTATGTTTATTGTCCCCTCGCATACAACTATTGCCCCCGGCTACGCCTCAAGGCAAAAGTTGCTCCTCGTGGACAATAAACTAACTATACAACTCATACCTAGTCAATAATATAAAATATAGTATGGATTCATCATGGTTGAAGGCCGTATGGTTACCTTTCACAGGTAAAATTGCGACGGACGTAAAACATTTGTATTAAATGGATGTTATTTTATCATACAAGTTCTTTTACAGCCGTAATACTGATGTGGTACTGTTTCTCCGTAAAACGTCCGTGATAGGGATGTTTTACGGACATATTTGCGTTATCAGTTTATTTTTTTATCTATGGGTTTGACTCTCCCTCTGGTATCTTTCATCCCTCTTTCATAGCGTTCGTGATACGTCCGTAGCTATTTTACCTGTGTAAATCACTATTGGAAGGAATCATTTTCAATTTGGAAACAGACATAGACTAACAATAAGTGCACATGTAAGTGCAACATAAGTAAAATTGAGAATGGAAATGGGGAATGTGTCAAGGGGACAACAATCCGATCAAATAAAAAACAACAGCAGAAGGCATATAATAGTTCTTAAAGAAACCAGGATTATAATTTAATACGCCATACGCGCGTTTCGTTCCGTGTTTCAATTGAAAATAAAAATATAGAGAAGGTATGTAGGATTTGTTTTTATTATTAGGAAAGGTTTTTGACTGGTTTAAACAAAAGGAAAAGTCTGAATCTAATAGTGCTTGTTCAAGAATGACAGACATTTTACGGGTAGCCACTTGAAATAAGAATAAGTGGATTTTCCTGATACACACTTTTATATATCTTCATCATACCTTACATCCTGGCGTTTACTTAGGTTATGACATTAAGTGGACTGTAAGTGGACTGTTCGTATTAATGTAAGTGGACTGTCTGTATTACTGTAAGTGGACAGTAAGTGGACTGTCAGTGGACTGTCGGTGGACTGTCCATATTTATCTTTATGAAGGCAAAAGCCTTTCACAAACTAAATGTCTTCAGAAAGCAATTGTTCAAAGTTTAAATTGAACCATTTGTAAAAAATAAATGTTGAGGCAGCACGAATTGAAACTAGGGTAACTATTTTTAAAGCATGTTAACATTCTTTATACATTAAAGTAAGGAAACTCCAGCATAAACGATGATATATTGTAACATAAACAAACAAGAAATAAATGCTACGATGTATGTAAACATATAAATCTTAAAGGTTATCAATTTAACGCAGTTGTAAACTCTTTGAATTTTGTTATTGGCGATACTAAAATTTACTTTGAATTGTATCATAGTTATGAAAAAAAACCACGCTAATTATGTACTTATATTTTGACATTGCACAAGGACAGATTGTTTAGGACGTTTTTACACAAGAATCCGTTCGGTGTGTTATGATTGATACTTTTGGTCTTGTAGAACAGGATTATTCATTAGTTCTAATTCAATTTGAACTAGATTTCAGTATTGCGAATTCCTTTAGATCGGTCATTTCTGTTATTTGTCTTTATATTATTTATTTTTTTACTTCGTGTTAGTAAATGAACCACGTCATTTCCATCTGTTATTTAACAGTTGTTCTTATGTTGCGCTATCACGTCGCTGTCCCCGGTTGCGATATATAGAGATTAATACATGGCAAGATCCGTATCATATGTCGTATGATCCCGAGACTCCAATATCAGCCCAAGGGCCTTTAGGCCCGAGGGATGATATTGGTCGAGGGTGATACGGCATGTGTTACGGATTTTACCATGTTTTATACGCTTTATCATATATTTCAACAGGGGAGTTATATTATATGAACTGTTCACTGGGTTACCTTCAGTTCTACTTTTGTCTTGTTTTAAAAGCCTTAAAAGAACTGCTCAATTACTTATCCAAAGCACCTGGGTTACCTTACAATTTGCGTGCTGTTGTTTTAAAAATACTTTGTTTATTATTGTATTTTTCGTGTGTTTTGTATTTCTTATAGTTGCATTTAGTGTGCCAAAAAATATGAAAACTTGATGTTCTTTACGTCACATGTACATACCAAACAATGACGTTATTCAATAAATTGCGTCATGCCCGAATGACCGTACCTATTTTGAGGTAAAATATTTCTTAAGCAAAAAATAAAATAAAAAAATAAATAAAAACTGACTGTAAAAAAAAAAAAAACAAGTATGGGTGTGATAAAGGGGTAAAGGTGTGATAAAGGGTATGCGATAAAGGGTAGGTGTGTGATAAAGGGTATGCGATAAAGGGTAGGGGTGTGATAAAAGAGTGCGCATCAAAGTTGCGCGATATGGATTAAACAGCAGGCTATTTATCAAATATTCAAAACTACTGTATTTACTACTAAACATATGATAAATTTGTTTAATTTGTTTAACACCGCCACATTCTTTGTGTCTGTCCCAAAACAGTTTCCTGTTAATCAGTAGTTGTCGTTAAAGGCTATCTGTCATGCATACTGTCATTAACGTTATTTTCATTAATCAAGCTGTTGGTTTTTCTTGTTTGACCTGTTTCACATTTTGTCAAATCGGGGCCCTTCAAAGTTGGCTATACGGTATGGATTTGCTTATTACTATAACACCAGGGTGATTTTACATCCATGTAAATTTGGACTCTGGTGGATAGCTGTTCATTGTAAATCATCAAACGTATTTTTATTTTAATTTCATACACAATCATAATCAGACAGTGACATAATATACCAACTTTAATCTGCATAATGGACAAAAGTATACAAATTTAACTTAACACCTCGACTAAAATTAATTTGGCTCGTTTAAATTTACTAAATTTTGACAAAATATTATCTTTAGACCTTTGAAAAAAATATAAAAATTTCAATAAACTTGAACCAATCACTTTCTAGGAAAAAAATTGGTTGAATATATAACTGTTTGACAAACACTTATTTTGACCATTGAGGTATATATATTATACTTAATATTTCCTTAACAATACAACTTTATTAAAACGTTTAGTTGATTTTTACAGAGTTATCTCTCTGTAGTGTTAGGTACCACCTTAACTTAGTTTAAATTGCCAATCCTTTCATGCAATTTGTGTCGGTTTCCGTATGCTATTATCATTATTATCATTAATTTAGAGTTAAATTTGAGAATTTTTCCGGTTTCCAATTTCGGAGATTTTATGATAAAATCTAAGTATTTGCGATACTAATTTTGCCATGATCAGATTCATGATAATATGTACGTGGACAATCATTTGGGCCTGGCAGAATTTAGAAATACATATTCCGATCATCATTAAGCTAAACATATATTATCTTATCATATCACACATGAACAATGAATATATTCAGGACTCAAATAAATGTTTGTAATGAATTACAAAGCTATCCAATATTACAGAAAATCCGTAAAGGATTATTACCAATTGTTGTTTTGAGGAATATGCAGTGAACGTTCCCCCTTCTTCTCACCTAATTAAATATATCATTTTGAATGTATATAAATCTCAAGAAAGAAAAAGAAAAACAATTGACCCACTATATGCTCACCAAGAGACTCCACTTTTCGTAGACCCACCATCGATTGTTATGGTATTGTGTTTTATAGTAAGAAAATATAATATTCGAGACGTCATTTTGACTGCTTAAGATTGTAATAGTTTGAAGTTGTATTTTTAACCTATCTGTATCACAAAAGATACATTGTTTTACGGGTTGAAAAATTTATGGTGACGGGTGGCGAAGAGGGGGAGATTTGGAGTCAATTTGTGGATGATCAGAACATAAATATTCTAGCCGCATTTTTGCTTTAAATGAATATTCTGAACTCATCAAATTTGCTAGCTCTCTATTCCAGCACTCCCTCAAAACTAGATTGTCGTCCGCTTAAAGACTACTGTTAGCCCTCTTGTCGACGCTTATTAGATGTGGTAACTTTTAATATCATGCCCGGAAATACGTCAACTGGACATCATATGTAAATCTTTGACACAATTCGATATATATATTAACGTCGTGCCTTGGCGACCAAGATAAGGATCGGAAAAAGAACTAAACTACCATGTAAATAATCTTTGGTCTTTTATTTGAAAGAAATGCGGTAAAGAGATAATAAATGCATATATTTCGAGATATATCAAAAGGCGTGCAATCCTTGGTACGCGGCACGGGTTTAGCTATGAGATACAGGGTAAATGATGCAACCTCGAGTAAAGAACCTTTGTAAGATATAAGAAAAATATATATTTAGTACTAAGTATATGATAAATGGTTTTATCCATGAGGTAACCGCTTTTGAAACTATTTTCTAATATATCAAGCTTTCATTTTGTATAATAAGTATCACACAAATACAAGTTTATTTTTGTGCAACTCCAAAACTGTACACATGGTACACGAAAATTTCGAGGTAAAATTATCTTTTATGCAACAGGAAAAAATTGCATAATTTTTAATTTGAATACTTTTTTAAGCAATTACGAATCTGTTAATAAAGGGAAATAGTTTACATTATAATCAGCAATTTTTTGTTCTTTCAAGTACCAACTTCCCTCATTTCGACATTTTATAATTAATTTGTTCTAAGCAATATTTCCGTGATTATTTAACTGTTAAATTCTATTCTCGATAGGACACCAAAATCCATTTTTTAAAATGATCAAAATAATTGTTAAAAGTATATTATTACATGTATGTATTGGTAAGAGTTTTCATTCATATGGTCACAACTATAAATAGTGATTCATATGGTCAAAAATATAAATAGTATATGCATTCATATGGTCAAACTATCAATTAACTGGTCTGTAAAATTTTAATAGTTTTTTTAATTTTTTTTTACCCCTATTATTAGATAACTTTGAGGCAGTATTAGGAAAACCTTTTGGAATCTTGTTTCCTTAATGCATTTGAAGACAACATTTGCGTCTATCGTACAAAATTACCAGCCTAGTATCTTAAATTAATTATATTTTGCAATGACTGAATACAAATTATTTCCTTTGAAAGCCAGCGGAATGGTAATTGCTATAGAAAAGAATATTAAAATTACAATTACAGAATAACGTCCTGTAAGAAAACAAAGCATATAACCAAACACTCGTTAGAAATAATCATTCATAAAAAGTCATTAGGATAGAAGTGTTCCTGTCAAAGTCTGCAGTGCCTTATATTATATTGGGTGATTTTTTTATTTACATTAATTTACATTGCATTACATTGTATTTAAATAACTGAAGTTGGAAGGTAAGCACTTTTTTTATTTAACTGAACACTTCATACTATTAACCTTTCAGTGAAGGTATAAGCCAAAATATCTTTCTAGCTGATCAGTTATTGAGATGAATTCAAACTGCAATTTGTCGAATCGTTTGAGCTATTGGTATTATGATAGGCAAAAGCCTTTTGAATAAGCGCATTAAATTGAAAGAAAAGACAAGAAATTATTATAATTACGTCCAGTCCTTGGATAGACAAATCATCATAAGAATTATCAAACGTTTTATTTGATTTTGCCATGTGATTATGGACTTTCCGAATTGATTTTCCTCTAAGTTCAGTATTTTTGTGATTTTACTTTTTACATAATATATATTAAAAGGGGGAGATGTGCTATGATAGGCTATGAGACAACTATCAATCAAAGTTTAAATGAAGTGAATGTAAACCATAACAGGCAACCGTACGGCCTTTAACAATAAGAGTTATCATACCGTATAGTCGGCTTTGAAAGGTATGGACATAAAAAATATGAAACGAATAAAAGTGAGAACCTTGAGGTTTGACTTATAGCAAAACAATTAACGAAAAACAGATATAACATTGAACTAAAGACTTCTAACCTAGGAGAGGCAAATATAAATGGCGGGGTTAAAAGTGTCTAATGCGTCAACCCGCGCTTAACCTAGGATAATTGTGTACAGTGAAATATAAGAACAATCTATAAAAATCCTATGCAAAGGGCTTTCAAACTGATCAGATCGACCAAATAAAATAATCATGTATCTAAGACTAAAACATATTTACGTAATGCTACCATTCTCAAAGGAAAACAAACGATAGCTTTGGTTAGTCTTATCATTTTCAAAATAATAATATGAAAGATTACGTATGATCATGATATGAAAATAATAAAAATGCAAATTCAATAACCAATGAGTCGTGTCTCCGACTATTACGGCTGCATTGCATGTGTTGACATACATTACAAATGTATATATATGGACGTAAAGTAATGGTACATTGCTTCAAAAGCAATCTTTGATGTTATAAAATAAAAATAAAAAAGATTTTTATAACATAATAAGGTATACTGGAGATGTCGCAATCTTATTTTTCTTGTTATTATCCACCCATGCATTCTTACCGAAAGACTACGCCAGATATGAGCCAAATGATATGAAGCAAATAATAATGTTATACACATAAGCTTTTTATATTTTTTTCGTACGTTGTACTGTTACACTTTTCTTCCAGGTCAGAGGAGTGTTGGGCGCCCACTTACATGATAAACCACATCATACTATGTATGTGCCTGTGCAAAGTCCGGAGTTTGTAATTCAGTGGTTGTCAGTTGTTGTTTATAATATATGTGTTTAGTCAATTGATTTTACGTAAATCCGAGCGTTAGTTTCCTCGTTTGAATTGTTTAACCATTGTCATTTTGGGGCTGTTATAACTGACTCTGCGGTATGAAATTTTCTCATTGTTTAAGGTCGTACAGTGATCTAAAGTTGCTTACATTTGTATTGCATTTGATTTCTGTGGCAGAGTTGTTTCATTGAAAGTTATACCACATCTTCCTAATATTTTATTCATACAAACAAAAACATTGTTTTATAGTAAACTGTATGTACATACATTTGTTTATATTTAGGCTGACCCTTATATGTTTTATGATACTTTTCTTTTAATTTAAAAAGCTATAATATAATATTTTGAGCTGTCTTGATAAATGGAGGAGAATTTCTTGTGGGAGAATTTTCTACAGTTGCTGAAAAAGAAAACGAGCGAATTGGAAAACCAGCAAAAAGGACCGTACCGCAAACCAGAAACACCTAAACTTGTCCTTTCTGTCATTGGTGATTCGAAAAGCTTTGTACCTAAACCGTGGCTCGCATCAGTATTTAAACAAGGACTCATAGCAACTGCTAAAGGCGCAAAAGGTATATTTAAGCATGTTGATTTTTACAGGGGAAAAGAAGAGCTTTATAAATAAGTATTGTTTTCACAAAAACGATGAAAAATACAGAATTTTTGCAGTTTTCTATCTTTATTTCCGTTGAGGAAACATCGTGCGCAGCCAAAAAACAACAAAATAGTTTAACAGAAGCTTCATTACAACTATTGACATAATCTCTCCAAATATAAAGTTGTTTCTTAAAATGTAGGTGCGCACATATTTTTTTCAATCTAAAATATACTTAAAATTTGATGAAAAACAAGGAAAATCACGATTTTTTTTTCAAAATATGCAAATTAAGTCATGATGTGTTGCCTTCAATGTCAAATTTGTTTTGTTTTTCTGAATACCTTGTACCGTAGTCAAGTTTTCAGTAATTTAAGAATGTGTATGATAACTTTTAAATTTGCAGTAATTTTTGGGCCAAATAAGGGCCTAATTGCTCCTACTTCAAAGGTTACTAAAAAAAGTATATTTTGCAGATTGTTTTATTCTCTACAAGGGTTCGTCGGAAAAGGTTAGCTCTATCGTTAGAGAAGCAGTTGAGGATTTTAGTAGATTGCAATCAGAAGGTGATGGTGTGTTTATAAGTCTACTGGGAATTCTCCCAGAATATGAAGATCACGCAAAACATTATAGATGGGTAAGATTATCTTGTTCATCCTGTAATAATTATGTTCTGTAATAATTGGATCATTAAAAGTAATCTTCAATCTGTAGAATATATTATATTTCCAGATTTGAAAAGAAAATTCGGGCAAAAAACGTAACGTGGAAAAATCTATTTTTATGATTTTAAAACGTTTTATAGGAAATTTGATATTTGACATATTTTACGGGGTGTGGTATTGCGACTTTTGGTATGGCCCTAAAGATCGCCAAATACAAGACTTGTTGTATTCCAGAGACAGGTTAACTAAAATCATCAATTTTGGCGCTTAATGTTTTGGCGAGTGTTACGCCAATGACCGGGACACTTCAACATGTGTCATTTGCAAGAAGTGAAATTCAATAAACACAAAATAAAGGAAATGAAAACAAAAGTAAAACAGGAACACTGGTGACATTTTGACAAATCTAGATATTTGTTTAAACTCCTCGTGTATAATGCATACATTTTCCAATGCACTTATTTTAAGTACTAGTATTATGCCAAAATCATAAACTATGTATTATGTTTCCTAAATTATATCATGTAAAGTAGATATGGTTTCAGGACTTGCTGCAAACAGTTGTAGGCTTGGGAATTTCAGTAATAATACTTCAATTAACAATAATACAAATTATTCTTTCTAATGAATATATGATCGACATTGAAACTAAATCTGAAAAATTAATTTCAGATTATCAAGGTTAATGTAACAAGGCCGTCACATTTAAGAAAGATAAGCTGTCTTAATCCCTATGCACCAGTTATCCATAATTTCTTCTCTTTATGTTTTATGTCGTAACAAATCCATTCTGTATATGAAATAGAAACTTTCAAATTAACGTATTGTAGAATTACGTTTTCTGGGTTACATCCCTAAAAAACATTTTTTCGGAATGTTTCATCTTATTAGAAGAAATGATTCTCCTATTTTGTTTCGTGTTTTAAAATTGACTAAATGCATCTTTCAGGGCTGAATTTGCTTTGTATAAAATTTGATAATGCTAACCAAATTCTGATGTAGGTAAGCATGTGAGCAAATAATAAGAAGCCGGAATTTTCAAACTTTAGAGAATAGCAATTGGCAATTCATAAATAGAACAATCTAGATAGTGTTCAACATATATCTTATTAGCAAACACTTTCAAACTCATATGTGATTTTTATATTGAAGGTCAAGATTCAATTATTTCTTATCAATTAGTCATCATACAATACATTATTATACAATAGAATATTTATCAAAAACATTCGGACGAAACATCGATCTAATAATTTAATATTTTATTTATTGCAAGGACTATTGGCAGGAAAAGCACAGCGACTGTATACTTGGCGAAATATATGATATCCGGATGGAAAAGAAGAAGTCATATGCTGAGTTTCATGCGTCCATATTGAAAGGAATAATAAAAAACAAAATATATTTCATGACCCTCGAAGACAAAGCATGTAAGTTCCCTTTGATATAGATAAAAAGTAAAATCACAAAAATACTGAACTCCGAGGAAAATTCAAAAAGGAAAGTCTGTACTCAAACGGCAAAATCAAAAGCTCAAACACATCAAACGAATGGATAACAACTGTCATATTCCTGACTTGGTACAGGCATATTCATATGTAGAAAATGGTGGATTGAACCTGGTTTTATATTTAGCTAAACCTCTCACTTGTATGACAGTCGCATAAAATTCCATTTTATTGATAAAATTGAGAATGGAAAAGGGAATGTGTCAAAGAGACAACAACCCGACCATAGAACAGACAACAGCATAAGATCACCTACAGGTCTTCAATGCAATGAGAAATTCCCGCACCTACACCTATACCTCTAGCCAATGACGAAAAGTAAACGCATAACAATACGCACATTACAATCCAGTGCAAGAGAAGTCCGAGTCAGAAGATGTAACCAAAGAAAATAAACAAAATGACAATAATAAATAAGTAACAACAGACTACTACCAATAAACTGACATGCCAGCTCCAGACATCATATAAACTGATTGAAAGATTATGTCTTTATCATATGAATATCAGGCACAATCCCTCGCGTTAGAAGTTTAGCTCCATACCATCATAACATATATGAGAAGAACGTAGCCCGTGTCATGCCAACAACTGGTTTTTAAATAAATGTGTTTAGTTCCGATGCACAGACCCTATAAGTGAATCAATATTAACGACAAAATACGCAATCTTGAATGACCTGACAACAGTATCGTAACTATATCCCTTCTTAATAAGTCTTTTTAAAGGTTTTAAAGATGCATACAAATGCAGTGAATTCTTTATAGTGCCGATGTTTATCAAAAAGCACTAACTCAACTACAATCATATGAATAAGATTTGCGAACAAAATAAAGCAGAGTTTATAGCAACATGTATCAAAAAGCTTCCTGTGTAGAATTTAAAACAATTAATATAAACAAACGATGAATTTCATGTCTGAATATAAGAATGGAACACAGCTTAAAAAACAACAAAAGAAAACAATCATTATGGCTTAAAAGTTTTTTTCTTTCTCGATTAACTAAAGAAACATTATATCAAAAACTCAAAGCTGAGATGGTGCATGATAGAGCAGATTTTATTCCGATAAACATTGTCTCCTGAGCGAAGCCATGGTTGACTGTTTTATCAGGGGTAACTATCTGCATATCACCCTCTCAGCTAAATGTTATTTAATTTGTTATACTGAACTACCTATCATTTTTTCCCGTAACTGTTTAATTTAGATTAAAAGTATTCAACTATTACAAGTGCCAACAGAAGAAAAGCAAGATTCTTTTTGTTTTATTAAGATATCATTTTAATAAACATCTGAGCCAAAACAAAGAACGGGAGCATTGTCTTTAATTATGTAAATTTAATTCGATGTCGTTTAAATTATAAATGTTTGAATGTAAGAGGATGACATTAAACAAAAATGTTTCTTGCTCTGCCATTGAATATGGTAAATTGCCTCCTTCATAATAGCCTATTAAAATCTGTTATTCTATTAGGAAGTATAATAATAAACGATATCATACTGCTGTTAAACATCACAAGGATATATGTTAAAAGTCTTTTTTTACCCGGACGAAATCTTTAAGTTTAAGTGGTTTTGTGACTTTGTATTCGATTAAGTTTATATCGCCTATTTTTCTTCTTACCGTAAAGATTATCATAGAGTTATTCGATATGACAATTGTAGACACATTCCAATTCAATAAATGCGTATACTTTTTATTTGAGTAATTTAGTTCACATGATTTTGTGTCTGCTGGATAGTTGTCTCATTGACAATCACATATAAAAAATGTTATATTTATAGTGTCAAATTCACTTCTCAGTACACCAAAAACATGTTGCTTATACATGTAATTATTTTTCGGATCGACTCAACGCAACATATGACTACAATACTGAAATTTAAGTTTTCCACAACTAATGAGACTAAAAGTTCATCCTGGTATCTATGAGTTTATTTGGTCAGCGAATATACTATTACATTATATTGATTGATTGATTGTTGGTTGCTTTACGCCGCATTAGCACAAAAAGGCTATAACGCGGCGACTCTTACATTATATAAATATAACGACTACAAGTTGTTAATTTATGTAATTATAACGAAAACATTGTAATTTATGTAATTTGAATGATTTAGAATTTGTCATTTTATCAGTGGAGTGGAATGTTCCAGTTCTCACAATAGTAGCAGAAGGTGACTTAGATACAATCGAAGCTGTTAAGGAAGTTCTGAAGCAAGACTTGCCTATACTGATTATAAAAGGTTCGGGAAAAGCATCTGACTTCCTTGCAGAATTCATTGAGAAGTAAGATATAGTATTTCTAGATATTCAAATAATAACAAAAAATAAAAAAGTTTTTAAAGTGACGCTATGAGCGAGATCTGACAGTTTTTGGTTGCTCAAATGAGTTCTTATAATGTAACGGCTTCAATAACCAAGAGCACACACGTCGACCAACGACATTTTTACCAGTGAATAGTAACACACAAAAATCAAAAAATTAAATACCTTACTTTTTTTGGCAAACCTTTCGGAATTTGGGACCTCAATACTCATTAATTCCTCTTCAACGTTTTTTAATCTACCGTCACTGATGCGTCTTTTGAAAATAAAACGCGCGTCTGATGTACACAATTGCATTCCTTGTATCTATGATGATCATGTCTTTGTATACTTTTTAAATGTCTTTTTGGAGCATGGTTTTGATTTTTATAAATTCTAAACATATACTGGTCAAATATTTTTAATTGTGTGCGATATCGTATGTTGACACTTATAAACACATGTATACTTTTAATTAATTCCAAAAGTATTGAATATTTAAAAATGAATTTTATTTTGAGGACTAATTTGTCTCAAATTGTACTGTTTCTTTACCAAAATACACCCATATTAAAGTGTTCTTTCAGAGATACGATTGATATATCTGAATATATCAAAGACAAAACACCACTGTTGTTTGGTATATCTTCTCACGACCTTATGAAAAGTGAATTGGACAGCAAAGGTTCTGATTCGAATCAACGGAATGACCTTATGTCAAATATGGAAGCAATTAAACAAAACAAATGCTTGGTAAGCTGTAAAAAGATAAATGAAGTCAAGGTCAAACAAATCAAACGTTATGGATAACAATTGTCATATTTCTGAGTCATTTTATTAGCGACGATGAGTTAACAAAACAAACAGACATAATGGGTAAAATGTCATCAATTGGGGTATAGTTGTCAATGTTGTGTTAAAACCCTAATCACCACAAAACAATCAAATATGTAACAAAAAACAAACACCAAAAAGGCAAACAGGCAAAGCACATCATGTAAAACGAAAGCTAAGAATACAGGAATTTATCATACCACAATAACACAATAACGAGATGTATAAGTACAGAGCCGCGTCATATGTAACAAAGAATCACTAAAAGCCATAAGAACAAAGAACATTATAAGAATGCACATCTAGAATACAAAAATATACCACAACACTATATAACACAAGGACGCGATGCTAAGTACATATAGCCACGTCAAATGGATATCACCAAACATAAACTAAACAGTCACAGTAATAGTTATAAAGACAAATAAAAGATTTCTATAACTAATACTTTAGTTCAATCTTGTTTCTATATATATATATATGTTATCATTGTTGTCACACATATATTTGATCTTTCATACTTGTGTATATAGTATCAAAGATGTTTATCTTTTCTCGCTCTTATCGGGGTTGAAGGATTGTATATATAAGTATATAACGTTTAGGCATACACACTTAACGAGGATAGCATATCACAATTAAATTTTCTTATTACACGGAATGTTTGAAAATGTCTATGTCGAAACCAAAAGTTGAAAAGTTAATATCGGCTTTGTCCATCTCTTGCGTTAATAAAAGCAGTCAATCTGCGACGCATTGGTACAATTAAACGTTGAATAAATGCTTGTGGAATGTTATTTCACTCTTCCATCAATTCGGCACGTAGCTACTTGACTGCTCTGGTGGGTGATGGCGTCTTCGCTCATATTTGTCACATCATCCCATAAATGTTCAATGATTGACATATCTTGCAATAAAGCTAGTCATAGGATAATGTCAATGTTATTCTGCACGAGATATTGTGTTCGTACACGTGCCACAAGGCGCATAGAATTGTCTTGTTGCTGATTGCCGTGCCTTGCAATGAATGGTTGGACAAATGGTTAACAAATTCCTGTTTAACTTCCGATTATAAACTTCTAATCAGTGCTTCTACAATGAGTGATTCCTGTCCAAACCATCACACCACCACCACCAAAGCGAATGCATGCATGTAAACATGCGTCGGCACAACATTCATTTTGGCGTCTGCCATTAACCGAAATCTTAACTCATAACCAAATATGGTGATTTTGGCACTCATTTCACATCTTCTTATATCTAATTATGACTGTTTACGAACATACAGCTAGTGGCATTACAATGTACATAACTTTTGGTACTAATATTTATCATGTAAAACGATTGGATTAGATTTCTTTTTTAGCTTGTATATATTGTCTATTTTTATTACTGAAGTTAATGTATGAATATAAATGGTAGAAATCTCAACTATGTTAGGAATGCATTATGAAATAATCTATTTATCATGGCAGATAACAATAATTGATATAAACAAACAAACACAGCCGAAACAGTTTACAGACGCAGTTACAAAAGCGATCATAAGAGGATGGTCCCGTAACAAATCTGGAGCAGACGACAATATTTATAGTTTTGACCTAATTAAACAAGGTTTAGTATTTAGAGTTTCAGTAATATCACTGTATTATTTAATTTTGATCAAGCTTTCCCTCTCGTCTAGTTTTGTGTTTTCATATCTATAATGGTTTTTTTTGCACATTTAGTAATTCATATTCTGTAAATTTTCGCAAACACCATTTAACATTACTGTAGAGAAAAGACACGAATGTAGATCGTCACGATATTTAAAACTTAGATCACAAACCATAAGATACAGGTATAAATCTTATAATTCCACACACATAATATTTTATCCAAAGCTATGATTATATTATTTTGGCTTTGATAGGGAATTTGTACTGCAAATGACACAGTAATTGCCTGGAACTTCAATATTTGATAGTAGAAATAGCGTAATAAATCCTATTGAATTTACTAATATTTTTTTAGGCTGAAAAACTAAGGAATAGCTAAGAACATTTATTTTGAATAAAGGTCTCTAATGCTTACATATCTTACAAAAGGGAGCTATGACCAAGGTTGTATCGATAACGATACATATTCGTTACCTGTAGAATCAAAGACAAAAGAAAGAGTCAACCCAACAGCCGTATCTACAAATGCTATTTGCGGAACATTGCAAGCTAGTAATCGGAAATTTATGAACTCCTATAAGAAAATACTGACGCCATCCTCTTTACCTCTGTATTTTTACATTGCATACCAGTTTATACAAGAAATGCAAGGAGAAAAGAAAGTTATAATAGAGGTATTGCTATGTTGTTTTTTTCAATTTTTATGTTTAAATCATAATGATCTTCAAACTCTTTTTTAGATAAGTAACACCTACATTTATCACAACTATAAAACAGTCTAATATTTTGATCAAAATGGAAATACAATTTGCTTTTATGAGAAATTTCAAAACTTACTCATCTTCAAAAATGAGCTAAATATTGTTACATAAGAGAGAATTTGTGAGTGAAAATTGAAACGTGAGACAAAAAACACTTCCATGTAGGCGATTTTAACTAGACAAATCCGCATGTTACACGCAAAAACTCTTCTTTTATATTTTCTTTTAGAGCTGAGGACTTATTAGAAAAAATACAATACGTTTTTTATCAATTACACATTAAAAACATATGTAGTATTTTACCTTCCTTTGTTTGTCTGTACTAACATAATTTACACTAGTCATTACTCAATATTTCAAGAATTATTTTACAATTAATTTACCTGTTTATAATAAACCAAATTATGGTAAAGATAAAGGGACATATCTGGGGTCATCTGGGACACATGTGTCCCATAACGGTCAATCAGCTCGCGTCTGTATACAATCGAAGAGAAAAAGTCTACTTCACTAGCCTTGGTTTGATAACTTCGTTAAAGCATATATCTGCATGGATATCAAGAAAATAACAAAATGGTTACCCTAGAATATAACATAATTCTCAAATGAAATTGATCAATACGAGAGTTCGTGGTAGACAACAGATTCAAGAACAATAATTCACTTAAGACGGGTATCATTTACATGTTAAAAATATCGTAATTTCATATTGTAAGAAATATTGTATAAAAAAAATGAAAAGGCCGTTCTTTTTTTATTAGAATTTTAATATGCTGTTGAAGGAAGCCATTGTAGCTGACAGAGATGAATATGTGTCGGTTTTATTAGAAGAAGAGGGTGTGCATTTTAATGATAATTACTTTCCAGCTATTTATGAGGTATATATGTAAAGCAATTACATGGTTTTATCTTGGCTTTGGTATGTTGTCACAGTGTATTTTCACGATTAATAAAATATTTATATTGAGCTCGTTACCTTTATTCCCTTTTTAGATTTTTGCATTAAATTGGCCGATTTGGGGCTTTTTCTTTTAACTTACTTCTGTCATGAATTGACTGGTTTGAACAACATAATTATTATAAAGAATATATCTATTATATATATATATATAACTGTCTAAGAATGTAACTTAAACACACTAATGAGTGTTATAAAATTAGTTGTTATATTTTATATATTATTCACGCAATATTTCGCTAAAAAAATTAGCTTCATCGGGCGTGTGCATCTATCTAGGTGAAATCGGATGCATAACAAAAAATGTCTTTGTAGCTTAAGCAACACAAAATTTGTGAAAAAGTTTAACATATTTATTGATGGTCTATATAAAACATATTTTTGCCGTTTATTGTACATAACAATCCTTAAATCTAAATAAATAGTTGTGTAAGGTAAATAGAATGAAATTCATGATTTATTCTTTTGGTTTTGGGTAGAACTGTTTTTCATCCCTCTCATTAAGCTCATTAGCTTCAAGAGTACGTAGCTGATGTATCCAGAATTGACTGATTGTTGCTATTGTTAGACACTATATATTACGCAAACGAAATCTAGAGAAGAATAAATACATCTGAAGATATCTTACGACAGGAAATAATTGAAAAATGTAATGAGTCCTTTGGTTATAATGATCGATGCATGACCATCAAATACCGGTATAGCACCATTGCCTTTATTTACGGTTCATAATCAATTTAATGGACGTAGATGGACGACTTCACACGAAAATCTATGACAAACGGGACGATTTCAACTTCCCAATTATTAATTTCCCATTTCTCAGCAGTAACATACCATCTGCCCCTTCGTATGGTGTTTACATATCACAATTGATACGTTATTCACGTGCTTGTTCACACTATACGGACTTCATATACAGGAGTGTGCTACTTACGCAGAAACTTCTCCAACAAAGTTATGAGGAGGACAGATTAAAATTGACACTCCGTAAATTTTATGGACACCATCACGAATTGGTGGATCCATACGATGTGTGTTTAACCAAACTAGCTAAGGACATTTTTACCACATGGTAGATTGTGGTTTGTCATTATGTCGTCTAATCTTTTAATTACCAAACGTGACTTATTCCCGATTGTGACTGTTTTGCTGAGTGTGATTTCGCATTACTATAAGACGTGTTACGGTACTTGTCTATCCCAAACTCATGTATTTAGTTTTAATGTTTAATGTTATATTTGTAATTCTCATCGGATTTTGTCAAATGTGTTGACGTCTTTTCTATTATATTTATGTGTTATGGAAACAAAAATTAATTACCGCCGTCATTTATTAGATTTAATTTTGGTCAACATAATCTGTACGATAATTTAAGTTTGAAGTTGGATTCATAACAAACTGCACATATATATATATTATAGTTAATTGCTATTAATAAGTATTGCAATATGCATTGTGTTTAAATGCAATATCAGTATTTAGTTCTATTTTAATCTTTAATCAATCCTAATTCTATCTTACTTTTGAGATATAGTTTTTCATATGTGACGTAATTTTTCTGCTGTTTCAGAAATTTCATATGTTCAAATTTTTAATGCCTTTTCACCATCGTATGTGACGTAATTTTTAATGCCTTTTCACCGTCGTATGTGACGTCATTTTCATAATTTACTACGTTGAGGCCTGGACTGAGTCGGGTGTGTCTATTCTGTGTTGGTCATTCATTATGTATTCGTGTTTGTTTTATGTAATGAGTTAATACTTCAGTTTCATTATGTATATCTGTTATATTCATTTGATAAAATTTACTGTTTGCAATAGCATTAATTGTTCTAAATAATTAGGATGTTCTTATCCAAAGCATACAAACTTAGCCGTATTTGACACAAACTTTTTCAACTTTTGATCTTCAGTGCTGTACAACTTTGTACTTTTTTTCGCTTTCGATCTTTTATACCTGGGCGTCACTGGTGAGTCTTGTGTGGAAGAGGCGTGTTTTTGGCGTATTAAATTTTAAACCTGATGCTTTTTGTTATTCATTAATCATGTGTTTCTTTGTCTAATATGTTTTCCTATTTATTTGTATTGTAGTCCTGTAATATTATGTTGTCATTTCTATGTTATATTTAACAATGCCATTAAAGTGCGAGGTTTGGCATGCCACAAAACTAGGTTCAACCCACCATTTTTTCCTTTAAAAATGTCCTGTACCAAGTCAGGAATATGGCCATTGTTATATTATAGTTCGTTTCTGTGTGTGTTACAGTTTAACGTTGCGTCGTTTGTTTTCTCTTATTTTTGAGTGTAAATTGACATTGCGATGGGACGTGTCGCGGTACTTGTCTATCCCAAATTCATGTATTTGGTTTTGATGTTGTGTTTGTTGTTCTCGTGGGATTTTGTTTGATGCTTGGTCCGTTTCTGTGTGTGTTAGTTACATTCTAGTGTTGTGTCGTTGTTCTCCTCTTATATTTATGCGTTTCCGCCAGTTTTAGTTTGTTACCCCGATTTTGTTTTTTGTCCATGGATTTATAAGTTTGAACAGCGGTATACTACTGTTGCCTTTATTTAATGTCCACAAAACATTACAAAAATACACTTACGGCTGGCAAACACTAGCCATAAAGTAAGAACGGGTTGAACTCAAATGCTCATGTTGTATATAGGGTATATAGAAATCATATCGTGTGTAAGTATAAACACACTTAACCCAGAACACTTTGATTGTTCTGAATAGACATTTGAATTCGCACAAAATGTCTATACATAAACATTAGAAAATAACTGAGTCAATGACATTCTTCAATATAAAATTGGTTTTCAATTCAATTTCAGGAAACGTTTCAATCTCAAAGAAAAGCAAGGACGGCCCTTCAAAATGTTTTTAAGGTAAAATAACATTCTAGGATGGTTATTATAAAAATAATAATGGAAACAATTTTGATCAAATTATATTTTCCATTTTGCACAAATTTACTTGTTTAACGAATATGATAATAGCTTTTTGTTTTGCATATTTGTGAAATGGTCCTTTTGATATTCAAACCATATTTAATCAAATATGTATAATACGGTAAATATACATCACACTTCAATCTGTGTGAATTAGTGACATGGTATAAAAATCAACGAAAATAACACTTTGAAATATTGTGCGTGATGCTGGGTTTGACTTTTATTAGGAATATTCAACAAATAGCATTTGACAGCCAAAGTTGCAAAAAGTCTCATACATATTGAGCAATATAAACTATTATTATAGATAAATAGGATCATAAGTATAACAAAATGTATGTATTGAAAACTTTATCCTAAGGAGTTTGAACCAAAGTTTTCTACAGTAATAACTAGACTCATTAATTGGAAATAATAGAAATGTATTGTACAAATCATGTCTGTACAGAAGCATAACCAACCATCAGAGGTCTCGACCAGGGATGGGCACGATTACTGACAAATGTAATTGATACATAATCGATTACATGAAGGATTTTTGTGCAATCGATTAATAATCGATTACACTAATTTTTATGTAATCGATTACAATCGATTACTTCATCACAAGTAATTACATTACTTTCGCTTACTGTCAATTAGACGCTATAAAATGATGAAGAAATGTTTAATACA
Organism: Mytilus edulis; assembly: GCF_963676685.1. NCBI lineage: Eukaryota > Metazoa > Mollusca > Bivalvia > Mytilida > Mytilidae > Mytilus > Mytilus edulis. The sequence goes on along the minus strand of NC_092347.1, from coordinate 11,868,570 downwards.
ACTATGCTGCTCAACTTATTTAGAGTAGAAATTTAGAACATGAGAACATGCATATGCTTGAAAGGACATCGACCACTGCATCAAAAATTCTTTGCAATGTGAGAGGTTTCCTCTGAAAATGATAATTATCAAAAAAAAAAAAAAAAAAAAATAGTTAATCTAATTTAAAAAAAAATGGAAGTTTATAATTTTAATAAAATTAATGAATTTATCCTTTTGTTTGGATAATCCCACTAATTACACCTTATAAAACCTTAGGACATATATAACGTAATACATCTCTCACTTATAATTAATTAGACATAATTGAAATCAAAACAAAGTCTGTGTCATATTGATAAGAAGTCTTTGATCATCTGATTAGTGAAAACAAGAAAGTTGTTTGAAGATTTTAATTTATAAACAATATCCATTTTAGAGTCAAAATTTGAATACATGTATCTTTTTCTGAACAAATTTTTATTATCAAAATAATAATGTATTCTTCCCTTATTTAGATGTTGAACCATTATGACGAATCAATGGTTATCTATTCTAAGATAAATTGTAACTCTAATAAAAAATTAAGCTTTAAGGAATTTTATTACAATATGCTTACTACCTCAATGTAGTATATAACTTAGGACTACATGTATTTTTCAATTTTGAATCTTTTTTCGTGTTTTAAGCATTTTTGTGTATTATATAAAATGTCTAGAAGTATTGACAAACATTGAAAGTCATTTATTTCAAAAGCTGAAAATATAGTAAAATTTGTAAGGAGTATTGTTAATCTTAAAGTCATAAGAAACCTCAAATCAAAAAAAAATAATGCATATGATTTTAATAACTCAATGGATAGTTTTCATTATAAAACTTATGTACATATACTTTGTTCTGAAGAAAATTCTTTAATTTATTCATATTTAGAAGAAGTTTACTTTATTTGAATAGCTTCCTTCCAGCAAGCAATTCCCCCGAGATATTTTCCGTATGCAAGGTGACCTCAGTGTGACCCATCTCGTAAAAATCCGGTGACCACAATACGCATGGATGTCCTTAAAATAAACTATTATCTGAATTTACATGTTAAACACGTGCTCAATTTCCATGCTTTTTTGTTTATTTTTCGTCAATTGTTGACAAACAGGTGACAATCGTTAAACTTCGGCTTCAAGACACGAACTTTAATTACCTGCCATATTTTCACAACAACACTGACCGATTAAAAAAAAAATTGACAATTATACGAAATTTACACGAAAAAAATGATAAATTCGAGCACAGAAGACTAAGTTTATGATGTTAGTATGCATTGGTTCAAGAATTGGAAGAACATTATTTTTCACCGGTCACTCGTTTCTTATGACTTTAATGGAGATCTTAATAAGGTATTTGATAAACTCTCAAGTAATATTACATTATATTTTAGCAGTACTATAAACTGATGAACACATGCAGTTGTCTATTTTCATTTAAATTATAGGTTTTATTTTATCACACTATTTTACCAAAGTAATCGAAATGTAATCAAACGAAAACGATGATTACATCATGATTTTTGCTGTAATCGATTAAATTACGATTACATGTAATCCAAAATATGGTCGATTACAGATTACTGTCGATTACTTGAAAAAAATGTAATCAATTACAATCGATTACGATTACAGATTACGATTACCCCATCCTTGATCTCGACCAAGTGCCGGTGTAAAGAAAGAACATTAAACTACGTGTGTCTCAATAGCTTTTTCAGATTTACGTTCATCAAGAACACTCAGTTCTAAATAATTTAAATCAAGAATTGTACTATTTAAAGAAGTAGACCCGATGGAAGCAATATTGCGTAAAAGAATCTGAGTTGTTGAAATCTCAAATTTCTATAATGTTTGCGTTTATCAATGTTGAAAAGAGAAGTGAATGAAAAGTACTCATAAAAACTTTCATGCATCCAGAAAGATTTTCAAAATTAATTTTTTTTAAGATAGCTTAAACCAAACATTTGAAAGCCAAAATATGGTGACCCGTATGGTACTATAAAAGCAAAAACTAAATAGACTGGAAATGATTGTCACAGTGATAAAAACCTACTAGAATTTTGTCTGAACTAAGTTGAATGTTGATTACTTACTATTGTCTCCGTTTATCAATGAACCATTTTAGAGATAGTGTGATTAGTTATGTTAATATAGAAAAAAGATGCAAAGGTCAAAAGTATAAACGTGTAACTGCCGAAAAAGGGCAATGTAAGTTCAGAATTCTCAATAACGAGAACTAAAGATTAAGCTGTATAAAACCGATCAAATTGAAAAGGAGTTTTGATATATCCAGGTTTATAGAAAACAAAGACTATACGAGAAAGCACATATTGCTTATTAGTTCCATTGCATATGCAGCTGCCTAATGTTAGGCTATACAATATATTTAACATGAGCATAGGGCTTGTGAGAATAACGTATACAGTGAATTTGTTATTATTCAGTAGAATTTTAGAAGATTTGCTTGGAACGTGGGATCCACTAATTTAAATATTCAAATAATTACAAATTATGTTCAGTAATATATGAATAATTTGGCCAAACACTGAAAAGATATCAATAAAAATACATGTTTTTTTTCTAAATCCACGAAAATTTGTACACACCGAAAATAAATGTAACCGCAGTAATATAACAATACTAATTAGTGATGAGAGTTTGTTTGTATATTCTCAAGTACATTAGTAAATAAAACACAAGAACATGAATCGGCAGATGTTCAATTGTCCATAACCTGATAAATTAGTAGAGTATACTTTTTTTACTGCTCATTTGGACCCTAAAAATATATGAATCTGGTCAACGAGTGCATGGATATCATAAACTATGATACAACATACCTAGATTTAAATTAGTCAGATATATACATTATTTTTTTTTAAGTGGGGTTCCTCGCCAGTTATTCATGAGTTTAAAGAGTTTTGCTTATCACCGAAAAAGAAAAAAGATAGCAAGGTTTATGAACTTACAACCATTGAAGTGTGTATGATCGCAGGTCGTCAGATTTGTCAGGCTTTGTTGGGGTATCCTAGGGGTAAGTATTTTACGCAATGTAATCTAGACCTGTTATTGTTTTAAAATACAAACTGATATCAGTTATCCTGGAGAGTCCCAATGGAAGGATGAAATCGATTGAACTGGAACTGTTAACTTGATACCTATTTTACTAATTATTTAATGAATATATATATCTGCACATGTGAAAATTAGTTTGTACGCCTATATATAACAGCTGGGCTACAAGTGTATAGTTTTCTGTTTAGTATTAAATTTATATTAAGATCCATTTTGTAATATCTCGTTATCAATTTTATTTGGCAATCGCCAATGGCAGTCAGCAGGGTTAAAGAACATCAGTTGTTCAATTGTTCAACCTGTTAGTCAAATGCGTTTTGTTTAAATATATTTTTTCACTTTTTTGGTCTTTTGGAAAATGTTGTTTGTGCTATATTTAGACCCTTCTACAACGGAATTTGTTTAACATGCACACGTATAAAAATTGCAGTTTTTATCCAACGCAATCATAGGTTTGAGCGTAGTTTTCAATTTAGACTTGTTATATATATATACAACTCGTCTAATTATCAACCCAACAATGTTAGATCTAGTGGAAGAACACAAAATTTGCGAAAGCAATTTTACAGATCTAACATTGTTTGGTTGATGTTTAGACGAGTTGTATATACATAATGTACACAGCCATGCATCACCATCATTGCTGGTGATCCAATGGATAAATCTGTTGTAGAGTTGTCACTGTCTCAGACGTACTTATATATATATATATATATATATATTAAAAATTAAATACACAAAAAGAGTTTTAAAAGCAGCATTGTCTAGCGCTTTCATCCATCTTGGGACTTTTCAAGACTATATATATATATCAGTCTAAAGATTTGCACAACGGTACTGATATAAGATGTTATAATACGAAAATGTTGTTATTAAATCATGTTGACAAATATTTCGGCTCAACAAATGGCCTTCTTCAAGTGTCACCAGTTTTAACTATATATTGATACATAATGTATAAGGTGTAAAAATAGATCAGTAATAATACAGGTAAGTTTTGGTCGATTGATTTTAATCCAAAATCCTGAATATCATAATATAAACAAAACACTATAATTCAATATACGTGACTGTGTATATTAACAATAAAAATGAGTGAAAAACAAAACTGTTAGTATGTCTTATTGATGCCGTTTGGATGATGTACATTAAGTTCCTTTATCCAAAAGCTTTCCCGAACCTGTCGCTGGGCATCACTCCAGTGAATGTTCTGTTCAATCACTAGAATTTTCATGCGGTTAAAGTCATCAGGTTTGTGACCCGACTGTTTGAATTGCTGAGAAACTGGGAGAAGGGGCTTCTTAGAGATATCACTCCTAAAGCCATTGAGGCGTTTGTGGAAAGGCTGCTTTGACTCACCAACATATTGGAGGCCACAAACCGAACATTCTAGAATGTAAATAACATTCATACTTTTGCAGGTAACATTGCAAAATATCTTATAGTTGTTTTCGGTTGCCTTACTGTGAAATGTTGATGAATGCTGCATCTGTAGCCTCGCCGGGATTCGAACCCATGCTTCTCTGATATCGTGACATCAAATCGCCTGCACTGCAGCCGTCCCGCTAGACCACACGACCACCTGGGCTCTACAAAATAATAGAGCTTTCGCTGGCCGTGTGTTACCTTTCCACGTCAGTTTCATATATATATATATACAACTCGTCTAAACATCAAACCAACAATGTTAGATCTGTAAATTTGCTTTCGCAAATTTTTGGTTCTTCCCTCGCCGGGATTCGAACCCATGCTTCTGTGATATCGTGACACCAAATCGCCTGCACTGCAGCCGTCCCGCTAGACCACACGACCACCTGGGCTCTAAAAATAATAGAGCTTTCGCTGGCCGTGTGTTACCTTTCGACATATATCAGTCTAAAGATTTGGACAACGGTACTGATATAAGATGTTATTATACGAAAATGTTGTTATTAAATCGTGTTGACAAATATTTCGGCTCAACAAATGGCCTTCTTCTGTGTCACAAGTTTTAACAAGGATATCTGTAAAACGTCTGAATAGCAGTCAACGATTTTCCCCACGAGGGCGCTGGATCGTTACAAGTAACGACACATGTACACAATAAATAAATTATATAAACGCCTAAAAAAGTGTACACAACAACTCCAAATACAACAAAAGGTGACTATAAATGTAATAAATATTTCGGATAACAGATATCCTTCCTCAGTGAGAATCTGATGTGAAATGAATCATCTTTAAGTCTTCTTAGATTAAACTGTTACAATCTTGAAATATGCAATTAAAAAATCAAACCGAACATCAGTTAAGACGCTTGCACCATTCTAAAAATTTAACGTGCGTTCTGAACTAGCACAGTTCTAAAACTTTAACGGGAACGACAATTATGATGGTACAAGAATGATTACGTCAATAAAATTACCATTATCGAACAGCAATGGGAACAACGATGGCCCCGTTTTATGCCAATATTTTTATTGGGAAATTAGAACAGCGAATTCTCAATTCATCTCTTTATCAACCCTTCTCTTGGTTCCGATTTATCGACGATATTGACATGAAAAAGAACTTCGCGGTCACCTTAAACATCGAGGCTACAAAAGAAAAGACATTGATAAAGGTTTTTCTCGTGCTAACAACATCAGCCGAGATGAGCTTTTACAATATAAAGACAAAAAGTTCAACAAGAGGGTGCCTTTTGTGTTGACTTACCATCCACAATTTGACAACTTATCTCACGTAATCCGCGAAAATTTGAAAGAAATCGAAAAACATCCTAATAAACTATCCTAGATCTTTCCCGAGCCGCCTGTACTGGCTTTCAGTAGGCCCAAAAGCGTTAAAGACTTGCTGGTGAGAGCTGACTTATCATCTCAAGCAGGCTCTTCATCTGGGGGTTCTTGCAAGGGTTGCGGAAACAAATGATGTCTGACTTGCAAACAAATACTGGATATCCAGACTTTTAACAGTCACTCCACTGGTACAGAATACACCATATGTTGCAATGTTAATTGCACGACTTCAAATGTTGTGTATCTCTTACAGTGTAAATGTGGCAAACAGTATGTTGGCGAGTCGGAACAGACGTTTCACAAGCGAATGAACGGCCATCGTAGCGACTACCAATGCAAGCCAGACCTCCCTCTCAGTTGACATTTGAGATCCCCTGGCCACACTTTGACAGATCTCAATCGACTGACCATTAAAATCATTGACCACAACTCTGCTTGGTCTAAGGAGAATAGACTCGCTCGGGCAAGATTTTGGATAAGAACATTAACAACTTTGGCACCAAATGGGATAAATGAAAAGATGTAGTTCGACTTCGTGTAGTGCTTCACATTTAGGTTATATTACTTATTATTACAGTTTCTGTTTCTATTTCTTAACCTTTCTCATCTATTAAATAAATTTGTTGAAGATACCAATTTAAATTGCTTAATTTTTTGAGGGATATCTAAGTACTAAGCCACATTCTGCTAGTAATACCTATTCAAAACTTATTATTACATTTTAACGGCTGTTTGAGTCTGTTGTAGCTACTTTACTCTGTCAATTTAAAATATTTATAAATTAAGATCGTTCAGTGCTGTCTATTTGGTAATTTTATTGACGTAATCATTCTTGTACCATCATAATTGTCGTTCCCGTTAAAGTTTTAGAATTGTGCTAGTTCATATCGCACATTATTATTTGTATTTAAAGCATATATTTGAACTCTCTGTATAACCTATGTCATGTTTAGTATTTTTTTAGAATGGTGCAAGCGTCTTAACTGATGTTCGGTTTGACTTTTATATTGTATAAATTTCAAGATTAAAACAGTTTAATCTAAGAAGACTTAAAGATGATTAATTTAACATCAGAATCTCACTGAGGAAGGATATCTGTTATCCGAAATATTTATAAATAATTACATTTATAGTTACGTTTTTTTGTATTTGGAGTTGCTGTGTGCACTTTTTTTTAGGCGTTTTATATATATATATATATAAGTACGTCTGAGCCAATGACAACTCTACAACAGATTTATCCATCGGATCACCAGCAGTGATGGTGATACATGGCTGTGTACATTATGTATATACAACTCGTCTAAACATCAACCCAACAATCGTAGATCTGTAAATTTGCTTTCGCAAATGTTTTGTTCTTCCCTCGCCGGGATTCAAACCCATGCTACTGAGATATCGTGACACCAAATCGCCTGCACTGTAGCCGTCCGTATATATATATATATATATATATATATATATATATATATATATATATATATATATATATATATATATATAACTCGTCTAAACATCAACCCAACAATGTTAGATCTGTAAATTTGCTTTTGCAAATTTTTTGTTCTTCCCTCGCCGGGATTCGAACTCATTCTACTGAGATATCGTGACACAAAATCGCCTGCACTGTAGCCGTCCCGCTAGACCACACGATCACCTGGACTTCCACGTCAGTTATGTTAAAAGTAACCACGATCATGGTTTCAAATGTTTACTTTTATTTATAACTTTTCTAACAATTAAAATTAAAATACTTCAATATAATTCACATTATTTTCGGAAACAACAAGTGAAAATGAAAAAATCATCGGTTTCAGACATATTCAAATCTACGAGATCAAGGTTTTTATTTTTTATTTTTCAATCTGAAGTTAGTACAAACGCCATAGTTGATACCGTTTTTTTGATTAAAAATCAAACCTCGACAGGAATTTTCATAGACAAGCCTTATAATACCAAAGGACAAACTTCAATTTATGGTATTATAAAAACGTCAATGTATGACTTGAATGGAAGGTATTCACATTGACACTCATACCACATCTTCTTATATCTATGTGTAGGGTACTATTGAAAAGACTTTCAAATATCAACTTAAACAACCGGTTAACCGGTTAATCGTTCGAACGATTATCCGAGTAACCGGTTAGGCGAAAGTGTACGATTTGACAACACTACTTATAACTGTGGACATCGAAAAAAGACATATATTTACACTTTTAAATACATGTATTTGTTTACCTGTCTGTAAAACTTTGCAGTAATGTGAGAAGATGCCGCATTTTTTATATAACTGTTTACAAAAGTGCATTGAACATTTGATTAACATCATAAGAGAACCGTTTTCGCTAATTATGGAATTGAAGCCCACGTACTATAGACTGGAAAACAAATTTCATATTCCTGACACAGCGGTTTTCTAAGTTTTCAAAAATATAAGGCCTGAAACATTTTAACATTGAAATTATGTCAATAATTTCACTATACATCTTAAATCAATGTGCAAACTGTATATATGGAATATATACCTTTTTGTGTAAAGTCTTCATTAAAATGTAACTGAAATTTGTTCATATAGTTAACTCTCTGAACAGAACAGAAAAATGGTCCGCATATCAAGATCTTCTGATATGGGCAATTTTTGTCAACAGACCAACACTAGCTACCATATTCTGGATGAAATGCGAACAACCACTATGCAAGTATTAATAATTGATAAACATACAAATTGAATTATTTAAACGCCCGTTACTATAAGTTACACAGTGTGCAATTTTCCTAATACGAGAATTTATCGGGTCAATAAAATTGACCTGATAAATTCCGTATTAGGACAATTGGTCACTGTGTAACGAATTTATCCTGATTTTGTTATTTTACATATTATTAAATTCAAATTCAATTTGAGGACAATATCAATCAAACATATTATAGATATTTAATCTGAAACTGTGTGTTTTTTTTTAATTAGCACTATCAAGCAACTCATTTTTTCTATTATGTCAATTGTATAAGGGAGATAATTCCAATTGACGTAATAAAACAATATACTGAAATTTATTAGGACAAAATCAGCCCATATAATGTAATATTGAACTAACTGATTGTTTTATTCACAATAATATTTTCTATTTTGGAACAAATGATATTTTGTCTTTTGATATCTTTTTTAAGTCAATCATATTATATAAATTATTGCAAATCAAACAAAAACAGTGAACCGGCATAGAAAAATAAAGCAGCAGAAACTCTGACAAATACATTCATCCATCTATAACTTTTGCTTTTAAGTGTTTAATAATATTTGTTAAAGTGAACTTCTAAATTATTGAAGGCAACTAAAATCCCATGATAACGTTTCCAATAGCAACATTAAACTTGTTTAACAGACATTACTACCATGAGACATTTTTATTTTCACTGATTCTTTGAAAAAAGTCAAATTATAATGAGTTATCTATATAACTCAATTGAGTATTTATCTATATAACTAAATTAAAGTTTGAATTTTCTTGACTTTATAAGTGAATCCCGAATTTTAAAGTGAAGTACTAATTAGGTCCAGTTAAAAAAAATCAGACTTTTGTGGTGCCCCTTAGTTTAATTTGAACTCAATATTTTTTAATATTTTACTTTGTATTATATTGTACTCATTTAGTGTGCGCATTATTGGCCAGCAGTGTATACAAAAGAATGGCAGCCAGTGCTAATGACCAGGCAACAAAGTCTGACATGGTTGCTCAGTCTAGGTATTTATAAAAACATTTGAAAAATGTCGAAACTTTATGTTTATAAAAAGTGTATTTCTTCTAAACACAACTGCATAAATTATATTAAAATCTGGAAGTCACAAAAGAGTAAAGTTAATAAAAATAATTTTGAAAAGTACAAAGATATACCATGTGGTAAATTTAATCATAATTTGAAGTATAAGACCGACAAAAACATAACTGAAAGACAGAAAAACAACAAAAGCAATTTAGCACTACACAGGAGAAACAGCAAAGTTCACAGACCAAATACAAACTCATATGCACCAAAATGCATGAAAGAAAATAGTTCTTATCAGCTAATTGCGTTGAATCATAAAGAGTACATTTATGATGACGACAAATAACGAATGGGTAGTTGATTGTCGAAATGCACATCTAGTGCAGACAAAATGGTTTCGTTTATTTTATTGTATTCGATGAAGTGTTTTATTTTTAATTTGTTTCTTAGCTTTTATTGTGTTTTCTGAATTCGAAAAGAAAAAAAAAACAATATCTACTAAATGTGTTCCTGTTTTTCCAAGATCCCTTTTATGAATAAAAACACACTACTGTTGAACTGTTATGAACCCTTATATTCTTTTGCAATGATAACACAAGCATAATACTTGCGCTGCAAGATCGAAAGCACCTATCAAAGATGATTTTGGGTTCAAAAAGTAAGAATTGGTAGAAAAACGTAATACTTGAAATAATAAAACTAAAAATTTGTTTGCATTTACTGTCGTTTTTTTAAAAGGTTGTTTGCAGATAGAGCATTAGATTTGCAATCGAGATTGTATGATGATGACGCTGAGCTTGCAATGGATTTAGTTCTCACAGAACACATCGTTTGGGATATCACTATAAGTCCAATGCAATGTGCCTATGAGCATGATATGCTGGACGTTCTTGCTCAAACATGCCCTCAACGATGTTTAAATAAAATATGGTATAGCGGAATTAGTTCTAGTCTCGGAGGATTTTGGAAGGTAAAAGTACTTGACTGGTTACATTTAAATAGGGTAAAAACTCAAATTACTCAAAAGATTAAACACTGTTCTTGCTAAACTGCTTAACTGATTAAAAGGTACTCCAAAACTTTAATGATAAAAACGAAATATATACACATTTTAAGTTTAAAAAGCAGCTAATGGCTTTAAAAAACAATGCATCGTTCTATGAATATATACACTTTACTGTCATGTTTTCTCTCTCCATAGTACCATTGTGGTATAGTTATGCGTTGTATATATCTATATTTGACCGGCAATGGGTATAGTTTTTGTCCTTTTTAAATACGTTATGGATTTTCAAATATTTCGGACACCATCATTCAAAATATATTTATTGTCGTAAAGTACACATGTAGTAGTGAAGTTGGTACTGTTGATTTATTGAAAAGTCTTTAAAAGCGTCAAAAGAACAGTTGTCGGTATGTTTTAAGTAGCAGCTTTTTCATACTGCACCAAATTTTGATAACAGACACCTCGGAATTTAGGACGAGTTTATTGGGATTGAAACATTTGCAAATTTGAATTGAACAGATGAAAGGGGAACAAAAGAAACAAAATCTGGTTCTTAGTGTACATCTTTTAACGAGAAGGAACCTAAGAAAAAATGAAAACCAAACGAGAAGAGATATGGAGTATTTGATCACCTTAAACAAAATATCCGGACGGGTGACAGATAATCGTGTGGGAAAAAAATCACAAAAATGTTCCAAGCGTGGTTGCCTTTCAAACAATAGATTTAGGACATCAAACAAAAATTGACTCGGTGTGCATATTACCAGCATAGTTACGATACAGGTACAGGGGAGGTAATGACGTTGCTAACGTAATATGTTATTTTCGCGCGCGACGTCAAACTACGACTTATCGAGATAAGATGCAGTTTTCGAATGATTTTTATCATTCAAACTTATTTAACTTGAAGACGAATTCATGGACCCCTCTTTTTTTAAATGCCATTTAGTTTGATTACGTAAGAAGATTATGTGTCCCAATTATCATGAGAACTTTAAAAGTGCAATTTTTTAAAATGTAATAAAATACAGCAAAAAAGGATGTTTTTTTCTACATTCGTGAACATTTGATAAATATGAGTTATTTGAAAAACAACAAAATGCACAAATTCGAAGGACATTTATAGCAAACAGAATTTACAAATAATTTAAAAAAAACAGTTTGTGTTCATCTTTAAATAGAAATGTTATTTTTGTCCAAAGGAAAAATACATCCACAAATCCGATTTTTTAGCAAATATATAAATTTCGACCTCATTTTACTCAAAAGGTAGCAGATGGAGGTATATTTTTATATATTTGATTTAATCAGGCAAAAAGATATCCTTTATGCAAATGTCAGCAAAATTTCAATATGGGATCAAAACTGTATCGCATGCCCTTAAGAGTAGTTTTTGTAGTGTTTTGGGCATACACATATCATATGAATAAGAAGGTATAACTAAAGTGCAAGGGAGACAATGCATAATAAATCAACACTTATATGTCAAAATAAGCCTTCAGCGAAGAGCCTTGGCTCACACTTAACAGCAAGCTATAAAGGGTCACAAAATGGCGAGTTGAAAACAACTCAAACAGGAAAGCTAACGGTCTAATCTATATAAAAAAAAGTAGAAACTAGACATACAGGCTCATGACTCATGGAAGGTGCGTAACAATGTAGTGGGATTTCACGATTTAACAGGCGCAATAAAATACACATAAAACATGAGATCTACTACAGCATAGAACTTAAACTAAACAGACAACTACATCTATTATATATTTCGTCTCTTCGGAATAGCATTGTGCTTTCGTCAGATATATATTTTCTTAAAAAAATGTTTTAAAATTTCACAAATATAAAATTAGTTTAACTTGTATTTAAGAGTGGGTTTGTAAAAATATCCTATATCCATTATAGTTATGGAAAGCTAGGTATTGTGGATTACTGAATTATATACTTTACTTAACGGCGCAGCAGAAATGTTGCTTTATAGAAAGGTTCAAAGTTTTAAGATTAGTAGGGAAATATGATCGATTAGAGGTAACTGTATTAAACCAAATATTGTCCTTTTATAACCTTAATCTTTATCAGAACAGTGTTAGGGTGAAATTGTATTTTTTTTTTTATTTTACCAGTTTACCACTCTTTAGGTCTTTTTATATTTTTAGTATTGCAATATTTTTTAAATAATATTTTATTCATTCCTTTTTTTTTGTGCAGAAAGGCTGTTCAAATATTTGGTGCTGTTGTTGCAAGAAATGTTCACCGTATGAAGGACCAAAGGTTTTTGTCGCTCCTCTTACCAGATTTTTGCTACATTACGTAAGTAATACATACATGCAAACTGCATCAATTACAATTTTAAAGTATCTAATTTAGTAATTTCAGGAATGATGAGTCTATTTTCAACTATACGAACTCAGTGGTATTAAAAACACTCATTTCATTTGTTTGCTTTGTGTTTATTGTGGATCTGATAACCTATATTTTGCTTACTATGAGGTATTCCCGCTTTTGCGTGGAAAGACCTACTGGTTCTGTTCTGATAACTTATTTTTTCTTTTTCTGCCAATTGTTTATCTTGCCGTAGTTTTTTTTCTAAAAAGGTTGCTTATTTTTTTTTTAATATAATATGATACAGTTCATAAGCTTTTGAAACTGACCCTGTTTAACGGAACACTTTTCTCTCTAAGAGTTTTCTCATCGAACAGTGTTTCTTGTTTTTATGAGATCTCCTTCACAACCGTCAAAGAAATCTACAAATTTATTTTTCCAAACTCCTCATTACATCCTCAGGGTGTTACATTTCATGTTGACTGAAGCTATCCGGAGACTCCATATGAAATTATTCCCCCGTATGCAATTAATATAAGTGATGTGCATTTCTAAGTGATAGAGATAGGTCAAGGTCAGAGGTCAAGCTCATATTCTAAATTTAGATTTGGCTTATATTCACTTATTTTCAAAAACCGTTTAAGCTGTCGACAATTTATTTTTACTACATTGTGTTGTGACATGCAAAAAAATGAATTCTTTTCTTAGAATGATCCTAGTTTTGGGTCAAAATTTTCAAATATTATTTTCATACAGGAACATCAGGTTTCCTGTTACTCGGAAATCCTCTTGTTAACATAATAACTTATTATTGATTTACTTTATACTGTGGGTTCTTTTATTTTCGTGGGTATCAAGTTTCGTGGAGTGAGGAAAACTTGCACTTTCGTCGGTATTTGATTTGGTGGTTTTGTCAATCTCTACACACAAAACCTATTGAAAGTATGCATTCGTTGAACATTTTTATTTGCGGATCTTGCACCAACGAAACTCGAGAATATTGGTATCCAACGATAAATAATGAGTCCACAGTGTTACATTTTCTGTACTACATATTTTTTTCCATTATTTTGAATTATTGTTTTTGAATACTTACAGGTATTCTTTTTTGGTGCTTTGGTATGTTACAGTGCCTTCCTGTTAGAAATGGATGTATATCATGGAGTAGAATCAATTGGTTTCTACGAAAAAGCTATTTATTTGTATCTTGTTGGAGATATTTTTGAAGAGTACAGAAATTTGGTATATATAATACAAACTTGTTACTTGGCATATATATACTATTCTGTAATTTATCATAAATAACAATAATACAAGTACACACCCGTGATATTGCTGGTCCGTAACTGAATTAAAGTATACAACTTTGCCTAAGCCTTATTTAAGTAATTGGTATTGTCATCTGATAAAGTCATGTCGATTATAAGATACACAGTTTTCTCTGCTTTCAAATCTTTCTGTTTGAACCCGTCGACCTGGAACTTGTCAATTATTGGTAATATTAATTATTTGGAAAACAAAAGGTCCTGGCTATCCAGGAATGGAGTATTTTTTAATCAACATCATTGTCCCATATTAGTTATCTAGAAAGTCTTGCTGATTGCTGAATAAAACTACAATAGAGAAAAATTTGACAAAGATTGAATTTAGTAGTGTCGGCCCTTTGATTATGACCCGCGTATATAGCAAAATCCTAAATACACCGTTTGGTGGTGCGCCTGTCAAATGCGGAACGTACCCTTTAATTATGAACCGTGTATATAGCAAAATCATAAATACACCGTTTGGTGGTGCGCCTGTCAAATGCGGAACGTACAGATAAGGTAATAGGTAACCGGTGAATATATTATTGGTATCGGTATCGGATTCGACCCGGAACTTGTTAATTATTGACAATATTAATTATGTGGAAAACAAAAGGGTCTGGAGTGGTGTAATTTTTAATCTACACCATTGTCCTATATTAGCTATATATAGAGTTGAATTCTTTGATTTGTCGTTTTTACCCGATGACGGCTGACAAATTGGACCTCGTAATTTTAGTATTATAGATGTTACTTGGCTAATACATGTATATTGTTCGGTGTGAGCCAAGGCTCTGTGTTGAAGGCCGTACCTTGACCTATAATGGTTTACTTTTGTTAAAAAATTGTTATTTGGATGGAGAGATGTCTCATTGGCACCCACTCCACATCTTCCTATTACTATATAGTATTAATATTTGAATTGGCATATATAATAATTATATATAACTTGGCGTTTATAATGTTAATTATGTTAATAAGAATATATACTCCTCGGCATAAATAATGATAATTGTTACTAGCTCTAGATAGATAATTACTATAATACATGACACTAAATTATCGTTAAGTATAGTAGTATTAGACAATGTATATCATTATAAGAGGATTTATCCAGCAGTGCATAAATATGAATTAAAACATAAATATGAATTAAAGCATAACTATGAATTAAAGCATAAATATGAATTAAAGCATACATATGAATTAAAGCATAAATATGAATTAAAGCATAAACATGAATTAAATATGCATAAATGTGAATTAAATATGCATAAATATGAATAAAATCAAAGCTTAACTATGAACTAAAGTATAAATATGAATTACACATGCATAAAAATGCATAAATATGCATAAATATGAATAAATATGAATAAATATGAATTCAATATGAATAAATATGAATTAAATATGCATAAATAAAAAAAAAATGTATTCCATAATTGAAAAAGAGAATTCAATTTGAAACGTCCGCCAGTATCTTTTTATTTCATTTCGACAATTCCACCAAACTTTGCTTGTCCCTAATCACTGTCTTCTCAGATTGAATATATGCTTAAAATCTTTGAATTATGACAAAACAAATACATGCTTTTCAACTAACCCATATGCGTAATGGTGTATAAAAAAAGTATCCTTGCAAACAATTTTGTATTTCTAGTTCTGCCAAGTGATCCATTTAATCTATTTCTGAAACTATGAAGGTCAAATAGTTATTAAAAGAGGGACGAAAGATACCAAAGGGACAGTCAAACTCATAAATCTAAAACAAACTGACAACGCCATGGCTAAAATGAAAAAGACAAACAGAAAAACAATAGTACACATGACACAACATAGAAAACTAAAGAATAAACAACACGAACCCCACCAAAAACTAGGGGTTATTAAAGGTACCAGGATTATAATTTAATACGCCAGACGCGCGTTCGTCTACATAAGACTCATCAGTGACGCTCATATCTAAATAATTATAAAGCTAAACAAGTACAAAGTTGAAAACGCTGTTCTACTATTTATTCATATATTCCCAATCCGTCACTTAAAATAATGAAGATCTTTATTATTATCCGTAAACAAAGCTGGATATGAATTAGAATTTTTCAATAAGTTTAATCTAGTCAGACTTCATGTATACTTCCGCTATTATTCAGTTATTAGGCGAGTGACTTTAACCATAAAATTTAATTTTTAATGCACCTACCTAACACACGGCTAAATTATATATCATTTGAAAGCTACACATCTGTACTATCTGTTTTGCCCGGTCGTAAAAAAATCGTACGGTGCAATTTCCGTCAAATCAAGATCAAAGGTCAAGGACGAATAAGTACATATTTTCTAAGACTTCATCTTGATTGCATAGTATGACTCTTATACACTAAATTCATATATGCAAACAATTTAAACTTTTAGCAGAGAGATTAACAGACATTAATCATATGCATTTTAAAATATTTAAAGCGTTTTTTTGCTAGACAGCACATGTTTCCTGAAATTCGAGCAAATGTTAACAAAATGTGTGAAAACCCAAATTTTTCTATCCGATGCAACTGCTAATCACTTAAAACTAAGTAAAACCCTGTAATGACTATCAAAGAAGTTTTTGACATCATAAATTTCCTAAAATTATGCTTACTTCTAAACAAACAGCAAATCATAACAACTCATACAGTTGCCCAATATACCACCATCTGTGAAAAAAACAGCTTTTAAGCATTTCTTCCTATTTAAACATTGTATGTTGTCAATATAAGATTTATTCAACAAATTCTTAAGAAATTGAAAAATTTAAAGTAAAAAAATATGTGCGCAAATTATACTATTGCTTGAAATAAAGGGGGCGAAACTAAGAAATTGCAATCTGCATTTTAACTACCAGACTGAAATAATTTAAACATCTTTCGATTTTTCTAATTGTTTGATTTGTAGCTTTATTATAAATATTGATGTAGTGAAAAGACCTTTTATTTATTAAATGTGAACCATAAAAAAGTAATTGAAGATTTAGACAAACATAAATAGAAAATAAATTGAAATTTCAAAGAAATAAAAAACTAGTAAAAACATTATAAAACATGACTTCTTGATTGCTTAAGGTAGCACAATACAAAGATTTTTCATCCCTAATCAGACATCTTTAAACTGATGTAGTTCCACTCATCTTTCTTTAAATTTTATAAATGAGGTACCAAAAGAAAGAAGAAGGATTAATCTTTCAAATTGTGATAATTTCATTATGACATAATTATTACATCATTAATTGTTATGTAATTAGTTGCCATATTGTGATGTCTATACTTGAATGAATTTAGCTTCTTTGTTATTCATAGCATCCCAAAATATTTTATAGATTCTTGCACAACACAGTTTGACCTCCAAAACTGTGTCTCAGATTTTTCCTATTGTATTTCATTCTCTCATAAATCTTCAATGAAGTTTGCAACATCAATTCATAAGAGACCACTAAATTCAATTGGGTATAAAATTTGTTCTATTGATGTTTTTGGAAATCTGAGACACAGTTTTGGAGGTCAAGCTGTGTTGTACAAGAATATATAAAATATTTTGGGGTGCTATGAAGAACAAAGAAGCTAAATTCATTTTAGTGTGGACATCATGATATAGCAACTAATTACATAATAATTAATTATGTAATATTTTGAATTTGAAAGATTAATCCTTCTTCTTTCTTTTGGTACCTCATTTATAAAATATAAAGAAGGATGTAATGAATTACATCAGTTTAAAGTTGTCTGATTGGGAGTGACAAAATCTTTGTATTGTGCTACCTTAAATTGCGTTGTTCATTGTTTAAATGCATTAATTCATCAAACGAGAATAATTTTGAAGAAAATAAATCCATTATTACGCAACGATTCTAGTTACAACTAGACTTCCTGAATAGCTTGAATGACTAGTTCATTTTTCATACGAGGATAACTTCATGCAAGAGTTTCTGATGACGACTGAAAAGAAGCTAGCATTATCTTGAAACTTCACTTTCCACTATATAGATGATGTCATCTCACTGAATAGTGCCAAATTTGTGACAATGTTGGAATCGTATTTTCCATTCAAATTGAAAATAAAAGACTCAACAGATATAGTTAATTAATAGTTTATTTCAAACCAAAAGCAATACAGCTTATAGGTATAGTTAACTCTATCACGTATCTTGAAATCGACGATGAGGGTTGGTTGAAAACAAGTTTTACGACAAAAGAGAAGAGCATAAATCAACCCATAAAACACTCCTTACTACCAAATTATAAAGTTTTCATTTCTATGTAGCAATACTATAGCAACGGCTGCATATCTATACTACTAAAGGAGGAGACCGATTTCATCGAAAATCCTCTGAAACAATAACAAGTCCGAAATATTTATGATATGACGTATAAATGTAGGGTTTTGTATTTCCTTAATTTGTCTTTGCATGCTCAGTCGACGTACTGCCCGCGAAATTAAATAAACCTTTTTATTGAAACACTTGCCCAATTGTAACGCGATTTCGCGCAATCTTCTTGTGGAGTATATATCTCCAAGTTGATACAATATTTCAGAGCTTGCATTTACTTTCACGATTTTCGTGATAGTGCGTAACTGCTCACAATGAAGAAATTAAATAAAGGCAACTATAGTTTACCGCTATTCAATAGTCATCAATCGAATTACTAGTAATTGAAACAAATCCGGGTCACAAACCAAAACCAAGGAAAATGCATCAACTATAAGAGGAACACAACGATATAACAGAAACACTGAACTGCTTCAAAAACAAACGCCAACATACAAAGAAACAGATTAATGGATACCAACTGCCATATGCCTGACTTGGTACAGGACATTTGAAGAAAAATGGTGGTTCGAATATGGTTTTAAACCAGAGTTCAAATGCAAAATTGAAATTATCCCTTAGAACATTTTATTGACGCCACTACTAGTTGGTTGACAATTATGAAATATCTATTTCGCCAGATAACGACTGATAAGTTCCAATCGACGTAACAAAAATACCGTCATCTCTGCCTTGATTTTAACCTACCGAATAAGGCTTGGCACCGAGTTAGGAATTACATAGCCACAAGAGGGGTGTCACATGTGGAACATAATCTGCTTACCCTTTGGAAGCCCCTGAGTTCACCCCAAATATTTTTGGAGGGTTTGTGTTACTCAATCTGTAGTTTTATATGTTGGGTTTTGTATACTGTTGCTTATCTTGTTCGTTTTTGGACGATTTTCATTACTGCATGTTAATATTCTTCAAAGTAAAATAATACAAAAGGGACAATCAACATCTCTAACCATGAATCAAATAAACTTTATTAAAACAATGAACAAAATTAAATTAAAGTCCAAGAGACGAACAACAGTCCACAAAACACAGCACACCATGAAAACGATCACTGCCTAAAAAAGCGAATGATCTTATGAGGTCAGGAAGAGTATTCAACTTTTTCATTTTTTTATTTCACAATTGCTTATAGTGTTTTACATACACAATAACCTGCATTTGTATTTTAAAAGCTTATGTTGAAAATGATCAAAGCATCTTTTATTCAAACAATTAAAGCGATTAAACTTCTAAACAGATTTAATATGACTAACACGATTTTAAACTAAATAAGAAGCAGCAGAATTCTATTTAGTTCGTTTACATCCCGCTTTGGACAAGCAAGTGTTTCTTTACAAGGTTACTTATTTCAATGTTGCCTACGATTCAGTCGCAAAGTCATGTTTGCATTTAAACATGATTACAAAAAGTAAATAAGTTTGACTTCGTAAAAAACATATTTTTACCACAATTAGCTCGTATATATTCTTTTCGAACTTTAAATACCCCTTCTTTTATTATGGAAAATCATTCTCCTCCCTGATATTGACAATAAGCGATGTGTTATCTTAACATAGAATAACAAAATGATCACTATTTGCAGATGGCAGATTTTTGGGCAACTTTAAACACATCAATACAAGACTGTTCTATGAACAATAATTAATAATTGCATCTTAAAATTACAAAACAAATATTCCTTGACCTAAAACATATACATTTATCTATTTTTTTAGCATACAAATATCGATTCCCCAAGATATATTTTGCTTTTGAAACAATTTTTCATTTTTTTAGGATTTATGATAAATTTCAATTTTTCGGGAAATATTGCGCATCTAATCTCTTATGTTTTGTTTGATTTGGAAATAATGTATCATGTTACATAAAGTTCATATGATCTTTTGGAAAATTTTATGGTACAAGAATTAGAAAATGGCTTTTTGTTTAGTAATCGCAAAAATTGGAATGTTTATTCATGACCTTTGACCTCGATTTAACAGAAAATGCACCGTACGATTTTTTTACGACCGGGCAAAACAGAAAGTACAGGTTATTAGCGTTCGAATGATATATAATACAGCCGTGTGTTAGGTGGGTGCATTAAAGTCGTTAACTAAGCGTCTTTTTGAAATAAGTCACTCACCTATATATTCAACAGTTTATAAAGCATTTTGTAAGTTTTGATTGGAAACCAACTGTACATATGCTCCTCTTTTTGTCGACATGTTCATTTACTCATATGATGCAGAGTTCACATCGAAGCGTTTTAGGAATACCAAAACAAAGATAAAAAGTAAAATCACAAAAATACTGAACTCAGAGGAAAATCTAATCGGAAAGTCCATAATCACATGACAAAATCAAATGACAAAACAGATAAAAAAAAAAGAAGGTATCATTAACATTTAACGCCACGTTCTGTTATAATTGTAGAAATTTTGTTTTAATAAACATTTATATTTTGATCTGAGCGTCACTGATGAGTCTTATGTAGACGAAACGCGCGTCTGGCGTATACAATTATAATCCTGGTACTTTTGATAACTATTTACACCACTGGGTCGATGCCACTGCTGGTGGACGTCTCGTCCCCGAGGGTATCACCAGCCCAGTAGTCGCACTTCGGTGTTGACATGAATATCAATTATATGGTCATTTTTATAAATTTTCTGTTTACAAAACTTTGAATTTTTCGAAAAACTAATGATTTTCTTACCCCAGGAGTAGATTACCTTAGCCATATTTGGCACAACTTTTAGGAATTTTTGATCCTCAATGCTCTTCAACTTTGTATTTATTTGGCTTTTTAACTATTTTGATCTGAGCGTCACTGATGAGTCTTATGTAGACGAAACGCGCGTCTGGCGTATAAAATTATAATCCTGGTACTTTTGATAACTATTTACACCACTGGGTCGATGCCACTGCTGGTGGACGTTTCGTCCCCGAGGGTATCACCAGCCCAGTAGTCAGCACTTCGGTGTTGACATGAATATCAATTATATGGTCATTTTTATAAATTTTCTGTTTACAAAACTTTGAATTTTTCGAAAAACTAATAATTTTCTTACCCCAGGAGTAGATTACCTTAGCCATATTTGGCACAACTTTTAGGAATTTTTGATCCTCAATGCTCTTCAACTTTGTATTTATTTGGCTTTTTAACTATTTTGATCTGAGCGTCACTGATGAGTCTTATGAAAACGAAACGCGCGTCTGGCGTATAAAATTATAATCCTGGTACTTTTGATAACTATTATAGCTTCGAGACGTTGTGGATCGCATCTTTCCTATCGATCTTGAAATGATTTTACTAATTATATAAAGGTCAGCAGAAACCCGCATTTCTTTACATATTGAAATTGACAATAAGGACTGGTTAAGAACAAACTTTTACGACAGAAGAGATTATTTAAACTTTCCATTTATAAACATTTCCATGTTTATGTAGCTACATTCCAGCATCAGTTACATATGGAGTAAATATCTATAAGTTGATAAGATACTAGAGCTTAAATAGCCTATAATGATTAACAAATTATAAAGGGTTCGCTGACTTCATGGCAACTACTGCATAACGGACTCCACGGACTGAAATTAAAATTATCCTTTCGGATAAGTACGCCATCCCCAGTTGATAAGTCATCATAAGATAGCTGTGTCACAGATGACAAAGGATTTTATGCTATTTTTGTAACCAAAATATAATCCTAATTTACTCAACATTACCTTTTACTTGAATTAAATAAATAAGTCAATAATTATACCATGAAGAAATTGGATCACCTTATTGTCGATGTATTATCGTCAGAAATAATGTGTTATATACATGTATACATAAAAAAGAAGATGTGGTATGATTGCCAATGAGACAACTCTCCACATGAGACCAAATTAACACAGAAATTTACATCTATAGGTCACCGTACGGCCTTCAACAATGAGCAAAGCCCACACCGCATAGCCAGCTTTTACAGGCCCCGAAATGACAATGTAAAACAATTCAAACGAGAAAACGGCGTCATTTATGTATATTCTTTTTCAGTTTCAGAAAGATGCTATTGTTGTAACGAAGATCAGTAAATCTACACATGACAAAAAATTACGTCATTCACGATGGTATAGATTGAAGAAATATTTGTTCAATTTCTGGAACATTCTAGATGTTCTATCATATACACTGACTATCGTGGCTATATTTGTTCGTGTATTCAGGTCAACAAAAACTAACAAGACATACAGACGTTTTTTCAGCATGAGTCTATTTGCGATGTACATGAGATTTCTTCATGTTCTGTTA
Source organism: Mytilus edulis (assembly GCF_963676685.1). Taxonomy (NCBI): domain Eukaryota; kingdom Metazoa; phylum Mollusca; class Bivalvia; order Mytilida; family Mytilidae; genus Mytilus; species Mytilus edulis. The sequence continues at coordinate 11,845,659 of NC_092347.1, read as the reverse complement.
ATGTCAAGGAAAATTGGGCCAAAAATTATCATGATAAAGGAAATGGTATGTCACATTAAAGTAACGATTCACTTCCTACATTCACACTTAATATGATAACTAACTATGCGTATTATATCCACAAACACCTCAGAAAAACCGTTGGTAAAAGGTAAATCAAAGGGATTCCGTATTAATTAATACAAATGTCATGCGTTGGAAGCGCCTGTCTAGAATAACCTTGATCAGAGAAAACGATTACATCGAAGTGTTTCAACGGAACCATTTGGAAAAAACGAGAAACGTAAAAAGTTGTATGACAACTACGATCCGATAAAATAGCCAATTTAATCAAAGGTCAACATACTGGAGCGAGTCTTAGTCTCCTTTAATTTCTTGCGTTATCAACTGAAAACATAAAACAATCTCTTATCGTGTTTAACCTTTGCTGTTTTTTTCCCTTATAGTGTATGCTGAGTTTAATTCATAGTTTGAGGTTGGTCTTCGGATCTTATAATTAGTTCTCAATGTTTAGTCTTCACTTGGCATTCGTTTTTATTTTCAACCTTTTTATATATTTACAACTGTGAGTCTTCGCTAACTAATATAATAGTTACATTTCATCACACTGCTGTTATGACTGTGAAAACCCTCACCTTCATTTTACATTTTTTTTTTAAAGATATGAACTGTTACGTTCAAGGGAAAACATAAATAAGTGTCTATAGCTATTCCTAAAAGATATTTAGAGTTTTGCTAAATCTTTTCGATGTTTTTGTTTTTGTTTGTTTTAAATATCTTTTTCGAGAAAATGACTTATATAAGTAAGAGACTTTTATTATATATATTGTATTTGTTTTTGTAATGATGATACATTTTCAGTTAAAGGATCTCTTTCGATTCATTGGGATTTTATTTGTATTTATGATTGGTGTTGGAGTTCTGTATCATGCAAATATGTACCCACAACATGAAGACATGTGGACTTCAGGAGAATGGAGGTACTGGAGAATATGGAAAATCATTTATATCCCATACTGGCAAATATATGGCGAACCTATGTTGGAACAGTTTGAGGGTACGCATTCATTGTATATGTTGTATATATCTTAATATGGAAGTCGCGCAAAGAAAAAGACAAAAAACAACTTTTAACAAAGTATAGATAGGGTCATTTTACTGAAATCTTCATTTTGATGACATAGTTAATCGCGAGGATTGAGAGTAAGGCACATTTAAGATGAAAATTTTTCAACAGGTTAAAATACCAATGAGGTAAAAGTAAAATAACGAAAATACCGGACTTTATGGAAAATTTTAAGCTAAAACACATTATACGAATAGACAGGATGGATTTATTACTGGCTCGGAAATGCTGCTTTATCATTTCAGGGCTTACAAATTTGATACTTGTAATACATGCGTTTAAGGAGGCTCGCGGGTATAAGATTTTCAGAAAAAAATTAAACAATTTTTTTTCATTACAAATTTCATTAATTACCTATAGAAGTTGTTACTTCATCATATGGTACAAAGACCATTCCAAAAAATCAATTCGTGTTCGCCCAAGGTGACTTTTGAAATGTAGATATCATTGACGAAAGCTCCACATTATCTCTCTTTGGTGCAAAAATGCCATTTTTTGGCATTAAAATTGAAATATCTTTTTTAACTCATCGGTGACCTATATTTTTTATTGTTGTTTTCGAATAAGCTGTACATTAACTAAATAGTTGTATAATTTAAGAGATTTCTGTAATTTAGTTCTCTTTTTTTCATTTCGATATTACCGCAAGCCCCCTTAAATGCCTACAATGACAAAAAAAATGATTCACAATGTATGAATACTACTCCAAGTATTATTGCCGTTTTCAAATTATTGCTTAAAAAAGATCCTGAAATAATATTTATGATACGAAAATATTTCAGCAAATAGTACTACGCCATGTACCACAATACAGAGCGAATGGGAAAGTAATCCTGCCATAGAACGGTGCAATGAATATGATTGGATACTCGTTGTGATAACGGCTTTGTATATGTTGATTTCGAACCTCCTCCTTGTCAATCTTCTGATAGCGGTGTTCAGGTTTGTTATGTATTACAAGAGAGTACAACAGCTGACGAAAAATGATTTTTTACTTAACGTTTAAATAATTATAATTATAATTTGATTAATTGATTGGTTTGTGTTTAACGGTACTTTCAACACTATTGTGCTATTTCATGGCGGGGGAGCTGGAGTTCCAAGAGAAAACCACAGACGTCGGTAAGAAAACTGATAATCCTAATCAACTGAGATTAGAGTTAAGTGCAACTAACGGTTCGAAATCATAACCTCTGTGTTAACTGGTTAGTGACTACAATACTTGAACTACTTATACCAATCAGCCACCATGGCCCCTAATTTTAATTTGAAGCATTTTTGCCATAATTGAACTTAAATTGTATAAAACTGAAATATGAAGATAATTTGATTTGAATATTATGGTGGGTTATGCTACTTCCTCTAAATGGGTATACTAGGTTTAATAGTTGATTCCCTACCCATTGTGAAACAACTAAACAGACACACAGCAAAACATTTTGATTCTTTTTTTATGTTTTTATTAAAAAGTTTGACGTTTTCATAGTAGTTCGAAAACATTTTTACAAAAAGTTCATTTAAAGTTATAATTCATATTTTGTATGCTATAATTGATGCAATTACCTTCAGCTATCGATTTGAACGGGTCCAGGAAATCTCAGAGAAATTATGGCGATACCTAAGATATGAAGTCATTATGGATTACCGCACTAGGATACCTGCTCCCCTGAATCTTGTGATCAGACCAATATACATCGCATACAGGTGCATCATGTGCATTAAGAATCAAATAGAGAAAGACAAAGAACAAGATGACAAAGCTGCCTCTCGTGAGTATGGTTTTAGGTGTAAACTGCGTTTAACTATTAAATTTCCAATTAGGAAATGACAAATAAAGGTCACAGACAGAATTTGAGGGAATCGCACGATCTATAAAAAGAAGCGAGACCGATACCTCGGAAAAATTGGCATCCTCTGCTATGCTTTCATTATCAACTTTTTAAGTACACACTTCGCATTCTGACTTTTAGTTTGAAAATTCAAATATGTTAAACATCTAATGAGCGTTCCTAGTGCTCAGGGTTTGTGATTATTAAATAAACTTTAGCAACACACGGAGTCGGTTCATTTTTGTTAAACACTTCAGGGTTGGGTGGAGTTACGAAACCATCGAGGACGTTGAAATGGTCATTCTTAAAGTGAATATCATAATTTTATGTTTTAAAACGTCTAACGCCATTATACACTATGTATGCAAACATTTATTTTTGTAACTTTGCAGACAGTTTTTACTTATATAGTTGATTGCTATAACAGTCTGTTTAACATCATTTATTTATTAGTTGTAAAATGTTTTGAATTAGCTTTTAGTAATAATGTGTACTCACAGAACTAGGTGTCTTTATTAAAAATCGATTGTATAGTTTTGAATAAGTATACCAAGAAACAGTTTATTCAGTTGTAAATATTGTGATTATTTTTAGTTTTCGATAGAGGGGGACATATATTGTATGAACTTACTGACTACTGTGACAATGAGCTATTAGATTTTTCTTAATAGTTAATCATGTTGTTGAAACGGACAGTTGTTTTATTGAGGTTTATACTTAAACACAGAATTATGTTTTTCATTCAGGTAAATATATTTTTTTCAGATAAAAGAGCGTTAGATAAGATCAACACACTTCAATCATTGAATGCAATTAAATGTGTCCACAAGTTTTGAAAGTACAGACAGAAGAAACAATTACATCTAGGGTATTGAAAGAAACACTATAGACAAAGATCAAAGAAAGATGGAAGACAAACTAAATGGAAAATATAACATTGAATCATCTACGAGAATATGATGAACATGTACATAGCTTTACTCAAACTTGAAATTGTTTTTAATCACTTCGAGATTTTGCAGTTAGCTTTTTAAGAAGTTTTTAGTATGATTAAAAATGTGTTTATATGATTTTAATGATGCAAATCATTGTTCTAGCGCTCAATATTTTTTAAATAATGGAGAATTGATTTCTCATGTTTCAATTGTACATTCCCATGCACAATTTATTCTAAAATTGGTTTTACTTCTTACCAATATATTTATCATATAAATATTCCTGAAGAATATACCTTGTGAGCGAATTTTGTTAAGACAGATTATGATTGGTTTTCAGGGGCCGTGTCAACGAAGCTGTTCTAGGACTAAGACATGTCTTAGGATGGTCTTAGGACACGTCTTAGTCCTAAGTCGGGTTAACGAAAGTCTCCTAAAATAAGATATGTCCTAAATTTGGTCCTAAAGTTAGGATATACAATTAGATGTCTTAGGATAGTCCTAAAGGTTACATCGTCCTAAAACGTAATAAAAACAACAAATATGGCATAAACTCAATACTAAAAATACTAATACAATATTAAACTATCATTAATTAAGATAAAATAAATTTTAAAAAATATTGTTAAATGTTTGTTAAAGATTTAATTGTATTATATTGAATTATTTCGTGCTGCCTTTTTTGAACTATAAGCAACATATTTTAAATAGTTCAAATATGGGAAAAAGTTTACTTCTTGTTTACCTATTCCCGATTCGATACAAGTAATGCAATCGAGTGGACCTAAGGACAAAACTAGTTTATGTACTAAAATTGCAGCACGTATATCACAAATTTTTGTGACCATTTACTTTTATTTTCGTATTAAATTCATTTATATCTTTTATCATATTTAATAACGTATTTATTAGTAAATTTCCGTAAAATTTTTTACTTTTATTTTGCGTTAATTGTTTGTTATATAACAAAGAGTCATCCTCCCTCTCTTTACATATGTCCTAAAATACGATTCAATCTATGTCATACAAATCTCTACATATATTTTCAATTAAATAAATTTGTTAGGATGGTCCTAGGACCATCGTAGTTAGGACTGTCCTAAGACAGCTTTGTTTTACATCCTAAGACATGTCTCAGACACGTCCTAAGACCATCCTAAATAATGTCCTAAGACCTATCGTAGGACATGTCCTAGGATACTTTCATTGACACGGCCCCAGGATTGGAGATATGACGCGAAACGACAGAGAATAATCGAAAGAAGTGAAAGAAAGAAAAATAATAACATCAATTTATTTAAGCGTTACTTATGACTCTTTTGGGAAGGAGACGCTTGTCTGTCGAACATAATTCCAATCTGTTTATTTACGATTAAGTTTATTGGTATAAAGTATATCTCGGACAAGTTCTACAATTTTCGAAGATCGACTTTAAAAAAAAATAGTTATGCCCATTCGGAAATATTTAATAAGTGCATCGCGAGGGACATTGGAGCTGTGTTCTTTTATTTAATTTATAAAAGCACCTCACTTGTTATCTTCCGCTAAGGCGAACGCTTTGTTGTGTCATGGTTGCTTAGCTGGCCTTGTCGGCTGGATACGAATTAAAGGGAAAGTCAACTGTTTTTGATGAAAAACATTGTTTAGTTTATATTTATTTTAATTAAAATTGCCGCTTGTATTAATTGTATTCATTTTTTTTCAGAGAATGCTTATGTCGGGAACATTATAGTTGATTTTGTGAAATGTTTTTTTGTTTTTGTTTGTTGGAAGACATACAGTCATTCATAATTCCCTTCTTTTGATCTTCATAATCGTGATAGTTGTCTCATTCTCAATCATACCTTTTTCTATACTGTTTTGGTAAAATACCCTGACATTGTATCTCAGAAATACTTCTTTTTAATAAATGCGTTTAAAAATTTGAACGTTTGAAATCCTTTAAATATAATCTCCCAGGAAAAAATCTACTTTAAAGATCAGCACATGGTCTTTACCAAGAAACAATTATCTACAAAGAAAAATATCTTAAACTCTAAAATTAATACTATCAGTCGAAAAAGCATTAGTAAAGGAACAAAATAAGATAAAAATAGGTCATGGAGATTCTTTTTGAGATATTTGAGTTTTAAAAAATGGCAAGGAAAAGGGTGACTCGGACTTTTACTCTATATTTGCATTGGTATTATTTGGGTTTCAAATCGAAAATACCCTGTATGATAAGAAAAAACTAAGGCTTCCGAAAATTTGGCACAAATTCCCAAATCTAACCTTAGTACATCCACTGAAAACGCATTATAATACACTTATACCGACTGTCTCTGTATCATGTTTACATGGGACAATCATACAAAACTAATCCATAGTTTCAATTTGTAGCAATTTCACAATTTCGCAAACAATTGAAAAGATAGTAAAACTAGAGGCTCTAAAGAGCCTGTGTCGCTCACCTTGGTCTATGTGAATATAAAATTGACTATGAAGGGCAATAACTCCTTAGGGGGTCAATTGACTATTTTGGTCATAATGACTTGTTTTTAGTTCTTACTTTGCTGTACATTATTGCTGTTTACAGTTTATCTCTATCTATAATAATATAATAACAAAAAAACAACAAAATTTCCTCTAAATTACCAATTCAGGGGCAGCAACCTAACTACCGATTATCCGATTCATCTGAAAATTCCAGGGCATATAGATCGTGACCTGATCAACAATTTCCTGTCAGATTTGCTCTTAATGCTTAGGTTTTTGAGTTATAAGCCAAAAACTGCATTTTACCCCCATGTTCTATTTTTAGCCATGGTGGCCATCTTGGTTTGTTGGCCGAGTTACCGGACACATTTTTAAAACTAAATACCCCAATGATGATTATGGGTAAGTTTGGTTAAATTTGACCCAGTAGTTTCAGAGGAAAAGATTTTTCTAAAAGATTATTAAGATTTACGAAAAATGGTTAAACATTGACTATAAAGGGCAATAACTCCTAAAGTGGTCAACTGACCATTTTTGTCATGTTGACTTATTTGTAGATCTTACTTTGCTGAACATTATTGCTGTTTACAGTTTATCTCTATCTATAATAATATTCAAGATAATAACCAAAAACAGCAAAATTTCCTTAAAATTACCATTTCATCTGAAAATTTCAGGGAAGATAGATCTTGACCTGATGAACAACATTACCCCCGTGTCAGATTTGCTCTAAATGCTTTGGTTTTTGAGTTATAAGCCAAAAACTGCATGTTACCCCTATGTTCTATTTTTAGCCATGGCGGCCATCTTGGTTGGTTGGCCGGGTCACCGGACACATTTTTTAAACTACATACCCCAATGATGATTGTGGCCAAGTTTGGTTAAATTTGGTCCAGTAGTTTCAGAGGAGAAGATTTTTGTAAAAGTTAACGCAGGACGACGACGACAGACGACGACGACTGACGACGGACGCCAAATGATGAGAAAAGCTCACTTGGCCTTTCGGCCAGGTGAGCTAAAAAGAATACAGCGATTTACTGTGTACATAAATTGTATGTGTCAAGATTGAAGGGAAATGAAAAGCAACTGAATGAGGCCCTTAGTTTTCTCATTGAATATTTTTCATATTTATAAGTCGGGACCTGTTATAGGTGACTACAAGGTAAACGTTTCGGTCGTAGAACTGCCTGTAATTGCTTAAATTCTCTTCATTTGAACTTTGGTGGATAAATGTCTTATTACCAATCATACCACATCTCCTTATTTTGATTTAATATTGAAAACTACATGTTAAGAACACCAGATACTTCTTTTAAGCCGCAGGCACATTTCATTGATGGGACAACAAAGGTACAAGGAATAAACCAGTTCGCATTATTTGTTTATTGATTTAAAAATTCAAACAGTATTGTTAAGAAAACTTTTTCCTTCTTCATTTCTTGACAAAATTACTTCATATTCATAATTAAAACAAAAAAATATTACACTTGTAACTGTCGAGATTACCGCGGGATTACGACGTTCCTAAGTTTGTACATTGCCATTGGCGACGTTGGCGACTTCAGTGACGTCGCCGTGGGCTCTTTGAGTTGTTATTAAAAGTTATGGCTGAACAGACGTGTTTGTTTATATTAGCGAAAATATCATACTTTTAACCTCCACATTTATGGTACCGTGACCAATGGATTTAAGCAAGCTCAAGTCGATAAGATCAGGGAACAGAAGTGCTGTTACAAAACTTATTCGGAAAATAGATGCAGCGAAGCAAGATACAGATTTCGATCCAGAAGAATTGAACGCAATATTTGAAAACCTACTTCAGAAGCAAAAGATACTGAACAATTTGAATGAGCAGATACTCAACCTAGCGGAAGCAGAAGATATTGAAAGTGAAATTCTAGACTCAGATGAGTATTGTATTACGTTTGAAACAAAAATAAGACACATAAGAAATTTTATTCAAGATACTCATACCACATCAAAGACACGTCAGAGTGAAACTTCATCGCAAGTATTAAATGTTGATTCTCATCCGTTCGTCTCAGCAAACCTCACAGAAAACTCATGCACGCAGTCGTCACAAAATCCGTTCTCTCAAGCTAGTAACACAGTGAGTACTAATATAAATTCGTATACATCCGCAAGCAGTCAGAATCACTACTTACCAAAACTCTCACTTCCGGTATTCACAGGGAACATATTAGAGTGGCAAACTTTCTGGGATTCGTATGAATGCGCAATACATTTAAACCCTTCATTGACCGATGTCCAGAAATTTAATTACCTCAAAGCGCAGTTACAGAATGAAGCATTACGCACCATAGCTGGTTTTGCACTTACTAATGCAAACTACGCAGACGCCATTATTTTATTGAAGGAGAGATTCGGACAAACACACAAAATCACGCAAGCATACATTCAAGCATTATTAGAAATTCCATCACCACGAAACAATCTTATCAGTTTGAGACAATTCTATGATCAAATGGAAACTTATGTAAGAGGGCTAGAATCTTTAGGCCAATTACAAGACTCGTACGGAACACTACTTGTACCAATTATTTTGAATAAATTACCGGGAGAAATTAAAAAAAACCTTGCCCGTGAACATGGAACAGAAAACTGGTTTTTACGAGACCTCCGGAAAAGTATTTGCAATGAAATAAACATAATTGATGCGGGACAAGACACTGAAACTTCTAACTATTTACCAAGTACATCATCTTTCTTTACCGGAACTAAATCAACAAAACCCCGCCAAAATCAAGCTCTAAATACAAGAAATATACGCCAGAATTTAGACACTAAACCTTGTGTATTTTGCAACGATGTACACGCACCAGCGCATTGCGCGAACGTATCTGATCCAGCATCACGCATGAACATTGTAAAACGCGAGAAATTGTGTTTCAACTGTCTTGGAACACATCGTATACATGAATGTAAGTCAAAACACTTATGCCGAAATTGCAACAAAAGACACCACACAAGTCTGTGTACTGTACGCCAATTTAACAACAAAAACCACGATAATGACAAGAGTAGACAAAGCGTGCAAAATACAAATTACAGCCAACAGCATATGAATTTTCATGGTAACAATGGACAAGCTAATCAGACATCTGTACATTTGGTAAATGACACGAATCAGAAGGAAGAGGACACGTCAATTTTATACTCATCGTCAGTCGAGGTACGTACAAATGTTCTTTTAAAAACTGCAGTAGCACCCGTATGGTCAGACCACTCATGTAGAGACATCCATATACTTTTTGACGAGGGAGCACAGAGATCATTTGTGACTGAAGATTTAGCAAGAAAACTTAATTTACATTCAGAGGGAACTGAAATTCTACAGTTATCATCATTTGGAGATAGAAACAAAAACGTAAGACATTTAGATAAATCGACAGTGTTCGTAGAAACAGATGCAGGACAGAAAATACCGATACACGTTCTAATTGTACCAATGATTGCCGTACCTTTGCAGAACAATATTCGCCACATCAACAGAGGACTGAATTATTTACGGGGACTTAAGTTAGCACATCCGGTAACACAGGAAGAGTCTTTCGAAATATCGTTATTGATCGGAGCTGACTACTACTGGGACTTAGTCGAGGATGAAGTCATACGGGGAAATGGTCCAACCGCCGTGAGGTCAAAGTTAGGTTTCTTACTTTCCGGTCCAGTAAGCGACAAGAGGGATAACTCATTGATGGGTACTAGCATTTTTAATATTCTTGTTTCTCATAAAACGGAGAAGCATGATATAGAAGCATTTTGGAGATTGGAATCGATTGGTATTAACTCGAAGGAAACAGACGAAGACGATACGGATTTTTTGGAAACATATCAAGACACTTCGATTGAACTCAGAGGTAATAAATACTTTGCAAAATTGCCATGGAAACAGGAACATGACGAACTACCATCCAACTATACAGTCACAAGAAGAAGAACAGAGAACGTTATTAAGAAACTTAGTCAAGATCCTAAACTACTAAAGAAGTATGGAGATATAATCGCCGAACAGGAACGCAGAGGATTTGTTGAGACAGTAGATGAAAAAGAACAAAAAGGCGGGAAAATTCATTACATTCCACACCACCCTATACACAAGGAATCTAGCACAACTCCTATACGAATAGTATACGACTGCAGTTGTCGTCAATCACCAAGTCATCCAAGTCTAAATGATTGTCTGATGGACACACCACCAAAATTAAATGATTTGACAAAACTCCTAGTACAGTTTAGAGCCAACCACTTTGCTACATGTACTGATATTGAGAAAGCTTTCTTACATGTTGGATTGAGCGAAGAAGATAGAGACGTTACCCGATTTTTATGGCTTAGTGACCCTACAAACCCAGGAAGTCAGCTGAAAACTTATAGGTTCAAAGCAGTGTTATTTGGAGCGACGTCTTCGCCCTTTATACTCAACGCTACAATACAGAAACATTTGAAACAATTCGGAAACAGTGAAACAGCTAAAGTTCTAGAAAGAGATATTTACGTTGATAACATATTGTCTAGTATGAACAAAGAGGAAGATTTACTTACGTATTTCAAAGAAGCAAGGAGCTTGATGGCTGGAGCTGGATTTAACTTGAGATCATGGAGCTCAAACAGTGCTAAATTACTAGAATTAGCTAAAGAAGAAAACGTTCTAGATACGGATAAGTATACTAAAATACTTGGAATGTTGTGGAACAGTCGAAGCGACGAGATCTTTTACCCTAAGCGTGATATTCCTACACCGGAACTACTTCAACATGTAACTAAACGAGAAGTTTTGAAATATTCTTCAAATATTTATGATCCACTCGGCTTACTTAGTCCGGTTACAATTAGAGCGAAAATCCTGATACAAGAGTTATGGAAATGTGGATTAGATTGGAACGAACTTATACCAGATAATTTAAAGACTACGTGGATAGATTTGACCAAAGATTTGGAAAAGGCAATACAATTCACTATTCCTCGATGTTATTTTAGCAAGCCATCAGCATCAACAGAATTAGTACTTCATGTATTTACAGACGCAAGTCCAAAGGCGTACGGCGCAGCAGCTTATTTGAGTAACGAAAACGAAACAACTTTAGTAATGGCGAAAACCAGAGTAGCACCAGTCAAATGTTTAACCCTCCCACAACTTGAACTTATGACAGCAATCATCGGCGCACGACTAGCTGCACATCTTCATTCAACACTTAATTATCCAAAAATTGTATTTTGGTCAGATAGCAGCATTGTTCTTCATTGGCTAACATCTACGAAGACTTTGAAACGTTTTATAGCTAATCGAGTGAAGGAAATAACAGAATTGACGCATCCATACAAATGGCGGTATTGCCCTACTGATAACAACCCGGCAGATCTTCTTACAAGAGGACTTACAATTGAACAATTTGACCAGAGTATACTTTGGCGGAAAGGACCAAATTGGTTAACAGATAGTAAAAAATGGCCAGAACTAAACAGCGCAAAAAACACCGTTTTGACCTCACTGGTAGATGACAGCGAAAGTGAAGAGGAAATAGACAACTTGGATATGACGAACCAAAATAGTCTAGGCAGTATAACAAATATATTGGATATTTCGAACCATGGATCTTACATGAAATTACTACGTATTACCGCCTATGTCATCCGTTTCATTCGCAACTGTAGACGGGATAGGATTTCCAGAAAAAGCGGACCACTGGAGGTCAATGAAATTCAAACAGCAGTAAATACTTGGATTCTAGATTGTCAAGAGTCGACGTATACAGATGAAATGTCATATTTGAGAGGAGCACAACACCGACACACAAAAGTACCCAGAGTCCGACAATTGGGACTTTTCTTAGACGAATCCGGTCTTATCAGATGTAACGGGAGAATACACAACGCACCAATACCAGAATCAGCGAAATTTCCGTACCTTATACCGGCAAATCATCCGTTAACTAGACTAATTGTATTGGCCGCGCACGAAAAATTACTTCATAGTGGAATGAATGCTACAGTCACCTATATTAGACAAACGTTTTGGATACCAACTATTCGACAGTATGCAAAGAAATTACTCCGCAAATGCGTTATTTGCCGCAAAGTGAATGGAAAATCGTACGTTGCACCAGACCCACCACCTTTACCAAAAATCAGATTACAGGAAGCACCCCCCTTTACAGTCACTGGAGTGGACTTTACAGGAGCATTACTTGTAAGAGACGAAAATAGAATTTTAACAAAAGCATATATATGCCTGTTTACCTGCGCTTCTACCAGAGCCGTTCATTTAGAGGTGGTACCGAACCTAACCGAACATTCGTTTGTTCAAGCTTTTAGGCGTTTCGTAAGCCGCAAATCAATACCTAAGACACTTATATCAGATAATGCAACTACTTTCATTGCAGGAGCAGAGGAACTAAAACGATTATGTGAATCGGCAACACTAAAAGAAACGTTGTCTATACGAGGAATAGAATGGAAGTTCATACCAAAACGCGCACCTTGGTATGGTGTATTCTGGGAGAGACTTATTGCGCTAACCAAAACAAGCTTAAAAAAGACACTTGGACGAACTCAAGTTAGTATGGAAACTCTACAGACTGTCGTGACAGAAATAGAAAGAATTTTAAATGACAGGCCACTTACATATTTTTCATCAGATATCAGAGATTGCGAGACGTTAACCCCCGCTCATCTTTTGTATGGTAGAAGAATATCAGCGCTGCCATATCCGCAAATAGACATGGAGGAATTCAACGATCCAACCTATATGAATCATAAAGAACTCAACAAATGTGCACACAGACAAACTTTATTAATACAACACTTCTGGACCAGATGGAAGTCCGAATACTTAACTTCATTGCGCGAATTTCACAAAACTTTAGGAAAAAACGAACAATCTATTCAAATTGGGGACATAGTTCAAATACACAATGAATCGCCTAGAGTTAATTGGAAACTAGGTATAGTAAATTATTACATTGGTTGCAATGAATTACATTGATTTCCCAGTTAGATAAAAACCGATAATTTCACATGTGAAATAAACGTGGTTATTTCACTCTCTGACGTCATACAACAATAGGCGTTGTCAAGACGTCAATAACGGCCGATCAAAACAAATTGTCAATGCGTAGGAAAAAGATATAGTTCCTTACATTTTCTACATTAATTTCTAAAAAAAAGCCATTTGCCCATGTAATAAAAAGCATAACTAATCGCCGTATTTGAATATCAAAAACAAGACAACTTGTGACCGAACGCCGCTATGGATTAAACTCGTGCTGCGCACTCGTTTAATCCATGCGTCGTTCGGTCACGCGTTGTCTTATTTTTGATATTCAAATACGGCGATTAGTTATACTATAATGAACTTATTAGAGGCAATGATGGACATGTACGAGCAGCACGGATACAGACAAGCAATGGTGAGACATCCCGACCGATCGTTAAACTATTTCCGTTGGAAGTATCGGGGACACGTTCTAATGCTTCAAGCGATCACACTGACGAGCAACATGAAGACACAACGCAAAGAAGTACTAGACCGAAACGAAATGCGAGCATCAAGACCCGGGAGAAAATACGAAAGTGGATAACCAATGTAGACGAAAATGATGAAGAAGACTAGAACTTTGACAATTTTAAAAATACAAATATGGACAGTTAATGTGAAATTTAAGAAAATTTGCACTTTTTGCGGCCCCCAGTATGTCGAGATTACCGCGGGATTACGACGTTCCTAAGTTTGTACATTGCCATTGGCGACGTTGGCGACTTCAGTGACGTCGCCGTGGGCTCTTTGAGTTGTTATTAAAAGTTATGGCTGAACAGACGTGTTTGTTTATATTAGCGAAAATATCATACTTTTAACCTCCACAGTAACAGTTAAAACCAGCGACGAAGCTCACTGAAATTACTATTATAAAAGTTTAATCTTATTGACAAAATAAAACAACAAACGACTTAGACATAAAATTGTGAATGGAAATGGGGAAAATGTCAAAGAGACAACAACCCGACCATAGCACAGACTACAGTAGAAGGTCACCAATAGGTCTTCAATGCAGCGAGAAATTCCTGCACCCGGAGGCGTCCTTCGGCTGAACCCTAAACTGTATCGAATAAAAAAAAACACTATTGGCGGGAAAATATCATGTTCATTCAGGAAACAGAAACAGCCTAAAAATAAGTGCAACGAAAGATTCATAATACCAGTCTTTCCGTTGAAACAAAAACATAGAAAAGGTATGTAGGGAATATTATATTATTTACAAAGTACTGATTTAAGTCACACATTGATAGTGCTTGGTTAAAAATGAAAAACAAATTTTAAGGATAGCCACTTGAAATAAGGACAGCTAGGTTTTCCTGGTAACCACTTATATATATATAAATATATCATGTATATATCTTCATCGTACATTAATACTTGAAGTGTTCGTACGCTATTACGACTGTTAGTGGACTGTCCGTATTAATTGTATGAAAACAAAAGTCATTCAAAAATCTGAAATTATGGAGGAAAGGAAATTTTTCAAAGCTTAAATTGAAACACCGTTGTAAACTCTTTGAATTTTGTTATTGTTGGTACTGAAATTGATTTGAATGTTATGAAAGTTATGAAAACCTATGAACTAACTTGCTACTTTGAATTTATACTTTGGCAATACACAAGGGCATATTTTAAGCAGACTAGAGGGAGAAGTATTTCAACAAAATATATTCGGTGTGTCACTATTGATACTTTAGTCTTGAAAAACAGAATGTAGTGATAAGCTTAAAACTAAGATTTCAGTATTAAATTTACTGTTAGATCGACATTTGGCTTGTAAGTGTTTATAGTAGTTTTATGTAAGTGCCTCATGTCAGTTGGATGAATCGATTCATTCCAAACTGTTTTTCTTTACAGTAATTGTTATTCTAAAACATCGATGTTCAAGGTTACGAGATATTTTGGCGCCACGTTCTTGGTGTCTGTCTCCAGTCAGTTTTCTGTAAATCACTAGTTGTCGTTGAAGGCTTTTCACAAATCTGTTTAACACCGCCACATTATTTATGTGTCTGACCCAAGTCAGTATCATGTGAATAAGTAGTTACCGTTGAAGGCTATCTGTCATGCATTCTGTCGTTAACTGTTTTATCATAATTCAGGCTATTGATTTTTCTTGCTTTCTCTGTTTTACATTTTATTATATCGGAGCCTTTACTAGTTGGCTATACGGCATCGGTTTGCTTATTGTTGTAAGTCCATGTTGATCTATTGCTGCTTACAACCACGCACTTTTTTCTCTGGTGGGTTGCTGTCCATTAGCAGTCATACCACGTATTCTTATTTTATATATACAAACACATTAAAAATCAGACAATGGCAGGATTAGGGCAACCCTTGCATATTTTGTATGAATTTACCAAAAGTTAAATCACAAAGCTCGGAACTCCGAGGAAAATTCAAACCGGGAAGCTCTAACTCATCAAATGAATAGATAAAAACTGTCATATTTCTGACTTTGCACAAGTATTTATATGTGCAAAACGTGGATTAAACCTGGTTTTATAGCTAGCTAAACCTTTCACTTATATGACAGTCGAATACAAGTCCATTATATTGACAATGATGTGTAAACTGTAATCTTCATAATAGCTAAGCTTATACCGTTTTAATAACTCGTCGTTAGAATTACCAATCCTTTTTTCCTGGTCCTCCGAAAGGCCCTTACAAAATAGCTTTTGACTTCATATTGTGAATAATGTTTGCCATACGCCTTTGAATATGTCAACTTATTCAGTATATCTTACAGAAAACTTTGACGAAAATCTAAATTAATACATTGGTCAAAATTTCTGGTTTCCTTTTTTCAGAGATTTTTTGTTCATAGTCTTTAGTTTTGTCACGCAATTTGTGTTTGTTTCCGCATACAATCATCATTTTTATCTTTAAAACAGTGCTACATTAGACAATTTTCCGGTTTCCTATTTCGGAGATTTTAGGATAAATCGTAATTTTTGTTTAAAATTAATACTTTCTAGTCCTGAAACTTTATTAGTTTCCTTATATAATTATGTGTGTTGTTACAAATAGAGTTAAATTGTAATAAAAGATGATTCTCAATCAATAATTATAACTTGAAAATTAAAACTTCCTAGTAAATTATGGTTTAAACCCAAATTAACTCAGTAATTCCACCACTATTACGTTGATGGTAGGAGGAATATACATATTTTAATTAGACCCCCCTCGTCTAATTAATATATATACAGTGGAGATCAGTTCTAACCTCTCAGAAATTCTGTCAGAATCTGTCAGGAGAACTGTTCTAGAACAGTATGTAGAACTGTCAGCCTGACACCTTTTAGTCAGTTCTAGGTTAGAACTGTTCTAGCTAGAACTGATTTGGTCAGTTCTACCTAGAACTGATTTGGACAGTTCTAGCTAGAACTGATCCTGACAGTTCTACCCTAGAACAGTTTTAGACAGTTCTAGCTAGAACTGACCAAATCTTTGGTCAGTTCCACTTCGAGAACAGTTCTACGGTTAGAATTAATTTCAAATTCTACGGCTAGAATTGATTTATAAATTCTACGGCCAGAATTGATTACAAATTCTACGGCCAGAATTGATTTATAAATTCTACGACTAGAATTGATTTATAAATTCTACGGCTAGAATTGATTTATAAATCCTATAGCTAAAATAGATTTATAAATTCTACGGCTAGAATTGATTTGGTTTAAATTTAAGAACTCTTTGTCTAAATATAAAGGCTTCGGCAAAATAGCGATTAATATTATAAAGAGTTTTGCTATATTTTGGCGGTTTTAACCACGCCATATTCTGCATGAATGTGACTGTTCCAAGTCAGGAGCCTGTTATTCAGTGATTTTCTTTTGTTGATGTGTTACATAAATTATTTGTTTTTCTTTATATTTTTTTTAATATTTTGTCAAAATGTAGTTTATATTAATATATATGCTCTTTTCAAATATATAATAAAAAACATGTGGAACCAGAATTTTTTTAGCACGCTGCAGGTTTTAACAATTTGATAGATTATGCATGAAAACCAAATTATGTGCATTAAAAAGAATAACTACACCCTAAAATTTTAAGATAAAATAGGAAGAAATAGCTCTAATACTAGTGCTATGTCTTCTGATAAGAAAAGACTAACATTGAAAAACAGGACTTATTTTCTTGCCACAAAACAAAATATTGTAAAAGTCACTTAATATGAGTTATCTCCCCTTATGTGGCAAGGTTGAAAAACTGATTCGAACAAAAATTTATTGTTTATGAAATACAGCCATAAATATGTCAAAAAAGCATATCATTATTTATATTATCATGAAAAGTCTAACACATGAATTCAATACCACTCTTTAAATTTGCACATTTCTTTAGAGATCCAAACCGGTTGCTATCGTTATCCAAGATGGAGAAAAACATCCTAGTTACCTTAACATGCTTATTTTATATTGACATCCTTGCTACTGAATTACTCATATATTTTATCTGTTAGTTACTGTAAAGTGAGTCTTAAGCATTTCATAAATTATTCAACTTGACATTCATGTAAATTAGATGTATGTATACTGATAAAACTGCATATCAAATCATTCTTGTTTTCCCTTAAACTGAATTTTTGACAAACGTCATCATTTAAACTCAGCACAAGTTTCAATGTCAATAGAACATGACTGATGGGGCTTAGCCGAAA
The DNA here is from genome assembly GCF_963676685.1 of Mytilus edulis. Lineage (NCBI taxonomy): Eukaryota > Metazoa > Mollusca > Bivalvia > Mytilida > Mytilidae > Mytilus > Mytilus edulis. The sequence continues at coordinate 11,827,574 of NC_092347.1, read as the reverse complement.
AATCTCCATAGACATGTGATGTGCACGTGCTGATACAAATGCCAAATATTATTGATATCATCTTTCTTTTACTTCTCTTTGTTTGAATTTCATCCATGATACATGTCGTCACAGTGGTGAGGTTCCTTTTTGAACATTTTAAACCTATTTGAAAACAAGACTCATATAATAGAAACAAAGGATGTGGATTATCAATCCCTCTTATATATATCATGTTTCACTCATTTGTTGAAGTGTATTCTATAGCAATATTATTAAATACAACATTTTAAGTCTTTGGGTCGATTTGAAAGAAAAAAAAAGGGCACATCAACCTCCAACACAATCTCTATCAACTATTGAATGATAAGTAAAGATTAAGTTAAATGGGCAAAATAACAAAGATGTAGGTCCGGTAAGGGCCGATTTTGGCCTCAAATTTCAGATTCATCTAACGAAATATTTTGGACACTTTTTGAACACTTTAGTGTCTATTTTACTTGATTCAATTCGTTTATGTGAAAGATTTTAAGTGATCAAGTCATTAAAAACGCTCCGATTCAAGCTTGAATATGAAAAATCTATCAAATATGCAAAAAAAACGTCACTTTTCAAATAGTTTTTGTCAAAAATGAAAGTAGCCGCATCCGTTTTTATCCTCAACCTTTATTTATGTTATGTATTATCATCAAATACAACTTACATTTCAATATTATGAATGAACACGAATGCGGCCACTTTCATTTCACACGGAAATTGTCTAAAATTTAACTAAATTGCTAAAATTATGAAGATTTCAGTAATTTAGCATGACTTAATGATAGTAGTACCCGATATATGTGCATTGTATTGTCAAAAACTTGCCATATTTGGGTAGCAGAAGCATTCTGCTTTCCAATAAATAGCTAAAGATTACATTTTCACAATTTTGTAAAACTGCTATTTTTGGGGGCCAAAAAGGGGTCTTACTAAACCTACTCTTTTATCCATAGTTAGATGTGTTGATTGATAGTTTGTTGTAGATGTATATCAGCTATATAAATGTATTACTTCGAAAAAAATAATATTTTCCTTATTTACATTATTATTTAAAACATGTTTAAGGGCATATTACGAAACAGCAAAAATCTCTCGCTGATTTCCTTCAAAAGTGACTTCTGTTACCTACAATGAAACTATGCATGTTCTTCTGTAAACATACAGAATGCTTTTTGCAATACTTTTCCGAATGAATAACGCAACTTTCAAACCGACAGAAGTACTTTTACCTGTTGTTTTTTTGTTTTTTTGGAAAATTTATTAATAAGCCTGTAATTCAGTGTTTGTCTGTTTATGTGTTACATATTTGTTTTTCGTTCATTTTTTTACATAAATAAGGCCGTTAGTTTTCTCGTTTGAATTGTTTTACATTATCTTATCGGGGCCTCTTATAGCTGACTATGCGGTATGTGCTTTGCTCATTGTTGAAGGCCGTATGGTGACCTATAGTTGTTAATGTCTGTGTCATTTTGGTCTTTTGTGGCAATCATACCACATCTTCTTTTTTATACTTTAAGTTTATCCATTAACTAAAGCAGAATGCAAATATTTTTTGGTGAAATTTGGATGACTGTAAAAAAAAAATCCTGAGGAAATTTCTTGTCTATATAATACATACAGAAAACGTATATGAAATTCGTTTTCCTTTGCTGCAAATGCTTTCAAAATCACGTAAGCCATTTAATGAATTCGAAGTTAAGTGATTTCCCACGAATTTTGTATGGATATAAGCAACATAAAGACATAACACGTTAAATTTGTATGTCATTTTATTTTCCCTTGCCATTCTATCGTATGTCTTGTTGCCGTTTGTGAATATCATTTTGAATTTGAACTTTTTGCCACCCTAAGTGAATGGTCAGATGATTGATTCTCTGTGAATCCTATTGTACTAATACGTCAGGCGCTGATTACGTCTGCATTAGACTCATCAAAGGCACAAGGATGCAACAAATTAGAAAGTCATCATAAAGAGCATAACAAACCAAAATTCAGAAAAGTTGTATATTTTGTAATTGTTTCTAATATCACTTTTGAACAAATGGTAAAGATTTAGGCAATAAAAAATGTCATTTTCCGAGAAAAGTTTAGGGACTAAATGTATACTATTTCTATGAATTAAACGTTTTTATCAGTAGCTTTTCATCTCTATTATTTGTACATGAACACAAGGATATCCGTTGTACAAGTGTTTGAGGTCTATTTCAATGTTGTCTTGCAGTTTTCTGTGAGCTTCTGCCATCAAGTAAACTATATATAAAGTCAGAAGATATAAAAGATGTAACTTATACGTTGGTGAAAAAACAGAATATACCAAAGGGGTCAATCACAACCGGTAAGATTCATTTCATCATTGCATTTTTTTTTAATTACTCATGTACATTTCAAATGAAATATTAATTTTATTTGAAATCAATGATATCCTCGTAATCAATTTAATGTACGAGACAGCTTCACTTTAATGCGGTGACTAGAGGTGAGATTGTGTAAGTAAATACAGTAAGTAAATTATCTATTATAGTGACATGTATAAATATTTAGACAATATACGTATAGTGTCTTGAAATATGAAATGTATTTGTATGACGCTAAGAAACAGCGGGAAATGCGAGGTTTCCACCGGATCGTGCCGAATACAAATAAATTTCATATTTCAAGACACTATATGTATATTGTTCTTATACTGAAATCGATAAGAAAAAAAAAATAGAAAATAAATATGTAACAAATCTATTGTTAAAAAAAGTGTTCGGAAATTCCCTTTTTGAATCCGTTTCATACTAAAAATGTGCGCACGGTCAACGCTTTTACAACCCTATGTAGTTACAAAAAGAAGCATTCAATACTTATAATTACATTGTTTAGCTGGGCTCATTAAAACACGATTTTTATCATTTTTTTTATTCAATTCACCTGTGTACTTTATTGTGGGACCTCGTGTTATCATGAATGATAAGTTTTATTGTGTAATGCAATTGCTTAAGGAATATAACGTGATGTGCAGTAAGCCAATCAGAATAACGTGTTATAATGAAACATACATCTAATGTTATTATTCAATAATTAAAATTGGAGAACAACCATATACCCCACTTATACCGCAGTCCCACTAGGTCACGATCGCACTACGATCTGTGGACAAAATGCAAATTTTGACGATCGTAGTGCGATCGTGTAGATCGCAGTGATGTCGTAATACGATCGCGGTGAGGTCTTCAAAAGACAATCGTGGCACAGTCGTGGCGAAATCAGGTCGAAGAAGAAGCGTAGTGAGAGCGCAGTCAGGTCGTGGTACGATCGCAATGGTGGCTGTACCATCGTAGCGAGAGCGTAGGGAAAGCGTAATTCTATCCGGAGAGATTGCGCTACGTTACTACGACCTCACTACGAACTTCACGTTCTCACCGCGACCAATCTACGATTCCACTACGTATATACCAGGTTAACACCACACTGTTTAAAGCCGGGGTCACACATTCACGATTTCCCCACTAGACCACGATCGCACCACGCTCACCGCGATCTAAATTAAATTCAGATCGTGGTGAGGTCGCGGTATGAGCGGCATGAAAATGTAAATTTTCGTTGCTTTCACGATGCTACTACGTCCTCATTACGCTTCTGCAACGATCCCGCTACGATTATAACACGTTCTCACCGCGCTTATTCTGCGACCTTACTACGCTTATCAAGATCTTTCTACGCTCATCACGTTCTCACTACGACCATACCACGAGCTATCCGATTGCAACACGATCTTACCACGCTTCTACTGCGATTATAGCACGTTCTTACCACGATTACACTACGTTCAAACCGCGATCTTACTACGCTCTCAGCAATAACGTCAATATCGTGTTCCATATCAATACAGTATCATTCCTTCATTTCTATTTCCGATTAATACGTAGATTTCTCGAAAAAAAATACAATCATGCCACCAAAATCTACTAGAACACGTAGGCGTGGTGTTAGGGTTGATGTAGAGGCAGATGGAGATCTGATAGTAACGAATTTTGATCAAGTAGAGATGTCGGACCGACCAATCCGACCTATATTTCAACCTACTGCTGGTCCATAAAGCTGAAATGTCGATATTTTAGTGAACAATAGCGGATATGAAACAGAGGTGTCAATAGATATAGGAAGATGTGGTAGAGTGCCAATGAGACAACTCTCAATCCAAGTAACAATTTTTAAAAGTAACAATTATAGGCCAAGATACGGCCTTCAACACGGAGCCTTGGCTTACACCGAACAGCAAGATATAAAAGGCCCCAAACATTACTAGTGTAAAACCATTCAAACGGGAAAACCAACGGTCTAATTTATATGAAAACAAGAAGCAGGGTTGAGAAGTTAGTGAAAAAGGACAAGAAGTACCAATTACACACAGACAAACAAAACCTGAAGAGAATTAAATATTTTATAAGAAAATGACAATGAGAATAATGGTCGTAGTATGAACGTAGTCAGGTCGTAAGAAGAGCGCGATGAGGACGGCAAGGGCGTGCTAGAATCGTACTATTGTTGTGAACAGCGTGGTATAGTCGTAGTAGAAGCGTAGGTTGGTCGCGGTGAGAACGTGGTGATCGTAGTGAGGTCGTAATAGCGTCGCAATGAGATCGTAGCGCAGTTTCTCCGAATAGAATCACGCTTTCGCTACGCTCTCGGTACGATGGTACAGCGACCTTTGCGATCTTACTACGATCTTAGTACGCTCTCACTACGCTTCTACTACGACCTGATTTCGCCACGACCGCACCACGTTTGTTTTGAACATGTTCAAAATTTGCCACGCTCATCACGATCTTGAAGACCTCACCACGACCGTGATACGACCTTACTGCGATCTACACGATCGTACTACGATCATCAAAATTTGCATTTTTGTCACAGATCGTAGTGCGATCGTGGCCTAGTGGGACTGGGGTATTTTCTGCCGTCCTTGAAAAGACCATTCCCGATTAAAATTTGTCAATATTCTGATCAAGATCCTGTGAATCGTGGATGGAAATTCAAACTTTAATCAAAATTTGTAAAGAAAGTAATCTAATCATGACAACAATCAGATATTGTTCAGGAAGCGTCGATATTCAACCGTTTCAAAGCGTATTTGTCCCAATAATACCGTTCTCTATCCGCTTCTAATCCGATTTGTATCTTTTACATGGTAAAACTCGACCGAGTTTGTAACGACTGCGTCCCGATTCTACCGAATGTAATCCGACAGAGATTGGACAGTGACCAGACAGTGAACCGACGCTGACGGAAGTTATCCGTTCGAAAACAGTCGGTATACTCGGAATGATCAGGTAATCATATCACTGTCCGCTCTATCGCATTGCAAACGGCTTTGTCTGGTCTCAGTCGTATTGTATTCTTTAATTGTCGGGACTCTGACGTGGGTATCATTTGCGAATTTTGTATTAATAACAGGACTGTTCCGGAACGGTTTCGGCAAAAACGGTTTGCAATCGACAAGATCTGGATGCCTGCTGGACTCAATCGGCAGAACAACAGCAATGAAAATTTTCTCCAGATCATTCCCGTTCCACAGGACACCGTCCAGAAAACACAGAACATTGTTAGGATTTTGATAGGATACAGCAGAATCTGTCACAACATAGTCACGCTTGCAATCCGACTAGACAAAATCAGCTGAGTTTCCCCGAATGTTACGGGACGCACCAAACTGTCGGGGTGCCTCGCCGAACTATCCAGAAAATTCCCGACTCGTAGGAATCTGTAACGAATTTAAACGACTGCGTTCAGACAATGATAGGACATTCCAGATACTTGAGGACCGTAATCCGACTTTTTCACTTTTCGTGTCTTATCGCTGTTTGATCTCAAACGGGAGCAATAATCGGTAATGTGTGAACCCCGCATTAGACCATAGTACGATTCTAGAACGCTCCAGCCGTCGTCATCACGCTTTTCTTACGACATGACTTCGTTCATACTACGTAATCATACTAATTGTCATTTTCACATGAAATATATAAAATCTCCCCATGTTTTGTTTTTCTGTATGTAATTTGGACCTCTTGTCCTTTTTCTTCAAGGGCTGAACTATGCTTGACACATCTGTGTCATCCCTGCTATCGTGTACTAAAACATCGTCATTTGAGCTTGATGGACCAGCAATAGGTTGTGATTCAGGTTGGTTTGGTCGGTCCAACATCTCTATTGGATCAGGATTCGTTACTATCAGAGCTCCCTCTGCCTCTACATCTACTCCTACCGCCACGCCACCGTGTTCTGGTGGTTTTGGTGGTCTGTTGTTTCCGAGAAATCTACGTATTAATCAGAAATATAAGGAATGGAAGAGTATACATATGGAACACGATGTTGACGTTATTATTGAGAACGTATAGTAAGATCGCGTTGTGAACGTAGTATAATCGTGGTAAGAGCGTGTTATAATAGGATAACTCGTTGTATGGTCGTAGTGAGAACGTGAGGAGAGTAGTAACATCATGATGATCGAAGTGTGGTGAAAACGTAGTATAAATGTAGCGGGATCGTCGTAGAAGCGTAATGAGAACGTAACTTATCATCGTGAAAGCAACAAAAATTTACATGTTCATGCCGCTCATACCACGACCTCACCTTTAATTTAGATCGCGGTGAGCGTGGTGCGATCGTGGTCTAATGGGACTTGGGCTTTATCCCGATTAAAAATGAAGATACAAACCATCGTAATTTGCATGTGTATTTTTAAATAATACAGTTTAACAAACATCACTAACATTGTTTAATGTTTTATCAATAGATGAGCTAATTTACTTTTGTTCTTATTCACTAGATTCTCCACTGTAGGAAGTCGAAGGCTGCATACAGATGTACAATATTCACAAAACATCCAATTTTATACAAACTTTACCTTTTATTTTAAAGTCTATAACCAGCAATTAGAGCTAGTATGGCAGAGACAGAGGACGATGACATATGGGAGAAATTGAAACAGTTGCGGCAAAAGAAAACGAAAGGGTTGAAAAACCAGCAAAAGAAAACGAATGGGTTTGAAATCCAGAAACAGCACCGTGATCCAGAACCACCTAAACTCGTCCTCTCTATAATTGGTGATTCTAAAAGCTTTGTACCTAAACCATGGGTAACATCAGTATTCAAACAAGGACTCATAGAAACCGCAAAAGGCGCAAAAGGTATATATCAGCTTGTTTACTATAGTACGAAACAAAGACAAGTGATACTAGTATTCATTCTTGATACAACAACTCCAATTACCATGTACTTGTACTTGTCAATATTAGTAGCAATGGAACAAAGCATTCATTGTTCTTCATATAAAAGAATTTTTCATCAAAGCATAGTTAAAAAGCTTGCACGTCACTACATGTTTAATACAAGCATATGTATGTTTTAATTCATAATTATATAAGCAATCGCCCTTTTAGATTTAGCGCTGGCTTTTATTTAGACATTTTATATCTATTTGGATCATATAATTATACCCCCGCTTTAAAAAAAAGGGGGGGTATACTGTTTTACCTCTGTCTGACCTTCTGTCAGTCCGTCAGTCCGTCAGTCAGTCCGTCCGTCCCATGAATATTTTTCGTCGCATTTTACTCAGGAACTACAATACAAGGATTTCTGAAATTTGGTTTCAGGGTTTATCTAAGTCAACTATACCGTGTGATGCGTTTTCAGATTGATCACTCGACAACTTCCTGTTTACCGAACACTTGTAAGATTTTACACATGATAGCCAAGTTGAAAATTTTCGTCACATTTTTCTCAGGAACTACAATACAAGGATTTCTGAAATTTGGTTTCAGGATTTATATAAGTCAGCTATACCGTGTGATGCGTTTTCAGATTCATCACTCGACAACTTCCTGTTTACCGAACACTTGCATATTTTTACACTATTAATATTATCCACTTGCGGCGGGGGTATCATCAGTGAGCAGTAGCTCGCAGTTTCACTTGTTATGATAACGTACACAACAAAATATAACATATAACATGTCGAAAATTGTACAACATTACAAAACAAAATTAAAATCATGAACAAATGATAAACATTTCGGACAACTTATATCCTTCATCAGTAAGATGTAAAATTATTCTTATCTTGACATGTGTTAGTCAAACTGAAATTATTGATCGTTATACAAATTATTACGAATCGATACGCTGGTAAATATTTTCAATATTGATGTTTCGGGGGAGGAATTAATTTGTTAAACTCTTAGCATCCTGCACTTAAGAAAAAGTTACTGACGTTAGGGACTCATTCTATGTTTGTTTCCATTAATGCCCTATTCAAAACCTTTCCCGATCAAGTCTGCCAGCCCTTGACCAACCCTTGAAGCGGTCCCTGATACTGCTCGTAAGGTTTTTGAGATCAGCATTGACGTGGCCAGTAGATCTCAAGTGACGACTTACGGGGAAGTCGGCCTATATATGATAGTAATATGCAAGTCTTCAAGGGAAGGCATTTCTAAAAGGTCAACTATTGAAATCAAAGTATATCAAAGTATTTCATTGAAAGTTTAAACAAGTGAAACTGCGAGCTACTGCTCACTGATTATACCCCCGCCGCAAGTGGATAATATTAATAGTGTAAAAATATGGAAGTGTTCGGTAAACAGGAAGTTGTCGAGTGATGAATCTGAAAACGCATCACACGGTATAGCTGACTTATAAAAATCCTGAAACCAAATTTCAGAAATCCTTGTATTGTAGTTCCTGAGAAAAATGTGACGAAATTTTTTAACTTGGTTATCATGTGTAAAATCATACAAGTGTTCGGTAAACAGGAAGTTGTCGAGTGATGAATCTGAAAACGCATCACACGGTATAGCTGACTTATATAAATCCTGAAACCAAATTTCAGAAATCCTTGTATTGTAGTTCCTGAGAAAAATGGGACGAAAATTTTCAACTTGGCTATCATGTGTAAAATCAGACAAGTGTTCGGTAAACAGGAAGTTGTCAAGTGATGAATCTGAAAACGCATCACACGGTATGGCTGACATATATAAATGTTGATACCAAATTACAGAAAGGGTGGATGTGTAGTTCCTGAGAAAAATGTGACGAAAGTTTCATGGGACGGACTGACTGACGGACGGACTGACTGACGGACGGACGGACGGACGGACCTACAAAATGCATGTTAAGTGACTGCTATTTATGTGACCATTTTATTAAAAATTATGTGACTTTACTAACTGTTCTTGCATGTTGGGGTTCATGTGACTTATCCGTAAGAATATGTGACACAAGAATGTCGCATAAATGTGTCTCTATAATTCAGATTCATGCAAGTCTGGTGATCAGATAATAAATGAAAATAGTTTCTAATTAATTTTGCGGTACACTTCTAGAAGTTTGGTGGTCACACAATAAACGGGATATTGTGTCACATAAATTTTGCCAGTAAACAGCTGGGTCACTTAAATTTTGGATTCATATAAGTGGTCACACAATAAATGGGATATTGTGTCACATAAATTTTGCCAGTAAACGGCTGGGTCACTTAACTTTTGGATTCATATAAGTGGTCACACAATAAATGGGATATTGTGTCACATAAATTTTGAGAGTATACGGCTGGGTCACTTAAATTTTGGATTCATATAAGTGGTCACACAATAAATGGGATATTGTGCAACATAAATTTTGAGAGTATACGGCTGGGTCACTTAAAATTTGGATTCATACAAGTCTGGTGGTCACACAATAAACGGGATATTGTGTTACATAAATTTTGCCAGTAAACGGCTGGGTCACTTAACTTTTGGATTCATATAAGTGGTCACACAATAAATGGGATATTGTGTCACATAAATTTTGCCAGTAAACGGCTGGGTCACTTAAATTTTGGATTCATATAAGTGGTCACACAATAAACGGGATATTGTGTCACATAAATTTTGCCAGTAAACGGCTGGCTCACTTAAATTTTGGATTCATATAAGTGGTCACACAATAAATGGGATATTGTGCAACATAAATTTTGAGAGTATACGGCTGAGTCACTTAAAATTTGGATTCATACAAGTCTGGTGGTCACACAATAAACGGGATATTGTGTTACATAAATTTTGCCAGTAAACGGCTGGGTCACTTAACTTTTGGATTCATATAAGTGGTCACACAATAAATGGGATATTGTGTCACATAAATTTTGCCAGTAAACGGCTGGGTCACTTAACTTTTGGATTCATATAAGTGGTCACACAATAAACGGGATATTGTGTCACATAAATTTTGCCAGTAAACGGCTGGGTCACTTAAATTTTGGATTCATATAAGTGGTCACACAATAAATGGGATATTGTGCAACATAAATTTTGAGAGTATACGGCTGGGTCACTTAAAATTTGGATTCATACAAGTCTGGTGGTCACACAATAAACGGGATATTGTGTTACATAAATTTTGCCAGTAAACGGCTGGGTCACTTAACTTTTGGATTCATATAAGTGGTCACACAATAAATGGGATATTGTGTCACATAAATTTTGCCAGTAAACGGCTTGGTCACTTAAATTTTGGATTCATATAAGTGGTCACACAATAAATGGGATATTGTGCAACATAAATTTTGAGAGTATACAGCTGGGTCACTTAAAATTTGGATTCATACAAGTCTGGTGGTCACACAATAAACGGGATATTGTGTTACATAAATTTTGCCAGTAAACGGCTGGGTCACTTATCTTTTGGATTCAAATAAGTGGTCACACAATAAATGGGATATTGTGTCACATAAATTTTGCCAGTAAACGGCTGGGTCACTTAAATTTTGGATTCATATAAGTGGTCACACAATAAACGGGATATTGTGTCACATAACTTTTGCCAGTAAACGGCTGGGTCACTTAAATTTTGGATTCATATTAGTGGTCACACAATAAACGGGATATTGTGTCACATAAATTTTGCCAGTAAACGGCTGGCTCACTTAAATTTTGGATTCATAAATGTGGTCACACAATAAATGGGATATTGTGCAACATAAATTTTGAGAGTATACGGCTGGGTTACATAAAATTTGGATTCATACAAGTCTGGTGGTCACATCAAAAAAGGATATTGTGTCACATAAATTCTACAAGTAAACTGCTGAGTCACTTAAATTTTGGATTCATAGAAGTGGTCACACAATAAATGGGATATTGTGTCACATAAATTTTGCCAGTAAACGGCTGGGTCACTTAACTTTTGGATTCATATAAGTGGTCACACAATAAACGGGATATTGTGTCACATAAATTTTGCCAGTAAACGGCTGGGTCACTTAAATTTTGGATTCATATAAGTGGTCACACAATAAATGGGATATTGTGCAACATAAATTTTGAGAGTATACGGCTGGGTCACTTAAAATTTGGATTCATACAAGTCTGGTGGTCACACAATAAACGGGATATTGTGTTACATAAATTTTGCCAGTAAACGGCTGGGTCACTTAACTTTTGGATTCATATAAGTGGTCACACAATAAATGGGATATTGTGTCACATAAATTTTGTCAGTAAACGGCTGGGTCACTTAAATTTTGGATTCATATAAGTGGTCACACAATAAATGGGATATTGTGCAACATAAATTTTGAGAGTATACAGCTGGGTCACTTAAAATTTGGATTCATACAAGTCTGGTGGTCACACAATAAACGGGATATTGTGTTACATAAATTTTGCCAGTAAACGGCTGGGTCACTTATCTTTTGGATTCAAATAAGTGGTCACACAATAAATGGGATATTGTGTCACATAAATTTTGCCAGTAAACGGCTGGGTCACTTAAATTTTGGATTCATACAAGTGGTCACACAATAAACGGGATATTGTGTCACATAAATTTTGCCAGTAAACGGCTGGGTCACTTAAATTTTGGATTCATATAAGTGGTCACACAATAAATGGGATATTGTGCAACATAAATTTTGAGAGTATACGGCTGGGTCACTTAAAATTTGGATTCATACAAGTCTGGTGGTCACACAATAAATGGGATATTGTGCAACATAAATTTTGCCAGTAAACTGCTGGGTCACTTAAATTTTGGATTCATACAAGTTCGGTGGTCACACAAGAAATGGGATATTGTGTCACCTAAGTTTGTAGAGTAAATGGCTGGGTTAATGAAAATTTGGATTGATAGAAGTCTGGTGGTCACATAAATTTTACCAGTAAACTGCTCCTTTACTTAAATTTTGGATTCATACAAGTCTGGTGGTCATACAATACATGGGATATTGTGTCACCAAAGTTCGTAGAGTAAATGGCTGGGTTAATGAAAATTTGAGTTTATAGAAGTCTGGTGGTCACATCAAAAGGGATATATTGTCACATAAATTTGACCAGTAAACTGCTCCTTCACTTAAATTTTGGATTCATACAAGTTAGGTGGTCACACAATAATTGGATATGGTGCAACATATTTGAACACTAAATTGCTGGGTCACTTAAATTTTGGATTCATAGAAGTTTGGTGGTCACACAAGAAATGAATATTCATTTTATTGTATCACATAAATTTTGGCAGTAAACTGCTGGGTCACTTAAGTTTTGGATTCCTACAAGTCGGCGGTAAGATATTAGATGGATATCATTTAATTCACTTAAATTTTGGTTTCATACAAGTTTGCTTGTCACATAAGGAATGAAAATCATGCTGTGTAAATTCTTAAATAATCAGGTAAACACACATTAGTATATCAAGTAAGGGACATTAGAACCATCTTTTTTAATATGCTTTCAAGCAGTGAACTTTAATGTAAACTACTTCCAGTTCAGGGTGTGGCTGCATCTTAAATGAGTGATTTGGGGGTTCCAGTTTGAATGGACTGAAATGCTGGGACATTTTTACATTATTGATCAAGTGTGGAGACACTTCATTGTAAAAATCGTGCTAGGTCACTGTCTTTCATATTGGTTGAAACTAACATTCACTGCATTTAATTCTGATTGTTACATATTTAAAAGGTAGGCCAGAGAACAAATGAGTGGTTTCTATGGAAAGGCAGGCAGGTTAACTATACATGCAACATTTTTGCAATTCAAAATCTCGTCATTTTTTGAAATATACTGTATAAGCAACCTAAATGCTGATTTAGAAAGACATACCAATTCAAAACTAGATGCGACAGTACGACACGAATGTCCAAACCAGTCAATTTCAACAAAAATCAGCAGAGCTGAATGAAACATAAACATGAACTGCAAGTCACCATGGTAGACTCACACATCAAAAATCAGCTCAATATCTCGAGCAGTTTAGAAAACAAGAGGCTCTCAAGAGCCTGAATCGCTCACCTTAATTTTTTTGGTTAAATCTCTCATCAATGATTATTTTGGCTTTTAAATGTTCTTTGAATCCTATTTTCTTCAAAAGCAAAAAAAAAATCATTTTCTCCCATGTTCTATTTTAGCCATAGGAGCTATGTTTCTCGACATACAAGGAAATAAAATATAAATTTATACTAGATACTCTGAAACTCATTTAGCCTAAGTTTGGCTGAAATTGATACAGCAGTTTCAAAGGAGAAGATTTTTTAAAGTAAGTCAACATGATGAACAAATTGTGAAAAAAAGTCTTTAAAGGGCAATAACTCCTTAAGGGGTCAATTGACAATTTTGGTCAAATTGACTTATTTGTAGATCTTACTTTGCTTAACATTTTTGCTATTAACAGTTTATCTGTATCTATAATAATATTCAAGATAATAACCAAAAACTGCAAAATTTCTTTAAAATCATCAATTCAGGAGCATTATACCTGAAAAACCAGTTACCCAATTCGGCTGAAAATTTCAGGACAGGTAGACCTTGACCTAATAAATACTTTAACTTCTTGTCTTATTTCCTCTAAATGCTGGATTTTTTGAGATATAAGCCAAAAACTGCATTTTACCCTGTGTTCTATTTTTAGCCATGACAGCCATGTTTTTTGACGAAATAGAAAATAAAACACAAACTTTATTTCATACACTGATCATTCAGTTGAAGTTTGGTTGAATTTGGTTGAGCAGTTTTAGAGGAGAAGATTTTTTAAAGTTAGCAAATATGATGAACAAATTGTGAAAAATTGTCATTAAAGGACAATAACCCCTTAAGGGGTCAATTGACAATTTTGGTCATATTAACTTATTTGTAGATCTTACTTTGCTGATCATTTTTGCTGTTTACAGTTTGTCTTTATCTATAATAATATTCAAGATGACCCAAAACTGCAAAATTTCCTTAAAATTACCAATTAAGTGGCAGCAACCCAACAATGGGTTGTTTGATTCATCTGAAAATTTCAGGGCTGATAGATCTTGACCTAATGAACATTTTCACCCCATGTCAGATTTGCTCTAAATGCTATGGTTTTTGAGATATAAGCCAAAAACTGCATTTGACCCCTATGTTCTATTTTTAGCAATGGCGACCATGTTTGTTGATATCAAAACTTCGGATACAATTTATAAACTAGATACCCTAAGGAACGTTCAGTTAAAGTTTGGAAGTATTTGGCCTAGTAGTTTCAGAGGAGAAGATTCTTGAAATAGTTTACGACGACAATGGAAGCCAAGTGATGGCATAAGCTCTCTTGGCCCTTTGGGCCAGGTGAGCTAAAAAGTCTTGAAAACTGTTTGTTGCGGAATGACGGACAAGGGTAAAACTATTTATCCCCGGCTTAGTATATATCTAGGATTTTGATTGGTTAACGCACGTCGTTACAAAACCCATAGCCCCTGGGTGTTGCTAACCCATATCCCCGGACGTTGCTAACCATTATCCCGGGGAACTTCACGCAAGTTTTCCTTAGTTCCATGATTGCTCCTTGTGAAATATTGAATTTTGTAGATTATCCATGATGTTTGTAATTAAATATTTAATTCATTAACGATTTTGTCCTATTATGCGGATCATTTACACCCATTTCATTAAATGCATCACTTGACTGACACATTTTCAAGGAATGGGACTACTGACCTAGCTATGCAAATGACCCACGTTGACGTCCAACCATCTATGACGTAACTCTCACAACATTGAGCGCCAAATTTGACACAATCCAGTTTCTCTGTCACCGTATTAAAAACGTCTTATATTTGATTACCTGTAGGGTTCTACCAAAGGTAGTACCCTACACCCCGTAAAAAATATGTAAAATTTCCAAATTTCAATAAAACTTTTTTAGATAATGAAAAAAACGTTGTTTTCACGTTACACTTTGTACCCGAATTTCCATAAAACTCGTCCAATTTGGACTAAGACCGGGGATAAATTCGTTATCTACGTTCATATCCGTAGATATGGATATTTTAACACCCTGAAGTACCCCAGTACACCATGAGGCGTAGCCGAAGGGTGTACAGGGTACTGAATCTGTATTATCCCCGGCTTATTATTTTTATTAATAATTTTTAATGATTTATAGATTTTTAAAAAAAAATTTTTTTTTTTATTTTTTTTGATGTGTCAAATATGATCTACTTCTCAATCTCTTGAGTACATAGGATTATCTTCCCACAAGTCTCATGACTTTGACCTAGATGATATTTTTCTAAATTTCAATAAAACTTTTTTAGATAATGAAAATTTTTTACGGGGTGTAGGGTACTACCTTTGGTAGAACCCTACAGGTAGTCAAATATAAGACGTTTTTAATACGGAGACAGAGAAACCGGATTGAGTCAAATTTGGCGCTCAATGTTGTGGGAGTTACGTCATAAAAATTTTTGTTTTAAAATCTATAAATCATTAAATCTTCTCCATGAAATGGGTGAAATGGGTGAAAGATAAACGTAGATAACTTATAGTGTCCACTTTGTGGCCGGGACAAAAAAAAAAAAATTATGTCATTCTAAAAGCCAAATGGACTGGCACATGAGGTCAAAGTCATGAGACTTGTGGGAAGATAATCCTATGTACTCAAGAGATTGAGAAGTAGATCATATTTGACACATCATCTATGGTTACTGGGAAATGTCATATTATGAAAACATTTATTCAACAAAATGATTTTTATTTACAAAGTCATACACAAAAAAAACAAACATCAGAGACGCCAGATCCAACCAACAACTAAATCTGGACTAGTTTTGTTACAGGGATTCATCACACAATAAGTGAACAGTGTACAGTACTAATACAGTATAAATGCAAATAAAATATCAAAATATATCGCATGGAGAACTCATTTTATTGACATTTTTCAAAAGTTAAGTAAACAGAAACCTGAAAATGTCATATCTCTCTTACTGGTGATTGGATTAAGTTACTATATCATTTCAACTTCTACTGTCTGACCTGTAGTCGTATGAAACAAGAGGCTCTCAAGAGCCTGAATCACTCACCTGGTAAACAATGCCTTATTGAACTTATTAACCATGCCAGGAAAACATGTACAGCTAACAATTCTTCAATATTACAAATATATATGACTTACTGTTTATAAATAAAGAAAATGAGACCAAAACACAAACACTTAATACTTAGCAATGGACTGTGAAAATGAGGTCAAGTTCAAATAAAACCTGCGTAACCGACATATAGATCATAAAATATTTTCATACACCAAATATAGTTGACCTAATGCATAAAGTATTAAAAAAATAGACCAAAACTAAAAAAGTTAACTTTGACCACTGAATTATGAAAATGAGGTCAAGGTTAGATGACACCTGTCAGCTAGACATGTACACCTTACAATCATTCTATACACCAATTTTAGTAGACCTATTGCATATAGTATAAGAAAAACAGACCAAAACACAAAAACTTACCCCTATGTTCTATTTAAAGTAAGGGCGGCCATGTTTTTTGACGGATCAAAAATCGAAGCACACACTTTGTGCAGGATAATCTAAGGAACAATCATTTTAAGTTTCATTCAAATCCATTCAGTAGTTTCAGAGGAGAAGATGTTTGAAAAATTGTTAACGACGACAGACGACGACGGACGCCAAGTGATGAGAAAAGCTCACATGGCCTTTTAGGCCAGGTGAGCTAAAAATGGTTACTTTTGTGAAAAATTATAGTTCTGGTGGGTAGCAAAATAATGTACTTTTAAAACATCCATAGCAAATTTCTAAAATTGATATTAAGCACATATATGTGACCAATTAAAATCGAGCATCATATAGGATTATTCCAACCAAATTAAAAAAGTAAAATAGGCTCAATGGGAAAAGACAAAAAAAAAAAGACTTTTGTAAATGAGAACAGCAAAAACAAGAGGAGTCACAACAATTCAGAAATATAGTCATAATTAAAAGTAAATAAGTTGACAGTAATTTTGTCTAATCAGTTTTATATATTGTGTGTTTATTTCCATAGTAATTGTAAAACCATGTGAAATGCAAGTGACTACCGGTCTTTTTAGCCTTGCAGTACATGTTTTAACCTATTTTTTTCTTAATCATTATGAACATTTTATAATTGGAGGCTCCTAGGAGCTTGTAATTGCTCACCTGGCACAAAGCTGCCCTGTCCATAGACCTGTAATTGGGAAATCATTTCAGTTCCCAAACAATTTAATGCTTAATTCCCTTTTTTCATCTTCATTTACATATTAATTTTAATGAGCTTTTCATACATTTGTAATTTTTTTTTCTTTTAAATCTTTACCTTTCCAAAAAACTATAAAATTACCCCTTTTAGTAGGTAAAGGTGACTTTTCTAAAATGATTTTGTTTCTACATTTAAATTCTTATTACATGTCATTTAATGTGCAACTCCAGCTAACCTTATAATATAAGATAAATTTCAAATATTGACATCCCAACCATGACACTCGACATTCAAAACTCCCAACTTTTCAATGCTAAATTATCTATAAATAGTCATATTTGCATTAATCTGCAGTGAAAATTTCATTTCAGAATTGTAGCAAAATAAAAATAGTAATTTAAATGAAATAATTAAAAAAAAAAGTCAAAAGTTCAACTCATAAAGAGTTGATAACCTGATTAATCAAAACTGGCACTCTCTGCACACAATTCTGTTTAAAAATGAATAAGTGTAAAAGAAAGTTAAAATAACAATTCAAATCCCTCCACAATTCTTTAATTGGAGGGGAGAGGAATTATACAATGCATTCTTTTTGCTATTAAAGATATAACTGAGGTGCTATGCCAGCAAAGCATGATATGACTGCAGCATATCAACAAGTGAATTTTCAAAGTAAGTTTTTCCTAATATTCTGTATGACACAGTAATGTTTTTGATACTGTAACATGCTTGACATAAAATTGTAAATTTTTGCAGCTTTGACTTAAAATAACCTTTAACATGGTAAGAAATAGCAAAAATCTGTCGAGATAGTGAAAGCAATCACTGAGAGGAATCCAATGAAAAAGTCATTCAAATCCATTGAAAAAAATATTTTCTGTGGCCTACTTTGCAAGTTTGGCCCCTTTGACCCCTCTTCTCGAAAAAAACATGCTGTAATCAAACTTTAATTGCATTGTTAATGAGAATCATTTAAAAGAAACCCAATTGAAATCACATGAAAAATAAAAAAAGTTGAAAATGTGCCCAAAAGCATTTTTCTCATATTTGAAAACTGTATGAGATACCACAGAAATCACTCACTGAGAGGAATCTAATGAAAAAAATCCAATCAAACCGAAAAATAATTAAAAAAAAAAATGTGTCCAACAGTATCGCAAATTTAGCCCTCGTCCCCTTTTATCCCAAAAAAGTTATCAAAATATGCTTGGATTAACTTTTATAGCATTTTGTCTCTAGAAATCCAATAAAAAAATCCCTATTAAAACCATATAAAAAGAAAAAAAATATGAAGATATGCTAAATTGCATTTTTTTGTACTTTTTACCCCAATTATCTTGAAAACAGTAAGAGATAGCAAAAATCAATTAACATATTACTGAAAGCTTTCACAAAAGGAATCACATGAAAAAGATCTTATCAAAATGGGATAAAATTTTTCCATAACACACAAAATAACATTTTGAGGACCCTTTAGCCCCTTTAATCTTGAAAAAAGGAAGAGATACAAATACAATGTTTGGAAAAACTTTTAATTACATTTTTTAAAAGAAATGAAAAAAAAAATCACATCAAAATTGGAAGAAAAATAAAAAAAATAAACTGTTAACACAGGGATATGTCTCGCCTGTTGCAAATTGTCGGAGAGTATTGAAGTCATTATTTGAATCGTTAAATCAAGTTTAAATATAATACCAATGACCTAGCATTCATTAGTGGTTCATGTTAAACTTGAGATTATCACAAACTTAGAGACATTGAATTTACATTGAACCATAGAACCCCCAAAATCAATCCCATACCATAAATCATACTAGCTATCATTATGTTAAAATATCATAATGATCAGGTATATTCACTATAACAAAAGATAAGTTGCTGAACCCTTGGTGTTCACACACAAAAGATTCCACCAATAAACACATGGCAATAACATTGTACAGCAAAATTTTGCAGTCGTATACAAACAAAAACTAGCGTTTAGCATGATTCATGTTAGAAATCTTTTTTATAATTAGATGATTTTCTCTCAAGTGGATGCATCCGTGATTCTTTTTGCTTTTTTTCCTCATTTCGTCTATAAAGGCAGATCTTGGTGTTGTGCCGGACTGTAAAAATTCATTAAAATAACGTTTTAGTTCTTTTACTTCAGCATCTGTCCATCTTTTCCGTGTAACTTTTTTTGCAATTTGCACTTCTCCCTCTTCTTCCATCTCTTCCTCCTCGTCCTCCTTGTCCTCTTTTTCTGCCTCTTCCGCAAATAGGTTCTCCTCAATGTCAACAGTTTCTTCTGGAATTGAGCTAAAATGAAGAAACACTTTATTTAGGGACTATTTATAAACTAAGATTTCCTGAACATAACAAGTGAAAGAGGATCTTCAATTCTAGAAATTCAATTAATTTGAGTTTCTTTCAAATTCATTGTTAGGCCAACTTGATCATTTTCTCAGACGAAAAACAGTGGCAAACAAACAAATCTTAATTTCATTAACATTTTTCTCTTTTGGGTGTTGCTTAAAAAAAACCCTCTTTTCAACTGGCGATTTAATTTTTTTTTAGTTAAAATCATTTAAAGTAATTAAAATGGAGCAGAATTTCAAATAGGTAAATGAAATCCAAAGAGCTAGAATCAAAATAGCCTTGCCTTAACATTTGATATCCATTATCGCAGGCTAGACAAAACTGTCATGTAACAGAATGCATAGCACAGACTATGGGTTGGAGGCTGAGAAAGATAAAAGGTACTGCAACAAATTTTAAACTGTCTAGCGGCAAAAAAAAAGTATTTCTGAATAAAAAAATATGTGCTTCGCCAAGCGCAGCTGGATACGACCGCAGAGGTCCAATCCTGAACAGTTTGGACAAAAAAGGACACAATATTCAAGCTTGATACAGGTCTGAATTTGGATTTTAATTAAATATTTCACACAAAATAGTTTTCTGTCACAGAATAAATGTAGTTAAAGAACTTGAAATAGGTTAAATGATTTGAATTTATTTTCAATTAAAGTTTTCATGTTGTTGCGCAATACACTGTGCTGTTGTGCAATACTTAGTAAATCTTGTTTTTAGAATAGTCAAAGAAATAGCAAAATAAATTGTGAGAAAAACCTAAAATTAAAAAAAAAAAAAATTGCCATCCCCCCTAAAAATTTTGACCCCCCCCCCCCAATTTTTTTCCAAAAAAAAAAAGGTAATTTCATAAATTTTGAAGAAAAAATTCCCCCCAAAAAAATTTGTTAAGAAATTTAATTTTTGTAAAATGTGGTACAATTTCAGAGATATCAATACACTTAAACACAAGTTATAGTCTGAAAACTAGAAAAATGCTTGTTTTGGGCTCCTTTTTGGCCCCTCATTTCTGAATGATTTTGGCAATTACCCCCAAAATCAATCCCAACCTTCTACTTGTGGTATTAAACCTTGTGGTACAATTTCAGAGCAATCTAAAATTTTATTCACAAGTTATTGTCTTGAAACTAGAAAAATGCTTGTTTTTGGCCCCTTATCCCTAAACGGTTGGGACCATAACCCCTCCCCCCCCCCAAAAAAAAACCCAATCCAAACCTTCCTTTTGTGGTATTGCACCTCTTGGTTAAGTTTCATAGAGATCCATACACTTAAACTAAAGTTATTGTCCGGAAACCAATCTGTCTACGGACGACGACAACGACGTGATAGCAATATACGAACGCAATTTTTTTGCGGATTTATAAAAATTCCAGACATTGCAAGACAAACTGTAGACTGTATACATGTGTGTTTCACTATAAAACCCCTTGTGTATTTACCATGAACCAACACAATTTTCAAACTTTTGATAACGACTGAATTATTAGAAATATTATTTGAAGTTTTTCACCAACCTGAATGAAATTAAAATTACATATGCTAAACCATATCATATCAAGCATTATTGACCTATGATAAGTAGTCCCCATTACAGAGTTTTTGACACTAAACTTGTTCCTTCTGGACAGAAATGTTACTAACTGAGAGGAATAAGTTGGATAAAAGATTTGAAAGATTTAAAATTGAAGTCATTTAGTCTGAGGATGTATCCTTTTCATGGCTTGCCGCTTATTGATTTTGATGAGTTGTTGAATGTGTTCCTTAAAAGTCAGACTGGCTTACGTGAAGGGTCAATCAGTAAGAGAGAGAGGATAAGCGATAGAACGTTCTTAGATTTATTCCATCACAGTCCATCTCTGTCTTAAATCAACATTGATTTACATGGGGTGTCCGATGTCTTGTTGACATCTATAGGTACAAAATGTATACCGCTTGCTTTAGAAGATTTAGTCATAACAGAGAGTAGTGAACTCAGACGAGGGAATAATAGTTCTTATCGAGAAATGTCCCAAGCTAACTAGTCTCCTTCTCTACTGACATGTCTAAACATCACAGAGGTAGGATTCTCACATATTTCAAACATGGATGTCCAAATTTGCAAAAATTGTCTTTTGAAATAAATAATGAGGACGAAGTACGAGGCACAGGATTGAATTATATCGGACCCTGATGTTTCACATTGCCAATAATTGTGAACTCATAAAAGAAGCATCATTCTCTGAGAATGACAATATTACAATGTATGGTGTTCTGGCCATGATTCTTGGAGACCTTGAGTTTTGATAGCTGAGATGATATAGAAATCCTTAAAGAATTGAACGACCCTGAAGATAAGGACAAGGACACCTCAGAATTGAGTGAAATAGTCCAGCAACAACATGATATCATCCAGAAATACCGTCAAAGAATCGCTGACATTCAGACAAACAAACCAAAACAGAGATTTTCACGTCTAACCAGGCTTGATATTCATTGTGGACTGACAACTGTCAAGAGGTGCTCAAAATTAAATATGGTGAAAGGGAGATTATTCAATTTGAACAGTCCATGCAAGTCCTTGGACATTATACTGTCTTCGACTTGGATCTTTTTTTCCAACACAGTTCAAACAACCACCTAGGCATTGTCTGGACACAATATTTTATAAGATTTATGAGCTTTGCTCATAATCCTTGGAAAGCTCATAATTCCTGTTGAGACCAACAAGAATGTGCCTGTCCCAAGTCAGGAGCCTGTAATTCAATGGTTGTCGTTTGTTGCTGTGTTACATATTTGTTTTTCTTTCATAATTTTGTACATAAATTAGGCCGTTAGTTTTCTCGTTTGAATTGTTTTACATTTGTCATTTCGTGGCCTTTTATAGCTGACTATGCAGTATGGGCTTTGCTCATTGTTGAAGGCCATACAGTGACCTATAGTTGTTAATTTCTGTGTCATTTGGTCTCTTGTGAAGAGTTGTCTCATTGGCAATCATACCACCTTTTCTTTTTTTATAAGAAACCACATATGCAGTCTTCACGCTGAGTCGCAGCCCAGGCTAGTGAAATTGCTCCCTGGCCTGTAAGAATCATATCTACAGGCCAACAGAATCTAAAAATTTTCAAAAAATTGAGCTCCAGGCCTGTAGATTTAAGAGTTCGTCGTGAAGACTGCATAAGCCTCAATTCTTTTTACTGACAGACAGACAGACAGACAGAGTGATTCCCATATACCCCCCCCTGAACTTTGTATGCAGGGGTATAATAACTGCAAATCAATACGAGTTATTCTTAATTTCCTAAAAATTTGCTCCAGGGAATTTCAGTTTGCTCTTTATAGTATATATTAATACATGTGTGGTGGGTATTTTCAAACTTTCACCGGATTCTTTTAACTGAAATTTAATTGTAAACTGTATAGATGGTGGGTCTGACCTTCTATCTCCAAACCCCCATTCACGTTTTTTCTGGAATAGCCTTCCCTTAAATGCATTTTAAAGAAATTAAATCTTACAGATTCTCTGAAATAACGTCAGTTTCATCTTCGTCATTACAATCATCATCATTTGGAAAGACTACATCTGCAATGAAGAAGTAACATTAATTTGATTGCTCAAAAAGATAGCTGATTTAAATTAAATCAAACTTTACCATAAGATTGACCAACAGACCAAATATCATTGTCACTCACTAATGAAATTTAGGTCAAAGACAGGTGAAAAGTGTTTAAATGTCAATATAAATAAGAAGATGCGGTATGAGTGCCAATGAGACAACTCTCCATTCAAGTCACAATGTATAAAAAGTTAACAATTATAGGTCAAAGTACGGCCTTCAACATGGAGCATAAGCTCACACTGAACAGTAAGCTATAAAGGGCCCCAAAATAACCAGTGTAACACAATTCAAACAGATAAACCAACGGTCTAAGTATGTACTAAGATTTACCATCAGACCAAATATCATTGTTGGAGACATAATATAAATGAAGAAATTAATGTTTGAAGGGTCTTAAGCTTATAAATACAAACCACATAAGTCGGTTTGAAACACCAAAACGGAATGAACAATAACGGATTACGTTTTGTAGTTTACAAATTCTAAGCTGGTTTACGGTGGTCTTTTTATACTATGTTTGGATCGTTTCAATCTAGCAGATACCAGTTTATTTCAAATGCATTGAAAAGAAACGAGAAATATGTAATGAAAGGTTTAGTTTTATATTTATCAGTTTTAATTTGATATTAAATAGAAACAACTTATTAATATGGATGAGTTAAAATTATTAGTTTGAACAAGAGTGGAAACACTGAAATGTCTCGACTGTTCTAGTGTTCATAATATAATTTATGTTGAAAGTATAAAAAAGCATTGTATACCACAAGCATTACATTAAATTAACTGTACTTGAGATGAAGGTGAGATAAACCCTTTCAGACATAAATGTAGTTCCTACACTCATTCCATACAACAAATCTAGTTTACCTATTGGTAAAAGTATCTCCGAATTAACTTCATAAAAATAATAACCTTGACCAATGAACCATGAAAATAATGATAAGATCAACTAACACCTTCTAAACAGACATACACACCTTACAATTATTCCCTACACCAAATATAGTACTGAAAAAAGACCAAATCATTGATGATTTAACATTGACCAATGAACCATGAAAATGAGGTCAAGGTCAGAGGATTATTGCCAGACAGACATGTACACCTTACAAACATTCCATACACCAAATATAATTGACTGAATGCTAATAGTATCTGCGAAATAGACCACAACACAAAAATTTAACTTTGACCACTGAACCATGAAAATGAGGTCAAGGTCAGATGACACCGGTCAGTTGGACATGTACACCTTACAATCATTCCATACACCAAATATAATTGACCGAATGCTAATAGTATCTGCGAAATAGACCAAAACACAAAATATTAAATTTGACCACTGAACCCAGGGATCTCCATGGATGAAAATTGAACCATGGAGGAACTTTCACCATTACAAACCGTGTCTACCCTGTACAGTGTAGCGCGATCGGAAGTATTTTATCCCTCAATACAAGGAATGGTGAACATGCTAATTCATTGCTTATTTAAATTATATTTATTTGAATTTTCATTATAGAATTAGAAGTATCAATATGTTCATTTATTGCCGTTTTTAACCATTCAAATGCCAAGTCTTCATGGTCCCCCCTTAGTCGAGAATGACCGAAAGCTGTCATGAAGGTCCCCATGTAGATTTCTTGTATTTTTGGTAATTGTTATGGGGGTTAAAAATCATATGATGTGGAGTTTATTTTTCATGGACACTGTCAAATTCTGAACCCATTACCGGTATGGCTGATTTGCAGCAACAACAAAACGATTCGTACGGGTTATGTATAAGGTTAAAGAGATTTGTACAGCAAATGAAAAGGTTTTTAATGACTTTATCTGACAAATTGATGCTGTGCAACATGCATCTTTCGAGTGTGAATAGAAACCGGAAACGCGGATGTATCAATTTGATTGTAATATACGAAATGAATTCAGAATAACGATACGATATTTCTTTACAGGAAATATTTATAAGTTTTTACTTTTAAACTTTTAAAGTAATTCTAAATTATCGTTACAGCAGTACTCGAGTTATTTGCGATGAATTAATATTTACTGTTTTGCGTCTTATTTTGTTCTTCTTAAAAAAGGGGGATGCTGATTGCGTAAGTCAAAATAAAGCACGTGTTCGACTTGTTAAACTGTTTTCTTTGTAACTGGATTATTAATTTATTTATTTAATCTAAATTATCATAATCATTTGCTGAAACTTAGTCTATTAATTCGACAAATGGATCGTCTATCCTCAGATAGTATTCTCCTGTCTGGTTTGTTGATCTACCTGTACAAGCTCAGGTACAAGTGATTAGCGATCTTAATCCGGATATCCCGCAGGCGTTAGAACTGTGTTGGATTATAACATAAAAAGCCTAAGGGTTATGCAATTACATGCATTTGATTATAATTGATAAAAAAAATGGCGTCGGGCTACAAAAAATGATGAAGTTTTGAACGATGGCGGAAGACAATTTAACGATGGCGCAAGAC
Source organism: Mytilus edulis (assembly GCF_963676685.1). Lineage (NCBI taxonomy): Eukaryota > Metazoa > Mollusca > Bivalvia > Mytilida > Mytilidae > Mytilus > Mytilus edulis. The sequence goes on along the minus strand of NC_092347.1, from coordinate 11,801,632 downwards.
AATTTAACGATGGGTCGAGTCATTTGACGATGGCGCAAGACATTTGAACGATGGCGGGGCGCCATCGTTAAACAGGCCATGGAGATCCCTGGAACCATGAAAATGAGGTCAAGGTCAGATGACACCTGTCAGTTGGACATGTACACGTTACAATCATTCCACACACCAAATATAGAAGACCTATCCTATCCTATTGCTTATAGTTTCTGAGATATGGACTTAACCCTGTAAACTGATCCATGAAATGGGGTCGAGGTCATGTGAAAACTAACTGACAGACATGAGGACCTTGCAAGGTACGCACATACCAATTAGTTATCCTATTACTTATAATAAGTGAGAAATTAACATTGCAAAAAATTTGAACTTTTTTTTCAAGTAGTCACTGAACCATGAAAATGAGGTCAAGGCCAATGGTCATATGACAGACAGACAGTTCGTAACACAAGGCATCTATATACAAAGTATGAAGTATCCAGGTTGTCTACCTTCTGAAATATGAATCTTTAAGTCAAGAGCTAACGCCGCCACCGGATCAATATCCCTAAGTCTCGCTTTTTGCGACAAAAGTCGCAGGCGGGACAAAAATGATGAGAGCGCCGTCTACAATATCAATAACAAAGATGGCGGAACGTAAACAAACCACCTCGCCACGAAATTGAACTTGTTCTCTTATTTCTTGCTTATTGTACACTATAGTCCGCACCCCCTCTGGAAGGTCCAATTTTGGAGAATAAAACCGTGGACTATACAGGCCTTTCTAGGGACAGGTCAACATTTTTGTTGTAAATAAAATAAAGTGTGTAAACTGGTTCCTGTCCGACTACAACACTTTGTTCGGGTGTAGCAGAGTACAAGCAGATACCAGTTAGTTTGTAAAATAGTAAATATGAAACCAAGTGCGGTAGGCAGAGGCAATAATCGACTTCCTGTTGTTCTGGCCGCTGACTCGTCATTTTCCAATAACCTCCAAAAATGTGTTTTCAGGGGCAACAATTCCTAAAGGGATCGACAGCTTTTTTAAAATTTTACAGGTAGATAGAATTTGACCTTCTGATCACTTTTGCTAATCAAACTTCTCATCTATTTTCTAGTTTCGGTGATAATTGCCAAAAACCTTTAAAAAAAAATCATTTCTTGGTCAATAACTCTTAATTAGGTTGTCTGATTTTTCTGAAATTTGGCATACAGAAATAATGTCCTTCTTGTCATTTTTGTAACTCATACCATTCATCAATCTTCTATAGTTTTCCAAACAATAGCAAAAAAATGCAAAATTCTGTCAAATTTACATTTTAGGGGCAATAACTCCAAAACGGGGAATCCAATTAATCTGAAAATTTCAGGGTAGATAGATCTTGACCTTCTGATCCGTTTAACCCTGCCAGATTTGTTCTATCTGCTTTAGTTTTTGAGTTATAACCTAAAAAATGCAGTTTAACCCTATTTTCTATTTTTAGCCCTGGTGTCCATGTTTGTCGATAAATCAGGATATTGGATATAATTTATAAACTAGATGCCCCAAGGAACATTCACACTGAATTTTATTCAGCAATTCTGTTCAGTTGTTTCAGAGGAGAAAGTTTTTAAAAAATGTTGACGACGCCCGATGCCAAGTGATGACAATAGCTCACATGGCCCTGTGGGCCAGGTGAGCTAAAAAGTCATTGCACAATGAAAATGAGGTAAAAGTCACATGATACATTATCTGCCTAAAGTTTTGATCATGAGGTTCATGAAACCAAAAAATCTAGTCGCTAGGTACTAGTTTCAAAGTTATTAACAATTTGAAAAAGTTTACGCGGCCTGAAAGAAAACCTATGTCTCGCTTTTTAGGGACTTTTCCACTCAGAGGAGACAAAAATCAGGAGTTGCTTGACAGACTGCTTACACAATGTTACATGATCACAAAATTTTTGATGTTGTGTAAAAATTGAAGGCTGATTCAAGGAAACAAAAAATAGAAGGCCTGACGTCGAAAGTTAACGACCCATTCCATAATGTGACAACATTTTTCTTTTGTCAAACAAAAATCATACCTTTTATGTCCATGTCCTCTAACTTCTTTCCTTTAAATTTGGAAGTCAAGTTCAAATCTTGAATGAGAAGAAGTTTACTAATTTGAGTCCTCTCCAATAACCCACTCATTTGTCTGTAATGTTCTTTGTGAACAGAACGGGTATGCCCTAGGTGATTGCATACCCAATCCAGCTGGTATTTATCAAGGTTAAGCATCTGTAAAATCATACACATTATCTAACATTAGTACTTGTACAACCCCTCTGAAAAATCAAGTATGCACAACTTTAAAGAAACTTTCTGATTCAATTTATTAACAGATTAATTCAGGGAAGCATACCTGTCAACTGACCCGTATTCTGCGGGTGTGACCCAAGATTTTCACAATTCTGAGGGATCACCGGGAACACCCGCCGGGTCATTGAAATAACCCGGGAATTCCGAAAATGACCCGATTTCACCCGTATTTCTTAGCCTTGAGATTGATTTCATAAGTAATAGTCCTTTGAAATACCGGCAAATACGTAATTCTTCCATGAACAGGAAGTTCACCTAGCTATGTAAACTGTCAAATTAAGTGACCTATTAAGTGCATGGCTTCACTTGACAGCTTTGGTGTCAAACACACTGTTAATTAACACCAATTACCTTAGCTTTAGGTCGTAAATAAATTGCACCATTGCCAATGGCATTGGTTTACAAACTAAACTAGAGTTACTTCCCCTTATTTGTCACCATTCAAAATTATTCCTTATATTTACGTTTTATGGGTGAAAAAGATTAAATCATAAAAATATAAAATTCAAATACATATTGAAAAATAACTTTTCATTATTTTTATACCTTTATACAATTTTTTTAAAAAAAAGTTGAAAATTATTTTTTACATTTATACTTCCTTGTGTAACAGTAAATTTAGTCCGGTAGTAAAATCTGTCCGCCAGACTTTTTTCCCTAGGAAAACAAGTCCATGATCATTATTTTACTAGGAATGTAAGTCCCAGGACAATTTTTCCTAGGAAAATAAGTCCATAGGTAGTAAAATATGTCTGGCACATATTTTCCTAGGAAAAGTTTTCCTAATATGTTATACTAGTATTTTTTTATTATAATATAACAATTATTGAAAATTAAAACAGAATCATATTTTTAGTTAAGATTTGAAAGTTTCATTATTTTTTCCCATTTAAAATAAAGAAAAGTGACTTTGTAACCTAGGAATGTTAATGACATGGACACGATGTCCTAGGAAAATAAGTCTGGGGACATATTTTATTAAAATATAATACACACCTCCATAACTGAATAATGAAACATAACATTTATATTGATATTTTTAAATAAAGGGCATGGACGATTTTACCTAGGAATGTTATTGACTTGGACACGATTACCTAAGAAAATAAGTCTGGGGACATATTCATATACAACTGTAAAACTGAATATTGAAACATGAAATTTTTATTAATCTTTTGAAAAAAAGGTCTGACATTTTACCTAGGCAGTAGCAATATTATTGACATGGACATGATTTCCTAGGAAAATTAGTCCAGGGACATTCATGTCATTAATATTTTTAATGCTCAAGCACTTGATCCGAACAATATTTTAAATCATCAAAATTGCATTTCCATGTAAATAATTTGTTTCATTAAAACGTTCCTTTTAAAATACAGGACATGGACGATTTTACCTAGGAATATTAATGACATGGACAAAATTTCCTAGGAAAATTAGTCTGGGAACATTAACTTTATTAAAAGAATTGATACACAACTCTATATAACAATATCAAAATATAACATTTTTATTTACATTACAAAATAAAGGGCATCTACAGACAGCTAAGCCAACGTCATACTGTAACACAAACAATTTTTTGTGGTTGCGTATAAACAACTATAAACTGTACATTTCTCCTCTTCCTATCAAATATGAAACTATAACAGATGCTTAAAATCTGTCTCAGCATTAAGTTAATAAAAGATGTCACAATTTTACTGATCCTATATTATTTTACCTGTGTAAGGGTGGCCATGTATTTTCTCATGGAAACGGAAGTGATTCTATGAGGTGATACCAGCTGCAGTTCATTACAGATTTTCTTTACTGAATCATATGCCCTTGCATAATAGTTCACTGAAAAAGAGGAATTTATATACGTACATCAGCTACTGTAGCTCAGTACTCAATGATATATAGGAAGTAACAATTAAGAAATAAGTGCCACTGTAATGCTAACGCACTGGCCTGCAAATACCACATTTTAATAGTGCTTTTATAAACAGGACCAGTTAAAGTTCATATGTTACAAAGTTGAAGTGTTATTCCCATGAAACCAGCTCCCTCCCCTGTTTTTATACACTGTCATAATAGACTACACCAATGTCATCAGGCACCAATATTCATTCAATTACTTACAGTAAATCAATGTTTGTTTTTTGTACATATAAAAAATTTCACAGTTTTGGGCAAAAATTGTATTTAAATTGATAGATGTACTTATGGCCCTTCTGAATGATACATTCAGTCGAAAGAGCATTATTAAGAAGTCAAAATAAGCTTAAAATATTGATAGGTTATAAAGGTCGTTATTGAGACTAGAGCATACCCGCGAATTCGCAGGTCCGTACCCGAGTTAAAAAACATGCTCTTTATTTTTAGCTTGGATGCTTAGACGTCATATTGTTGTTTGGTGAAATCAAGCTGATAATCAGGTGCACATTAATGTCCAATGAAGAAGTCCAGGAGTAGCTTGTAGCCATTCATACAATGTGAACATATAACTTACACATGATTTTCAACCTGCATACCAGGATTTGTATGTAATAGTTGCCGCAGTACATTTAGTTTGACCTAAGTCCTTATAACATTATCCTGGCTACAAGCTTAACCCTTTCACCGATTGCTGCCCAGACAGAAGCTACTCTGAGACGATGGCTTCCCTGGCTACTTTTACTCAAGTGGGAGATCTTCATAATAAATGTCAATGAAAAATTTGTTTGTAGTTATTTGTGTATTTATTTCATTCACTAACACCATGTTCAGTTTTTTTTATGTTTTGATATTTTTTCCTCATAAAATATTCTAATTTTCAATTTTTCGGCATTATTGAAGTGAAATTGTCAAAATTCTGCTCTTTGACCCCAAATCGTAAATTTTTAACCCAAAACGGCAAAATTTTGAAAAAATTTGTGAGGCTGTACAAATTCCTCACACTGAATGATGTCCATTCCAAGTGTTTTGTACATAAAATGACATTTTATGTCAAAAATGTATACTAGTTTGGCTTAATTTTTCCATATTCTTTCCCCAAAAATGTTCCCTCATTTTAAATTCTCGTAAATTCCGTAAATTTCCTCTGATTTTGACACGGTTTTCAACAAACGGAACCGCCATGTTTACACTTTCATCCAAGTATCCATCAAAGAAAGATGACTCATGTTTGCACTGTTTTGAGCGGGAAATAAAGATGTATTCCGATCCCGGTAAAACGGGACTCATCGTCAGCAGTCTGAAGCGTGAATCCCAGTTAAGCCTGGCTACAAACTAGTATTTTATTTTACTCTTATTTCAGTGCATGTAGCAGCGTAAAATATATGTTCCGGACCGTATGAGTATTTGGACCGTACGCGTACGGTCTGGACCGTATGCGTACTTTTTCAAAATACTCATACGGTTGGACCGTACGTGTACGGTCTGATTAATATCATTAAGAAGTTGCTTAAGTTTATAAGTTACAAATGCATGTAAAGTTCATGTACAGATCAACATAACTTAACTCTCAAATTAGTATGGAAAAGTTCAATTGTAATTGGAATAAAAGCTTTATTTGTTAACTAATAAAAAAATTCACGCTTATCTTGTATTTAGTATGTCGATCAGTAATACATTAATAAAATTATGATCATAGAAATTTACGATATCGAAAGTTAACATGATGTGGGACGACAGTTTTAGAATATTAGAAACTTTACAAAAAAATGCAAATGCAAAGGAACATGAATGAACTGCAAACATGTAAATGTATAAAATATATCATTAATTGTGGTAGCAAGTGTCACCTTGGGCGAGAGTACCAAAATAGTATTCAGATATACAATTAAACAAATATTTAATGTCAATTGTTCAATTGTTCATTTTATCCATCTAAAAGTAATTGTAATGATAACAATTTATAAAACTAAAAATAAAGATTGTGATAAATGGTTATCTCGTACTGGACCATACGCGTATACTCATACGGTCCGACCAAATACTCATATGGTCTGGAACATATATATCAACAATATTCCTACTTTCGAGGTTATCACAATGTTCATTGCGACACCATGGATTCAGTGTTCATTCTGTACCAATACTTAGAACTAATATCAATGATATACTGCAATATATAATTGTTATGTAATCGATAAAAAATAACGACAACATGTAATAAAATGCTGGGTTGAGTTCAAAATTGTAGCAGCTACGTAGCCCCTATCAGTATCTATGTAGCAACTAGTCTATATCTACACATTCAATTGTCAAAATCTACATAGCACTACGTACTACATAGTCAACCCTGACTCAGAAGTGCATTTGTGGATTCTATTTCCTCATGAACGACCAAAAGACGAATATTTGAAGGCCAATAGTCTATAAGACAATAGCAATTTAAAGCCAAGGAGTAAACAAAGACTCAAAGACTGATGAGAACTGCAATAGATGATTTAAAGATGATTGTTCAGAAATGAACGTTTAATAATTTCATCTGCCGACATGATTGCAGATAAAAAAAAGTTGTAAATAAAAAAACAATAAAAACAAATATAAGGGAATACACGTGCATTTAATAATTTCATGCCTTAAAAACAGTAAAAAATATATTAATTCTCAACCCTAACATACTTTTTGGCTTACTGCGATTTGATTAGTTTTCACTGTTGCTCCTAACTGATGAGCATTTGAAATCCATCAGAAATGTGTATGTTTAATAATTCTCTAGCTTAATTTCTGCATATCATTAGCAGCGCAACATATAATATTGTTTGTAGCAAATCATATATTACATCTGAGTCTATTACCTTTACAATTAAAATGCATTAATAAAAGTTGGTCTAAATACTCAAGGTACGGTCATCTTTCAAAGTTACGACCATCTTGTGTCGGTTACGACCATCATCCAAAATACTATAGTTGAAGTTACGACCATCACACATTTAAAGTTACGACCATCATGCTTGAATTTTTGAATGACTATTTTACGAAAATTGGAATGTTTTAATGCATCAAATTTGGTTTTAATATCACAGGACTGCCGAATAGTATGTACGAGTTTGGTTCAAATGAACCTTTTAGTTCACGAAAATCGGAAAAGAAAAACTTATCCCTAGAGTTGTCTTCCTTCTCCGGATGGTCGTAACTTTTAGTTACGACCATCCGCTTACCACCAGTGCATATTGAACTTCCAATTGGCATAAAAAACATAACTTTGCAAAGGACACATTTAGAAAGGGACCATCCTAGTAAACTTTCAATTTTTTTGTTAGTTTCGCACAAAATTTGTTAATTTGCATATAGAACAAGAGTGCACACGCTGAAATGTCTCGCCTTCTATACTAATCATTGATGTTATGTTGATAGTCCTAAGTATAAAGCTTTATTACAACTGTCTCATAAACTTAACATTAACCAAGATAACTAAACAAAGACCAATGAACCATGAAAATGAGGTCAAGGTCAGATTAACCATGCCAGGCAGACATGTACAGCTAACAATGCTTCTATACAACATATATAGTTGACCTATTACTTATATTTTAAGAAAAATAGACCAAAACACAAAAACTTAACACTGTGCAATGAACCGTGAAAATGAGGTCATGGTAAAAAAAAACCTGCGCTACTGACAAAGATCATAAAATATTTCCATACACCAAATATAGTTGACCTATGGCATATAGTATTAGATAAAGACCAAAACTCAAAAACTTAACTTTGACCACTGAACCATGAAAATGAGGTCAAGGTCACATGACATCTGCCTGCTAGACATGTACACCTTACAATCATTCCATACAACAAATATAGTAGACCTATTGCATATAGTATGAAAAAAAACAGACCAAAACACAAAAATTTAACTATAACCACTGAACCATGAAAATGAGGTCAAGGTCACATGACATCTGCCCGCTAGACATGTACACCTTACAATTATTCCATACAACAAATATAGTAGACCTATTGCATTTAGTATGAAAAAAACAGACCAAAACACAAAAATTCAACTATAACCACTGAACCATGAAAATGAGGTCAAGGTCAGATGACACCTGCCAGTTGGACATGTACACCTTACAGTCCTTCCATACACCGAATATACTAGCCCTATTGCTTATAGTATCTGAGATATGGACTTGACCACCAAAACTTAACCTTGTTCACTGATCCATGAAATGAGGTCGAGGTCAAGTGAAAACTGTCTGACAGACATGAGGACCTTGCAAGGTACGCACATATCAAATATAGTTATCCTATTACTAATAATAAGAGAGAATTCAACATTACAAAAAATTTGAACTTTTTTTTCAAGTGGTCACTGAACCATGAAAATGAGGTCAAGGACATTGGACATGTGACTGACGGAAACTTCGTAACATGAGGCATCTCTATACAAAGTATGAAGCATCCAGGTCTTCCACCTTCTAAAATATAAAGCTTTTAAGAAGTTAGCTAACGCCACCGCTGTAGTCGCCGCCGCCGGATCACTACTATCCATATGTCGAGCTTTCTGCAACAAAAGTTGCAGGCTCGACAAAAAATTGGCAATGATTTTTCTGGTAAGCTTGGTTTCAAATGGTTAAGAGGTTTCACAGACATGGCCTTTTTAAAACATTTCCACATAGTGTCATATTTTCATTTTTTTTTTTAAATTATCGATTTTATATGGCAGACATCTTGGATTTCTGATCTGAGCAAAACCAAACTTTGTAGAAGACAGACAATCCAATGAACATTACAACCACCTTTTGTTTGGATTGGCCCAGTAGTTTCAGAGAAGGTTGAAATGTAATTCTACAGATGAAAACAAACGCACAAGTTTTGACAATAATTTGCATGACCCTTTGGGTCAAGTGAGCTAAAAATTTAGCAACCATTGTATATAAAGTATGCATACCAGTATTTGGAAACAGGTACGGATTTCCCTGGACTATTTTTGCTAGTTTTCTTTGCTCATTATTGGCAAGAAAAGAGAGAGCTCTTCTACAATCTGGTGGAATAATTACTGGAACTGGTCTTCCTCTCTGCAAAAGATTAATGGTCATGAAGGTCTAAAATATACAGCTAATAAATTAAAGGTCAATGTAACAAACTTTTCTTGAAGACTTTGAAAATCAAAGCACTAGAGAGTGAATATAAACCAGTCTCTCATTAGCCACTTTGGCTCCCTTTCTTGACCGTTTTCTCATTGATATGAAAGCCACCTTCTTATTCAATAGACATGAAAAAGATGAAGTTGTGTGACAAAAACATTCACAGGCTGATAGCTACTAATAATAGAACAAAAGAAATTGAACTCTCTATTATAAAAGGCAGGAAAGGTCTTGCATTTGTGTACATTAGTTGTATCCACTGTAAAAGCTTACAAAATCTAGACATACATTTGCAATTAAGCATATAGATAAATAACAACTGTACTAATCCCTGATAATATTACTGACAGTGGGTATCTTTACATTTGGGATCCTGAGAAGTTTCATGAAAACAATCATGAATATTCTTCACATATTAATTAATATACATGCAAAATTTGAGTTCTGATCCTTGTTGTATTGCTACAGGAAAAAATTCCAAAGTTGATGCATTTTCTGTAGCAGTAATATCTATCTTAGTCCACCTGCATCAGTTTCAAACCAGTGTATCCCAAACTCTGTCTGACCGACAAAATGCCAGACAAAAAATCATTCAGTCACAGAATTTTTTAGGATTTTTAGTTAAAAATATAGTATAAAACAAAAAATTCCTTTTTGCTAAGTCAGTTTGGCACAGACTGTTCAAACAATTAGTAATATTCTTTCATTTCATTATTTTCATTATCTATCAGATCTTAGAATGTAATCTCTGGTCCGAGCTGTTTGGGCTCAAGAGAACTTTTTCCAGTTGTTGTCATTTTAGTGAGATGAAAGGGTCCTTTTGTTAAACAATTAAGACCATATATTTCAGCGTTCTTATAAAGCATTATTTATTATGAACTTGTCAAGCAATTGTGACTGAGGGAAACAAACTTAATGGCTTTTGCATCGATTATGATGTACTTGAAAAAAACGCCTTTTCCCGTCGTTATTTACTCACAAGCGTCTCATGAATAATGGCAGATTACCAGTACGGGTCGAGCTCATATTTAACAGGGAGATAATTTTAGCAAAGTAGCTTTCAGCCCAGTACACTGATCATTAAACTACAATTTGGGTTTCATCCATGTAGAGTTTGGATCTAAACAATTCAGTTTCTAAGAACATTTCCTTCAAGCATTTTCTGACAAGTTGAAAGCCATATGGCAACAAAAGTAAACTCTGCTTCACAAGCGCAGCATATCAACAAGTTGATTTTCAAAATAAGTTTTCTAAAGGATTTTAGCAATTAGCATGGTGAACTAAAGGAAAATCTTTGATCCTTCCAAATTCTGCTATTGAAAACTAAGTTTTAGAAGAAAAAAATCTGTATTTCCTCAATATTTTTGGAGACTATTTTTGGGATATGTTTCCAATGAAATTTGAAGTGTCCATATGGTACAAAGTACACACCACATAATTTTTAATTTCTCTACTCTCCACAGTGAATACTCCTTCATAAGAAATCAGTATTTTTAACTCTTTCACCGATTGCTGCCAAGACAGAAGCTACTCTGAGACGATGGCTTCCCTGGCTACTATTACTCAAGTGGGAGATCTTCATAATAAATGTCAATAAAAACTTGTTTGTAGTTATTTGTGTATTTATTTCATTCACTAACACAATGTTCACAGTTTTATTCATGTTTTAATAATTTTTTCTTCTTAAAATATTCAAATTTTCAAATTTTCGTCATTTTCTAGGTGAAATTCTCAAAATTCTGCTCTTTGACCCCAAATCGTAATTTTTTAACCCAAAACGGCAAAATTTTGAAATTTTTTATGAGGCTGTACAAATTCCTCACACTGAACGATGTCCATTCCAAGTGTTTTGTACTTAAAACGACATTTTATGTCAAAAAAGTATACTAGTTTGGCTTCAATTCTTCCATATTCTTTCAAAAAAATGTTCCCTCATTTCAAATTCTCGTAAATTCCGTAAATTTCCTCTGATTTTGACACGGTTTTCAACAAACGGAAGCGTCATGTTTACACTTTCATCCGGGTATTCCATCAAGGAAAGATAACTCATGTTTGCACTGTTTTAAGCGGGAAACATAAAAGAGGTATTCAATCTGGTGTTATGCAAATATATTTCTTTAAGGTTACTTAAAATTTACCTTTCCTCTCACTGTCATGAGATCTTGTTTCTCCACTAGATATTTCTCCACCTCAGTAAAATCTTTAGAAAGCGAGTCATCTATATCCTGAAGACCTTGACTCCTTGATGCAAAACTTTGCAGCCTGCAAAATAACATAAACTGTTGCCTAAATTTAATTTTCCAGCACATTTTGGGACCTTATCTTAACAGCAGGTGAGGCTAGTACTTAAAACTAAAACATCTATTTTTAAAAATTCCTGCACTTTTGTTCCAATCTGCCCAGAGGATACAAAAAGGAAGATTAAAATGTGAAAAGTTAACAGAAAATAAACAATAGCTCACACAGGGTTGCCACCCTTTTTCAGACATGGAATTCCAGGGGTTTTACAGGGTTTTCCCAGAATTTCTCCAGTTTTCAAGGATAGATTCTTTTGAACTGAATCGTGCAACACTGACATACACTACTTCTCCTAGCACATTCATTAATCAGAATTGATTACCAAAGTAAGGGAAGTAACTCAAAACTTGGAACCGTTTCACTGAAAATACATCTACTCATTTTTAAAACAATGTACTGTAAAATAATAAATCAATGCCATGTTTTTATTATGCCAAAATATGTTTTGATCAGGTGATGATTCCAGTTAACATATTTAAATCTCAGAGTAATCAAACTAAAACAAGCAAATTTACATGCATTAACCCTTTCACCGACGAGTCCTGTTTTACTGGGATTGAGGCTTCAGATGGCAGACGATGAGTGTCTGTATTTCAGGATTACGGTATAGGGTTTTGTTTTTTGCAGGAAAATGAAATTATTGCTCTTTACTTCGAATCCAGTTGAAAAGAATTAAATGGCAGTTTCATTTTCATTTAAAGACGACAAATTAAAGATTTTATGGGAATTTTAAGTTGAGATAGACATTTTTGAAAAGCTTTTGAAGGATAAGAAAACTATGATTCTATCCAAATTTCTGTGTTTGAAGTAAAAGTAACAATCAAAATGGACATCAATTTTCAGTAACTTGTTGACATTTTGGGGTAAAAATTTTGTTATTTACATCTTTTTGGAACTTTCATGAATTTTTTTTACAAATTTCACCTTTTTAATGCTGAATCTGAATGCAAAATTGATTAAAAAAAAAAAAAAAAAAAAAATACAAAATGACATTTAGAATAGTAAATCCTTTCTGCCATGTTATCACTACAACAAAGCCATTGTCCAAGAGTTACTTTGTGAAGGGCTACTATCGGTGAAAAGGTTAATTTCTGACTTTTCAGAGTACGAATATGAACACTTACTTTATGACTTCAAGTTCACCGCTTCTTCTTTTGTTATACAGAAGCAACCTTGCTTGTGCAAGGGAAACCACTCTGTGGAAGTTGTCTGATGTGAGAGGCAGTTCTTTTAGTTCCTTCACAAGAAATTCAGTAATGTCCCTAATGTCTTCTGGGGATGGAAGCTCTTTTTTTTCCTGGTATTTTCGGAGATTCAAGACATTTCTGGCAGTGGTTGTTACTTTCTCTTTCCATTGTCTTGTAATTTGGTTCAAAATGGTTTCACATTCTAGTGCTTCCTTTGAATTACCATTGCCAGATTTTTCCACAATGAAACCCCATTTACTGCATATTAGCCTATTAATGTCATATTTCAATTTTATGGCATTGCTTGGAGATAGCAAGTCCTCATTGTCATCAGCATTTGGATAAGAGCATTTAATTGCTGCAACCACAATGTCTCCGAAGTGCTGAGGTTTTAAAAAATCCCATAGTGGTTTCTGTTTTATATTTTCAATGTAGTCTTCTTCTGATTTATCTTCACCTTCATGTGAATGTTCTCCTTCAGACGCATCTTTATCATTTATCTTTGACTTCTGTATAGATCTGAGATGATTCAAAAATCGTGCGCAAAGACGCATCCTTGCACTTGCATAGTATTTTCTCTTCTCTTTGTTGCCTACATTCATTTTTAACCAACTCTCTCCAAGAGCCATAATTAGTGGATCTTTTTGGGCAATATCAGAAACTTCATCACGCGTCATGATGGACAAGACTTCCTTCTGCATTATGATTGTTGGCTTTGTTTTAATATGTCCAGCTAGGATTTGTGACTTAATTATCAAGTCTTTTTTTCTTTTCTTGGTTTTCAGATTCAAATATTTATTACACTCAATATTGTGGCACTTTAAACCTTTCAACAAAACCCATTCTCTGCAATCAGGGCAAGGACCATACTGAGTTATATCGAAATAATCTTTTGGCCTTCTTGCCAAAATTATCTCCCCTTCGCCCTTTTTCAGGCACTGGCGGTTATGCCGGTCATCTCCCAACTTGCGTAGAGCAGTGAAGTCCGGTTCGAATTTAACTTCATCTTGATTTCTGTGTGTTTTTAAGTGTTCATTTATGTGAAGGACAATTTTACCGCAAAAATAACATGCATGGGTGTTATCATATATTCTTATATCTCTACTCTGCCCAGCCTTTGTTCTTGGTCTTTTCAATCTGTATCTTTTTATATAAATGCCTTTCATGTTTGAGTCCTTCATAACAAAATCAGATTCAAACTTATCTAGTACTTGTTTATTGTCAATCCCATTATCAGAATCAGAGTTTATTCTCTGTTTTTTATTTTTATGGAAACTCTTTCCATCAGAGTCATTCGTTCTCTTTACTGATTTTACAGTTGAGGTTTCATCATCTTGGAAAGCTACATTTTTTGGTTCTATTAATTCTTCAACTTGATAAAGTTTCAATAAATCAGGATTACCCAATTCAGGAAAGTTGCTCATTTGTTTTTTATTTTTATGGAAACTCTTTCCATCAGAGTCATTCGTTCTCTTTACTGATTTTACAGTTGAGGTTTCCTCATCTTGGAAAGCTACATTTTTTGGTTCTATTAATTCTTCAACTTGATAAACTTTCAATAAATCAGACTTACCCAATTCAGGCAAGTTGCTCATTAATGGGAAAATATCTGAAAAGTCTGATGCATTTCCATCATTGTCTGCATGTTGATCTTCAGGATTAAATAACACAGATAGCTCTACTTCATCACTGGGTTCGTTTACTTTGTGACTATCATAAGAATCAAGCGATAGCTCGACAGTTTTCTGTTTATAATTGTTCTCTGCAGCCTGCTCTCCTTCATCACTGGGTTCGTTTACTTTGTGACTATCATAAGAATCAAGTGATAGCTCGACAGTTTTCTGTTTATAATTGTTCTCTGCAGCCTGCTCTCCTTCATCACTGGGTTCGTTTACTTTGTGACTATCATAAGAATCAAGCGATAGCTCGACAGTTTTCTGTTTATAATTGTTCTCTGCAGCCTGCTCTACATCATCACTGGGTTCGTTTACTTTGTGACTATCATAAGAATCAAGTGATAGCTCGACAGTTTTCTGTTTATAATTGTTCTCTGCAGCCTGCTCTCCTTCATCACTGGGTTCGTTTACTTTGTGACTATCATAAGAATCAAGCGATAGCTCGACAGTTTTCTGTTTATAATTGTTCTCTGCAGCCTGCTCTACATCATCACTGGGTTCGTTTACTTTGTGACTATCATAAGAATCAAGCGATAGCTCGACAGTTTTCTGTTTATAATTGTTCTCTGCAGCCTGCTCTCCTTCATCACTGGGTTCGTTTACTTTGTGACTATCATAAGAATCAAGCGATAGCTCGACAGTTTTCTGTTTATAATTGTTCTCTGCAGCCTGCTCTACTTCATCACTGGGTTCGTTTACTTTGTGACTATCATAAGAATCAAGCGATAGCTCGACAGTTTTCTGTTTATAATTGTTCTCTGCAGCCTGCTCTCCTTCATCACTGGGTTCGTTTACTTTGTGACTATCATAAGAATCAAGCGATAGCTCGACAGTTTTCTGTTTATAATTGTTCTCTGCATCACTGGGTTCCTTTACTTTGTGACTATCATCTGGTAATGTAGGTTTTTGTGTCTGATCTGAAATATGATTAAATACAATGTTTTAGTCCATACTACTGCTATGTACAGTTGTTTCCTACATAATTACTGTTTGTCCTACAAAATCTTGAGAGTAGTTTTTTCAGAAATATTTTCTTTTTGCTGCTTCAGTGTAGGAACGAAAGTGTACAGAAAATCTGTTGATGTTTTTTACTTGTTTTGATGCATAATTTAAAAAAGAAATTCCCATTACATCCGATTATTTTGTTTATATTGGCAAAGCAGTCTCAGAGGAGTTGACGACAATATTGAAATTCACTTTAATAGGGTCCAATGTTAAAATCAGTTCAGACATATTGGATAGCACCAAGGCAAACCGAACACAATTTTTAAAGGGGACCATCCTAGGACCATTCAACCAAAGTTAATTTCAAACTGGCTCAGCAGTTTCAGAGGAGTTGACAAAAATGTGAAAAGTTAACAATGACGGATGTAAAGTGATGACAATATATAGCTCACATGGCAAGGTGGGCTCAATAAAACAACATGGCCTTACCTGGAGACAATGAGATCCAACTGACCTATATCAGACGTTGCTCAGTGTATAGCAATGGACTTTTGATATAAATGATAATTACATGTACCTCTCCATTTATTAACCCCACCACCTTTATCATTATTCATAAATTATCAAGTATATAACTACCTTTAGCCCATTTAAGATCATCAATGAAACTTGCAAGCATGTTCTTCTTTTTGGATAAGTATTCTGAAAAAATATATAAATAATATAAAATAATGATATAAAAAATCTAAAGAACAAAATCATTAGTTCTTGCAGTCAACTGAAAAACTTTAAAAAAAAAATCTACTCTGCCTACAGCAGTATTTTACAACCGATGGTTGTTGTGATGTATTTTGTAGTTTATAATGCTGAAATTTTATTTTGTCTTTGGTATCTAAATATGTTTTTCTTGATTATCATATCACTCAATCATAACTTAATAACTAGATGTGTCAATACGATACTAATGCCCAGCATGCAAATGTCGAACAAGTATGGACACACTACTTTACTTGACACAATATATGCTGAACACAGAAATCAGACATGACATAAAAAGTTCTGTTTTTAAAAATTTCGTTCCATTTTGGCCAACAGTAAAACCTACATCAAATCTGTTGTCATAACACCAGTGCGGAATTTCATAAAAAACATGAAGAGAAAAAAAAAAAAACGAAATCAGATGAAAAATAAAGATTTTATGAACAAGTACGAAATAGCCCCTTAAACATCGGAAACCGGAAGTCCTAGCTCAAATCTGATTGAAAAAGGAGTGTTGGAAATTTCATGAGGAATTCATAGCAAAAAATGATAAATTATTCGCCTACTCATCAACAGCAATTTTCCAAGTCCACGGGATGTAACTCCATCAAAAATAAAAAACCTGAAAAAAAACTATCTGTAACTCATCAATAAACACCTGCATACAAAAAATTAGTTCAATACATCTCGAGGCATTTAGAAAAAAAGTACAGAAAACAGGAATTTTTCCAAGTTCAAGGGGCACAACTCCTTCAAAAATCAATGAAATGAAACAGAACTCAAATTCGATCTGTAAGTCATCAATGTACACCTTAGACCAAAAATCAGTTCAATATTTCAAAGCATTTAGAAAAAAGTCTGGAAAACTTGTCGTTGCGGAATGACGGACAAGGGTAAAACTATATGCCCCGACCACTTTGTGGCGGGGGCATAATAAATTCCCAGATTTTACTCTGGTCACTTTTGGATGTTTGTTAACTGAGGTAAGGTAAAGGTCTGGAGTCACACATTTTTTTCAATATAACACTAATATCTGTAGACCACCTGTAATATTATGACTGAGGTTAAACTTGGTTGAGAATGATAGGTTATCTATGAAATTTCACCACAGAATGATGTGTAATTCATTTATGGCTATTTTGTATAACATATTTCTAATTTACTAAATTTTTTTCAATTTTAAGAAGATTTTATGACTGTGTCTAGGGAAAGATATATATTAAAAAAATTATATTTTACATCTGCAAATAAGTACTTTTGACTTCAATCATGTTATTTCAAGTTTTTGGGTGGTCTCAAAAATTCATTACAAAAATATTACAAATTTATGAAAATGGGTATACAGACACTACTGTTATCTTATAAATGTATTGCTTAAATTTCTGGAGTCATTGCTTTTATAAATGTGTATGGGGCGTCGCTGGCCAAGTGGTCTAAGTAGTCGAAATACTGTATCACTAGCCTGTCAACACTGAGGTTGCGAGTTCGAATCCCCCACGTGGCAGGTGTGCTCTACTCCAATCTTAATTGACTAGGATTGTCAGTTTTCCTACCAAAGGCTGATGGTTCTCTCCTGCTTCCTCCACCGATAAAAACTGACCTCCACGAAATAGTACAAAAGTGCTGAAAGTGGCGTTAAACACCAATCAATCAATATAAATGTGTATGTGTGCTTCATTAGTAATTCTGAACAAAATTATTTTCACATTTCCTTTGTTTATGATCAGATTTTGTGAAGGAACTTAATCCTATGTTAGTGTCTGTAAACCAAAATTCAGATTTTACCAAATATGTAACTTTAATTTAAAAGCTTTTGCAATGACATTTTTTTGGTATCAAATACAAATTTGACGTTTTTTTGTGGTTTTTTTTTGTAAATTTAGATGAAAATATGAATTTTATAAAATTATGAGGTATATCACACTGCAATGTATTTTTTTCCCCCTTTATGTTGTACAGGATTCAACTTAAATTTACTAAAGGGAGATGAAACATTAAGGTTCTTATAGATATGAAAAAAGTCTTGATTTGCCTGTATAGGTCCTTGAATTCAAATAATCAGACATCTTTTATAAACAGTCAAATCTCATTATAACATATAACAAACACGACATTTTCTATTTTCTTCATAAAATAGTCAATTTTTGCTTAATTTGAAGGCTGTAAAGACCAGAATGCTTGTCAAGTATCACAACATACATCTGCATATTAGTTTTAGATGCATGATTTTTTTTATTAGTTGTTTTTGGCTTTGAACTAGCTGTCAGTAACTGCGAGTACTCTCAAATCAGTACTAATAGTCTTTTTGTTGTTGGGATGTATAAGTGCTGAGCCACTCTGTTTTTGTTAGATGTATTTCTATCCATCTGATGAGTTAAGCCTTTTTCAACTGATTTTTATAGTTCGTTCCTATATGTTGTACTGTTACACCACTGTCCAAGGTTAGGGGGAGGAATGGGATCCCGCTAACTGGTTTAACCCCGCCACATTATTTACATATGTGCCTGTCCCAAGTCAGGAGCCTGTAATTCAGTGGTTGTCGTTTGTTGCTGTGTTACATATTTGTTTTTCGTTCATTTATTTGTACATTTATTTAGCCGTTACTTTTCTCGTTTGAATTGTTTTACATTTGTTATTTCGGGGCCTTTTATAGCTGACTATGCGGTATGGGCTTTGCTCATTGTTGAAGGCCGTACGGTGACCTATAGTTGTTAATTTCTGTGTCATTTAATTTGGTCTCTTGTTTAGAGTTGTCTCATTGGCAATTACACCAAATCTTCTTTTTTATATATATATTTTTGCGTATATATTTTTGACTGCTAAAGTGTCACAGTTTATAAATAAACTACCGTGAATATAATGGGTTTTTTTTTCAAAGTGAAATAATATAACGATGAAAATGGTACTTTTTTTAGGTCTTTGATCCCATATATTCAGGATACTTAGCAGAATATCTACTATGTATTATACAGAATTCAAAATAGATCTGTAACTGGTCATATTAAAACTATATACCAAATATCAAATTAATATCTTCAAGCATGACGAAAAAAGTGCAGATAACTAGTTATTTACGTGAATTTTCTAAGTCGAAGGACCACAACTCTGCACAAGAGTCCACACGCTGAAATGTCTCGCCTGCTTTCCTAACCTTGATTAATTTTATGTTGATAGTCCTAATGATAAAAGTTTTACTACAAGTATCACATAAACTTAAAATTATCAATGATCCATGAAAATGAGGTCCTGGTCAGATAAACCATGCCAGACACACATGTACACCTTACAATCATTCCATACACCAAATATAGTGGACCTATTGCTTATAGTATTAGAAAAACAGACAAAAACATAAAACTTAACATTGACCAATGAACGACGAAAATGAGATAGGACATATGACACCTGCCAGACAGACATTACACCTTGCAATCATTCCATACACCAAATATAGTTGACCTATTGCTTATAGTTTTAGAAAAACAGACCAAAACACAAAAACTTACCATTGACCAATGAACCATGAAAATGAGGTCAAGGACAAATGACACCTGCCAGACATACATGTTCACCTTACAATCATTCCATACACCAAATATATTTGACATACTGCTTTCAGTATCTGACAAACGGACCTATTCACGTAACTGTAACCTTGATCACTTATCCAAGAAATGAGGTCGAGGTCAGGTGAATCTTGTCTGATGGACATGTAGACCTTGAAATGAACCCATATACCAAATATAGTTATCCCATTACTTATTATAAGTGAGAAATTCCCATAACAAAAAAACTAAACTTTTTTTCAAGCAGTCACTGAACCATGAAAATAAGTCAAGGACAATGGTCATACGACAGACGGAAAGTTCATGACATAAGGTATCTGCATACAAGGTATGAAGCATCCAAGCTAGTCTTCTACCTTCTGAAATATAAAGCTTTATACAAATAGTTTACGCCACCGCCGGATAGTAATACTTATGTCTCACTATGCGACTTAAATTTTGTCGCAGGCGAGACACTAAAATCATCAGATCGGAACAAAATTTGAACTTGATCTGTAACTGGTCAAAATGAAACATTATACAAAATATCAAATCATTATCTTCAAGCACAATAAAAAAAGTGGGGAAAACTGATTTGTGGGGACCGACAGACAGACTGACAAAGTGCAAACCTAGTCCCCTTTGGCTTCGCCGTTAGGGGACTAAAAACAGACAAACCCTTTCTGGATAATACACTGAAATAAGTGATAACAGTCATGCAATGAACATATTGAAACAAATATATATTATTATATAGATGACAAAGAAATACTGAAATTTCTCAGATGAATCTGATATCATCACTTATCGGTTGATTATTCACTCATGAAACTTTTTATGTCTTTTCTCAGCATATTTTTGCAAAATGTACCAAATTTATTCTCAGTATTGCCCTTTTAACTTTTCAGAATTATCGATTATAAGAATGTGAAATGCAATATACTTTATAGTGCATTGGGTAATTTTTGCAGTTTCAAATTTTTACAACATTATAACCGTAAATTGACCCAAAATTCATAAAATATTATGGAAAAATCGAAATAGTCGGCATGTAAGAGAATTAAGCAATTTATTTTTACACATTTACGTAAAACCTCATAAAAAGGGCAAAACTATGAACCTCACAAAAATTTGCCGCAATAAGGTACTTAAATTGGATGCAGTCATATTTGGTTTTTTTTATAATCATACGCTCATGTTTGATGTTATTTATCATGAATACTACTGGAATAAGACATTTTTTAATCATGTTTTGTGATCTATTTATAAAAACATAATTAACAATTTAATTTGATTTTTGGAAATATACCACTTGTGACGGAACAACAATAATAACTCTTATGAGCACTGCTGAATTATTTTGTTGTTCGGTCACTCGTACAATATTTTCAATTATTAACTTACAAATTAATTCAATTGTAAAAATGACCAACATCTTAATCACTTTCATGGCTGAAGACCTGTTAGTAAATTCATTTATTTTGAAGAGTTAGTCGTCATGTAAACTTTGCCACAAATCATTCATGAACTTAGTAGAGTCCAAAGACATGAAAGAGTACATGGATAAAATTGAATGCTGTCTAGTATTATGTAAAACTAAGTCTTCAGCCATGTCCAGTTTAAAGATTGAAACAGTTACTTGTACTTAACCAAATGATCAAATCAAAAGCCATAGTTGAATAGTTACATAAAAAATGTTTAGTATTTAACTTTCCTTGATCTTTTTTTTTTTTCAGTAAGAAAAGTTCTTTTTCATCAATCTTTCCATTCAATATGAATTAAAAAGAATCATTCAATACAATTTAAATGCTGTAAACATATATATGTATTGTTTGCATTCTTTGATCAAATGATTTGAAGTATTCACAACTGTTTCCTCTGTTTCTCTCAAGTAAAACATGCTAAAAGTTAACTTTGATCAAAATGTTATAAAAGCATAAATACTCATTCCAATCTGCTCCCAAGAACTTCTCAAAGATCTCAAGAATGGCTCAAGATTAACCATCTTCACTGTAAACCTACATGTATATATGATTATGCTATAGTTTATGATCAATTTGGTACAATATGCTTGGTAAAATATACCTGCTCTTTATGCTGACTGAAGCAAACTTAAACATGCATCATCCAAACTAGAAGTCAGACAGAAGATGTCAGTTTGTCTGACCGAATGTCAGATACAGGTTTCTGGAATTTCCCAAGACTGAGAGGAATCAAATGATAAAAATCGAATCAAAATCAGAACGATAAAAATTTGCAATGCCCCACAATATGACATTTTTCGGGCAGTGTTCTCCCCAGATATTTCATTTAGCATCCTTGTAAACAGGGACATTTGAAATATAGTACCATCTTGTTTCTAAAAAATATAGCATCACATCCATAACATAATCTATAAGAAAACCAATTCAGATAGCATCACATTCAAGAAATATAGCATCACATTACCATGATGCAAAAGGCCCTGGGGAGAACACTGTCGGCCTGTTTAATATTGAAAACAGTAACAGATACAAAACATAGAGAGCAGCCACTGCCTGACTAAGGGGTCATATAAAAACCTTACGAGTTAACATAATTTGTAATAAAATTATTTGCTTACACTGCATCATCAGCTTTACAAAATACATCAATCATGTTCTTGTGCAAACTATCATGGTATACAAGGACAGGCCATTTCATTTTACTTGGAATTCCAGGTAGTCTTGACCACATAATGGTTCTATCTGTCTCCAATTCTGGAAAAGATTTAGTATTAGTTTAAATGCAAATTACATTCAATATCAAACGACTATGATGCAAGTTTTCTCAATTCATTTGTAAGGCAAAACTTCATGGAAAAGTTATTATTCTTTAATATCAAAAGCAAGGCCAAAAAAAATAATACCCTTGTTTCCTGCTAACCAACCCACAAACTTTTGGATTGGAATGTATCGCTGACAAACTCATTTTCTGACGGACTACTAAGAATTTCTTCCTCAACCTTGGGTTTTAAATGGATATCTAATAGAGGGGTTTGCTCTGTCAAGATTTTCCAATAAAATGTAAATATTGCATGCATTCAAGAATGGTGTTTCATGTGATACAATTTCATACTGATATTTCTATTGTATATATTCTTAATGTTTTATAATTCAAAGAATTTCTGCCTATGGTTACACGTATATATAAACCTGGTCTTAAAATTTAAGGTCTAAATATTGGAATTATGTAATTTCAACTGATAAGTATCAAACAAAAAAAACTTCATGAAAATAATATGTGTAATTATAACTAGAGGCTCTAATAAAGAGCCTGTGTCACTCACTTTGGCATATGTGAATTAAACAAAGGAAGCAGACAGTTCATGACAAAATTGTGTTTAGGTGATTGTGATGTGTTTGTACATCTTCCTTTACTGAACATTCTTGCTGCTCACAATTATCTATAATGAACTTGTCCCTGTGGTTTCAGTGGAAAATGTTAGTAAAAATTTACAAATTTTATGAAAATTGTTGAAAATTGTTAAAAATTGATTATAAAGGACAATAACTTCTTAGGGGGTCAATTGACCATTTTGGCCATTTTGACTTATTTTTGAGTCTTAAATTGCTGTACATTATTGCTGTTTACAGTTTATCTCTATCTATAATAATATTCAAGATAATAACCCAAAACAGTAAAATTTCCTTAAAATTACCAATTTAGGGGCAGCAACCTAACAACCAGTTGTCCGATTCATCTACAAATTTCAGGGCAGATAGATTTTGACCAGATAAACAATTTTACCCCTTGTCAGATTTGCTCTAAATGCTTTGGTTTTTGAGTTATAAGCCAAAAACTGCATTTTACCCCTATGTTCTATTTTTAGCCGTAGCGGCCATCTTGGTTGGTTTGCCCGGTCACAAAACACAATTTTTAAACTAGATAGCCTAATAATGATTCTGGCTATGTTTGGTAAAATTTGCCCCGGTAGTTTCAGAGGAGAAGATTTTTGTAAAAGTTAGTTAACTAAGATTTACGAAAAATGGATAAAAATTGACTAAAAAGGGCAATAACTCCTAAAGGGGTCAACTGACCATTTTGGTCCTGTTGACTTATTTGTAAATCTTACTTTGATGAACATTTTTGCTGTTTACAGTTTATCTCTATCCATAATAATATTCAAGATAATATCCAACAAGAGTGCACACGCTGAAATGTCTCGCCTTCTATACTAATCATTGATGTTATGTTGATAGTCCTAAGTATAAAGCTAAGCTTTATAACAATTGTCACATAAACTTAACATTAACCAAGATAACTAAACATAGACCAATGAACCTTGAAAATGAGGTCAAGGTCAGATGAACCATGCCAGGCAGACATGTACAGCTAACAATGCTTCTATACAACATATATAGTTGACCGATTACTTATAGTTTAAGAAAAATAGACCAAAACACAAAATCTTAACACTGTGCAATGAACCGTGAAAATGAGGTCACGGTCAAATAAAACCTGTGCGACTAACATAAAGATCATAAAATATTTCCATACACCAAATACAGTTGACCTATGGCATATAGTATTAGATAAAAAGACCAAAACTCAAAAACTTAACTTTGACCACTGAACCATGAAAATGAGGTCAAGGTCACATGACATCTGCCCGTTAGACATGTACACCTTACAATCGTTCAATACAACAAATATAGTAGACCTATTGCATATAGTATGAAAAAAACAGACCAAAACACAAAAATTTAACTTTGACCACTGAACCATGAAAATGAGTTCAAGGTCACATGACATCTGCCAGTTGGAGATGTACACCTTACAGTCCTTCCATACACTGAATATACTAGCCCTATTGCTTATAGTATCTGAGATATGGACTTGACCACCAAAACTTAACCTTGTTCACTGATCCATGAAATGAGGTCGAGGTCAAGTGAAAACTGTCTGACAGACATGAGGACCTTGCAAGGTACGCACATATCAAATATAGTTATCCTATTACTTATAATAAGAGAGAATTCAACATTACAAAAAATTTGAACTTTTTTTTCAAGTGGTCACTGAACCATGAAAATGAGGTCAAGGACATTGGACATGTGACTGACGGAAACTTCGTAACATGAGGCATCTCTATACAAAGTATGAAGCATCCAGGTCTTCCACCTTCTAAAATATAAAGCTTTTAAGAAGTTAGCTAACACCGCCGCCGCCGGATCACTATCCCTATGTCGAGCTTTCTGCAACAAAAGTTGCAGGCTCGACAAAAACAGCAAAATTTCCTTAAAATTACCAATTCAGGGGCAGCAACCCAACAACGGGTTGTCTGATTCATCTTAAAATTTCAGGGCAGATAGATCTTGACCAGATAAACAATTTTACCCCTTGTCAGATTTGCTCTAAATGCTTTGGTTTTTGAGTAATAACCAAAAACTGCATTTAACCTCCATGTTCTATTTTTAGCTGTGGCAGCCATCTTGGTTGATTGGCCGGGTCAAAAAACACAAATTTTAAACTAGATACATCAATGATGATTGTGGACAAGTCGATTAATTTGGCCTGGTAGTTTCAGAGGAGAAGATTTTTGTAAAAGATCATGGAGATTTACGAAAAATGGTTAAAAATTGACTATAAAGGGCAATAACTCCTAAAGGGGTCAACTGACCATTTTGGTCATGTTGACTTATTTGTAAATCTTACTTTGCTGAACATTATTGCTGTTTACAGTTTATCTCCATCTATAATAATATTCAAGATAATAACCAAAAACAGCAAAATTTCCTTAAAATTACCAATTTAGGGGCAGCAACTCAACAATGGGTTGTCTGATTCATCTACAAATTTCAGGGCAGATAGATCTTGACCTGATTAACAATTTTGCCCCCATGTCAGATTTGCTCTAAATGCTTTGGTTTTTGAGTTATAAGCCAAAAACTGCATTTTACCCCTATGTTCTATTTTTAGCCATGGCGGCCATCTTGGTTTGTTGGCCGGGTCAAAAAACACAAATTTTAAACTAGATACATCAATGATGATTGTGGCCAAGTTTTGTTAAATTTGGCCCAGTAGTTTCAGAGAAGATTTTTGTAAAAGTTAACGACAGACGCCGGACGCCAAGTGATGAGAAAAGCTCACTTGGCCCGAACGGTCAGCTAATAAAATTTGATATTATTATCATAACTTACGTGAAATAAAAAACAGTCTGGCGGTAAGGGTTGTTCGACTGAACCTAATCTTTTGTGCCAAAATTGTGTTTTTTACTATATAAAAGCAGGCCCTGTTGGTCACAATGATTCCCCTATATGACCTCGTAAAAGGTTTTGAAAGATATATACAAATTTGTAAGGGTTCCGCGGAACCCAGTGTCTGGCCTACTTTTGATGTCTATATTTTCAGTGTGATAGGTGAATGCACATAGTGAATGCAATGTTGAGTCCATTTATACGTAAAAAACAGAAAAACAGAAATAAATACTTAAGTCCATTTATAAGTAAAATACGGGAAAAAATATTTTTTTTTTTACTAAATTTACTTCTGGATACTATCTTGTGATCATAAACAAGCTTCTGTCCAAGTTTGGTAGAAATCCAGGATAGTTTAAGAAAGTTAATAAAATTTCAAAAACTTTAACCACAGAGTGAATATTTGTGGACGCTGCCGCCGACAGAATGTAGGATCCCTATGTCTCGCTTTTTTGACAAAAGTCGAAGGCTCGACAAAAACATTACTATTTATATCAAGCATGTTACTGGAATCACAGGATTATTTTATTACACCTTAAAACACATCCTAAGATTTATAATAACTTGAACAGAAACTTTATATCATAACCATAGATTAAGTATTCATAACCATATTAATTTTTTTATGAATACTATGTTTTTTTGTAAATTTGTAGCAGATGTTGCAAAACCAAAAACAGTAATCATCTTGCAGTATTTACAGCCAATTGTATAATATCCATTTTATCTGACGCCATACTTTACAAACCTTTTTCCTGATTATCATCTGATCTACTTCCCAATGACGAACCTGCGATAACAAAGAAAGAATTTAATACAGGCCAACATTTTACTTAGACTTTTCCTGAAATAAATTTTTGGGAGGTTGACAAATTGTTATTTATTATTGTATGAAAAACTGCTATGAAATACATTCACATCACTACTACAATCATTCCATAAATTACTTTGGGAGTTTAATAAAAAAAAAAAAAAACAATTTTTGCATTCTTGGGGAAAATATTTCATTGATCATCATGGAAGTTGGAAGTTTTAAAAGCCTAGTACATGTGTGTCACTACAGATCTTAACATAACAGCATCATTATATATTTGTACCAAAGAATTTTAAAAATTAGCAGTAATCTATATACATGAGAAGAAAAGTTTTTATGCACAATTTCACATATTTGATATCACAATTCTGATTTTTTAATTATGTTTATTCTTCTGTTTGTTGCTGGAAATAGATAAATTCCAACTGGGGTATTTTATCATAAATATTTGAAATCATATTTATAATTTAACATTACATTTTGTTGCTCTGACTCCCAGGGTTCGACATTAAAGGTAGCCTGATTGCCCAGGACAAAAAAAAAGTCGTCATGGGCAAGTAAAAGCTGAAGTGTACTTGTCCAATGGACAAGTGAAAAATAAAAGTAATTAACAGTGAAATACTGAATAAAGTCTTAATGTTAATTCTCCTTAAAATCAATAATGCGCAATATCAATCAACTTGACCGTATCGAAAATTCAAAGTATTGTTTAGTATTTTCCCTTTGTTATTAAGTGCCAGTCTTTGTAAGAATCAGGCAATTTAGATAAAAATCAAAACATGATCAGAAAAAACCCACCGAGTTAATCATGCTATTTAATGCTAACCATCATCCTGAGGTAAAAATAATTGGTCTTTCGTTTGTGTGTGTCTGGTAATATCAAATAACTTCGTTAGAAAATTGGTTAGAATGATAGCAAATTACAGAGTTATCTCCCCTTATTCATTAATTTCTAGTGCATATCAACCAAATTGTATCTTCTATTACCAGAATAGGAAACAGAAATGAATGTTTTTTTTGTGCATAACTACATTTTATGAACTGAAATCAATGTCAAATTGGGTGGGGTTTTTTGGTCATGTTTTCAGCACTGCCTGATTCTTAGGAAGACTGGCACTTAATATAAACATTATAAAGATATTGTCCAATCAGAGTATGATTATTCAATGACACATTCATTAATGATTATGAACCAATCGAATTAGACCTTGCTATTTTAGGAACATTAATTAGTTGAGCATATTTCATCAGAGCGGATATTTACCTGATGACAGTAAACCCAGAACAAAGACGGATATGTGAACTTCTAGTAAAATTAAGTTTCAACAGTTCTTTCCTCATTATTAGTACTTTAAAATACTCATGCTGAATGTAGAATAATGAAATACATGTAAATTATTTTTTTATTTTTTTTTGGAAAATTCGAGGACATCATTTAATAAAATGAGGGTCACACCTGTGCACATGCACACACTTGTAGTAGTTCCACAAACAGTATTCTGTTGGTTTTTTACCAACAAATCTTTTAAACATTTTTTAAAATTGTCGTCTTCAATACATTTTTGCTAACATCATGAACATTATGAAAATTTAAGCATGTTGAGAAAAGTACTTCAGCAATTCCCTTTGCTATACATTTGTATTTACCTGATTTATAATTTTATATCAACAAATAGCTGTTTAAAATTTATGTAGTAAGTTATATTTGGACAAGTGCTTTGTTCTATCGGACAAGTAAGTTTTCATGGGCACTTGCCCGAAGCGCAAGTTGTTAGAAAAGTTAATGTCGAACCCTGACTCCATATAAACATGAAGGCTACAGCAGGTTAAAACAAGTAATACTGTGTTTGCAAGCAAGACACAAAAGTCACCAAAAACCAGCAATATGGTTGCTCTCAGCCAAAATCTGAAGCTGCCATGAAATTCGGAAAGCCATGTTTATCAAACAAATCAATTTTCATTCAAATCCGTAAATTTTCATATTTAGGCAGGAAAACCAGTCACTATGGCAACCAGCCACGTATTGTTCCCCCCCTTTTTGTGCATAATATTATTAAGTATGTTAAACTCTACCAGTGTACTAATTTTCAAGTTTCTGAGATATAGCAATGTCCTATTTATTGACCTTTCCCCCTTTTCCGTCAATTTTTTTTGTTACATGCACCCCTCCTGGGCAAGTCCAAACTACTAATTAAGTTTCATTTTAATCCCTTCAGCCATTTTCGAGTTTTTATGTTCAGAGGAAGAATAATAACTAGAATTGCCATTGCGAGCAATAGCTGATGTAAGAAATCCATATACCAAATTTCATTGAAATCGGAGCATGTTGAAATTTTGACGTGTTTTGGTGGCCATTTTGAAATTTTTTAAAACTTTAGATTTTCCAAACATCCTACCAAGTTTCAAAGTGAATGCAGACTACACGAATGAATTTTATTTTTACAGGACATTCTGTCTGGTAAGCATCCTAGCTTTACCAGACCGAATGAAATTTTACCAGACCAATTGTTTTTACATCTAATTGTATATTATCCGACAAAAAATAACAAACATATGACTTTGTTGTGTCCTACTCCTCCCAAAAAATGCAGAAAAACAAAATGATGTAACAAGAGGGTATATTGTTATGAAAGTTGTGCACAATTGCTTGAATGCATTTAAGTGAAGAGTAATGTCCCATTTTATTGGATTTTGACAATGTTTGTAAACTAAACATAATTTAGAGTTTCTGTATAAAATATTATTTCCTGTTTCTTTTTTATTTTTTCATATATCTTTTGGTTTTCAATTCTAGCATTTATATTTCATAGCTGAATTTTGTGATCTGCTTGGATTTTTATTCATTTATTGTAATTAATCGCCAAACCCGGAATTATCCTTATCCCTTCCCAGAATCTGATCCAGTTTTATTTACCTTTCCGGTTGTGCAAATGATAGCAGCCATTGTTGTTTTGGACAGTAAGATATGTTTTTACCCAGATTTACACATTACTGGTTGGCGATTTTCGGCATAAAGCTAGCAGTTGAACAAAATAAACATCGCTGTGATGAATAATAAAGATGAAAATGAATTTGAGATCGTTTGGCAATTTTGCTAGAATGTTAGAAAAATCCATGAAAAAAAACACCGGACATTCGGACCGGAATTCAACAAAATTTTACCAGATCCATTATTCACCGTATTTGTCCGACGTATTTCGTGTAGTCTGGAATGGCCTGCACAACTCGTAGATCTCGATTGGACAAGTTCATGCATAAAGAACAGAGGAAAAAAATAATGAGAAACGAAACAAAAATAATAAGTCTCCCAACGAACTTCATTCGGGAGACTTAATAAACAAAAAGAATAAGAAACCGAACAAAAACAGTAAGTCATGGCCACTTCATGATCAGGCACTTAATAATAAGAAACCGAACAAAAACAATAAGTCCCCCAACTTCGTGGTCGGGGACTTGATAAAAAGAAACGAAGCAAAAACAAAAGTTGCAAAACTTTGTTTTGGTGACTTAACTATAAACTTGTATATGGAAGACCAATGTCTTAATATTATAAAAGTAACCACAAAAAAATATATACCCTCTTGTGCTAATGTTGTCAGTTGGTTAGGTTGTTTTATCAGCGAGACTCTGTAAAAGTAATTTCTCCAGAAAACATCTTCTTTAACTCTGTAAAAAAGATATAATTAAATAATGTGAATTCATTTCTATTTGTTGGTGACAAGATTCATGGTCCTCCTGACAAAATTCAGTTTTCCCTTTAATCTCTTTGAAACAATTGGTTTCTGTTAATACAATATTGATAACGCTGTAATCATATTTCAATTCATATTTTTTATTTTTTTTTTTTTAAATTTGTTGACACTCGAGATATTACCTTTCTATTTTCATATCTGAAATTTTTATGAAAATAGCCGGTGTTTTTATCATAAATATGTTTTACGAATTGTACAGTTTTACACCAGTCATGATCAGCTGTCTTTACTTTTTCGTCTTACTTCCAGTCATTCTAAAAGCTCGTACAGTCCGCAAGATTTTGTATATCGATGTTTCCGAACTAGATTATTTAAATTGGAATCCGGGAAATGACCGACATAAAAAATAAAACAAAAAATAGATCAAAAAGACTAAATCTTGTTTTGATTATACATGTTTGTAAATCGATTAAATTTCTATTCTGGTAAATAATGGATTTCGATCAAGAGCATCAGAAATAACAGACAATACTTTCAATCATTCCACATCAAATTTAATCATGAATGGATTTTCCCACGGTCGGTCAGAAAGGTCACCTGTGTTTACTGTTTATACGATATTTCCCGCCAAATAAAAATCTTGTGCATTGGACAAAATCGATCTTTAATATCTTTTTATATTGGCATTCAATATTATTGTGAGTGAAGTCAAATTAAAGTTCAACCACGTGCACTCGCTGTTGATCACGAATATGTGTATCATGGAATTGTCTTTACACGGCAAATATTTTTTTAGATTGCTGTAAATAAAATATATAAAATACAAGTTTCCAAGTTTACATGGATTGTCCGTAAATGAATATTATGCAATTAAGTTCAGGATTTCGGGATCTGTGAATTCTTTTTTCGAGATGTCGGGAAATTAGGATTTTAATTTATTTAAATTCGGGACCTTCAGACTTCGTGTTTTTAAAGCCGGGATTTCGAGAACTGGACCCCTCCTACCCCCACCAAATGCAGCTCCATTATATTGATTTAGCATAATGAACAAACACGGAAATATTAAAATAAACTGTATATGCCCGGGAAGAATCAATATCTTCTTCTAGTTTTATTATTTGCGTTCCGTATTTTAGTTATACATCTCCAACTTTCGGACAATATTTGTTTGCAGTAAAAAGTAAAAACTACGAAGAATTATCAAGCTACTAATAAGGGAGCTACTATTTGATTTTTATGGGGGGCTAGGATGAAAAATTTTGTCCTGCATTTTTTTTTAGCTGTAATCTCTGTCCTGCCTTTTTATTTTTCACTCTGTTCGGTCCTGCCTTTTTTTTACCTAAATTGTCATCCTGACTTTTTTTTTTGCAAGTGTCTCATCCTGCCTTTTTTTTTTTTACTCAAAACTCCTGTCCTGCCTATTTTTTTCAAATTTCATCCTAGCCCCCCCCCCCCCATAAAAATCAAATGGTAGCTCCCTAATATACAATTAAGTATTGCTCACTGTAATTATTTTTATCTCATAACTGACCCAACGCAGACTGAATATTAAATACAAATTATAGAAATATTTTGCATGTGACCGCGTCAAACTAAAACGTATGCAGCATCACTTGAGACAGCATTCTGCTAAACAATGGATTTACGTGGAAAATAAATCAGTAAAACAAAAATAACCTTCAGCTTCAAGAAATAGGAATACATGTAAAAATAAAATATGTTTAAAATTTTATGCAAACAAATAAGAAAAAGATACACAAAAAAACTACGAAAAGGAACATAAAATAAAAAATAATTTTGAGGAACAAAGAAAATAAATAGCAGTTGAAATATAAAAAAATATAATTAAAAAAAAATAGGCTATTTTTATTAAAACAAAGTTCTCTCCAGTAATTCACCTGTAAAAATATTTTATGTCAAATACGATGTAGAACTAATATAATCAATAAAGTGACTAAGATTAAAATTACAGGTAACCTGTTTCTGAAATCAGTAAACCGTAATTCTAGCAGCACGGATTAAGATGAAAGGACAAATGTATTACCATTCACACCTGGATCTGTTGATTAATGACCATACTACCTACCATAAAAATGTCCGATTATTCATATCCAACTAGACGGATTAAGGCATCCATAAAAATAAGTCCCTACCCGTACTGTATGTGGATAAACATTTAAATTGTACGATGAAATAAACTTACTGTTTGGGAACAAGTTCAAATCTCATTTTCCGTAAATTAGGATCTTCCTGTGATGTTGCCATAGCAACTGGAAAGGAAGCATCAAAGTCAAACTGAAACTGGACACCAGCAGGGGGATTTCTCACAAAGTTTCTTTTGTCCTACAATAAAACAAGAACAGAAGACTGATTCATCAAAAAAAATGTTCAGCTAGCTTTTTAAGAATACATGGAAAATATTCTAAAAGACAACAATCCACAACTTCAATAGAATCGTAATAAAAATTAGAAAAACAGACTGATATGAAAAAGAAATATCAAAAGTTTATGTTGAGCCTCCTTGTACATTTACATTTATTATAAATCATTGTTGAGGGCCAAACAATAACCTGTACACGAGTTCTACTACACCATACCTGCAATTTTTTTTTATGAATTTTAATCAGATTTAGGTTTAAAAACATCGGAGACAAACAAATCAACACATCAATACTTGTTAAGAAAGATAATTAAAAATATTTCTTTGAAAAACTGTCAAGACAGTTGAAGACACCATACATGTACAAAATGAACATGCAGACATGCATTGACTCGTAATCTTTACTTCTATAAAAATAGCATGTTTCAGCTAAAGAAATTCCAAAAAACTATGTGCAGCATGTATTGTGGATATATTGTAAATGAGAGTCATTATCTATTTAATTTAAACAAGCATTCTGAGCGTATAAAAAACAATACATAGTCCCCTACAAGCTGGGGCGCAGCTTGATATGACGGCAAAGGTCGAATCCTAAACAGTTGGGGCAAGTATGGACTCTTTGTCAGACTAATATTTAAAAACAACACATGAATCATCAAAAATCTGTAATCAAATCAATATCTATAAGCAACATGAAAAAAAGTTCTTAAAACTGATTATGTGCGTGAATATTCCAAGTCCAAGGACCCATAACTCTGCAAAATATCAGACCAGAACCAAAATGGAACTTGATAGGTAACTGGTCATGATGAAATTATATACTGAATATCAAATCAATGTCTTCAAGCATCACGAAAAAAAAGTGCAGAAAACCGATTATTTGCGTGAATTTTTAAGGTCCAAGGACCATAACTCTGCCAATAAATCATCCGACCTGAACAAAATTTGAACTTGATCTGTAACTGGTCATGATAAAACTATATAGGAAATATCAAATCAATATCTTCAAGCACGATGAAAAAAAGACTTTCGTCTGTGGCGACATAACATTTTTTTGCAATTTCTGAATTTAAGGTAATTAGATCAATAATATTGCTTATACCAGCACAACTTTTTGACACTGGAATTATTATGGCAGTAAAAGAATAAGATCATAGAGAAACACACACACAAGCAATAACAATGTTTAATGAACTTCTGTGAATATCTATCTGATTATTTAAAATCTATCTAATCATATCACATGCATCCTTTTAATATTTATATTAGGAAAAGTATAGATTATCATTGGAGATCTTTATAACCATACATTGATATGCTTGCGTTAAGATTGAAATTAGATATATAGAGTTGACCGCTGATAATCTGTTTATACCTGGTTTGTATTTTTGCAATGCAACATCAGTGATGATGGCATTTACATGTATCCAACTTATGATGTCAAACAACAATGATTTTTCATATCAGCATACTGAAATAATCATGACTTTAACATCGAAGAAAAAAGCCTAAACTAATGACAAGGCCTAAATTTTTTTTACCTGTTTCCGCCTACCCTACGGACCTTAATTTTTGTGCCTGCCTTAAAGTTTTTTTGCCAATTTTTTTACAAGTACTATTTAAGTCTGTATATGTCTTCAACACAAACCAGTCAAAAACTTTTGAAAAAATAAAAAAGTTTGCCTACATGTACCTTGCAACCCTAGTTTTTTAGAGCATGTTAGAGGAAACAGAGGTATTTTTTTCTTGGTCCAATTAAAGATAAGAAGTAACACATACTGTAGACAATGCAAGGATTTGTTTTTTCATAGTCTCCTCTTCATTATAACCAACCCAGGGTGGTACAGCTGTTTTGGATCTCTTGCCTTGTTCCTTCTTCTCTGTAGCAAACTTCTCCTGTTCCTTTGCAAAATCTCCCATGATGGTCTACAACACAGAATTTGTAAATACATATATATGTATCGGTGTATGTTTATTTTGCATCATTGTAAGTACATGTTCTGAGTATTACATAATTACCTTATGTACATATAAAGATAAAGGATGTGGTATGATTGTCAATTAGACAGTCATCCACCGAAGTCAAAATTACAATTGATTTATCATCTACAATGGGAAACCCCCATACCGTAATCCAAGCTTTGTAAAAGGCCCCAAAATAAAATAAATTGTGAAACTATTCATAAGAGACGATAAACAGCCATTTTTAATAAAAACGCAAAACAAATAACAATTAAAACAAAAAGACAACAAAAACTATTGGACTTCAGGCTCCTGACTTGGGACAGGCACATAAAGTGTGTGGTGGGGGTGCATGTTTGTGAGCGCTCAACAACTACAATGCCGACGACAGCATCATACCATAACAGGGGCCGAAATTAGCGCTGGTCCGGGACCAGTAGATTTTGTCAGCTGGTGGTCCGGCGGACCAGTTGAAAGGAGTAAGTTCGGTAAGTGCCATATTTGGCCCCAATTATAAAGTTCATGGTTACAAGACAATAATTGTTTTAAGTTGCCTTAAAGACATGTGAAAAAGTTAAACAGAGCTGTTTTTGTCAAAGTTTAATTCTAACACAACAATTTTTACATTCCAAAACGGTCAAGATAAGGGATTTTGGTGAAATTTGACAAAATCAGCGGGATTTCAACCAAATAAAGGACCAGGAAACATAGAGCGCAGGTGTCGACAAGCTTAATATTCAAATAAGACATGTTAAATGTCTTCACAAACATTATTTTAAAAGATCTTTGTTGTCGAAGTATGCGCTCTATGTTTCCTGTCAAATAATCTTTGGAAATTTACCCATTTTCATTGATTTTTTCGTGAAAAATCAATATGATTACAACTTGTGACGTCATAATGAAACGCAGAAACGTAAAATTTTAAACAAAATGGCTTATATCCTATCTTGTCAATGTATTAGCTATAATTTATCGTGATATTGGTCAATAAATCCGAATTCGAAATTTACGCTAAAAAAGTGGGCCATTTTAGGGCCTTATTGAACATACTCCTTTGTCGATAAAAATCTCTGATTGCATCGCAATGTCAGTTTGTTTACAAAACAAATTACCTGAGAAATCAATTACGCGGTATTGGTACTGGGGGTATTACAATTGATCAAATTCATCAATATCTCGAGTGAGCGTCCTCATAACAACAAAAAAATGTGAAAATTATTGGAAGCGGTTAAACCGCCGAAAAAAAAAATTAAAATATAATGAAAAAGAAAAGGAGGATAGAAATAAAGTATAATATGACATTTGACAAAAGAAAATAAAAATATCAAAAGTCCTGGGAAAGATCGTCAATGCCTCAATAATATCGTCGATCGCAATGTTATGAATAGTACAACATGTGCAAAATCTGCAGTGACAAACCTGGATAAAAAAAGTATTTTTGTAACTTGATCTTAAGTTTTAAATTAGATTCTGTACTAGTACTTGCTCATGCAAATTCTGAGCAACATAAAAAAAAAGCTACAAGAATAAAGGAGAGGAAAGGCAGGGAAAATCATTTAAACTTTGAATAAAAAAAAATCAGAAAAGCTGGTGCCACTGACTTTGTGATATTGAGTTATTCTTTAGTTACATTTCCAGCACATTCTGCTAATGCAGAACCTTAAGGGACTTTTCAAGATCAAAATTGTGTTCAAGTTTTTTTTTCGGATTTATTATTGATTATGTTTGACACTGAAGATATAGGATCATTTGATACACTGCCAGCTGGAACATTTCTGGACAGAGCTCCAGACAACCGAGCTTGGTACCCTATGGTCGTCGTGAAGTTAGTGATGATGTTGAAGACACTATTAACATTTTTACAGTTATTGATCCTAATCTTTATAAAGAATATCATTAACTTGATCAGAATCAGGATCAAAATTTCTTTGATAAATGTATAATGTTATGTAACTAGACCAGCAGTATGCAAATAAAAGTAAGCATCTGTAATTTATTTTGGAGTTTGTCAAATTTATGTCATTTTTGCAGGACCAGTAGAATTTTCAGTGCACTGGTCCGGCTGGCCAGTACACAAAAAAGCTTAAATTCGACCCCGGCATAATATGACCGCAATTTTTTGCAGTCATATAAAACAGTGGCCTTATTGTGTGACAGCCAGAATTGAATGAATCCAAAATTTGAGTGACAAAGGAGTTTAGTGGTGAAATTTATGACACAATATCCTTTATGATGTTCATACCAGACTTGTATGAATCCAAAATTTAAGTGACCCAGCAGTTTACTGGAAAAATTTATGTGACACAATATCCATTTTTTTTGTGTGACCACCAAACTTGTATGAATCCAAAATTTAAGTGACCCAGCAGTTTACTGGTAAAATTTATGTGACACAAAATATCCATTTTTTATGTGACCACCAGACTTTTATGAATCCAAATTTTAAGTGACACAATAACCATTTATTGTGTGACCACCAGACTATTTAAGTGATGCAGCAGTTTAGTGGGAAAAAAATTTGGGACACAGTATCTATTTATTGTATGACCACCAGACTTGTATGAATCCAAAATTTAAGTGGCCCAACAGTAAAATTTAAGTGACATGATTCCATTTTTTAAAATGAATGTGACCACCAGATCTGTATGAATCCAAAATTGAAATTCTCTTCACTGGTTAAATTTATCTGTAACAATATCCTTTTACTAGGTGACCACAAGATTTAAGTGACTCATATGATATCCTCGATATTTTCTTGAAATATAAATATTCCCAACAATCTTACAGCTTTTACATTAATGCTAGCATGACAAATCTGTTTGTATCAATGTTTGCTCAAGCATTGCAAATAAGATAGGCGGGGCTTCAGCTTTTATACACCATACTTCAATTTTATTTGACGTTACGTTTGAGGTTAAGGACACTAAATTTTAAAACATCACATGAGAAATATTCTCACATGTTTCCTTACCTGTAAATATACAATACAGGCAGGATTCTATTTTGTCAAAATCATCTCCCCAGTTCATTTTCACAATTGTAGAAATGGAAGCCAAAAATATTTTTTTTCTCTTAAATATGCATTTTCATCATCCAACTTAAAAGACTGTTGTCAAGTACTGTTAGTAAAAACAAGAACTATCTTTAAAAAAGATATCTGACATATTTAAATTTGAGTACCGGTATATGTTTAAAACTATCATTTCGATAACCTTCAGAAGCACAATGACTTAATGATGCAGGACCTCTTTAATAAAATCTCCATCTGAATGTAACTACAAGAAATTCTTTACCAAGTCTGGTTATATTAAGACAATAATATATAAGAATATTGTGATGACACCTAAAAAATTTGTCAAAAATCCAGTGCAAATAACAAGAAACAAATATACATTTACTACTGTTTACATTAAACTTAATTCATGTTTAACAAAGCTAGAAACTTTTGGTAGTATAAGTAGTATCTTTCTGTTTACATTCACCAAAACCCCTCGGAAATCTCCCATGCGTAGGTGCGTTCTAAAAGTCATGTACAGTGAACCCTGAATAAACCGGACACCTGTCTAAACCAAACTTGTTCTGAAGACCAATCATATCACATTTTATGCATTGTGAACCTGATTAAACCGAATACCTGCCAAAACCGAACAAAATCTGAAGTCCCGAAGAGGTTCGGTTTAGACAGGTTTCACTGTACGTTCGTACAACAAAGTTTACATTAAAAATTATATAATTGTCCTGAATAAACAGCTGTCATGGATGCAAAGAGCTATTGGAGAAAAAAATATTTTAATAAAAATATAAATCTTTGTAAGATCTAGTTCAAATATTTATAGTTTTTAACTTGCTTTCCATCACGATATAATTTTCGAGACGTTTTTTCAAACACAACCAAATCACTCACCATGACAGCATTTAGTCCAATCACAGAAAGGATTTTCGAGCATGCGTATTCTGTTGCCATAGTTAAGCGTCCTTAAGTTCAAAGGGCACAAACTGAAACTATACCGACTACGTCGGAAAAATAGCTATTTGAACACACCTACTCTGATTTTGTGATTCATTAGATAGGTATTTTATTTGACCCATATACTTCATCATTTAGTACTGTGATTTTTTTATGTTATAAAGTAAACCCCGTAGCTTTGCTATATAAAAATGATAGAATATGAAGCGATATGATGTATCAAATACTCTTGCTTTGTACGTTTTGAAGACAAAATATTCATCTCAAACACATCCAAACATAAAAAGGTGCACTCAATTTTCTCTTTCGATACCCATTTTTTAAAATATTTTCTTTAGTCACATAATGGAAGGG
This sequence comes from Mytilus edulis, assembly GCF_963676685.1. NCBI lineage: Eukaryota > Metazoa > Mollusca > Bivalvia > Mytilida > Mytilidae > Mytilus > Mytilus edulis. The sequence goes on along the minus strand of NC_092347.1, from coordinate 11,762,458 downwards.
TAGACACGGATATAACTGAACTTATAGAATGATATGTTCTACATCCGTGGTAATTTTTAAAAACGGGAGGTTATGCATTTTCTTTATCCAACTTGATAGATACCCATGTCGTCGACTTAATATCTAATTGTTCTGCTTAACTATGTAATAGATAAATTAAAAACTTATGCAAATGTTTTTTGGTTTTTTTTTTAAATAAAACACTTTGTATTTGAGAAGAAAACTTATTTTAAGTTTCTATTAACTTTTTAATGAGCTTCGATTCTTTTTTATTCTATTTCAACCGGGTTTTCGCCTTAATATTTCGTCAATGAAAGAAAAATAGAAGCCCCGCCTATCTTAATTGCCATGCATGAGCATGAGCAAACATTGATACAAAAAAAAAAAAAAAAAAAAAAAAAAGAGCCAAACAAAAATTTGTCTTGCTAGCATTAATGTAAAAGCTGTAAGGTAATTTGAATTCATGGCGAAACTCCTAGGCCTTTTTTGTGTTTCCAATTACAGAGTAACATAGAGGATGGCAGGGTTCGACACTAACGGTAGTCCGGTAGTCCGGTGCCCCCCTAAAATCTAGGAGGACTACTAAAACATGGTTAATCAGTAGTCCTGTGGACCACCTGGAAATTTGTATATGGTCTGGCTATTTCAATGCTAAAAATTGGCATAAAAGTCCTCCCAATTATGTTTACATTATTCAAAGACAGTGATGGCATTTGGAAGAACGTAAATTTTATATTGTTATTGTATGTATGTATGTATGTACGTAGATCCCTCCGTTTACGGAGCACCCCTCGAGAGCTGCGAGGGTACAGTGGAATCCGTGTACACTCCCTATCGGGATTAATGGAGATGTGTCACTAACGTATTTACAATGTTCAATATTTACAAGGACAATCCCCACCCAACACCAGGGAGTGTTAGGACACCGGGCAGAGTCTGTTATTATGAAAGCACTCTTGAGATCCAGATTTCTGATCAGAATCTTCACAGTGTTTGTAACACATGGGATTTTCATAGCCTGGGGTCCTGGCTAATCTTGTCAGTATACGACGCGCAGCTAGATTGGGCCGGATCCCAGGCTAGGGATTTTCAATGTAAAATGAAAATGTCTGATAACCAAAATGTGAAGAAACTGGAATAAAAGGTCAAATAACTCCACCTAACAAGGCCTTAGAAACTGTCTCAGATTGCAGATTTTGCATTTCATTTTTCAAAATTTTCTGATGGTAAAAGTTCAGGAGTAATAAAATTTATTCACTGAATGTCAACTTTGGAAATTAGTATGGCGTTCATTATCACTGGACTAGTATATATTTGTTTAGGGGCCAGCTGAAGGACGCCTCCGGGTGCGGGAATTTCTCGCTACATTGAAGACCTGTTGGTGACCCTCTGCTGTTGTTTTTTATTTGGGCGGGTTGTTGTCTCTTTGACACATTCCCCATTTCCATTCTCAATTTTATTTAATCTATCTGAAAAAAAAACAAAATATTTTCAAAACTCAAATGAACATTTGTGTGCTTTTGAGGTGCTCAGATGACAGGAAATTGCATCTTATTTCGAAAAAAATTCTTGGGGGGGCATGCCCCCAAACCCCCCTAGCTAGTTCGGGCCGTGTTGCGGCCCTCACTGGTGATAGAGGTGGACTACCAGGACTACCCAAAATTTTTCCTTGGTAGTCCTGTGGACTACATTACCTCTAATGTTAGTGTCAAACCCTGGGATGGTCGGTATGTCAATTTTTTTTGCTTGCCGAAATCCTGAATTTTTTCCCTTTTTTTCAAATTTTGTTGTTTTTGGCTTGAAAAAGGTTTTTCCACCTTCATTTTACCACGATCAGAATTTTTTATAGCATAAAACTTGGTTAGTCCTTATAGTAAAAGACAACATTGAATGTTTGATGAAATTTGGGTGATAACACAAGGTAGGGTCAGTCTGGTAACCGTAAACACATTTTTTGGGGCCTCAGGACTAAACAGCTTTACAAACCCCAGAAATCAACCTGATCAAAAAAAAAAATAGAAAGTGCACAACTTCATTCCCTGCAGAACAATCTGTGCAAGTTTGTTAAATTTTGTCAAGGCATTAAGGAGGACGAGCAGATAAGAGAAGTGTGATGACGACGCAAGTGAACCCATTATGTAGCCCTGCTTAAGCAGCAGGCGTCAAAAGTATCATCTCTTTAGAAATCAAATAAAACAATTTAGACATTGGTAAAACATCTCAATCGAAAGAGTGTAATTTCCATTGTTGAGTCTAGTCTGATGTTAACGTATATAATTATCAGACTGACAGAGATCACGATAAAATTGCCCTCTCAGGAGTGACATAACTTATCTACAAGTGAAATTATCGGAAATATGAATGTTCATTCATGTCCAACAATTAATATAATCAAACTATAGCTGGACTTATGGTCATAGCTCTAACCTTAACGCTAACCAAACCCTTACTCTGTGTATAACCAATACATTTTATAGTGATGGCAGAAACAATGTACAAATGTAGATAAGAATATTGAACTGAAATGCTAAATGATTGTTAACTTACCCTTTATTCACGACTGAAATCACAACCAACATAGATCAAAAATAAAATAAATAACAAAACATTGAAAAAGAAAGAACAAACTAAAAACAGAAAAAGATGAGCAGGGAAAAAATATATAAAAGCTTTAAGCAATAGTTGTGCAAGAAAATGAAAAAAAACTGTCAAAAAAATGTGTTTTTCCATTACAAATAATTCAAATAATCAAAAAAAGATAACTACTTAAGCTCTCAACATAAACCTGTAAATTTCGAAATTATTCATCTGGCATAAAATCAAAAAAACTCTTAACTGATGAAAAGAAAAAAATGCAATGTAAGGAAAACCATTAACTGAAAATTCTAATATATCAAAACGCAAGTCTGTACAAAATGCTGCCGCTTGGCTAAACTCAAAATCAGAATAAAAAGCTATGAAAGAACAAGGAAAATGATTCAAAAATAAAGATGCCATCAACGTCTTTAGTCTCCTTGGTAGCCTATAAAAAAAGAAAAGATAAACGCAAAATGAAAAGACAGAAGGATGATGAATAAATAAGAAAATAAAAAAAAAACAAAAAAAAACAGACAGTTTATTCCTATGAACAAGGATTCATTAAAGTCCTTCAGTCTATTCCAACGTATGAAATACAGTGTACATCTCAATAGTGAAAAGAACAGCAATTCCTGTAATCAGCATAAGCAGAACAAGAACAGTCATATCCATGTTATCCTCCATCTTGAACTAGAAGTCAATGCATGTCACATAGCTTATGGTATATTTTTGTGTTTATGCAGATCTTTGAAAAAGTTAGCCATCACATAAAAACTTGGACCATGTCATAGGCTGATTTGTAGTTCATCAAAGGAAAAAAAAATGGTTTACCCCAAAACCACCAGGTCAACTGACAGACCATCATTTCTTTTAACAAATAAAAACAAGAGTGCACACGCTGAAATGTCTCGCCTTCTATACTAATCATTGATATTATGTTGATAGTCCTTAGTATAAAGCTAAGCTTTATAACAACTGTCACATAAACTTAACATTAACCAAGATAACTAAACATAGACCAATGAACCTTGAAAATGAGGTCAAGGTCAGATGAACCATGCCAGGCAGACATGTACAGCTAACAATGCTTCTATACAACATATATAGTTGACTTATTACTTATAGTTTAAGAAAAATAGACCAAAACACAAAAACTTAACACTGTGCAATGAACCGTGAAAATGAGGTCACGATCAAATAAAACCTGTGCGACTGACATAAAGATCATAAAATATTTCCATACACCAAATATAGTTGACCTATGGCATATAGTATTAGATAAAAAGACCAAAACTCAAAAACTTAACTTTGACCACTGAACCATGAAAATGAGGTCAAGGTCACATGACATCTGCCCACTAGACATGTACACCTTACAATAGTTCCATACAACAAATATAGTAGACCTATTGCATATAGTATGAGAAAAACAGACCAAAACACAAAAATTTAACTTTGACCACTGAACCATGAAAATGAGGTCAAGGTCACATGACATCTGCCCGCTAGACATGTACACCTTACAATCGTTCCATACAACAAATATAGTAGACCTATTGCATACAGTATGAGAAAAACAGACCAAAACACAAAAATTTAACTTTGACCACTGAACCACGAAAATGAGGTCAAGGTCACATGACATCTGCCCGCTAGACATGTACACCTTACAATCGTTCCATACAACAAATATAGTAGACCTATTGCATATAGTATGAGAAAAACAGACCAAAACACAAAAATTTAACTATAACCACTGAACCATGAAAATTAGGTCAAGGTCAGATGACACCTGCCAGTTGGACATGTACACCTTACAGTCCTTCCATACACTGAATATACTAGCCCTATTGCTTATAGTATCTGAGATAGGGACTTGACCACCAAAACTTAACCTTGTTCACTGATCCATGAAATGAGGTCGAGGTCAAGTGAAAACTGTCTGACAGACATGTGAACCTTGCAAGGTACGCACATATCAAATATAGTTATCCTATTACTTATAATAAGAGAGAATTCAACATTACAAAAAATTTGAACTTTTTTTTCAAGTGGTCACTGAACCATGAAAATGAGGTCAAGGACATTGGACATGTGACTGACGGAAACTTCGTAACATGAGGCATCTATATACAAAGTATGAAGCATCCAGGTCTTCCACCTTCTAAAATATAAAGCTTTTAAGAAGTTAGCTAACGCCGCCGCCGTAGCCGCCGTAGCCGCCGCCGCCGGATCACTATCCCTATGTCGAGCTTTCTGCAACAAAAGTTGCAGGCTCGACAAAAAAATCATTACTGGGCCAGGACCAATTATAGCCAAGTTTTTTTGGTAATGCATAACAAAAACTGAGCCAATAAATAGTACATACATACATTCATAATAAACTGTTAACACAGAGATATGTCTTGCCTTTTTGTAATTTTAATAATTAATGCAAATTTTGAAATTAAAATAGTAATACTTTAACATGTAAGTTATGCAAGTATTCAAAGTCAATGAACCATGACTGAAGGTACATGGCTAAACAATCTCCATGGAAATGAGATGTGCCAATTCTAATACAACTGCATACCAAATACCATAATGCATTGACTTATCATAAGTCGTTCCTTTTAAACAAACCTAAACACAAACATTAACTTGTAAACTATGTAAAAGTGTCAAAGTCAATGAATCATGATGAGGGGGTGGGGCTATATAATCTCCATGGAAACGTGATTTGCAAATGTCAATAAATTTGCATACCAAATATCATTGACTTAACATTAGCTGTTCATCTTGAACTGACCTAACCACGAACTAATACATGTAAACTAAGCAAACATTTCCAAGTCAATAAACCCTGACTGAGGGGGCAGGGCCAAATATTCTCCATGGAAATGAGATATGCCAATGCTTATACACCTGCATACTAAATATCATTGACCTACCACTAGTGGTTCCCCATAAACTGATCTAATCACAAACTAATACATGTAAAGTAAGCAAACCATTCAAAGTCAATAGACCATGACTGAGGGGGCGGAGCCAAATAATCTCCATGGCAATGAGATGTGGCAATGGTAATACATCTGCATACCAATTATCATGGACATACCACTAGTGGTTCCCCATAAAACTGAGCTAATCACAAACTAATACATTGTTGACACTGTTGCCAACGCCAGAAACGGCATACCTATGTCTCGCTTTTTGACTCCGTCAAGGCGAGACAAAAATGTGTCAAATAACCAACAGTAAAACCTTCACCTTTACTTAACTGAATGTCTGGTCCAGTCACATATACAGTCCTGTCTACCCATAATGTGGTTTATCAGTATTTTCAATTATTATCATCAGTATTTTAAGAATTCTGTCAGTACAAACACCGGTGAGTGTCACAAATATGCAAGGAGGTCTGGGCGCATATGCCCCCCCCCCCCCCCCCCTGGGAAAATTTTGAAAAATTAGATGCCATTTCCTGCATTCTGACAGCAATTTGGGTCATATTTTAAAGATGGAAAACAACCTTCTTGGTACAAATTTTAAAAGGATTCCTTCACCTAATCCTATCACCTATTACATTTTTGAGAATATTTGACTTTTTTTATAATGTTATAATTTTCATCAACCCCATCGGCCATGCTGATTTTAATATTCAATGTCAGAAGCCCGATCATTGAAACGATGGCACACTAATTCAGGATCAAAATCAGATTTTTTTCCAGATTCGCCCATCTCCGTAGATTGTTTAATACAATCTGTAAAGCGTATTTTGACATAAAATTCCGTGAAAAATATGGACAAATCGTACAAGTAATCACCTCTGCATATACATGTACACCTTGGGCTTGGGAATGACTTGGACTTTTACATTGAGGGAAGTCTGTTTACTACAGCAATATTTGTCATATATTTCAGGTAGGTGTCCTTAAAATAATGGGACTTTTGACAATATTTATTGTTACCCGTCAAATATCTTCTTATGTAAAAATAGGAAATGTGGTACATGTATGATTCAATAAGACAGCTATCCACCAAAATTCAAAAGAACAAAATGTCTGTTCCACTACAGCTTCCTGTCAAATTAATGTGACTTTTGTCCACCAACAAATGGCAACTAAATTACATGTACATGTATATCTGTTGGGTGTCAAATATTTTCCTATGTACATTAAAATACAGCAGCTATTTGTACAAAAATGAGCATGTATTGATCAAAATGTGACTTTTGATGATGCATCTAACTATGTCACTTATTATAAAGTGTCCACAATAATGTGACTATTGTCCTGTAACTATGTGACACTTGTGAGAATAGCAGCAAAATTAATTTAGCATGAAAGTTCCAAAATTAGCTGAAATACACAACACTAGGAGTGTCACAATACACTATTTTTCGTTGATTTGCTTCGTACGTACATGTATATGCAGATTATCTTTATATTATGTCACACATTTTTATCGGTACACACTGGAATATTAAACATGAGGAAATGTAAATTATGTCAAGACCCATGTTAGACAACTGGAAATGACAAAATTTCTGTCTTGTGATATTTGATAGACAACTTAACACATTCTTACCGTAATCTAATGCCTATAGTGAATTTGTAATTCATACGAGAACATCAGAATTGAATGATAAATACAAAACATTGCTGAATCATGCAGTTGATGGTAAGAGTGAAACAGAAGAATGTGGTTATTGTTAAAATTGGTGTAATCAAAGGAATATCCATGTTCCAAACTGTATGAATAAAGTCTGTAATAATCCGAATCAAAGATTAATAACAGAAAACCAGCTGGTACATCATTCAAAATAGAAGCCATGGCCATGCTTCAGAAAAAAATGTGACAAGTCACATGGTCAGTAACTTCCTGTTTTATGTCCATAATTTATGGGCCATCCTATGAAAATAATGTAATGTTTTGCATCAGCAGTGTTTGCCCTAGGCTATTTTAGAATAGTGGTCCTGCTACGCATAAATTTCGGCTGCCATGCTTTGATCAGAGCCACTAGGCTTCCCGCTCAGTGAAAAACTATCCGCTGTGTAAATTTATTATTGGTATAAATTGTAAACGAGAAGTGACAAAACACAACAGGTAATCACACATGTTCTGAATCTCAACCAACTGATAATTGGCAAGACATTGTGTGCTGGACATTTACAACCTCGTTTATAGTCTGGTGTTTCAGTTTAAATGATAAATTAACAGAGTTCGCGAAAACTTTTTTTGATCCGTCAGTCTTAGGACTGACAAAGCAAGATTATATACCGGTCCTACAAAATCTGTCAGTTTTATCCTGAAATAAAATCAGTAACTTATTTCAACGGAAATTAACTTTATTTATTATATAAGGTTCCAACGCCGATCGTTTGCCAGGAACAACTCCTTGAATCAAGCCGCTTGAACAAATTTGATAGGCCACATGTGACTTGCCGCCTTGGTCAGTAGTTTGTTTATAATAAAAATCGGAAACCTGTTACGGAAATTACCGACAGGTACATCTGATGACCAATGAAAAAACGGTCCATCTGATAACCGATGTAAAAACGTGCCGACATAGGCACTGCAACGGCCGTTTTTGCATCGATCATCGAGACCGTCGCAAGTGGACAACATACTGGTCCCAGCCTCATTTTGGCGGTCAGGACGGACGATTTTCGCGAACTCTGAATTAAATAGGTCAGGTCCCACATATCTTTCCACATCAACAACCTTCTCCTGGACACCGGAGGTTTGACATTGAGATTTAAGTTAATCATAAAAAAAAAAGACGCGAAAATTATCTTCTGAAAAAATTTAATCAGAAATAGGTGAAAAAATTTTAGTGCAATAGTTTTCACGACACGCTTCAAATTCACCATGGACCCCACCAGACATCAAAAATTTTCTAGGGAAAACACGGATCAGAAATAATAAATGTAATGGTCTAAACCAGGGCTCACGCTACAGGGCGACTAGAGCGAAGATGTGGCTTTTCCTCTCGTCACTTCCATTTCTCTAGCTCTCTGACCAGTAATGCCCTCATGTTACACATTTGTAATTGGAAGGGAGTGTATCTAAATTTTTTTTTACGAAACAAATGCCTGTGCTGTGTAAATGGCGGCCTTTATTTTAAGATTGGTTGAAAACTGGACGAACAAATATATAGTTGGTTTTGTGGCATTATGAAGTGGGGCGAACATTTAAAAAGTTTCAAAGCCATTTTAGGCGAAACATATTAGACGATTATGCCTTGAACTCGTTTTATTGCTGGAAAATTAACAAAATAGACTTCGATTTTGGAACAAATAGTCATTGGACTAATCTTTCTTCAATCTGTGGGTAAATGTTATGTGATTTTGAGTCAACCCCCCCCCCCCTTTTTGAAGTTAAATGGTTGCTCCCTAACGCCTGTGTTGAGGGTGAAAAAACGCGGAAAATTGTTTGCGTTAATAATAAGTTCTATTTAAAGGATCAGGGTACCACAAAGGAAATTATACCTACGTGTACATGTTATTTGAACTGCTTGATGGTAAAGTCACACAGTACACACAAAAAAATACATGCATTAAACTCTTCAATTTCAAAAAAAATTATAATGTTAAATCCGTTGATCTGTACGTCCAAGACGTCAAAATCGAAATCTGCACAGTATTGGAGAGCGGATACAAATTCGTCGTTCTCTTCAAACAATAAAAAACCACGTGGAATTTCTTCGGACGGCATTGGAAATGTTGGGATATTAATTTCCTGCCTTTTGTCACATGACCTAAGGAAGGAAGTGTCACATAACGATAAAATAATGAAATACTTACCTATTCAAGAAATCTATATTCCACTGTTAAGTGTTTCATCAAGGACTGGTGATGAAATGCATCAGAAACGGTGCTCTGGAATGCTCTGCAGACGGTAACTGTTTTCGCGCTATTTTCCCTGCGCATGCGTCAGATAAAGCATTGCGGACCACGTAAATTTCCGAGGAGTTACGAGTAAAAAACACACGAGTTCCGGCCGGCGGGTTTTTCAAAAGTGTAAGAGAGATAACTCAAACATATCACACAAGGACGTCCATTTAATGGATAAAACTTGTCCAAACAAAATTATGTGACCTTTCACAAAGGAATTTTTGTGTCATAAAACACCTTAATTTTGCTAAATTTCTAATTTTTTTATGTGACAGTCACATAAAAGGGAATGGTCACATAAATAACATTTGTACACAAATAAGGTCACATAACATGCATTTTGCAAACACGGACGGACGGACGGACGGACGGACTGACGGACGGACGGACGGACTGACAGACAGAGGTAAAACAGTATACCCCCCTTTTTTAAAGCGGGGGTATAATTAATTTACAGTTTGGTTACATATAATTATATTTTGCAGATTGTTTGATTCTCTACAAAGGTTCGTCGGAAAAGGTTAGCTCGATCGTGAGAGAAGCAGTTGAGGATTTTAATAAATTGCAATTAGAAGGCGATGATGTGTTTATAAGTATAGTGGGAATTCTACCGGAAGAAGAAAGCTGCAAGACCTGGTTTCATCTCCATCACGAAAAAGAAACAAAATACGGTTGGGTAGGATTAAATCATTTTCTATAAAGGTGGTAACGTTAGTATACTGCAATCCATCTTTATATTATATTTAACTACTACAATATTAAAGATTTTATTGCCAAAAAAGACAAAGATTTTAAAAAGGCTTATCGAGAGGTAACCGTGCGCACATTTTGAGAAATGTACTTCGGTCAACGCTTTTACACCCCAATGAAGTTACAAAAAGAAGCATTCAATTCTTAAATGCATTAAAAATACATGCAGCTAGTCGAAAGTTTTAATGAAGTTTAATACAACCATTCAGTGCTGTATAAAATTTTATAATTCTAATTGCATTTTCTTGTAATAAACTTCTTTTTTGCATGATTCAATTATTTTATTTTAAAGATTGAACGTATTTGGTCATTAAAGAATTTAAGATTCAATATATGAAAAATCGATCAAATATGAAATAAAACGTCACTTTTAGGTGGTTTTTGTCAAAAATGGAAGAGGTCGCATTCATGTTCAGTCCAGATATTTATATATTTATATATGTAGGACTCTAAAGTGCGATGGTACTCTAAAGTGCGATGGTCACGCTAAAGTACGATGGTCTACGCTAAAGTGCGATGGTGTCAGACGCTAGAGTGCGATGGTTGTTTGTGTTTTATAAGTGCAATCAGAAATCACGCTAAAGTGCGATGGTATGACACGTTAAAGTCTGATGATGTAACGGGAATGTGGTTCAGGCAATGGTTTTCGTTTGTTGCTGAGTTCCTATAACATTTTCGTTTATTGTTTTAATTTTGTGTCAAGCCTTAGTATTCTACTTTGAATTGTTTTACACTGGTCATTGGTGGCCTTTGTCTGTTGCATGGTCTATGGTATATGGTATAACCCAATATAGCTTGTTGCGGCATTGACCAAGGCTTTACGTTGACGACCGTATGATCATTAGCTGCATACATGAACGCATTTGGGATTGGATGGATAGTTTTTCTACATCTTCTTATGTTTATTTAAAGTACGATAGTTGTTCAAAAGGTGTAATGGTTACACTGCAGTATAGTACATTGTAAGTACATCCGGAATTTAGTGGAAGTCGTTTTTTAATAAAATAATATGTTATAAGACAATGCCCCGTGTTAAAGGTCATACTTAAAGTTGCATATTTCAATGACATTAGGTCGAAGATAGATATAGTTGTCGTATTGGCAATCATATAGTATGATGCTACTACACATCTGTTTGTTAGGTTGCTGTCTTATTGACGTATATTCATTATTTAACAGTAATATTAACCATATACATGTAGTATTTTTTTTTGTATTGAATATAATTCAATTAGAAAGTAACTGTTTTGATTAAAGTTATTTCTACAATTTCACAAATTAAGTTAACCTATTCCAGCAACGACCAAACATTCCAAATTGTGATCATTTGTTTTTCTCTTCTCTTCTTTCTTTTCTAATGTAATAAAATTCCTTAATCTGGACAAATATTCTCGTCATAATGCTGTCGAACGTTGCAAACGTCGATGTATTTGCGGGAAAACTCACTTTAACGTATCAAATCATCGTACTTTAGCGTATCAAACCATCGTACGTTAGCGTAGATCATCGAACTTTAGCGTAACCATCGCATTTTAGCGTCCCCATCGCACTTTAGAGTCCTACATATGTCATGTATTATTATCAAATAATCATTACATTTGAATATTTAGACTGAATACAAGTGCGGCTATTTCATTTTAGACAACAACGCTTTAAAATTAGCACAAACGCTGATAGTTTCCAGTATTTTTGCATGAAAAAAAAAAGAAGATAGCATTTGATTTCTATTAAGTTATCATACAGCCCACATGTATGTAAACCTGCTTTCCAAAAAATAGCCTAAAGAAGACAACTTTGTAAAAACGTTATATCTTTGGCCCAAATAAAGGTCTTACTGGGTCTACTCTTTTCTTTGGGACCAAAATCGGTCTAGTTTTTTACCATTTTTATTTTTTGTAAGGACTATTGGCAAAAGAAGGACAGCGACTGTCTGCTGGGAGAAACATATCATATTTGGATGGAGAAGAAAAGGTCATATGCTGAGTTCCATGCTTCCGTATTGAAAGAAATAGCACAAAACGAAATATCTTTCATGACTCTTGAAGACAAAGCATGTAAGTTTCATTCGGGTCAGATTCATACCAATGTAATATCAATGTACTATATGTTATTGTTTCAAATTACGGTGAATGGGTTGTAGTGTGAGTATTAACTTTAAGGTACCAGTTCTAATGTAGTTTGAACACCATCTGCAAAAAATATTCAGCAGAATTGGAAGCAACATTTATTCAATATTTTTTACTGTGGAAACGTGAAAACAATTAACATAAACATTCAATAAATTGAATGTCAGAACTTAACACATTTAACAACAAAAGATCGTTAATTCTTTGGGTTTTAAAAGTCATTTTTTGGTTTCGAAAATACTTTTAAAATGTTAAACAATATCACAATGATGTAAAAAATCACAACGTAATATGTTCGGTGCTTCTTCAAAGAAAAATGATTATTATATTCTGTGATTTTGGGACGTCGTATTTTATTCAGTTTATCTCGCCTAGTATATTTTTGTGACATTTTGTGATTTTGCCATTTGATTAGGGACTTCCCGTTTTTTTTTTCATTTAACATTATATTGTTATAACAAAAAAGAAAATGACAAAATAGCAAACTGTGAGGGATAATCAAAGCGGAAAATCCTTTAAATATACATTATATATTTTTTAATATTTTTTCAACCTTTGAAAGTATAAAGAATAATACAGTTCATCATATAATTAGTGCAGTGGAATGTTCCAGTTCTAACAATAGTAGCAGAAGGTGACTTAGATACAGTAGAAGCCGTTAACCAAGTTTTGAATCAAAACTTGCCTATACTGATTATTAAAGGTTCGGGGAAAGCAGGTGACTTTATTGCTGAATTCATTGAAAAGTAAGATATGATATTTCTAGATAATTAAATGATTAAATAAAAGAGATAATCAGTATTCACTCTCCTGTAAATGTTTCCGGTAACAGCATTCGTCATTGCACAATATTCATCGGAATTCCATATTCAACATACTTTGTTAAAGTTCTTAAACTTTTTATAAGCTTTGATCCGTAAACAAATATATATATCGAAATTTTGTCACGTACTTTAACTTTTGAGCATACGGGTATATATCTACCAATGGATACAATATTCCCGTGCTTGCATTTCCTATCATGATTTTCTTGATAGAGGGTTCCTGCTCACAAGGATGCTTTTAAACCAAGAGTTCCGAATGGTGAAGTTGAAATCATCCCTTCGTAAATTTTACGGACGCCATCACGGGTTGGTTGACGGTTATGTAATAACCTTTTCACAAATGATATCGTATATGTCCGTTACGTCGTAACTACAATCCCCTTCCCTTTTGTGAATATGACCTACCGAATTAGACTATTTACCGGATTTGTTATCACATAAGCAACACGACGGGTGCCACATGTGGAGCAGGATCTGCTTACCCTTCCGGAGCACATGAGATCACCTCTAGTTTTTTAGTGGGGTTCGTGTTGTTTATTCCTTAGTTTTCTATGTTGTGTCATGTGTACTATTATTTGTCTGTTTGTCTTTTTCATTTTTAGCCTTGGCGTTGTCAGTATATTTTCGATTTATGAGTATGACTGGCCCTTTGGTATCTTTCGACCCTCTTTTAAGAGTAACAATAATACTATCACTCGAAGACGATAAGGTGCTCATTAACCAAACACAACACAGTGTTATACGCGTTATTCTCATTGTTAAAATTTGACTTCGAAGCTGTTAAATTGGTGCTGTACGCGAGATTTGTCAGATGTTTCGCTAAAATTATATAATTCTAAAAAAAAACTTTATTTATATCGCGAACAAGTTAGCCTCGACCAAAACAATTTTTGCCAAGGAATGATTGAATATAGAATACCACTCACTGTTAATTTTTTAAGCGTTTTGGTCACAATCTCTAGATTTTGTACAATATTGCCGTATTGCTGTGTCATGGCTATTTATCTTATGAAAATGTTACATTTTGATCAATTATTTAAAAAATATGAAATAGTTTGAAATATTTGATTGTAGAATCAATATGTCTTATAACCGTGTATTTTCCTTACAGCACTTACAAAACGTTTAACATAAAATTAAGATTTTTTTTTCAGAGATACCATTAAGATATCTGAATATATCAAAGACAAAACACCACTGTTATTTGGTATATCTTCTCATGACCTGATGAACAAAGAATTTGTCGGCAAAGGTTATGGTTCACAAAAGCACCAACGAAATGACCTCGAGTCAATCATGGAAGCAATACAACAGCACAAATGCTTGGTAAGTGGTAAACAGTACGATATAATTTCATTTTAAAACACAATACAGACAACTGGTGATAAAAATTGTATTGCGCTTCATAGTCAAAAGTAAAAGTACTTGGTAATGCGTCATAGTATGATTCCACTGTAATATGTTTCTTTTCAAATGGAGATATTCTATCAAAACAATTCATTTAGTAGTGGTTTTTTTTAAATTGTGCATAAAAAGGTGAGATTAAACTTGAACACTGTCAAGTACAGTTTTCAATAAAAATCAAGAGGTATATATGGTATATATTTTTATTGATGAAGATTATATGCTTGTTCGACCAATGTTGTTAACATATAAATTGCACAAACCACAACTGTGTTAGAAAAGTGAAATGAATGAATCCATTTATCATGACAGATAACGATCATTGATATAAACAAACAAACACAGCCACAAGAGTTTACAGATGCAGTTACAAGAGCGATCATTAGCGGCTGGTCCCAAAACAAACCTGATGATGACGACCAGATTTATGGCAACTTAGAAAATGAGGAATTTAAACGAGGTATAGAGTGTTGATTTTCTTAATATCATTGTAATATTCATCTAAAGCTATTCCTATCATCAACGGTATTCATATATATTGTGTTTTTGTTAATTCCTCTAGCTTATTTTATCAAATTATATTAAACTTAAATCTTTTCTAAAATGCATCAACCCATGAGAATGAAAAGCCGTGAAGTCAATCAAAAATGGCTTAACGCTAAAACAGTACCCCCGAAAATAGGTTGTTCTTCAGTACCTCATGTCATAAGATTTGACTCATCTATACTTCCACCATTGTATTAAAATATATATTATGCAAAATATATTTTACTTAAAAAAAACAAAAAAAACCTATTTTATCTTGACTTCTAAAAGGAATCTGTACTGACATTCACACTTTAATTGCTAATGGTGGTGAAAACAATGTTATAACGCCTGAAATATATTCTGACGCAGGTTGCATTTAAAAGTTACTCAATATACCACTATGCATTTAATCAATCATTTAGCATATTTTATGGCCCTGAAATGTTTAGGAACCGCTTAGGTTATTTAATTTAAATAACGGTGTTGACTTAAGTTCTATATATGAATATTTTATAGTACAAAGCTATTACCATGCTAGTACCAACGACGAGGAATTTCCGACAATAGATGAACCAAATATAAAAGAAAGACACCCAACATTAGTATCTATAAATGCTATTGGGACATTACAAACTGATAATCGAAGATTCAAGGAATCCATTAAGGAAATACTGACTCCGTCATCTTTACCCCTTTATTATTACATTGCATATCAGTTGATACAAGGAATGCAAAGAAAGAAAACGGCTACCATAGAGGTAATGTTATGTTTACATCAATTCTATGTTCACATCATATTCATGATATTGATTAATAATCATTTTAATGCGATTATCTAAGTATTATTAACTTTTAAATGTCTAAAGTAAAGAGAAAAAAGAAATTGCTGTAACATATACTATTATACTCTATAACCATACTGTTCTAAAAACAAAAGCACTATACATGTATATAGTAACATACAAGTGACATTGCATATTGTTTATACACTATACATTGGATAAGAAGCGAAAAAAACATTAAAACTTATATTGTATCGATTATCATAGATGACGTTTTTCATACATGAGAAGCAAGATCTGCCTACCCTTTCTGAGCACCTGAAATTACCCCAAGTTTTTGGTAGGCTTCGTGTTACTGAGCTTTTAGTTTCTATGTTGTGTTTTGTGTATTTTTGTTTTTCTGTGGTTCTTTTTTAGCCATGGCGTTGTAAGTTAATCTTCTAATTATGAGTGTAAATGTCCCTCTGGTATCTTTTTCGATTCGTTGTTGTTCAGTGTTTCTGTTGTATTGCTGTTTTCTTTTTAAAGTTAACGTATTTCTCTCGGTTCTGTAATGTGACCAAGATTTGTTTTTGCATAATCATTTATTGACTTTTGTGAAAGATTTATCAGAGCATAGATGTACCAACTCCCAGGTTAAGCTCATTAGAAGCTATCTGTTGTTCTCTATTAACAGATTAAAAGAACCATGGCCAAATTGGCTGTCTTTGGTGTATCATGTGTGTTGTCCTCCATTAAGTAGATCTAGCTACATCTCTAATCTTTCAAAAGTTATGTAACAGCATTCCCTTCAATAGAGGACAGGTGAACTTTCAAAAACATTGTGTTTGCCCGGTCTGTTGAATGGATGGACGAACGGACATAGTCGAACGATTTCTAGACATATCCGGATCAATTTTCTTGAAATTATACTTCGAGTGAACGATCGCAACAAATTTATCCGCATAATTCTCCATTTATTTAAAAAGATAAAAGGTGCAAATGTATATCAGGCGAAATAACATTTTTTTTAAACAATCAAACATTTTGGTGGGTTCGTGTTGCTTAGTCTTTGTTGTGTCTTGTGTACTATTATTAGTGTATTTGTTTATTTCTTTGTTAGCCATGGCGTTTTCAGTTTATTTTTGATCTATGCGTTTAACTGTCCCTGTGGTATTTTTGCCCCTCTTTTATTCAGTGGGTTAGAGAAAGTTTCGGACACAAAATTTAATTGTTTAAAATGAAGAACATAAGTATGTTAAAAGCACTGGTCTACATCTGTATATTAGGCCACACCAATTTGATTCCTTGTTCGACGGGCCCGCCCGCACCTATTTTTTTCAAAACAGATTTTTTTTTATTTTTTTTATATTCCCGCTTCCCGCATCCGGAAATGTAATCATGTCCATTTCCCGCACTTTTTTTTTTTGTAAATATTATAAAAAGATATCAACATTTGTTTTTAAAATCACAGTATAACCTGTATATAACGATTTTAAACATAAAAGCACCCCACCACACTTTGTAAATATCTGTGAGAATATTTGTTTCAGCATAAAACCTATTTATCCAAAGCGGGAGTGCTCCGAATAAATTTATAACAGCGAAAACCTGTAAAGAACAAAATATTGGTTACTTTCCCCCTTACTTATATTCCCTATCAAAAAATGTTCGATGTTAGAATAAAGTACAAAGAACTTGAGTCTTCTGAAGGATTTGCCTTCAACTGCAGTTATATTGTATGCTGGCGAAACAAAACTATCCATAGCCGCAGCATGTTTATGCACCTGTCCTGATTGATTGAGGGACCTGTCGTTCAGCAGTTATCGTTTGTTGATGTTGTTCATTGGTATTTGCCCGTTTGGATATACATGATATATAAATTAGATCGTTGGTTTTCCTGTTCGAATTGTGTACGCTAATAATTTTGGGATCCTTTATAGCCTGCTGTTTGGTTTGTATCAAAGCCCTGTGTAAAAGGCCGTACTTTGACCTGTGGTTGTTTAATATTATCAGGTTGAGAACAACCCTCCCTCAGACAAGGGGTCATTTTACTGATGTAGAAAAGAAAATAGAAATACCAAGAATTTGTATAGTTCTTCTATACAAAACCTTTAAAAACTTAGAATTTTGTACCCAAAAAGAGAAGAGTTACATCATATTTTAAACAACTTTTTCTAAAAGAGGGGTCCACTTATTTTGAATAATATTAAACTGTTAAAGTAAATGTGCTAACATGGTTAAAGTCCAGGAATATTACAAAATTCTTGGACATGTTTTGACCATTTAATACCAGATAGATATATAGTTCTTTGAGAAAATATGAGCCCTTTTGTACAAACAAATCTATTATAACTTATATTGATCCCTCATAAAACATGTAAAAGGGATATTTATAACATTAAGGGGTTGTCCCCAAACTGATTATGACTTGGATGGAGAATTGTCTCATTGTCAGTCACACATACATAGAACAAATTTAATTATTTCTTGGTGAACAGGGAAAAAATACTTCAGAAATTAAAGAAATGTCAAAGTACAAGTGATAAATCAAGCTTTAATATTGTCAAAACCTACTATTTTATGTTTACAAAAAAAAATTATAATCGCTCGCCTTTACTTTTCAAGCTTCGCCTCAAAAATTTGCAAATTAAATATTTTTTTATTAACATTTTCCAATCGCTCGCTCGCCCCAAATTTTGGAGTCCAAAAATCCGTAGAACAAGAAATTAAATTGGTGTGGCCTTATATCAAAATGAAAGGGAAGACATATCAGTTATCTTAGTATCATTTTATGTTATACCGACCACAACAAGACATCCGATCATATTAAACCAAACTCGTTAATAAATACATTTTTATATATGTTTTGCATCGTTTTCCGAAAGATAGGCGTAAAAAGAAAAATTAACACAATATACTGGAAATTTGCCCTTTCATTCTTACAGTTTTGTATGATAAATTTCCATACTCTCAGAACCGTTCATTGTCATAAAACTACTCTGGATGGCGATCATAAAGCTTCCGATGCTAAAACTTAACCTTTACCAGTTGGAGCACTTAGTTCAAATTTTCGTAAAACTCTTTATCAAGGAATTAGTGATAGGAAATGCATCTGTAGAATATCGATCAACTTTCAGATATATACCCCATATACAAGTGGATATATTCATGAATATTAATTACACCCTTCAAATAGAAATCATGTGTGTCCTAAATATATTGCTATTTGTATTGCAAAATAGTGAGAAAAAAATAAATCGTTCTTTATTTTATTAGAATTTCAATATGCTGTTAAAAGCAGCTATTGTAGCTGACAGAGATGAATATGTGTCAGTACTATTAGAAGAAGAAGGTGTAGTGTTTGAAGATAAATACTTTCCCGATATTTATACGGTATATGTTTATACATACTCACTTTTCGTTTTTTGTTCTGTTTTGACAGTAGACTTTTCACGAATTATTAAGTGTGTTGTTTTTATCGCATTTCAAGATGCCGTTTGTTCTGTCCATTCGATTGTTTCAGATTTGTTTAAGTCGGGTTTTAGAGCTAATTATTACCAGGTATCTCTATGGGTTTTATCAACACAACAAAAAATATACAAACAAAAGTTTTTAATATACTTAAGACAGTCATCCTAAGACATTTTACGACAGGAAAGAATTTAATACTGAAGAGTCATTATATAATCGTAGTTCGAAAAATAAATAACACCATGGTAAAAAAAAACAATCACTGCATCACATGAAGTCAAATTACTGCCATAACAACATTTCATAAATATACGGACTGCTGATCAGAACAAGCCATTTAGAAATATGGGTAGAACTGTGCTGTTTATGTTCTATCTAGGGCATCCAAAAATGAATTCGTTTAGGAATATTGACAGACTTATCGGAACAATCGAAACTTATTTTTAATATACATTTTATTTGCCATTAAAAGCCCATCATCAGTCATTCTTCACTTTTAAATGTTTGGTTTTTTTTTCAATTTCAGGAAACGATTCGATCCCAACAAAAAGCAAAGACGGCCCTTCAAAATGTGTTTAAGGTAGAATAACAATCCTGAGTGGTTACTGTCAAAATATAAAAAAAATAAGTAGTTTTGCACCTTATGATTACCATATTTAACTAATGTACATGTTAAATGGTAGTTTTATTCGCTTTTGAAACATAACAAAAGAACTATTTAACTCATCTTATACATAAGCATAATACATAATTTTTTATTTAAAACGCCCAATCAAAAATTGTAAAGCCGAAATATGTAAATTCATTTGAATCTATATGACTATCTATGGACATATATCGAGTTGGAATATTGGTTTCCTAAGAAGTTCATAAACAGAGACAAAATATCAAGGCCAGAAGGATACGAAAGGAATTGAAAGAAATAAAAACAAAATAAGTCTTGAATTTACAACAACGAAAGCTAAAGATTTTGCTGTATTGAACCTCCCAAACCCAAAACGGAACTATGGTACTGTAAAAATTTCAAGGTTGAGAGAAAATTCACGATTTTAAAAAACTATCAAGGATAACGCATAGTATTTTTTTCCCCTTTCATATGCAGCGGCTAAATCCAGATAATAATCCGGATAGGCAATTCAAGATAATATAATTTCCTTAAAAATTGGGTTTTAAGCATGATTATACAAACGTATACTTTAGATGCATTAGTATTTGTTGGAAATTAATTTTCGAGGACTATGTTGTTACATTGGAAAAAAGTAAAAACACAAAAATACTGAACTCCGAGGAAAATTCAAAAAGGAAAATCAAAAATCAAAAGGCAAAATCAAAAGTCCAAACACATCAAACGAATGGATAACAACTGTCATATTCCTGACTTGGTACAGGCATTTTCTAATGTAGAAAATGGTGGATTGAACCTGGTTTTATAGCTAGCTAAACCTCTCACTTGTATGAGAACATCGAATTTAGATGTTCAACGAATTACAAATGAAATATAGGTTTATAATCAGACTTTGACAAATCAACAATATCATATATCAACAAAAATTGTGAGTTTTCCTCAATCCACGAAAATTGGTAAATCTTTGTAATGTATTTTTTTTTTATGAAAAATGTTTCACATAGAATTTTTTTCAAGCATATTATAATAACAATACACAGGAAATTAACATCAATGACATAAACTCTGTTTGTCTGATGCAATAGTTGAGATTTTGTTGAATGGCTCATTGGAAACACAAACTATGAATTTGATCAAGGTATATATGCATGAATATCATGAACTGTAATACACCGTGTCCTGTATAATTAGTTATCAAAGGTACTAGGAATATAATTTAGTACGCCAGACGCGCGTTTCGTCTACATAAGACTCATCAGTGACGCTCATAAAAGTTATAAAGCCAAACAAGTACAAAGTTAAAGAGCATTGAGGATTCTAAATTCAAAAAGGTTGTGCCAAATACGGCTAAGATAATCTATTCCTGGGATAAGAAAATCCGTTGTTTTTTGAAAACTTCAAAGTTTTTTATTACACATTTCAATTATTCAAATCAATTTATTTAAAGTGGGGTTCCTCTACAGTTATTCAGAAATTTAAAGAGTTATGTTTTCCTCCGGAAAAGAAGAAAAAGAAAAAGGACAACCTTAATAAAATCTCACCAATTGAAGTGTGTATGATCGCAGGTCGACAGATTTGTCAGGAATTGTTGGGTTATCGTAGAGGTAAGTCTTTCATGCAATTGTGACCTTTTATTAAGTTAAAATACAACGATTTGCATATTTTGGTCATGAGTACGTCCTTTGCATCACCATTTTGAAGCAAATAGAAAAAACCAGTCTGTCCGAAGCTATGTCTATAATAGGTTATTCGGGCTAATGACTTCCAATATTCATTTGTTCAAGATGTTGTTAAATCATAACCGGTTTTGAATCTTATTCTAAATCACATTTGAAAAGAATCTTAGGACAGTATCAAGGCATGGTCTGATTAGAAAATATTCTCTGTTAAAGTAAGTGACAGGCATTCCAGAAAACGTGGACATGGATTTTTGGTATACAATCAGTTACGATTGAATATACAGTAAGCTTGACTCATACCATTCTCTTTTCAAGACAATCTCTTTAATTATCTGTATTAAATTTTACGCCACATTAATGTATCATGGATAAACTGGATCTATACGATGTGAGAATAATCGTTGCGGTTTGAAGCAGTATTTATTTAAATAAGTTTTCTGACACTGAAATTGAGAGTTTGACCAACATTTCAATCAATCCATTTCTTAAAGAACAAACTGGTGTGTTGAATGAATATATAACATTTATTGTAAAACCTATATTCAAGGGGGACTTTAATCAGCCTTTAGATATTATCTGTATATTGAAAGCTCTGTCATTTGTCTTAAACAGATAACTCTCTAAACCGGAAGGAAAAATGGTCCGCATATCAAGATCTTCTGATATGGGCAATTTTTGTAAACAGACCAAAACTAGCTACCATATTCTGGATGAAATGCGAACAACCGCTATGCAAGTATTACATATTGATAGCTATACATTATGAATTGAATAATTTAACTGAAAACAAAAGGCAATATTATTGACGAAGACGAAGGAATCATCTAAGTTGTGACACTACGCTGCACTTGACAAAAACATCTACACCAGAAGGTGTAATAATTTATATCGAACAAAAAAGCTCTTGACTCGATCTGTCAGGTTGTTTACTGAAATTTTTATCCATGGGTAAATAGTATACCGACGATCAATAGTCATATTTCTACTAAGCAAATACAATTGAGTTGACAAACTAAAATCGAGGGAGGACACATCAACTATGAGGAAAACAACGGAACAAGAGAAACACTGATATACATCAAAAGCGAACGCCAACATACATTTAAACGCACTGTAGATATCAACTGTCATATTTCTTACTTGAAGGAATTATTACTAAAAAAAATTGGGTTAAACCTGGTTTTATGTCTAGCAGCCAAACATCCTGCTTATATGAAAATATATGGAATCAACGCTAGAATGACTTCACTTGACAAGAAAACAGTACAAACAAAAGCAAGAAAACTCAACACAGAGAAATACAAATAAAAATGATATAATAGTGCATCACAACATATAAAACGCAGAATGACAACCGAAACCTTCCATGAATATACGATGACACACATAACACCATAAATGAAATATAGACTGCACGTCACATGAAGGAATCAACTTCATTAAAAGTGACACGTATTTTTTATGACGTTTAGATAATTACAGGTTTATTTCTTAAACTTAAATAGATTGGTTAGATTATAGACATGTACAAGAATATTAAAATTGGGTTCAGTTTGTAAGAGTGTTATCATATACATTTTCTAACCATGTAGGTTTTTCGTCTAAATCAAAACTGTGTATAAAAACAAAAATCAAATGTATATATAAAAAAGAAGATGTGGTATGATTGCCAATCAGACAGCTGTCAACAAGAGACCAAAATGACACAGACATTAACAACTATAGGTCACCGTACGGTCTTCAACAATGAGCAAAGTCCATACCGCATAGTCAGCTATAAAATGCCACGATAAGACAATGTAAAACAATTCAAACGAGAAAACTAACGGCCTTATTCATATAAAAATTAAATAGTTGTTTACACTGAAAATCATCTAAATGAAGTAGCTGATGTTTTATTTTAACATTTACGTACAAAGAAAATTAAAATGAAATACAAATGAAATAACTGTAATCACAGTCATGATCATGTAGAACCTAACAGGAAACATATATAAACACCATCAAACAAAAATCGTACATACGAACATTGAGTAAACTATAGTATACGGACACATAAGACATATGTGAACTTTACCGAAAATACTAACAATCCACAAACGAAATAACAGAAAACGCCTCAGCAAGAAATGACCCATAACTATTATTTCCAAAACATTTTACTTAAGCTGCTTCTATGAAATATGTCAAATTATGATGAGAAACTCATTCTGAATTAAAAATGTAACAATATATTTGATGATATGTTTGTTTATACATATACATCTCGAACGTCAAGATAAAGTAATAATGAGGTCGAGTTAAAAAATGCCGAATATTAGAATGGCTCCTTTTTAAAATTGAGTTTGTTTCCCTCTCAGTTTTAAATCATTCATATTTTCAGTTAAAGCTAAAGGATGTTTCTATAGTATTAATATAACTGGTACCAAAAGACGACAAACTGTATAAAATATAATCTGAACTATAAATCACAGGTGGCTTTTTATTGGCATTCATTGTTCTTAAGAAATGAACTTCACAATAATTGTAGTTTTTAATCATATTTTAAATATTTCTTTACCATACATTTATGCATTATCAAAATTAATGGATAAACGCTGCGAACGATTAATAAATGTATCTATATCTTTAATATTTGAATATATTATGTATATATTGTAATATATTGTACTCATTTAGTGTGCGCATTATTGGCCAGCAGTGTATACAAGAAAATGGCAGCCAGTGCTACTGACCTAGCAACAAAATCTGACATGGTTGCTCAGTCTAGGTATTAATTTAAACATTTAAAATATTGGACAAATTAATGTTTAAACTGGGAGCGACAAATTTTAATTTTTTTTTGCAACAATACTATGTGACTAGTTATATCGAATTATAAAGTAGGTCAAAATATCTTAGAATTGAGCTGCATTTCCAGTAGTAATGGTATCAGTAGACTATATTTGTATGTCAGCTAATGTCGAATGAGTGATTATATGCCATAAAGTGTTTTATTTCTAATTTTTTGATGCTTTTATATTTTTTCTGTTGAAACCGAATGGAAAGAAAATAACATATATACTTACTGTTTGAACATTTTGCCAGTGTGGCATCAATAAAAAATTCCGTCAAAAATGTATCTGCTGTTTTATATATTTTACCACAATACGTTGAATCGTTATGAAACTCTACTTTCTAACACAGAAAAATAACTCCAAGAGGGAAAAACTATCAAATAGTTACCAAAGGTATCAGGCGTATAATTGTTTACACCAGACGCGCGTTTTGTTTACATAAGACTCAACATTGCAAAGAGGAATTTGAGGTAAAAAGAAAAAGAATAAATCGGACAAAATTAGTGCTAGAAATAGAAAATCTCAAAATTGGTTTACAATGTTAAATCATGGTTCGTCTTCAAAGCATGCCCATTGTTGGTTTGCAAGATGAACAATGTATCTGTGTTTTCGTAATACTATTAATACAACATTTAACATCTGTATTGTACAGGCTCTTTGCAGAAAGAGCATTAGATTTGCAAGCGAGATTGTATGACGATGAACCTGAGCTTGCAATGGATTTAGTTATGACAGAACAAATCGTTTGGGACATCAGCATAAGTCCGATGCAGTGTGCCTATGAACATGATATGCTGAACGTTCTTGCTCAAACATGCCCTCAACGACGTTTGAATAAAATATGGTATAGCGGAATAAGTTCTAGTCTTGGAGGTTTTTGGAAGGTAAAAGTACTTGACCGGTTTTATTTGAATAGGGTTAAAGTTATCATCTAGTAAAATTACAATCAATTTACTGCGAATCAAGGTATTTCTCTTTAAGAAATGAAATCATATTAAGGCTTAAATAACTGAATGTACTTTCCCAATGTATCACTTCTTTTGGAATTTTGATATTTATAATTAACATACTACAAATGTTGTTTTATTATCAATATTAACAATGATCTAGAAAATAAGCTGAATGTACGAACAGGAAATTCTAAATTCATAAGTTAGGAACGACGAAAAGATCTTTTTAATTGATTACTTTTTGAATTGAGATATTATTTATTACTTGTTGTACAGAAAGGCTGTTTAAAAGCTTGGTGCTGTTGCTGCAAGAAATGTTCAACGTATGAAGGACCAAAGGTTTTTGTCGCTCCTCTAACCAGGTTTTTGATCCATTACGTAAGTAATACATACATGCAAACTGAATTAATCGAGTTATCTTTCATGGTTTTGAATACGACTATAATTTGTCTATATACTTTGCAAATGAACGCCCTGTTATACTTTTGTATGTCTTTCTTTATTATAGTTGATCCTCTTTTTATTATATTTGTTGTAGGGAAAATATTAAGAAGAACATTTTCCTGACAATATCAGAAACATCTATTCAAAAGTTGAAAATTGAGATAAAACAATCGCTTCCATTTCATTTCAAAACAAAAGCATTGTTCATTTATTAGAAAATGTATTGATAAAGAACATCCCTTTATGCTGTTTTTTTAAGAATTAAGGTGTGTTCGATTATGTCATAATATAAAGTATACTGAGTCACGACTGTTTAATAGTTGCCTGGTTACTCTTTTCTCACTCATTTCTCGTTGTTAATGTTAGTTTGAAAAGTTGCCTGGTTACTCTTTACTCACTCATTTCTCGTTGTTAATGTTAGTTTGAAAAGTTGCCTGGTTACTCTTTACTCACTCATTTCTCGTTGTTAATGTTAGTTTGAAAATTTCTTTTATTAAATGTAGGAAAAAGTTAGATGCAAATATATTTTTTTTTAAGTAAAAGACACAGTTTACTTCGCACAAAAATGAAATAACAAGTCAGAAGTCATAACTGTAAAACTGATATGACAATACATTTTTTTTAAAACGAACTTGTCACTTTTGGTGGACAAAGTTTTCTAAAGACACTTGGCGTTTCTACATTTTGTGTAATACTCTTCTACCTTGGACATATCATAAATACTTCATAATTCAACCAGTTATTATCATCAATACGTTTTGACAAAAAAAAAAACTTGTAAAGTTAAAAAAAATGATCTTAAACATGAAATCTCAAAATTTATACCAAAAAAAATATAAAGCAGGCCATGTATATAATTCTGTTAATTCGTTTTGTTTTGATCAGGACCTGATTACTAAGAATCAAACTTTAACCAGCAGTTTCATTGGAATATATTGATTTAATGCGCACTGGGAAGGCAGAATGAAATTGCACATATCTGGATTTTTGATAGACAGGATAATTTTGCCAGTGTGTGACCTATCAAGAGTATGATCATCTAAACCCATTTTTCAGTTCGTTTTTTTCAATTAACCGTCCACTCCCTAATGTCATTGACGTCATTTAACCGACCGAGACGTTGACCACCAATATTCAGATCATATGTCTCGCCAGACATAAAATTCAAGTTACTCTACTGTCGATTGATTGATAATAAGTTGATCAAAGTCTAGGGGTAAATATTTCATGTATGATTAACGTGCATAGGGCTTAATATTCTATCAACAAGATTCATCTGATTAAACTTTCGGACGGGACTGCGTACTTGTACATCCCGCACAATTAAACGGACTCCCAACTATTGCATTGGTTAAACAGCCGATCGGAACAAGACTATTCGTGATCATATTTCTATTCCACATATCACCATTGAGTTTTAGTACTGTCAAACTCTATTTTGATATATAACTGTAAACGTTTCATATATTAAATGGAAGAACAGCCGATGCGCAGACCAGTGAATAGATTATTCCTTTCCAATCAAAAGTAGATTATTTAACTAGAATTATCATCCTTATTTAAAAAAAAACATTTAAACAAATATTCCGCTTTTGTCCGTTTTCCATACGTATTTGTATAAGTTTGCCATACATTTTAGAAAACCAATTTAAGAGCAATGACGTTAAAAAAAAGAGGGACGAAAGATACCAAAGGGACAGCCAAACTCATAAATCTGGAACAAACTGACAACGCCATGGCAAAAAATGAAAAAGACAAACAGAAAAACAATAGTACACATGACACAACATAGAAAACTAAAGAATAAACAACACGAACCCCACCAAAAACTAGGGGTGATCTCAGTTGCTCCGGAAGGGTAAGCAGATCCTGCTCCACATGTGGCACCCGTCGTGTTGCTTATGTGATTACAAATCCGGTAAATAGTCTAATTCGGTAGGTCACATTCATGAAAGGGAAGGGGATTGTAGTTACGACGTAAGGAACATATCCGATATCATTTGTGAAACGGTTATTCCATAACGGTCAACCAACTCGTGATGGTGTCCGTAAAATTTACGAAGGGATGATTTCAACTTCACCATTTGGAACTCTTGGTTTAATAGCTTCCTCTTGAGCAGTAACCCTCTATCAAGAAAATCATGATAGGAAATGCAAGCACGGGAATATCGTATCAATTGGGAGATATATACCCCGTATGCAGGTGCTGCTGGAATGTTGCTACGTAGAAATGTTAAATTACGCATACGTATGTACGGTCTCTTATTATCCATGCATCATATACTTTACATCCTGACTACATATTCCCTTTCACTATTATGATTTTTTTATTTGAATACTTTCAGGTATTCTTTTTTGGTGTTTTGGTATGTTACAGTGCCTTCCTATTACAAATGGATGTATTTCAAGGAATAGTATCATTTGACGTCAACGAAATAGCTGTGTATGTGTATCTAGTTGGAGACATTTTCGAAGAGTATAGGAATGCGGTATGAATAATATTTTAGAATAATCTTTAACCTTTTTAATCTATGAATATCACTTTTCTGGGGTTCACAGTTTATGTGAAATTACTTTATCTGTGCACATTGTGATTCAGAGGCATATGTTGATTCCAAACATCTGTAAAGAGTACAGACAATTTAAGTGTGTTTCTTTTCTCTTTCAATAGAATAGAAATATTGACTGTTCTACTATTTATAAAAGTATTTTTAATCACTTATTTAAAACATAATGACGGTCTTAAATGGTATCAAAATACATACCTGTATCTAAATAAGCATTTCCACTAATCTTATGAGACCTATACTACCATTTTCTACACGAGAACATGTCTGTATTCAGTCAGGAATATAACAGTTGTTGTTCATTCGTTTTATGTGTTTTATCCTTAGATTTTGCCATTTGATTATGGACTTTCCGTTTTAAATTGCCTCGGAGTTCAGTATTTTAACTTTCTACTACAAATAAGCTTAATGGGAGGGTTTAAATCTCTTATAACACGTTTAACCCCGCCGGATGTTTGCGCCTGTCCAAAGTCAGGAGCCTCTGGCCATTGTTAGTCTTGTATGTTTTTTTTAATTTTAGTTAAATAGTTATATATGTTTTGGAGTTTAGTGTGACGTCCATTTGCACTGAACTAGTTCACAATTGTATTAAGGCCATACGATACAGTTTTGATCCTGTATTTACAAGTTCATGAAAATTTGCAAATAGGCTATTTTTTACCTGATTAAATCAAATATGTAATAAAAAATTTACGTTCATGTGCTACTTTTTGAGTAAAATGAGGTCGAAATTTTGTATATTTGCTCAAAATTCAGATTTGTGGCTGTAATTTCTTTTTCGAAAGAAAGACATAACTTTTTTGTTATAAAAGATAAACACAAATTGTTTTTTGTTAAATAATCGTTAATTTCTGTATTTTATAAGTATCCTAAAAAAATATGCATTTTTTTATTTGATAAATATGAGTTATTTCTGAATATGCATTTTTTTATTCAGAAATAACTCATATTTATCAAATGTTCATGAATTGAGGAAAAAACGTCATATTTTGCTGCATGTTTATCAAAATTAAAAAAAATCTTCTATTTACAGTTTTATAAAATTTGGGTCACATAATCTCCCTGCAAAATGAAACAAATTGCCGTTTTGAAAAATAGGGGTCCATGAACTCGTTTTCAAATTAAATCAGTTTGAATGATAAAAATCAGTCGAAAAATGCATCTTTTCTCGATATGTCACAGTTTGACGTCGCGAAAATAACATTTTACGTTAGCAACGTCATTACCTCCCCTGTAACTGTATCGTATGCCCTTAAGGGGCAGCTGAGGACCACCTCCGGCTTCAGAATATTTTTTCGCTTAGTTGAAGACCCATTGATGGCCTTCGGTTGTTGTCTGATCTTTGGTCGGGTTGTTGTCTCTTTTACGTATTTCCCATTTCCATTCTCAAGTTTGTTATTTGTTTACCAAAACATTTTGTAAAAGTTTTTATCTGAAAAATATGCCTGGTTGATGCGACTGTCATACAAGTGAGATGTTTAGCGCTATCCAACCAGGTTCAATCCACCATTTCCTGCATAAAAGAATGCGTGTACCAAGTATATGACGATTTTTTATTCGTTTAATGTGTTTTAGTTTTGCTTTTTGACATTTTGTAAGGACTTATATCTTGATATTGACTATGAAGGTAGGTTGAAAACAAAAATTTACGGCAAAATTCCCAATTGTGAGTTTTCATTCCATACGGACTTTCCGTTTTGAATTTTCCTCGGGAGTTCCGTTTTGTTGTGATTTTACGATCGTTCCATTTCATGTACTTTTTAAAGCTGATCGAACACTTTAAAAAAAAATTCTGTTTCGATAAAAAAAAATATCTCGGAAAAGTGACATTATTTCTTCATTGACAGCATGTTTGTAACGTTTGCTTGGCGGTTCTGTTACGCAATAAATTGAAATATCCACAAATTTTAAATCGGTTACATACGGAGTATATATCGTCCTGTTGATAATTTATTCCAGGGTTTGAATTTAATATCACGATTACTTGAGAAAGTTTGATGCTTGCATCGAAACTATTACACGAAGGGCTCTAAGTGAAGAAGTTTGAGTTAGCATTTGAAAGCTTTACGTACGCCATCGCCTGTTGATAAGTCGTTATGAAATATCTGTGTCACAGATGACCAAGCATGTATTTCAATTATAGGTTTGACATTAATTTACGTGATCAAGTTGACGACATAGAAAATCTGCGCACCCTTTCGGAGTAGAATAAATATATTTTAGTTGTGTTGGGGTTTGTGTTGGTCACTATTGATGTTGCATAGTATAGACTGTCTTATTGTCGATTTTTTATTTGCCCAAGGTTTGTCCAATTTGTATCAATATAATTTTCGTGTCTTCTGCATTTCTGATAAAACTAGGGATAACAGTGTATTCAATTTCTACTCATTTGTATGATGTTGTTAGAAAAAAATTGAGAAGAAAATAAAATTGTGTCCATCTATTGAAAAAGACAACTTGAATTTAAATCATAACACGATTAGTCCATGGAAAGGTTGAATCACTGAAAATTAGATGCATTATCGTCAGCCATAATTTGTTTTTATTTTTTTCAGTTTCGGAAGAATGCTTGTACTAGTTGTGTACCGAAAATGTGTAGATGTAGACATGAGAACACACCACGTCATTCCTGTTGGTATAGACTGAAGAAATATCTTTTTAATTTTTGGAACATCCTAGATGTTCTTTCATTTGCGCTAACAATCGTGGCTATATTTGTCCGTGTGTTCAGGTCAACAAAAACAAACAAGACATACCGACGTTTTTTCAGCATGAGTCTATTTGCGATGTACATGAGATTTCTTCATGTCCTATTGATGTCAAGGAAACTTGGACCAAAAATCATCATGATAAAAGAAATGGTATGTCACTATCAAGTAATCATGCACTGCCTACATTCCCCCTTTTAATGACTTGATTCATATAATACCCATCAAAACACAACCGTGCAGGTCGGAGTGTTTTCATATCGAATCTCGCATTCATTTATAATTTGTTCATCCGGAACGCATTTCTAGATATGCCGTCATCAGGAATGGTAAAACCGTAACATTTTTACGTTTATCGCAAGCATTTGTAAAAATATACAGAAACGTGAAAAGTAATATGACGAAATATTTACCGGAAAATAACTAAAAGGGGATTTACATATTCGTTTATTAATTTTTTTTTCTTAATTTATCAACTGGTTTCTTAGAAAACCCTTAACAAGTCACTTTTGCTGTCAAATTTTTGTTTGGGGTAAATTTCTAAGTTATTTATGTAGCACTTTATATATAGTAGAAGGATGATGCGCAAAAAGCTTATTGGACAATCTTTTGTCGTACATTGACTGTTCGTAAAATATCTAACTCGTTTGAATTACGTATTGGTTTCTATTTCATGGCATAGCTAGCTTTATCCCATTCCTGCACCACTTTAAGAAAATGTTCTTCAATTGTGCAATCAAATTTGCCTTCTAGATTTAAGTATAGAATAATTTTATTGAACCTTAAATACATGCAGACGTACATTATTGTGAATTTCTTGTGTACGAAATAACAAGCCGTGCATCCATTACATTAAAACCAATTTTTTGACATGTCTGTATCTGCTCAACTTCGGTTTTAAAAGTTTTGCGCCAACTAGATTTATATCGAGATCTTTAAAAAATCAAACACCCACATCTTCATTTTACATTTATTTCTGTTTGATACTAAATGTGACGTTCTTTCTTTATTCTTGTAAAACTGACTTCATATGTATCATTCTTATTAACAAATGAACCAAGTTTGCAGTAATATATATATATATGATGTTATCTCACTAAATAATTTATAATTTGTTGTCATAGTTGAACACATCTATTCCGTTGACCTTGAGATAAAAGATACAACAGATAAAATCAAGTCTGCCTCATATCTTAACCTACATTTAGATATTGACAATGCGGGTCTATCAAAACGAAAGACAAACGAGATGATTTTAGCCTCCAAATTTTGAACTATCCTTTTCTATGAAGCCAAATTTGAGCAGCGTTTGCATACGGGGTATATATCTCCCAATAGATACGATATTCCCGTGCTTACATTTCGTACCATGATTTTCTTGATAAAGTGTTGATGCTTACATGGACGCTTTTAAACGAAGTTCCAGATGGGGATCTTTAAATCATCTCTTCGTAAATTTTATGGTCACAATCATTAGATGTTGGACCGTAATGAAATATCCGTTTCACATATGCTAGCAGATATGTTCTTAATGTTGTTATTGCAAACCCGTCCCCTTTGTACGAATGGGACCAACCGATAAACCTTGTTAAGCGGGTTTGTGCAAATATAAGTACCACGACGGGTTCCACATGAGGAGCATGATGTGCTTACCTCTCCGGTGCATATGAGATCACCCCTATTTTTTGGTGGGGTTGGTATTGCTTAGTCTTTAGTTTTCTATGAATTGTTTTGTTTACTAATGTTAGTCAGCTCGACTTTTAATGACATGACGTTGTCAGTTCATTTTCGTTTTATCAGTTTGAATGTCCTTCTGGTAATTTTTGTTCCTCTTATACAGTGATTGTATAGATAAGTTAAAATGGTTTTCATTTTGAAGAGACTTTCATCATGTTTATTTTTTTTTTTTTGCTCATCACATTATGGTGCATTTTCAGTTAAAGGATCTCTTTCGATTTATTGGAATTTTATTTGTATTTATGGTTGGTGTTGGGGTACTGTATCATGCGAACATGTATCCAGCACACAAAGATATGTGGAGTTCAGTCGATTGGAAGTACTGGAGAATATGGAAAATCATTTATATTCCATACTGGCAAATATATGGCGAATCTATGTTAGAGGAGTTTGAAGGTAAGCTTTCATTGTATGTGTTATATTAAAATCTGAATAAGAAAGTCGAGAAAAAAAGCTAAAAATAAAATAAGATCGGTACTTTTTACTGCAATTTTAATGTGTATGTCCTAGTTATCAGTGAGATGAGAGAGTAGAGGATATTCTAGGTTTTAATTTTTCAACAAGTTGAGTTTAACGTGTTTAAATCCTAATGAGCTAAGATAGATAATTCTCATGTAAGAAAATTCTGCTTAACACTTTCGGGGATTATTAAATTGAAATTTCATTTGTAATGAAAGCGTTTGAATTCTAACGTCAAATACAAAGAAAACAAACACGCACTGAAAACACTGTTGTTCAATAGTTCATTAGCATTACCATTTACGTATGAGTTTTACACCCTATCTATTTGTTATGAAAACACCTTGGTATCTAATTTAAGATTGACTTTTTAGCAAATATATCAATGTTATCACAGGAATATCATAGTCTGTACTTCGATACTAAAGTGTTGAAAAATATGCATCATATTCCTAGATTAGTAAATCAGCCAAATGTAAAAGGGACCGTGTCTCACTGACAACAATATAATTGTGTGTCTTAATGCGTTTCATTCTTTAAAATTGTGTTTATGTTATTATAGCAACTTATACCATATTTTGCAGTTTTCTAACATAAAAAATGTTGGAGCACAAAGAAACTTTTTGAAAATGCGTTACCATCTTCTATCAAGAAATCTTATTGAAACGAAAACAGCGGTAGTTTATCAATGATTTCACTAATGTGGCTGTAGGTTGCACTTTGTAAATACAGCTGTTTCTCAAACCACACCTCTTTTAGAATATTCATAGAAAATTAATTATGTTTACATACTGGTTCCTAGTTATGCTCTCTGTGTTCCATCTCATAGAGACATAACTTTGGAATGTTACCAGTAAATTTACATGTGCATATTGTTTACATTGAAATCTGTGGTAACCCTTCATTCGAGGTAGGGGCAGTTAAGAAAATTAGTGTTAGTTTAAATTCTGAAAAGTTCAGGGCATATAAACGTTGAAAATATGCCGCACAGCCCTATATTTTGACCTTTGTAAAAAATTGTAGTGCATATGAACTTTCAATTCTAGGATAAGATTTTTTTCAAAACTTCATAGTAAAAGTGGTACAGTTTTAGCCGTAAAAGGAGTTCCTATCGGAAATTGCATTGTCAATATTTACAGAAATGCAACCTAACGGTTACTTGCAAAAGTATATCATAAAGAAATATAGTCCATAGACACATTATTATTTGTATTAATCTTGTAGTCATGGGTAAATCACGATTTAAACATTTAACGAAGTGAATATTTTCTATGGCTTGTGTGGCAAACAAACTACGAAATAAAAATATCCACGAAAATACATTTTTCTCCAATCGCCAATATTTGGTATTCACGAACATAAATTGATGTACATGTATGTATATTTCAGCAAACATTATTGAAATTTCCCAGTTATTGATTTTAAATTTCTTTTCTATGGCCACAAAGTTAAAAGGTTGTGCTAATTTCAAAATCAAAATAAATATTTCAGAAAATAAAGATACTTCATGCACTAAAATACAGAGCGTATGGGAGAATACCCCTTCTATAGAGCGTTGCAATGAGTATGATTGGATACTTGTTGTGATAACTGCTTTGTATATGCTGATGTCAAATCTCCTCCTTGTCAATCTTTTAATAGCAGTATTTAGGTTTGTATATTTTTTCTATTACAAGCACATAAAAATATTTTCGACTGAACATTTTAGTCATTACATGTAACTATGATCATTTGGGTTTGTTTTTTATTTTTATTTTTTTGCTAAATTCCTTTAAATTTGTCAAATAAAAATGAGAATTATAATGGGGAGTGTGTTTAAGAGACAGCAATTCAACCAAACAGCATACTACTGCAGAAGGCCACCAATGGTTCTTCAACGCAGCGGGAAAATCCCGCACCCAAATGAAGGCGCCTGCTGGCCCAACTTAAGTAGGCTAATTAAACCTTTCATCATTGTTTTATGAGAAGAAATATGAGGATTATTTTTGCATTTGCATCTTGTTTAAAGACTATGTTTGTTGTCACATTTTACTTATCTTACATCGATATTTTAAGATTTTTTGAGATTTAAGATTTAAAAGCTTTTAAATATAACTTTAACCAAATTTCTGTTTAACATTCGCGCATTTTCCTCTTTTATTTTCAACAATTTTTATCGTTAAACAATGCCTTTGTTAATCAAGCAAAACATGGTCCTTTCGAAACATACCACTCGTAACTGATAAGTTGTCTATCTTCTCTGGTGTTAAATACTGTTGGGAATTTTTTTTTGAAACGTAAATATTGATTAGAGATGTCACGGAAAACATCTATTTATGATACTTCGACAATTTTTCAAAGTATAACGTTCTCGAAATATGTTAAAACATTTCTGCAAAAGCTCTCATTCAAAAAAAATAAGCCCGTTTCTCTTATGCTAAATGGGATGATTTTTACCCTCAGCTATCGATTTGAACGGGTACAGGAAAACTCTGAGAAATTATGGCGATACTTGAGATATGAAGTCATTATGGATTATCGCACTAGAATACCTGCACCTCTCAACCTTGTGATCAGACCAATATTATTCGTCGTTAGCAAGTGTTGTTTTAAGTGCGTGGACAAAGAAGATGCCAAAGTTGCTGCTCGTGAGTATTGGTCATGTGTAAATTGCCTTTCATTATTTGTTCGACAATAATGAAATGTAAAATGAAGGTCACATCAATTAAGGGATTTGAACGAGCTATAAAAAGGTGCGAAAACAGGTGCGTTGAAGGAATAAGCATCTCCTGCTATGCATGAATTATTCACTAGCTGAATAAATAAACACTTTGCATTGTGTCTAAACTGTTCAAAGTCTACTACATAAACCTACTCTTCAATGCTCAGCGGGTAGACTAACATTCACAAATTACTGCATTTTTTCTTTTTCTAGGTGACAAAAATCCAGGTATATGTACATTTTACCTTTCCAATAGTAACTTTTACAATAAATTATAATGCAATGTGATGTACCTTTGGTGTTGACATGAATATCAGCAATGTGGTCTTTTTGTTTTTATAAATTTCCCGTTTACAAAACTTTGAATTTTTCAAAAAATTAAGGATTTTCTTATCCCAGGCAAAGATAACCTTAGCCGTATTTGGCACAACTTTTTGGAATTTTAGATCGTTAATGCTCTTCAAATTTGTACTTGTTTGGCTTTATAAATATTTTGATATGAGCGTCACTGATCAGTCTTATGTAGACGGAACGCGCGTCTGGCGTACAAAATTATAATCCTGGTACCTTTGATAACTATGAATACTAATATGTTGTCAGTCAAGGCACAACCTTGCAAATTTGCAGTTTTACATGCGGGAATCATTGTTCATAATCTGATGAAGGTTTGACAGTGGCAGATATAGGCAATGATTTCTTTACGTTCAGAACCTTTACAACTAGTAATTTTCGGACGCATGTGTTATCTGTCTCTATCCAATAACCCTCAGTTTCTAGTATCATTCGTAATTGCTTCCCATTATAAACATCATTGTCTTTCTCTTATTGCAAAACCTACCATTTGAATTTATTGTTAATATGCTCTGATTTTAACATGCAGGACATATATACAATTATTAATCTATTAATCAATGAAAAAAAAATGTAACTAGAGCATTACGACTTTTTTGGTCAAAGGATGCAGGAATCCAATTTCTGCCTAAAAAGTTTAATGATGTGAGAAATAATTTGACTAAATAAAATTGCTACTTTTGAAACATACTACAACTCCCATTACTGTTTGTATTGCACCGAAGATCTGTTTTAAAAAAAACAAATATATACAATGGACACGTGTTTCAGAAACAGCATCTTTTGTGTACACTTGAGATAAAATTTGGTTATTCAGACACACATTTAACATCTAGTAAGCTTTCCTGATGCTCAGAATTTCCGATGATGGTGGTTTTGTTCGGGTTTTAGGAGGCTATTCAAATCATTATGCATCTAAAGGCTTTGACGTATGAATATACAGGTTCATCAAATTCATCCATTTTGTTTATGTTTAGGATTTCACGGATAAACATTAGCAACACAGGTAGTCAGTTCATCTTTGTTAACCACTCACCATTATGAATTATGTCTGAACAAATATCTTAAGAGACAACAGGAACAGGTTTTAGTTATAAGTGACTATTGCAGTCTGTTTTAAATCATTTATTTAATAGTTGTCAAACGTTTTACTAGTTTTTAGACACAGTGTATTCTTTAAGAACGGTAATTCGTGTCTTTTGTCTTTTTAAAGTTTTTTTCCCCGATTTGATGAGTCAAACATTTATAAACTGATATTATAGTTATTTTTCTGATGGTATGCTGTTACACCACTGTCTCAGAACATAGTTGATCCCTCGGGAGAATATTAGACACCGGACAATCATGTACTAGTATGCACTTGTTCTTAGCCAGGAGCCTGTTTTTCGGCAGTTGTCGTTGATAATGTTTATTATATAGTTTGCTATTGTTTGGTATATTTATCAGGATGTTAGTTTTCTTTTTTGAATTGTTAAACGTACGTTTTGTCAAGCAGGGCTTTTGGTAGATTTCTATATACACCTCTCATGTTTGATAGTTGTAGATAACTTAACTATGTAACTATTTCACAAATTACGTCGCTTTTTTGGACAAATTTTATATTCATAGATAGTTTGTTTTGTTAACCTACTGGTTCCCATATAGACTTATTAAGAAGGGGTATGGTTAACATTCTGTTGTCAGATAATTAAAAATGGCATATTTTTGTGATTATTTTTAATCTAGCATCAGTTGTGGCATGATACGAGTTATATATATGTATTTTCTTCTCAAAATACTTGATGACGATATGATACTACACGGAGAGAATATGCTTGATCTTCATGTTATAAAAACATAATCTTTCAATCAGTTTAATTGAGGTCTGCAGCAGGCATGTCATAGTTTATGTATTATTGTCTTAGTTTCTTTTGGCAAATTTGGCAAAACCAGGAATTTTTGGTCCTCAATGCTCTTCAACTTCGTACTTTATTTGGCCTTTTATAACATTTTTTATTTGAGCGTCACTGATGAGTCTTTTGTAGACGAAACACGCGTCTGGTGTAAATATTAAATTTTATTCCTGGTATCTATGATGAGAGTATTTGTTACCTATTCTG
Source organism: Mytilus edulis (assembly GCF_963676685.1). Lineage (NCBI taxonomy): Eukaryota > Metazoa > Mollusca > Bivalvia > Mytilida > Mytilidae > Mytilus > Mytilus edulis. The sequence continues at coordinate 11,723,982 of NC_092347.1, read as the reverse complement.
ACATCGGACTCGGATTTCTTTTAATATAAGTGTTACTGTTATAGTACGTATCGGTGTGTGTTTGCTTTCATAAGTTGGCTAAAGGTATAAGGGGAGGGTTGAGATCTCACAAAACATGTTTAATCCCTCCTCATGTTAGCGCCTGTCCTTATCAAGGCGCCTCTGGTGTTTGTAAGTCTTTTATACTTTTTAGCGTAAGTTTATTAGTATGACTTTGAGATTTGTATGACCTCCATTATCACTAAACTAGTACACATTTTTGTTTGGGTCCAACTGAAGCACGCCTTCGGGTGCGGGATTTTCTAGCTGTGTTGAAAACCCATTGATGGCCTTCGATTGTTTGTGTTATGATCTACGTCATTTTTGTAACTGGTTGATCGTTGTCTCAAAAGTATTCATACCAAATCTTCCCTTGTATATTATATAATTAAAATATATGTCAAGAAATCTTTTACAAAATCATGTAATTTAAAACCTGACCTTAAAAAAACGTTTTATAAAATTTCACCTTTGTTTTATCAAATCGATTGCAATCAAATGACAATCTACATACATGATAGTTTTCTGATTCATATCAATATTTTTTGTATTATTATTTTTAAAAACAACAATGGTCTTTTCCTGTCCTGACGTAAATGACGTCTTTACTCAAAATCAATGCAATTTTTTTTATCTATTAAAATTGAGAATGGAAATGGGGAATTTGTCAAAGAGACAACAACCCGACCATAGAAAAAACAACAGCAGAAGGTTACCTATTACATGTTTTAAAAAAAACTAGTCAGACTGAATTTCAAATATAGAGTTTATTTTGTAAGATTTCGATACAGGGATGCACATATGATATATAAATAATACAATGACATGATTTAGCTATTAAATATATATATATACATATACATAAATATAACAAAAAAGAGTACATGGAACAAAAGTAACTATCACAATAGTCAGCAAGTTTCAATTTTTATTTTGTTGGTTTTCGATAGAGGGGAACATATATATTGCAAAAAACTTGCTGACTGTATATTAAAAGGACAGTTTGTTTAAGGTTATTTTTTTATCTTATTAAAAGTAGACTTATTTTTCGTATGCATTCAATTACTTTTTATTTGTATTTTTTTCAGGTAAAAGAAAGTTGGATAAAATCAACGCTCTCCAATCTTTGAATGCAATTAAATGCGTTTACAATTTTTGAGATGGCACACAGAAGACAAAAGAATATCGAGTGTTTGGCAAAGATCATTATAAACTTATACTAAAAACGGAAATCAGAAAGGTACAAGAAGTACAATATGGAACGTGAAACATTTAATCATTGAGAAAGAGATTATTCATAATATGATATAATTATATGTACATAGCTTTACAACATTGAAATTGGTAAAGATCACTCGAGCCATTTTCTCTTTGCCTCTATGAAGTTTGATGTATGCTTTAAAATGTGTTTATATGATGGGTTTTCTTTCTTTCTTTTTTTTTCATGAAGAAACATCTGAAATTATATAGACACAATGTATAAACAAAATAAGTAACACTTGTAAGATGATCAAATCACAATTGATTTTGTTAATAAAAAAACTGCTTCTAACAATAGCCACTTTTGATCCATTTTACTTTACGTGTTGGGGTTAAGAAACATTCATAGTATTTTTCTATATTAATCCAATATTTAAAATATTCGATTCAACCATATATTGTGAACAATATGATTTTACATCAAATTTGTAAATATAGTACTTTTAAAAATATCAACTAAATATCATTAACTGTTTTACTAAAGACAAAATCCTAAGACTCATCTAAAATGTCTTCTTTAGTGCTGAAAGGGAATAAACAACTAAATTCAAAGTCTAGTATGAAATAAATAGCCAGAAACATTCTCAAGTTTTTTTTTTTAAATTGTACATAATTAAGTATCTTTTAATATACATGTCAATAGCAATGAAATTTTTATATGGTGTATAAATGTATGATGTTAATCTGTGTATTAACACTCCTGAATCGGGTAGTAATGGCGATTTAATTGCTCGTGTTTAGTTTTATATCCCCATGCACATTTTAATTCAAAATTGCCTTTAATTCCTACCCAGAAATTATTAATAGATATATTCCTGGAGACAATAAACTTGTGAGCAAACTGCAGGAGATAAAAACTGGCTAAGACAGAAACTTCCTGATTTACAATTTTGTCAAGGAGTGATTAGATATGAAAATATGATGAAATACAACAATTGGAAGAAGAAAATATAGAATAAAATTAAAAAAGTATAGCCAAATCCGTGAGAGGAATCAGAGCTTTGCATGAGGGAGATACATTCCTTAATTTATAATAATTTCTATCATTTTGTAACAGCCGAATGTAGTACAAGAAATAAAAATGAAATTTGCCTTCTAATACCTCTACTTTGATAAAGTGGGGTATACTGTTTTGCCTCTATCTGTACGTCCGTCAGTCCATCCGTCAGTCCATCCATCTGTCCGTCCGTTTGTCCATTCCATGAACTTTTTTCGTCGCTTCTATCTCAGGAACTACATAACAAGGATTTCTGAAATTTGGTTTCAGGGTTTATATAAATCAGCTATACTGTGCTATGCGTTTTCAGTTTCATCACTCGTCAACTTCTTGTTTACCGAACACTTGTATCATTTTAAACATTATAGATAAGTTGTTCGTCACATTTTACTCAGAAACTACAAGACAAGGATTTCTGATATTTGGTTTAAGGGTTTATATAAGTCAGCTATACCGTGTGATGCGTTTTCAGATTTATTTTTCGACATCTTAATGTTTACCGAACACTTACATATTTTTACACAATTAAAATACTATTAAAATTATTCACTGGTGGAGGGGGTATCATCAGTGAGCAGTAGCCCGCAGTTTCACTTTGGTATTTTTATCTGAGCGTCACTGTTCAGTGTTTTTTGTGATTCTGCTTTTTTTTTACGCTTCTGTCGACGAAACGCGTAAAAAAGGTTAATTCCTGGTATCTATGATAACCTGAACTATAAATAGCTTTATAAAACATTGTATAACGCATTTAAGTGTTCCGTGTGCAGTAATATGGGTTTCTTGACTTATCTTTTATGCAAAAGCTCGGAAAGGATAATTGGGGTGTTATAGCTATGATTTACTCCATTTTTGAGTTGTTATTTATTAATAGCGTTTCAACTGATTGTAAATATTTCAGTTTTCATTTGCCATTTTTCAATTTAATTTTTGAATATCGCAAAGGAACGATATTTTTGCTTTTTTGTTATGTTTTATTTGTTATCTGTTTATTTTACATCTTTTTTATTTTTGTTGGCCATTTTGAAAGAATTTTATGCGTAACTGTATACATCCAATGCTTCAATTGTTCCTAATGAGAGTGAGTGCACAAAAAACTACTTGAAATGTAAACACATATATTGTCATCCACTACAGCTAAGACTGTGTTGCCTGGATACGAATTAAACGGTTATTTACGGTTTTAACATGTTTTGTATGTAGCAATAATTTTTTATTCTTTTTGTCATTAAAATTTCTGCTTGTAATTATGGTTTTCGGTATCATTTAAAGAATACTCATGTCGGGGATTTTTCAAGTTGACTATGCAGTAAGATTTATTTTCTTTTCATTTTTCAAAGCAATAAAATTTGTGTATATATAGGAAGATGTAGTATGAGTGCAATGAGACAACTCTCCATCCAAGACACAATTACAATTTATTAAAGTAAACCATTATAGGTCTAGGTACAGTTTTCAACACGCAGCCTAGGCTCATACCGAACAGCAAGCTATAAAGGGCCCCAAAAATTACTAGTATAAAACTATTCAAACGGGAAAACCAACGGTCTAATCTTTATAAAGAGAATTTACATCTACTTCATTTGAACTTTGGTGAATATTCTTTTCATTGGCTAATATACCACATCTCAATAATTTTGTCCATATCTTTATTTTAGTATAAACCACATGCATTGTATTTCAAACATACTTCCGTTACAGAAACAAACAGATTGTAAGATCCTCTACATTTAATCTTTTAACATCTACTTTTCAAAATGTAGAAAATTGAATGGATATGGGGAATATGTCAGAGAGACAACAACCCGGCCATAGAACAACAGAAGGTCACCAACAGGTCTTCAATGCAGCGAGAAATTCCCGCACCCGGAAGTATCCTTCAGCTGGCCATATGTTTAGAGGCAGGTATAACAACAATCTCCGGTATTTTCGCACTACAACATAAGAACTCCAATACAACTCTGTAGATTTGTGTTTTTTTTTCCTTCTATTTTTAGAGTGCATGTGGTCATTCTATAGCTGTATCAATCACGAATAGATGCACCATAAGACTGATTTGAATTTGGCGTTTTTGTTTTTTGAAAATGTTTGCAGATTTCATGACAGACACTTTCAACTATCAGTTAGAGACTGCAGCTGACGACAGAAGTAATAACTTATCCCTAACACTGTTTTTAGTCACTACATTGATAAATTTGATCGTTTTTAGCTCACCTGGCCCAAAGTTATACTATAATTAATTTTTAGGAACATTAGGAAAATTTCTGTAGATTTTTCAGTTTCCTTATTTTTGTGATTCTGAGATGATTTATACTGAAGTAAAAGATGTTGCTCCCTCAAAATTTGGAATCCATTAACCCGGATTTGTTTTCTCTCAATCGATTGATGACTTTTGAACAGCGGTATACAATTACTGGCATATTGTATATTCAGGGTAAACGAAAAGTTTAGGAAGCCAGCAAATTTGTTCAAAACGAGGACTTAATGTTGTACTTGAAGAGATATACAACATCAATAGTACAATAAAACTTGTTTATGATATATCTGACCATTGCTAAACTCTGTTGTTTTAAATGGGATAAATTCTTGTGTAATGTACAGCCAAATTAACAAACGACAAACATTAAATACAAGCTTAATTAATGTCCATGTCTGTCCCCGGTAAATAATTTTAAGCTGTTTGCACTGATAATTTAGAACTAATGCGAAAGACTGTTACCAATTGAAATACATATGTACTTGTGTTTATTCGTTACCAGACACAAGTTGTTTCCTTTTTCCTTTTTCCTTTTTGATATTCAAAGTCCAAACTGATTTTTTTTCCCCTCAAAATTTTTTTTCACAAATTTTTTTTTTTCCTCAATTTTTTTTTTCCTGAAATTTTTTTTTCACAAATTTTTTTTCCTCAAAATTTTTTTTCCTCAAATTTTTTTTCCTCATTTTTGTTTTGTTTTCCTTTTTCGGCTTTTATTTCCTTTTTCGATTTTCATTTCCTTATTGTTTTCTATTTCTTTATTCGATTTTCATTTCCTTATTCGGTTTCTTTTTCCTTATTCGATTATCATTTCCTTATTCGATTTCTATTTCCTTATTCGATTTCTATTTCCTTATTCAATTTTCATTTCCTTATTCTGTTTCTTTTTCCTGATTCGACTTTCATTTCCTTATTTGATTTCTATTTTCTTATTGGGTTTCTATTTCCTTATTCGATTTTCATTTTCTTATTCGTTTTTTTTTTCCTTATTCGATTTTATTTCCTTATTCGGTGTCTTTTTCCTTATTCGATTTTCATTTCCTTATTCAGTTTCTATTTCTTTTTTCGATTTTCATTTCCTTATTCGGTTTCTTTTTCCTTATTCAATTTTCATTTCCTTATTCGGTTTCTTTTTCCTTATTCGACTTTCATTTTCTTATTCGGTTCCTTTTCCTTGTTTGATTTTCATCTCCTTATTCGGTTTCCTTTTCCTTATTCAGTTTCTATTTTCTTATTCGGATTTTATTTCCTTTTTCGATTTTCATTTCCTTATTCGGTTTCTATTTCCTTTCTCGATATTAAAATTTTACAAGTCCAAACTGAATTTTTTTTTCCTCAATATTTTTTTTCCTGAAATTTTTTTTCACAAATTTATTTTCCTCGAATTTTTTTTTCCTCAAAATTTTTTTTCCTCATTTTTTTTTGTTTTTGTTTTTCGGCTTTTATTTCCATTTTCGATTTTCATTTTCCTATTCGGTTTTTATTTCCTTTTTCGATTTTCATTTTCTTATTCGGTTTCTTTTTCATTTTTCTGTCTCTATTTCCTTATTCGGTTTTATTTCACTTTTCGATTTTCATTTCCGTATTCGGCTTCTTTTACCTTATGAAGGAAATGAAAATCGAAAAAGGAAATAGAAACCGAATAAGAAAATAGAAACTGAATAAGGAAATGAAAATCGAATAAGGAAATAGAAACCGAATAAGGAATTAGAAATCAAATAAGGAAATGAAAATCGAATAAGGAAAAAGAAACCGAATAAGGAAATGAAAATTGAATAAGAAAAAAGAAACGGAATAAGGAAATGAAAATCGAAAAAGGAAATAGAAACCGAATAACGAAATAGAAACCGAGAAAGAAAACAGAAACCGAATAAGGAAAAAGAAACCGAATAAGAAAATGACAATCGAAAAAGGAAATAGAAATCGAATAAGGAAATGAAAATCGAAAAAGGAAATAGAAACCGAATAAGAAAATAGAAACTGAATAAGGAAAAGGAAATCGAATAAGGAAATGAAATGGAAGAAGGAAAAAGAAACCGAATAAGGAAATGAAAATCGAATAAGGAAATAGAAAACGAATAAGGAAATGAAAATCGAAAAAGGAAATAAAAACCGAAAAAGGAAAACAAAAAAAAATGAGAAAAAAAAATTTTAAGGAAAAAAAAATAATTTTGAGGAAAAAAAAATTTTGAGGAAATTTTTTTTTGAGGAAACAAAATTCAGTTTGGATATTTGAATATCGAAAAAGGAAAAAGGAAAAAGGAAACAACTTGTGTCTGGTTTATTCGTTTCTTGACTTAATACGTGAATGTTAACACGTTCAAGAAAGTAGTACGTCTGTTGACGTAGCAGAACCTATATTAAAGACGTTTATCTTATTGTAAAACCTTGCACTCTAAACTTGGTACAAACTATACATCGAACAATCATCGTTTAGATTTTAAAACACACGGACAACTAGTATTCAACCACAATAAAGTGACCAGCGCGAGCGAATGACGTCAATCATACGGAATTATATTGCCAAACGAATTGAAAATGACGAAAACCTTGTGATTGCTTTCTAGCGTACTATAATCAATTATCGTACATATGTATAGAATATAACAACAACATATAACTTTCCAAACAAATTAATTAAGTGTTAAAGTAAGCTCTGTACACAACTTTTTTGAATTTCGGATCCTCAATACTCTTCAACTTGGTACTTGTTTGGCTTTATACATATTTTGATATGAGCGTCACTAATGGGTCTTAGGTAGACGAAACGCACGTCTGGCGTACTAAAGTATAATACTGGTACCTTTACTAGTTGCAGCACCTACTTGACATGTTAAACCTTGTTATACCATGTAAAAATGGAAAGTTACAATTTGGAAGATGAAATCATCTCTTTTGTCGTAACGTTTTGAAAATGAAACCGACCATCATTGTCAATTTATAGATGTAAGTCAAGATATGAGACCGACTAAATTTTTAGTACATGTTGTAACCTTTGATTCATATTCGATTGGTTGATGCGTTTCACATAGTCACCTAATTAAGATTTATTTACTAAGAGAACATCGTATTAATAGCGGAAAGAAAAATTAAAGGATACTGCTTACTTCTTTTCTGTCTCCATAGTTGAAAAAATGATAAGAATTCTAAACTATCGATCATTTTGAAATAAAAACGGAACAAATATCCCACTTGGAAACATGGCAGATAAATTGAGTCTACATACATATCATATAAAGTTAAGTTTACTACAATTTGTTTTCGTCTTTTGTTTTTTATAATTCAGTCTGTCGGTATTTTTGTTTGAATTATTTCACAATGTGTATCATATTTTTATTACGTTTGTGCCTTATTGCGGGTCTGAAAAGAAATTGGCCGGTTTAATTTTTATACAACAATTTGTAATAATGAAAAAAAAAAAGAAACAAACATCTACAAAAATAACATATGAGAGTTTAATACTTAAATATTAAACAGATCACAAGCAAAGGTAGAAATGTATCAAATGACAAAGTTCTGGTCAAAGACCCAAACGTGTAAGCAAAAACAAAAGTCATGACAGTGAATAATCCGTGTTGTATGAATGCAAAAGTGGAGAGTTAATTCCTGCTTTAATTGTCAGCTCCGTTGCAACGACTTATGTTTCACCAAAGAAGCTTACCAAATACAAGAACTGCGTATTGTGGCTTTAAACGGTAGGAAATCTGGTTCTAAAAATATGACTGTTATAATTATAGGAAAAACGGTACTATGACATTTTCCCAGGTTGGCCTTAAATGTTAACCAAGACAGGTGAAGGAAGTCAACTTAGAAGGGCTGTGATTAGATGTAAGGGTACCATATATTTTTTTTTATTATTTATCTATGCATAACTGCAGTGTGTAAATTTACAATATAAATTTTAAAACCTATTGAAATATTTTCTAGAGAATAATTCGAAAAAGGCTTCCAAAATTTCATAAATTTGGTGTAAAATGACGGTCGGCATGGATAACACAAACAAGCTCCGTTGGAAACTGGTCATGATACTATTTGGCTTCAATTTTTAAAATAGAGTAATAAAGTACTAACACCACACATACTTGTTTAACCAGGTTTTTATTATAAAAACTGGTAAATTTAGAAAATGTCGCCTATGGTAGAATAAATAGTACCGTTTTCCCCATACTATCCCTGAAAGATTGGTAGATTTCGGATATAGGTTTAGTTTAAATGAGATGCTGAGATGCTTACATCAATCTTACCAGATTATTTTATGCTTTCTTAATGATAGATATGTTTAATACATAAACCTTGTTTTAAGTATTATTTAAACCAACAATATAATAGAGAACAATTTTCTATTTCTCACCTGGCTTTTCTCATCACTTGGCGTCCGACGTTCGTCTTCGTCCGTCGTCGTTAACTTTTACAAAAATCTTCTCCTCTGAAACTACTGGGCCAAATTAAACCAAACTTGGTTGAAATCATCATTGGGGTATCTAATTAAAAAAATGTGTCCGGTGATCCAGCCAACCAACCAAGGTGGTCGCAATGGCTAAAAAGAACATAGGGGTAAAATGTAGATTTTGGCTTTTATCTCTGAAACCAACGCATTTAGAGCAAATCTGACATGGGGCTAAAATTGTTTATTAGGTCAAGATCTATCTGCTCTGAAATTTTCAGATGAATCGGAGAACCCGTTGTTGTGTTGCTGCCCCTAAATTGGTAATTTTAAGGAAATTTTGCCATTTTTGGTTATTATCTTGAATATTATGATAGATAGAGGTAAACTGTGAACAGCAATAATGTTCAGTAAAGTAAGATCTCCAAATAAGTAAAAATGATCAAGATGATCAATTTGACCCTCTGAAGGAGTTATTGCCCTTTATAGTCAATTTTTAACAATTATCACAAATTTGTAAATTTTGTTGTAAATTTTTACAAAATATTTTCCTCTGTTTCCAATGGGCCAAGTTCATTATAGATAGAGATAATTGTAAGTAGCAAGAACGTTCAGTAAAATAAGAACTTCAAACACATCACCATCACCAAAATACCATTGTGTCATGAATTCATCTGTGTACTTTGTTTAATATGCTAAATGGTCAAATTGAAACCTTGCATACATGTATTTTCAAATGCGCGAAGCTCTTTTGAGCAGGTGAGATTGATACACAATATATCTTCTTTACGGACATAAAACAAAATAACATAATCAGGATGAATTGATGTTTAACAGGAAAATGTGTTTTAAGAAAAATTAAAATGTCATCAAGTTAACTCTTTCTAAAATCAATTTTTAACTGAATGTATTTGTTTAATAGTTTGAATATATTTTACGCTCCGATAGTTCAATGACATGTAAATAATACTGCGAGTTTTCTGAAAATATATCCTTCATTTAAATGCCTATCAGATCTTTATAATTCTTTTTTGTTCAGACTTCTGCGTAGATTATTTTATCTGATAATTTTTTGCGTCGTTTAAAATCCTCGATCACTAGAGAGCGTTTGCCTTGCAGATAGTAAATATTGATCGGAAATATTACAAGTGAGTATCTTAATGTATCAATACCGATGTTTTTGTATTATTTTAGTATTCTTTTATATGTTAACATGTTTCACATCCTAGTAGGCAAGAAAAAAGTAAATCTCAAAAGAAATTTCAAAACGGAAAGACATTTGTCAAATGGCAAAACCCAAAGCTCTAAGAAATAAAACAAATGGCAATTCAGCTAACAACGGTTCACATGATTAATAAAAGGAAATGACGGCATGCATAATTGTATCTGATAGCAAAATGTAAAACAGAGTAAGTTGAAGCGTTATTCTGAATCTCTTCCGTGTCGAATAAAACGTGTTTCCCTTTTATTTCAAATCACTGAATCAGATGCTGTTACAAATCATCTGTGCAAATGAAAAACGCTGCATAGAAAACTATAAACTGGACACGTAGATCCAACAAAACTCTGCAGTAAATTTTGTTTTCAACATACTCGCATTGTCAAATTTTATATGTTAAACATAATAGGAGACAACATTTTGATACCTGTTGAATCCCTTATTTTGAGTTCAATAGCGAAAGATTTTTTTCACATATTCACCACACTATAAATAATCCAAGGAGATGACAACATTCTAATAGCGAAAAGTAAGTTTCAAAAATTACGATGACTCCTTACTAAGAAAAATCCTACATAAGTCTAACTCGTTTAAATAATGGAAACGAGTTATCTGACACGTAAGAAACATGTTGTCAAAAAAGCTAGTGGTTTTGTGAAGTTGTTCAATCAAAACTGTGTTTTACAAGTTATTATTGTCATTCAGAAGAATATATTTGAACATACTTTGCCCATTTCGTAATAAAACGTAGTAGGACTTTATCAATATATCCGTCTTAAAAATAAGGATGGGGAATACTTGTTTAATTGATACATAGCTGTACATATCTATACATGTAAATGTGGTATGGAATTTGTACATTGTTGAAAATGGTGACCTTTAGTTGTTATTTTCAATGTCATCTGTTGTCTAGTGAAGCGTTGTCTCATTGGCAATCATTCCAAATCATGTTTCGAACAGCGTTATGCTACTGTTGCCTTTATTAATACACAAAGGCAAACTGTTTTCTACAGGTGAATGTGGAATGATACAACACTTGTATGTACTATATAGCTAATTGATAAGTAAGTGCCAGTCTTTGTAAGAATAAGGCAATTTAGGTAAAAACTAAAACATGATTAGAAAAACCCACCGAGCTAATCATGTTATTTAATACTAACCATCATCCTGAGTTAAAAATAATTGGTCTTTCGTTTGTGTGTGTCTGGTAATATCAAATAACTTGAATAGAAAATTGGTTAGAATGATAGCATATTACAGAGTTATCTCCCCTTATTCGTTAATTTCTAATGCATTTCAACCAAATTGTATCCAGGCGCGTAGCTCCCTTTACGCTAACACGCAGTTGCGTGCACATCGGTTTGGCATGCAAAAAACATTATTGCAAAATTGAAAATTTATAAATTAAATTTTAAAGGAAACACATATGTTGTCACTTTTTTAATAGATGAAATGTCATTAAATAACGGCATTTGGTTTCAAAATAGAAGTTTTATTGGAGATCATGCATGACAAAATCGGACAGTATTAAACTTGTATCTTTCACAAGATTTGAATTTGTTATACTCAGTCTAATACACGTAGTTTCGGAGCACATTTTACAGAGTACGGTTTATCTGTTTGGAATGAGATGTACCAATCGGCATTAGATTTATCAGAACCCTTCGATATCGTTGAAATTATGCCACGGCGATGTGTACGACGGACTACCAGAGCCACTCATCCTGCAAACACGCCAAAACAGTATTAGAAAGTCTCATTATATTTTGTGTTTATAGACCATATACTAATGGAACTGGACAGTGGAGTCGCGTCGGGTATTATCAGAAAATCGCTTCTTTGTGCCGTATCTGCTTCCTCGTGTTGTAGGAAATATAACAAACGAACAAATCTCAACATTGTCTGAGACATACGAAACTGACCTGGTATGTAATTTTGACGAATTCAATTGGGAGGTCGCTCGATGGCGAGCACGTACACTGGTTTATAACATCTCGCTAGTGCTACCGTGGAGATCTATCAGTGTACTACGTCTGTTGAAATCAAATGTACGATCAACAATGAACAATGACAGGTTATCATCGCTAGCATTACTGCATATTCATCGGGATTTCAGTGTGAATATTGACAAATAAATAGAGAAGCTCGTTTCTGCCTAGACCCGAAGAGCAGATTTTGGACAATTTTGAGTAAATTCTGTATCAGAAAAATGTTCAATTAACCATGATTTACTCTATTCAGAAGCTTTGTGAATAGTTTCACATTCATAAATTGTTTATAAGTCCTATCTACATGTAGATCCTCTTTCAACTGTCCTATGACCGAAAACCGAAAAAAAAACCATTTTCCTGCATAAAAGCAGATGCGGTAGTTGCTTGCACATCGTTTCTTTCTAGCTACGCACCTGGTATCTTCTATTACCAGAACAGAAAATGGAAATGAATGTTATTTTTGTGCATAACTACATATTATGAACTGAAATCAATGTCAAATAGGTTGGGTTTTTTTGGTCATGTTTTCACCACTGCCTGATTCTTAGGCAGACCGACACCTAAGTAGTATTCAGACTTTATTCACTCTTCTTTAAGAGTAGATAGATTTACAGTTGCTTTAAAGGCTAGTCCAGCCCTGCCCTCAGTGACGCATATTTTTTTTTTAAATTTTGTTGAAATTAAAAAACAATGAGTTACTGAGGCCATTGCTGGACTACTTTGAAGGCCTGTTTTGATTGTTGATTGTTGAATTATGTTTTTTTCTGGATTTTTCTCTCATTCAAATGTCGTAGGTGTATATGTTAAGTTTCAAAGAGGATTGTCAATGCATAATTTCTGAATTTAGGGCTGGTGGTTAGCAACATTTAGGTCTTTGAAAATATAGGTAGCATTATTTGTCAAAGTCTTTTCCATTGTTAAGGTGAAAAATGCTGTTGAACATGGCACTATTAATTTCATTAGAAGTCTGCAGCTCAAAACTGTAAAACATATTGTAAATAATAATGTTAAAATATCAAGCCGATATAGTTGCAAAATATGGAGGTAGTAGGCGAACGACCTTTGAACATTACAAACTTATTTCAAAACAAAACACTCAAAGAGCAATCTTTATATAATATGTATGAAGCATAGTTGAATAGAAAACGAAAGTATTTATGCAAACTATATTACAGGTTATTGCTAACCATAGCGGGAACGGTGATAATTTCAATTTGGTCAATTATGTGATTCTTCAGGTAAGTTTTTTTTTATACCCGGCATTTTCACGATATCTGTTATTATTGCTTCATTCTGTACAATTAATTACAAATAGTTACATTTTATTTCTGTATGTTTAAGATACTGAGGAGAATGTAAATTAGAATTATGTTCTCTTTTTCTGTTTGAACTATTATCCCGCAATAAAAAAAATAGGAAGATGTGGTAAGTTCGACAAAAGCCTATGGATAAACTTCTGCAATGACAATGTTTATGTCAGAAATATAGATTCCAACACTGCAACACGTGTATTACGATATTTTTCCACTCGAGACAGTTAAATTTTATTATTTAAAGCGCGAGGCTTGCCGAGCTTTTTAAATAATTAAAATTTAACTGTCGAGAGTGGAGAAATATCGTAATACACGAGTTACAGTGGTGGAATCTGTTTCTCTTATGGTTTTTATTCTTCCTTTTCAAAGATTTGAGGAAAGTTGTGTACTTTGGACGTGACGTCGTCGGGCATGTGCGCCTTTTTTCATGACGTCACAATTTAAAAATACAGAAGAAAACAAGAAAATTTAACGTTACAATTAAATTTCAACCAATCATTTGCCGAGAACAGATTTTTCACTAGTTCGGAGAAACATTTTTCTCACACCGTTCAGGAAATGTGAAAATAACACAGAAATTAGATAAACATTGTTCACCATCATATTCCTCCTTTATAGAAATTGTGTAAATGAGGAATAATACAATGCGTTGAATATAGAACTGATGTTTGACGCGTTTACCAGAGAGGTTAAGGCCAAACCTTAGTGTGTATAAATATGATTATAAAGTGTGGAGAATATTTGTAAATATCATTGCAGCATGTACAGTCATCAATGAAAAAGCTTACCGACAGTAAAACATGAGTTTTGACTGTACCTAATGATTGCGAACCTCATAAATGGTAATCAAGAAGTACTACTTAAATCCAATAATGATATGATGTGATATAAGCAAATAAATGAAATTCAATTTGCAAGTTTCTATTTTCAATTTTGATTTACATTTTGTTTTTTAAATAAAATTTGCACAGTAATTCATTCATAAAAATTACGATACATGTTTGTATATGTTCTTCAAGGCCATATATTGCGTCTTAAAATATTGATGTTGATAATGAAAATATCTTACACTATTTGATTACTGAAAATGGATCACATTTATACTCTTAGCTTAACTGTGTTTTAACGTTGTAATTATGTTACAAAATACTATACTATTTACAACACATATTATATGTATTCATTGTTACAGTGATTAAAGTGTAGATGGTATAACATTTAAAACATTGATATATAGACAGTTTATCTGATCTAACGTTGGGTTTATTTAAATCAATGACTGAATAATTTGTCCTTTTAAAAGGATGAACATGCTATTTTCAATATTTTTCTAAATTTTTCTGGATGGTTTCTTATTTCACGTTTGCATCAATGCGTAGTTTTTTAAATTGACTAGATTCTTTCTTGAATTATTCAGAATAAAAAAGTTATATAATTATAGATATAATGTCTGTTTTAACGTATGTTGGCGTTTGCTTTCGTAAAAGTTCTTTGTTATTGTGTTGTTTCGTTGATTTCTCTTACACTAACTGTTAATGTGTTTCCATCGATTTCAGTTTGTTACCTAGATGGGTTTTTTTTTTCGCTTAAAAGATTGTTGACTATTGAACAGCTGTATACTACTGTTACCTTTAGTTTAGCTAAAAGGCTTCAACAACAATACAAATTGTCCCAGAACCCAAAACAATTTAATAGGCACGTGGATCAAAATTTATGTAATAAAACCATTGATTTTCCCCTTTAAGTCTGTGTTAAATTTGCACTTTTAAAAAAATTGTGCAAAATATATCTTTGCTTCAAATAAAACTAACTTGGCATGAGTGAAGTGTTATCCTGTCCCGTTTTATAGAAACAATTATACATAACATTTTTCATTGCATATAAGAATATTCGATAGAAAAAATCCAACTCCAAATTAAAACAATATGGTGCTTTGAAATACCCAAAATGTATGTTTTTGAACCAGAAATGTTTTACTGCAATAAATGCAGGATTAATTACATAGAGTTGTTAAATACAGGGGGAATATTGTTTTCGTTCTGTTTTCGTGTTTTTGTTTTCAACCTAATTAGATATAGGAAGATGTGGTCGGAGTGCCAATGAGACAACTATCCATCCAAATAACAATTTAAAAACATAAACCATTAAAGGTCAAGGTACAGCCTTCAACACGCAGCCTTTGGTCACACCGAACAACAAGCTATAAAGGGCCCCAAAATTACTAGTGTAAAACCATTCAAACGGGAAAACCATCGGTATAATGTATATAAAAAAAGCTAGAAATGAAAAACACGTACAAATTACATAAACACACGACATCTGCTGTGCATCAGATTCCTGACTTATCACAGTCGCAAACATTGCAGCGCGATTAAACGTTTCAATGGTACCAAACCTTCTCCCTTTTTCTGAAACAATAGTATAACATCTCCACATAGAAAAACATTCAATAAAATATCAACTTAATCAAAAAACGTAAATGAAGTATGAGTAATCTTAAGTAGACTTAGAGAGCTCTCAGTGTGTGTTTAAAACTAGCCCTACTGAGACAAAAAAGAACTTAATATTTTAACAAAGCGAAAATTATGACACCTTAAACTGATGCCACAACAAATTTTGCGTTTTAAAACTTTCGTCGCATTCATGTCAGCAAATCCTCTATTATAAGGCCAGTACAATAATATTAAGGAATATTAGACGTTTTGCCACTTTTAATGTTATCACCAACATACATATTAAGTAAAATCTCAAAATTACTGAACTCCGATGAAAATTCAAAACGGAAAGTCCATAATCAAATGACAAAACCAAAAGCTCAAACACATCAAAAAAAGGAATAACAAATGTCATATTCCTGACTTTGTACAGGCATTTTCTCATATCGAAAATGGTGGATTGAACCCGATTTTATTGCTAGCTAAACCTCTCAACTGTATGACAGTAGCATCAAATTCCATTATATGGACAACGATGCGTCAATTAAACAAACAGACTTAATAGGTAAACATTTCGTTATACAGCAGTCAACATGGTGCTATAATCAAAATCACTAAAGAAAACTTCACAGACATTTAGCAGAGAAGCACAAAATGGCATACTGACCAAGCATATTAGAAAAAAAAAATAAAAGACAAGAATGTAAGCATTAGACAAAATCCGATGAGAATAACAAATATAACATCAAAACCAAATACATGAATTTGGGATAGAGAAGTACAGTAAGTTACTCAAACGTACTTATACATCCCGTCATTGTGTTATTGTACAATGGTAAATTGTGTATCTGTGTGTGTTACATTTTAATGGTGTGTCGTTGTTCTCCTCTTATATTTAATATTCGTTTCCCTCAGTTTTAGTTTGTTACCCAAATTTTGTTTTTGTCGAGATATTTACGAGTTTTGAACAGAGGTATACTACTGTTGCCTTTATTTACTGTAGAATTAAAGGACTCTCCGTTTTTGTAATACTTCCCATCCTGAGGTACCAAATGAATAAAATGTTGATGCAAGTAAAAAGGAGTCAGGAAAAGGGACGAAATTGGAACCAGCATAAGACGGTTACAACAATCATAGAAATAATTTAAAACCTTTACTTTCTTATATCTAAAAATCCATTCTGAGTTATTAAAAGTACCCTTTTATCAGGCCAGTATATGAATTTTACAAGAAAAATACAGATTGGCGCCTGTTTTTGTTGAAATATACAGAGTGCAATCTCCAAATTCGGACATCCTAGATAAAACATATGTATTGTTACTTTAACAGGTAATAAGTATACAGTGACTTATGGCTTCCAATGGTAGTATGGAGAATGGCCTTTGGGAAGAATTACAAACGTTACGGGAAAACAAAACATCGGAGCTGAGAAACCGATACTACCTTGGACGAGTACCAGAAACCCCTAAACTTGTTTTATCTGTTATCGGTGATTCTAGTAGCTTTGTTCCTAAACCGTGGTTTACATCTGTTTTCAAAGCAGGTCTTATCGAGACTGCAAAGGGTGCAAAAGGTACAGCTTGAATGTTAATGTATTTTTAATTGAACTACAACTTCATTTACTTAAAAGTCGTCCATACTGGTAAAAAAGTGGTTTGGTTCATCACACATTTCTGGAACCAATGATAAACAATGTATTCTTAATGTTATATAAGTTATTCCTCTCTTGACCGATTGATTGATACTTGTAATCAACATTTTATCTCTGTTTTCATTGGTCAAAGTTCAAACATGACATCAAATATCTTATTTTTCTCTGAATATCCTGGTATGACGTTACTTAAAAAGGCGCAGATGTTTGATGACATCAAATATAAAGAGCACGTCTTTTTTGCAAATTATTTAAACAGAGGTTTTAAAGTTTGTCTGCATAAATAACAAATCATGGAAGAATCAGCTTCCACCATAAAAACTCGTGTTTAACAGCACGATAGTGTTCCATTCAAAAAAAATAATAAAAAGAGAAGCGAAAGATACCAGAGGAACAGTCAAAATCGAAAACAAACTGACAACGCCATAGCAAAAAAATAAAGACAAACAGACAAATAATATTGCACAAGAAACAACATAGAAAACTAAAGACTGACATACGTCGTGTTTACAAACCCGGTAAATAGACTAATCTGGTAGGTCCCAATTATGAAAATGGAAGGGGATTGTAGTTACGACGTGAGAAACATATCCGATATCATCTGTGAAAATAAACTCTGCAAAAATAGAAACGCATTATGTTTTTTTTTAGGAATTATAAGGCATGAACTTGAATAGAAATTTATTAGTGTCTAATTACGATGTTCACTCAAAACGTGTTTAATTGAGCTGCTAGAAGAGGACAGACAATTCCTTTAAGATTGGTGATAAGAGTCAGTTTGGGTGTCATTAGCTATACATATAGAGTAAGAAGTAAAATCCCCAAAAAATGAACTCCGAGGAAAATTCTATCGGAAAGTCCCTAATCACATGGTAATATCAAATGACAAAACAAATAAAACGAATGGACAAGAACTGTCATTTTCCTGACTTGGTACAGGCATTTTCAAATGTAAAACGCGCTTTTGGAGCCGAAGCATTGTACTACTGGAATAAGTTCGTCTGTCGGTCAATAACATGCGAGTACTCTAAAATCAGTACTTATTGTCTTTTAATTGTTGGGATATATATATACCCTGTTACGTCCTCCGCCACATTCTGTATGATTTTGCCTGTCCAATGTCAGAAGCCCGTAATTCAGTGGTTGCCGTTTGTTGATGAGTTACATATTTGATTATGTTTTGTACTTAAATTAAATCGTTAGTTTTCTTGTTTAAATTCTTTTACATTTGTCATTTTGGGACCTTTTATAGCTGACTTTGCGGTATGGGTTTTGCTCATTGTTGACGGCCGTACGGTAACCTATAGTTGTTAATTTTTGTGTCGTTCGGTCTCTTGTGGATAGTTGTATCATAAGCAATCATACCACATCTTCTTTTTTATATAAGGTGAGAATGGGGAATTTCATCTCTATATCCGTTCGTTAAATATCAAGAACATGTAACTATACCGTGGTACGGTCATTAGAGAAAGCCACTTTTATCATGACATAGCCTTCAAAACGGTACACTTCTTGGTTGGTTACATGAGAAGGCAAAACGTCTTATAATGCACAGGAAGACAAGGGTTCTTTCATCACATTTCTGAATCATTATACGGTACTCATAACTGAACCAGATTCTGCGTCAATTGTTCAGCGAGTTCGAGCATTTCTCGGACGCTGCTTAGAACATCACATCTGCCAGTATCTGTTCCAAAGTGGCGAAATCGTGCTATGATTAACATTTTCTGTTCTCGCCACACACTTCGACCCATTAGAACTCGGATTCCCAAAACATGGTACAGGTATAAAAGCGCATTATTAATCAAAAATGGGAAAGTAGAGTTTATCGTTTAAAGGGCTCGGTCATTCCCAGTGAAAGTAGGTTATTTTCTTATCCTAAATTATAGTCAATCATGTCCTTATCCAGGCGACAAACTTCATTTTGCATTACGACCACCAATATTGTGAATCATTAAAGAGTGATAGGTAAAAAAAAGAAACCTTCTGTCGTATATATGCTACTTTTACTATTTATAAACCACAATGATTGTCTAATAAGTAATTTTAAATAATTTGTCCCATAAGACATTTTGAGGGCATACGATTCCCTCAGGTTTTTTTTCTTCCTTCTTACACATCGATTTATCATGGTACTTAAATAACATAACGGTTACACTTAATTGTGTTATACATAATTATGTTGATTTATTATAAAATGTAGTGGGTTTTTTTCACAATAAGAATTGGTCATTTGTTTTAATAAAGTATACAATTATGATTTGCCATATTTATGCATACATTCGTCACTAGCTAAAAAAAGAAACACAACTTTAAATTAAAAAACCAATATTAATTTACAAATTATGAATAAACCAGTCATGGATAGCAGGTTTGAAATTTTATATTTAAGCCAGACGCGCGTTTCGTGTACAAAAACTCAGTGACGCTCGAATAAAAAGAAATGTCAAAAAGAAAAAAAATTGCGACGTTGAAGTGCATTGAAAATATCATAGATAAAAGCATAATATGAACAAAGATGATCGCCATCAAATCGATTCACATAAAACATTATGTTAATACTGAAAATATATCCCCACCCCCGACCTCCCTTTAAAAAAACCAGACGCATTTAAGTTCAAACAAGAAAAGCTATTCAATCATTAATTCTAATTTTATCGCACTTATCTTTATTATAGATTGTTTAATAATATATAAAGGTTCAAACGAAAAGGTTAGTACCATCGTTCGGGAAGCAGTGGATAATTTCGAAAAGCTGTCAACAGAGGATGATAACGATTTCATTAGTCTGGTGGGAATTCTGCCGAAGATTGATGATAAGGTTAAGGATGAACTTTATGATCTGGTTTGTAAGGATAACCATCAATATGGGAAGGTTCGTATGCTAGATAGATTATTTTTTTCGTGGCTAGTTAAGGGAAAGACTTGTACTGTTTCGTTTATATGTGTACGAATTGATTTATGATATAAATTATATTTATATAATTTCTGAATAATAGCCAACGATAAATCTCACGGAGCGATAAATCATATAATTATGATACAGTACAATACAAAACATAATGTATAATAGGCAAGTCTAGAAGGATCACATCACTAAACAAAAATCATGAACGAATGTGAAATATCTGTTCCGGACCATATGAGTAGTTGGATCATACGCGTATGGTCATAACCATATTGGTATATACTCATATCACGGGTAGTAAGGTCGTCAAATCGAGGAACGTTTAGTACAGTGATTTTGTCATAGTTTGGATAAGTTTGACATGGTTAATTTATGTTACTTTCCTAAACCAGTATTGCCTCAGTTCTATTCACACGAGCAGATGAAAAGCAAATAAGATGTTTGAATCTGTATTAGAGGTCAAACGATCTACATTGAAATTGTTGTTTCAAGAAATTAATGCAGACTAAGCAAGATATCGGAATTGTTATGGTTTGGTTAAGCGATTGACATGGAGCGTATTTGTTTGGTCTGCAGGATCGCTACTGGATCGCTCCGCGATAGTTCGTTTGGGAACAGCTGGTCTACTGGAAAGCTACCGCTTCTCCATTTCGAGACCCAGGTAGCAAGTGGAGAGACCACGTGACAACTTCATTCACCATGGCCGAAACAGAAGACATCCATTTTGAGTGTGAATCTTGCAAATCAATTTCAACTAATATGGACGAATTTTTGCGCCATCCTTGTATGAGTGCAGGTAAATGATTCGATAAATATATGCACAAATGTGTAATGCATCATATTCAAGCATTTTCCCATATTCTTTAAATGTATATTTTACTCAAGCATTGACTTTCAATCGTCCCCTTTATATGTTTCGGCCCTTATATGAATTTCAGCTGATCTCGTTGATGGCACGTATATATATATAACATATTAAAAATGGTAGACAGGTTGATTTAATGGTACACAATCGTTTCTTTTTATCTTATTAAACAAAAGAAATATATGCAATATCCAACAAAGTTTAATAATTGGTTCAAAAGCCAAATTTACCTCTTGGCATGCCACCCTCCCCCAAAAAGTAAAGAAGTTCAGTTCAGTTTCTTGTATATTCCTCCATTAATTGTGGAGCACTACCCAAAGGGTATAGTTTTAGCAACTATGTACACCTTAAAACATAAGGAAACAAATGATTATATACAGATGACTGAATTTGGTTATAATAATCACTAAATGATAAATATCATAATTAATTCATAGGAATGTCATCATAAAGTTTAAAAAATATATAATAATTCATATGTGCTGAGTTGTAAGAAAATTTTAAGAAGAACCAAATGGTATTAAAACAATGGGCTTTTAAAAAAAATAATTTTATTCTAAATTTTCTTGGAAAATAGTTTGTTTCAAAAGGGTGAAAGGAAGTGGGAAAAGTGGTTTCTTTTTCTTTTTAAAAAAGGGGTAAAAATACAACGTTGAACTTAGGAAAAAATAATATTGTTCCTGTATGTTATTAAAAAATATAGTTTGTATTTTTACGAATGTCGAGAAACATTTGTTTATCCTGAGAAAAAAACCATGCTCCCCACCCAAAAGATGTATGGTCCATGTCTTAAACAAAATGAATGTAAATAAATTGAACAACTACTACAGTAAAGACATTATATTTATACATAATGACATTACATGTATGTTTCATTAGATTTAGTAATTTTTGATTGGCTGAAAACAATCGTGAGGCACTCCCATATCACATTTTATTTCCATATAAAATACAGCAGCTATGACTGCACGTGCTATCCCTGACAATGTCAAAACAATGCATTTACATGTATTAAAAAAAAACAAAAAAAACCAGAAAGCTTGATATAACTCTTAATTTCATGGTTGTAGCATAAAAATGTAATTATAAGAATTGAATGCTTCTTTTTATAATTTTATAAGGGTGTAAAAGTGTTGATCATGCGCACATTTTTAATATGAAGCGCTTCCACACTTTATACAAAATGTGCTTTGGTCAACGCTTGTACTGACTCCCAATAAAATTAAAAAAAGAAGCATTCAATTCTTAAATAAACATCTTTACCTTGAGGCTAAAATGACTGTGTCTAAACTTCATATCTGCAGGGACCAAAAAAAGTGCACAGAAAAATCCAGTTAAGTTTTTAATTTTCTGAAACATTAAATACATTTGAATTTTATATATCTACATGTAGGTCATGCCATGCCTTAAAACTTTTCCAGCTGCACAGGTTTGTCTGTGCTCACAGTAAATTTTGAGGTGTAAACAGCCATTTTAGCTTAAAGTAAAGAAGCTACATGTACATGCAATATCTAATCCCATTTTTCCAATGGTGACCTTTATTTACATGTTTAAATAATTTTTAATTGTAGGCCTAAACTCTCAACAGTCTACATGTACAGAGACTGGTGATTCCCGTGATGATTCAGCCTCATCATCATGCTCAACATCCAACTCACCGTCTTTTTGGAGCGATTCAGCAACGAAGATTCTTATCAATGAGGTGAAACAAATAGAAGTTCTTACAAACAAAGGGAAGCAAACTAAAAAGAGAATGTGGGAGGATATTTCAAAAGTATTGGCTGGAAATGGTTTCCGGTTTACATGGGAGCAGGTGCAAGGGAGGATGAAGACTCTTACTACCAACCTGAAGAAAATCAATGACCACAATTCAAAATCAGGTAATGACAGAAAAACATGTCCATATATGGAAGAAATGAGTGAATTGTTTCAAGGAAATCCCGTTATAAAACCCAAATCAACCTTGGGCACATCTATTTCAAACAAGAGAAAGCAATGCAGTGAGGATTCTTTGGAAAGTAGTACCGGTATATCAGATGATGAAGATGATAAGAATAAAAAGAGTACTGAAAAAGCTGGCACATGTACGTCAATCAAAAAAAAAAATCTGCAGCTACTGAGATTGTTGAATTTCTCAAAGATTACACAGGAAATCAGAAAGAGGAGAGGGCTTCAAATATGAAAGAAAGAAAAGAAATGCATAATGAAAAAATGGACTTGTTAAGAGAATTCATTAATGCTGTTAAAAAATAAGTCGACATGTAGGTGATCAGGGTTGTTGCATGTGTAAATAAGTGGGTTAACATTGTTTTTTTTATGTACATCATTTAGAAGATAAAGCAACAAAACAACATCATGCTTAACAGTTAGTTTTTTTTACAATACAGAAATAATGTTTGAGTGAAGTGTATACATTGTGTATCCATACATTTTTATACATGTAGTATTTAATTACAAACTGTTCAGAGATTTTTTATTCTCTTTTGTAGGATTTATGGATTTAACAGAAGAATTAATTAAAGGGGTCTTAAAATTTATTAGTGTCACTGAATTGTTAATGACTGTTTCTAAAGTCAATAAAAAATTGCATGACATCATTGAGAGAAATTGTGGAGTGTTTGTTGAAGTATCATTTAATGAAGATTGTTTTGTCATTGATAAGCAAACTCTAAAATTATCAACAATGTCAGTGGAAAAACTACATACATTTGAAGTAGGGAGTCAAATTTTTGATATGACAAAACTAGAATTTAATCAAATCATATCAAGACTTGCAGCAGGTTACCATTTGAAAAGGCTCAATTTATGTGAAAGCCCATTGTTCGATTTTTCATTTTTGCAAAACTTGGTAACCTTGACATCTTTGGATATTTCAAACACCCAAATTATTGATGATGAGTTGAAATATTTAAAAAATCTCTCAAATTTGACAGAACTTTATTTATCATTTACAGCTTTGTCTGTAAACTCAATTGTAAGCATTTTGGGTTATATGCCTTTAAAAAATTTGGATGCTTGTCAAGTGAAATTCAGTTTTGTGAAGTTTCGCGAGTGTTTTGTGAAATGCCCTACATTGCAATACATTCATACTTCTTTTATTTCAAAAGAAGATGAGTCAAATGCTAAATCTTTTATTTACATGATACAAAATTTCAAGGATGTCAAATTAGCTATCTTCTGAGATTAGATTTGTGTTGGTTTATAGTTGTTTTTAAAGTATATAGACAAGACTTTTAAATGTGCTCTGTTTCATTTAAGAGATCAATGTTATAGTAATAACAAGATTAGTTCTTTTTGTTTATTAAAGTTTGAAAGCGGAGTATGAACTTTAACCTAATAGAGACAATATTATACTTTACAAGGAATTGTACTAGATGTTTTATGTTGTGCACAAGACAATTTAAAAAAAAAGTGTATATTCTAATTTTGCAAGACAGCAATGTATTTGTATTTATTTTAACATGTTTAGAGTACTTGGTTTACAGTATTTTTGTTTTAAATTTGTGATACTTTTTTACAACAGTCAGTTGTTATAGATTGTTACCTTTTTAATTTGTTATTGATTAAAGATTTATATATCAAAGTCTTGTTTTTGTTATACTACATGAGGCCTTGTTGCGAATGAGACATCACTGATTTTGTACCTGAGGCTATACATGAGCAACATGATGGGTGCCACATGTGGAGCAGGATACTACTGAAAAAGTCCTGTTTTTGAAGGAGGTCTTGTTGCTCTGACAGTCTTGAGCTTTCTTTGTTGTGTTTTGTGGACTGTTGTTTGTCTTTCGTCATTTTTCATTTTATTTTGCCATGGCTTTGTCAGTTTTTCATCGACTTTGAATGTCCCTTAGGTATCTATCCCCCCTCTCTTTTTCAGTGTTTTGAAGTAAAATTGGTCAATGAACCTTATGTTACATAAAATGCAACATTCAAGAAGATTTCAGAAAATGGTAATAACTTCATGTTAATTAAAAGATAGATTTAGATTGTGCAATCAATAACTTTTCTCAAGTTGTCAGTAAAACCATAGTTGGTGCAATCTTATTTGCACACCATATTTATTGGGAAACTAATGAATATCAGGCATACCAGAAAGTTGTTTATATTTATCTAAATTCCAGCCTGACCTTGATGCAGGGTATGACGTATTTGTACATTGTTCACGTTTTCCAGTACAGTACTTGTTAAGATGAATATCAATAACAAAAGCACTTATTTCTCTTATGATGAGTAAAGTTGTCACTTGAAAACTTGCCCCATATCATTTTATTTCTTTATAATCAAATATGAGAAGTGTAAAATTCAAAAGAAGTGGCACTCCTACATATGTTTTGGAAACTATCTTACTTTATATAGAACACACAGCAGTCTGAATGAAATTGGCAGATGTATATGTATGATTTTTTTTCTTCAAATTGAAATGCCTTTTGTAGGGTACTGATAGAGGCCACTTAAAATGGATCCATATAAAAATGAGATGTGATATGATTGCCCATGAGACAACTAACCACAAGAGTTAAAATGAAGTGGTAGTAAGCAATTATAGGCCACCATGTACATTAAATCAGAATTTATACTGTAGGTGTGGGTATGCTTATAGTATGCTTATTCCTCCAGAACACCTTACATTTTTGTGTGAGTCTGTTACTTATATTTTTCAGTTTTTGCTTGTTTTTCTGTCAATCTGGATTTTATTGATTTTTGAATAGAAGTTAAAAGAAATATGAAGTATAAATCAATGAGACAGCAACCTAACGTCAAAAATAAAATATGCAAACAACCAATCAGCAAGCCTCACATGTATCGAATTGGCAGGAAATTAGGATGTTGCACAAGATTGAGTGATTGCTGCCAAAAAAATCCAGGAAAAAATTTACATGCATATTCAGGAAGATAATTTGGGGAAATAAATATACCCTTCTTTGTAGTAGACATGGTTTTTTTTAATACTAGCTCCTAAGGGAACAAGTAACCACACTACCAGGAGACAACCTAGGTAGCTACACCTCTCTGTTTAAGTTTCCTTTATAAGGTTAGTTTAAGGAACATCAAGGATAAATCCAAGTAGAATATATCTGAACACGGTAAAATATTGTCAATCTTTAAAAGGTAAAATGCAGTAACTATATACACTTCTCTATTTACATATAAAATATGGTAGTTATATATTAATTCCCCCTTTTCAAATTTACACCAACAAAAAGCAGAGCCTTCAAGGAGCCTGTAGTGTTCACCTGACAGTTTGGCATAAAACTGATACAATGCAAAAAGAATAGTTGTCTTGAATGGAAATTTTTGTGGGCCCAAATCTTGTCTTGTTGGACCCATTTTCTTTCTTTTCTATTATAGTTTTCATTAGTACAGAAAAAAAAAAAAAAAATCCGCAAAAACGGGTAAAAATTGTCATTCAAGGGCAATAACTCGTATACAAGTATACTGACGATTTTGTCCTCAGATACAGCTTCTCTCTATTTATAACAGTGTTTTTTTTTAAATGATGCTAATCGTCATTTCAGACAATAACTCAAATAAGAATTGGTCTGACAACTTTGGTTAAAATGGACAGTAAGGCCACACCAATTTAATTTCTTGTTCTACGGATTTTTGGACTTCAAAATTTGGGGCGAGCGAGCGATTTGAAAATTTAAATAAAAAAATATTTAATTTGCAAATTTTTGAGGCGAAGCTTGAAAAGTAGAGGCGAGCGATTATAATTTTTTTTTGTAAACATAAAATAGTAGGTTTTGACAATATTAAAGCTTGATTTATCACTTGTACTTTGACATTTCTTTAATTTCTGAAGTATTTTTCCCTGTTCACCAAGAAATAATTAAATCTGGTCTATGTAGGACATGTATGTGTGACTGACAATGAGACAATTCTCCATCCAAGTCATAATCAGTTTGGGGACAACCCCTTAATGACAATGTTATAAATATCCCTTTTACATGTTTTATGAGGGATCAATATAAGTTATAATATATTTGTTTGTACAAAAGGGCTCATATTTTCTCAAAGAACTATATATCTATCTGGTATTAAATGGTCAAAACATGTCCAAGAATTTTGTAATATGCCTGGACTTTAACCATGTTAACACATTTACTTTAACAGTTTAATATTATTCAAAATAAGTGGACCCCTCTTTTAGAAAAAGTTGTTTAAAATATGATGTAACTCTCCTCTTTTTGAGTACAAAATTCTAAGTTTTCAAAGGTTTTGTATAGAAGAACTATACAAATCCTTGGTATTTTTATTTTCTTTTCTACATCAGTAAAATGACCCCTTGTCCATGTTGTCTGAGGGAGGGTTGTTCTCAACCTGATATAAATAACAAACACAGGTCAAGGTACGGCCTTTTACACAGGGCTTTGATACAGACCAAACAGCAGGCTAAAAGGGACCCAAAATTATTAGCGTACACTATTCGAACAGGAAAACCAACGATCTAATTTATATATCATGTATATCCAAACGGGAAAATACCAATGAACAACATTAACTAACGATAACTGCTGAACGACAGGCCCCTCAATCAATCAGGACAGGTGCATAAACAGCAGAGGCTATGGATAGTCTTGTTCCGCAAGCATACAATATAATTGCAGTTGAAGGCAAATCCTTCAGAAGTTCTTTGTACTTTATTCTTACAACGAACATGTTTTGATAGGGAATATAAGTAAGGGGGAAAGTAACCAATGTTTTGTTCTTTACTCCGGTATTTCCGCTGATATATATTTATATCGGAGATACAAATCCTTGATCGGAGCACTCCCGCTTTGGATAAGTAGGTTTCATGCTGAAACAAATATTCTCACAGATATTTACAAAGTGTGCTGGGGTGCTTTTATGTTTCAAATCGTTATATACAGGTTAGACTGTGATTTTAAAAACAAATGTTGATATCTTTTTATAATGTTTACAAAAAAAAAACGGTGCGGGAAATGGACATGATTACATTTCCGGATGCGGGAAGCGGGAATATAAAAAAATAAAAAAATTCTGTTTTGAAAAAAATAGGTGCGGGCGGGTCCGTCGAACAAGGAATCAAATTGGTGTGGCCTAAGTAAATATTGACATTTCTATCCCAATCAGATTTTCACTGTCTATAACGGTATTCAAGTTTAAAAAAAAACAACTATATACTAGATAAAACACAAAGGTTATGTAAAAAATGCATGCTGGATAAAGTTGAAGATGAAGAACATTTTATATGTGAATGTCCCCTTTATCTTTTGAGAAAAGAGTTCTGTGATAAAATTTGATAAGTTGTCAAAATTTCGAAGTGTTAAACACAAGTGCCAAGTTCAATTGACTTTTTATTCAAGAAAACCTATAGGTATTAAAAAAATTTTGAACTTATATTAAGAAATGTTTTGAACACAGAAAACTATCATTAAAGTACAGATATGTTTATATATAACCCATTGAGAATATTTGCCTGTTAATATTTTATACAATCTGTTTTATTACTGCTTTTTTACACATATTCTTTGGCTCTGGTCTGGCTGTGGCTTAAGATCCGGCATAAACTTATAAAGTTGATTATATTCATATTTATATAAGATTGTCAAAATTATTTGTGTCTCTCAATTATAAAAAATCATTGTAATAAATTGCTTTGCTCATCATGGGTCCTTTAATTGGAATAAAGATATATTGTGTCTTATCTTATCTTTATAGACGATACTTGTATTTTACACCTTTTTTCTACGTTTAGAGATTGAAGTAATATATTTTTTTTTAAACTAGATACACCAAGGATGATTGTGGCCAATTTTGGTTCCAACTGACTAAGACGTTTTACGGACGACTACGACGAAGAACAAGAAGTGATGCCAATAGCTCACACTGGCCCCTTGGTCCGGGCGAGCTAAGCTTAATGTACAAGTATACCAATTAAGACGTACAAATCTTTTGGCACAACAAATTTCCTTCATCAGTGTCGTTCTTTTTAAACAATATTATTATCTTTAAGATATATTAATTAACAATGAAGGTATTTTATTTTGATCAAGGACATGCCGTCCTTTCAGGCTAAATTTTACAGAAATATAAGTTTTGACCTATTTTATCATAATTGTCTTCAACAGCAATGCATTTCACCCAATACTTTTTGATTTTATGAATACATAATAAATTGTTGCAAAATGCTTTAGGTCAACTATTCATTTTAATTCCATTCAATAGAAGATGATGACGGATTGGTGTTTAACGTCCAGTGGGAAATATTACATGCATATCGGGACGAGAACATGGTAATGAGATAGAAGTATGAATCCTGTTAATTTCAAGACCGCCGACGAGCCGGATTTTTAACGTGCTAGTTCACAAGGTAAAAGTCCGAAGGAAGACACAAATAACCTTACTCGGGACACATTATTCTGACTCTGATCATGCCAGACTTGCTCATGCCGAAAGAAATCATAGCTTAAAATTCTTGTATACCACCGTAGTCCTAGGGACTTCCATAGAATTAAAAATATGTGATTTCAACAAATATTGAAGTTAATGACATGTGTCACTTAGCACATGGTCATGCAGTAAATCGGACTAAAACTCATCCATATAATTGTATGGCTCAGTGGGGTGTTTGCAGAATTTCATCGGAGGCAATTTCTTGGCATGCTTACTCCTAAATGCGTGTGCTTGCCAGAGAAGAAAAAAAATCAAATTTTCAAGTCTTTGGTTTGACCCAGTTGGATATCTAACTAACAAACTACCGACATCCCAAGTCATGCTAGGCACCACAAGACCACCACTATAAAAAGGTTTTCGTCATGACGTTCCAATTTTAAAGTTAAAGGGATACGGTTTGGAAAAAATTAGGGAAACCAATTAATAAAATAAAACAAATATAGTAAGTTATTTTATTGCAAATTTGCAGCTATTTGATCGCGTTTTAAAATTCCTTGTTGGTCTGGTCCTTGAAGATTGTTGACTGCGTTTTGTTGAATGTTATCTTCTTCATCGTCATCCATCATATCAAGAGCAGCGTCCCCATCAAGTATTGATATGTTGTGGAGAACACAACAGGTGATAATTATTTCGTTCACTGTTTTAATCTGCTGGACTTCGATATACCGTAGTCTGCGGAATCGTCCTTTCAACATGGCAAAAACTCTTTCTATGATACTACGTGTGGCAGAATGAGCTGCATTATATCTCTTTTGAATTTGTGTCAAATTACCAGTGTTCCTGTATGGCGTCATGAGCCAGGTCTTAATCGGGTAGGCACCGTCTCCTAAAATGTGATTTTGACCACAAGCCATGTTTGCTTCGTCCCATAAATCTGATTGTCGTAGCACCCTGGAGTCATGAACACTTCCAGGAAAACCCGCAAAACAATTCGAAATCTTCATATCTTGAAGGCAAACTGCTTGCAGAATAACACTGTGGAAACTTTTTCTATTGACATAACTTTGTGGGTGTTCTGTTGGGGGTTTAATATGGATATGTGTTCCATCTATACATCCGACGATTCCAGGAAATCCCCTCTTTTCTCTAAATTTTCTTACGACATCATTTTTTTCAGCAGCACCCGAGGGCCATCGTATAAATCTGTCCTTAAGGTTATTCAAAATAGCCGAAATAAACCTATCTCTACTAACAATTACAGACGAGTCGGCCACATCAAAGATATTTGATATAATGCGCACATTTTCCTGATGTCCAAGATATCTCAAGGCTATTAGAACGGTTTTCTCCAAAGAAATTCTCCCCCTACCGCCAAACTGAGGTGACCTGACTGACATTTCTGGGCATGTAGACAATAACTGGCAAAGGTGCTGAAAACAGTCAACTGATATTCTATATATTCTCCTGAATTCAACAGCTGTAAATTGGGCAACAACATCAGATATATAATTGTCTATTCGAACACGACTTTCTCTTTGCCTAAAAAAAAGAAGAGAATTAGCTACAAAATAAATGAATGATAAACATTTTTATAATGTCATAAGATATCTGATTTCATATATTTTTTAACATTTAATGTACTTTATCCATGCACTTAAGAAAAATAGGCAGTGTCCCCCCCCCCCTTTTTATGAATAAAATCTTATAACTCGGAAACGTAAAGTCTGAAATTTATAAAAATCGAAAGGAAGCTTAAGTCAATAGATATAAACAATTCACCAAAGTTTCATACAAACTGGATAAAGCGATTTTGAGTTATTGTCCGACATGTGGACGACGGACGGACAGACGGACGGACAACGGTATACCATAATACGTCCCGTAAACAGGCGTATAAAAAGTCAGCCCTTTTTAAAACTACTTGTATAATAAACAATAGTTAGTAAATGTGTTCATTTGTCGGAAGTATCGAAGGACCGTATGTCTCTACTAAATAATTTTTCAACGTCACAACAATCATACATTTGTGTTTGCTGGAAAACTTACAGAAACTTACAGAAAGGTCTGTAGTACTGCACCAAATATAACTGTACTTTCTGAGTCACAGTCATTGTCACTATCATCGTCTGATAAAAGAAACTCTGTAAAAACTGTTTCCATTTTTTTAATACGAAAATTATTTGTTTATCAAATACATACACAATAGTCCAGAAGCGATCTGTTTATGTTTGTTTGCTTCAAACTTCTGGAGGTAACACGTGATTCTACAGAAGCACTCCATTTCTATTTGTTTGCTTCCCAAACCTGGAGGTCTTCTGGATGTCGTCAGAAGAGAGCAAACAAATACACCCATGGTTCGGTTAAGAGTCTAGAAATTCGTCATGGTTTTGGTCAAGTTTGTCATGGTTTAGATCGAAATAAATATATATATGTGTTTCACTTTAATACTGAAAATTTGTTTGATAGCGCCTGTTATTGAACGAAATTATACTATATATTAAATGCGTAAGATGAAAAAAAGCCTGTTTAACAAAATTTAGTGGGTGTAATTGTCAAAGCGTAAACACATGTCATGTTACTATTCGTAAGTTTTCTACAATATAATTTTAAAAGTCACTGCTCTTTTAAACTAGCTTTAGATATAATTATACAAATCAATACAAAGCGTTGCTTCTGTTTCACATATAATCTTTTCTCCGTATGTCTATGCTTGACTCTGCTAAGGATAACGTGATCGGCATCACTAGTCAAATAGCTAAAGATATCATATACTTAAAAGTTGCAAAAAAGTGGCAGCTAGTCAAAAAGGAAACATGTTTAACTCCGCAATATTTTGTATATACTGTCTCAAGTTAAGTTTCTGTAATGCCGTGAATATCGTTTGTAACTGTATATCATATTTTTCTATTTATTTTGAACAGAAATTAGGCTGGTGGTTTTCTTATTGGAATTCCTATACATTGAATTTTGTCGCAGCCTTTTATAACTTGCCAAAAGTATGGTTTTGCTCAGTGTTGAAGGCCTCTTGGTGACATATAGTTGCTAACATCTACATCATTTGATCGAAGGTGGATAGTTGTCTCATTGGCAATCATCTACTTATAATATATTACTACATTGTATGTGCGTTCTTATGCCCTTTTGTGTTTCAAATGAAACAATTGTTGTTAATTTTGATAGTAACTCTTCATTATACACGACAAGAATTACATAACTGAACCATGTCCAACATGAACTAAACCATGACACGAATGAACCAAACCATGACACGAATGAACCAAACCATGACACAGATATTTCAGAAATTTTTAATTGAGTGCAAAAGTAGGTATTCTTCAGAATAATTGACGGCAGTATTATATCACGAAGAAATATGTGATGTAACAGACAGAAAGATAATAACTTTTTATGCACATTAAACCAATTAGCAACTTTTAACTTTTGACATACGCAAGCTTTGTTCTGTAGTAAATCATTAACTATATGATACAAATTGTGGTGTACTAACATATTTACTTTATACAAAGGTACTTACCAGCTTGAATTATTGATCAGAAGTTCCTTTTACAAAATATCCGAATGTTTACATTTTTGCATTGATTGTCATCAAAAACACTTAACAACGTCATGTCAAACTTATCCAAACTATGACAAAATCACTGTACTAAACGGTCCTCGATATGACAACCTTACTACCCGTGCATATGGTCCGGGTAATTAACACTGTGTTACAGTTTACTTTTAATATTTCTTATATTTTTTTAAATATTCTCTTCATATGGTATGACCGTTCATTAAAAAGACGTTATATAGGTAATTTCATTATTATATTGTAATAAAACGATTAGCTAGATAAAAATTAGAAGTTTCACGGAGTTAATTTTACTATAATAATATAAAAAAGAAGATGTGGTATGATTGCCAATGAGACAACTATCTACAAAAAACCAAAATGACACAGACATTAACAACTATAGGTCACCGTACGGCCTTCAACAAATAAACACATTTTATACCGATGGTAATTACCGATGGTCATTACCGATTTGTTATTACAAGTGAATGGCAATATGTCGACTTAAAAAAAAAATCCAAAAAAATTCTTAATGAACTGTTACATAAGAAGTCACTGGAAAGTAACATAGATCTAGTTCATTTAAGTTATCTTGTGAGTACGGTGTATTGCAGTCATGCTACGATACTTGAGATGTAGAGCTTCTTGAAAACACCGTAGACATATCGGAATGGCCCAAGATCTCGGTATCACTGTACGCAACTACAAAAAGGCTAGCTTTTCACTCGCAAACAAAAGGTGTAAATGAAAAGAATCGTGCACAACCAAGACTTGCAAATGCAAAAAAGCTATGATACCGTTTGGAAGTAAATATAACTACAAGCCTACATGCAAGAATGTAATTAACAATGAAAACTAATTATGGCATCAGTATTTAATTTTTATTACGTAGTATTTGAATTATAAAACTAATACATCGTCATGTAACCATCATTGTTTTTTTAGATAAAGTTTTTGTATTATAGAAACTTTTATAATGTAATTTTTTTTTACCTATATGGTCCAAATACTCATATGGTCCGGCCCGTTAATAACCAAACGAGTATTATACTCGTATGGTCCGACCATACGCGTACGGTCGGACCTTATGAGTATACGCAAATGGTCATGACCATACGCGTATGGTCCAAATACTCATATGGTCCGGAACATATCTATAATCCAATCTGTCATTCATCATGGGGTAAAAACAGCAATTCAAAGAATTCAACTTTATATATTATAGCTAATATAGGACAATGGTGTTGATTAAAAGTTACACCATTCCAGACCCTTTTGTTTTCCACATAATAAATATTGCCAATAATTAACAATTTCCGGGTCAAATCCGATACCGATACCAATATTATATTCACCTGTTACCTATTACCTTATCTGTACATTCCGCATCTTACAGGCGCACCACCAAACGGTGTATTTGAGATTTGCTATATACTCGGTTCATAATCACAGGGTTGACACAAATTCAATCATTGTCACATTTGTTTCTTATTGTAGTATTTTAATCAGTATGAATTTATAAGATGACAATATGGATACTAAAAATCTAGACTAAGAATAAGGCGTATAGGTACAGTTTTCAATTTGTTAGCAGGTATGACGTAAAACAGCGAATCAAAGAATTCAACTTTATTTATGACTAATATAGGACACTGCTGTTGATTTACTGACCGTGCAGGGGCTTTATAGCCAGTCAAGATCGTTAAAAACTTCCATTTGTTTGTTGATTGAAAATTACTCCATTCCGGACCCTTTTGTTATCCAAACAATTAAATTTTAAATAATAGATATATTCAAGGGTTCAAACAGAAAGATTTTGAAAGCAGAGAAAACTATGCATCTAATAATCAGCATGACTTAATCAGATGACAATACCAATACAAAAAATCCGGGCTAAAATAAGCTTACACGTAGTAAAATACTTGAATTCAGTCATGGGTTCGGGATATCACGGGTGTGTTCTAGTGCTGACTAATTAATATTCTTCATCAGTAAGATGTTTTAATCTTGACACTGTTATAGTAATCTTGTTGGTTAAGGTGGTACCCAACATCTTCACTAAAATTAATTTGGCTCGTTTAATTTTCATAGCATTTTGACAAAGTATTTACTTTGACCTCTTGACAAAAATATAAAAATTTCAAAAATTTGAACCAACCGTTTTATAAGAAAAAAATACACTGGTTATATACCAGTTTGACAAACACTAATTTTGATCATTGAAAAGCTTAATATTCCCATAACAACACAACGTAATTAAAACGTTTAGCTGATTTTACAGAGTTATCTCCCTGTAGTGTAAGTTACCACCTTAAATAAATTATCACAAATCAATACTCTGTAAGCATCAAAGTAAGGTGCCGATACAGTAAGATCATCAGTGTGAAAAGCTCCTACATCCATCATTGAAAAACAAATTGCAATATCTGGCAAAAAATTTTCAATTAATATCTTGTTGTTATTATTTATTTTCCTTTCACCCAAAATAATAAAGGTAGATACATTATTATAGAATGACATTTTATTTCAGGATTAGTTTAATGCCTTTGATTCGTTATTTCTTCATTTTTAACACTTCTTAGATTTTGGCAGAAAGGTGTATAATTGGTGCTCTTTGTATAGTGATTATCTTGTCGCACATTCAAAAAACATTTTCATGTAAGCTATTGTAAGTGAAAGCATTCTCCCTTTTTAATATTTGTTTAAGAATGTTAAATGATACAGTTAATTGACGTTTGGTAAACAATTAACCGTACTATGCCTATAAAAGTATTACAGCTGTTTTTGTATATGAAACAATGTTTTGTTGGTATAATGAAAGGAACACTGGAAAATGAGGAACCGTGTTTTTGGAGACATTTTCAACATTCGGATGAAAAAAGACATTTTTCCCGAAGCACATGCGTCTATTCTGAAATCCATCAGCAAAAAAAAGACATTGTTCATGAAACTTCAGGAAAGTTTCTGTAAGTAAATTAGGCGTATAGTTTATGTAATAACCAATAGTATATTTTTGATACCGTAAAGTGTTAATTGAATTTGAATATATATAAGTTATAATATATGTAACCAACAGAAATTTGCATGCAATTCGAACAGATCAATACTCGGTGTTTCGACAGGGTAAGTTTCTCTTGCTGTACACATATTACTGGGTTCATGTTTGCTATGTTGTATCGTGTGTACTATTGTTTTCTGTTGGCATTTGTCATTTTTAGCCATGGCGTTGTCAGTTTATTTTCGATTTACGAGTTTGACTGTCCCTCTGGTATCTTTCGTCCCTCTTTCACAACTAAATTCGGTCAAAATATTACAATAAGGAAAACGCTATTTGTTGTTTAATTTCACTTAGTACATAATAAAATATTTGGATTTCAAATCCCTTTGAAACATGCACATTATTATTATAACCTATTTGTTTAATATGTGACATGTTATTATTCTGTTTATCATGATTAACACGGAACACGAACGCGTTGTAACCATGGAAAACAAACTATTACATAAAATCAACAAATAGTACCAGAAAAATTATTTGAAGTTGATCAAACGTCAATTGATTGAACTAAGGCCACACCAATTTAATTTCTTGTTCTACGGATTTTTGGACTTCAAAATTTGGGGCGAGCGAGCGATTTGAAAATTTAAATAAAAAAATATTTAATTTGCAAATTTTTGAGGCGAAGCTTGAAAAGTAGAGGCGAGCGATTATAATTTTTTTTTGTAAACATAAAATAGTAGGTTTTGACAATATTAAAGCTTGATTTATCACTTGTACTTTGACATTTCTTTAATTTCTGAAGTATTTTTCCCTGTTCACCAAGAAATAATTAAATCTGGTCTATGTAGGACATGTATGTGTGACTGACAATGAGACAATTCTCCATCCAAGTCATAATCAGTTTGGGGACAACCCCTTAATGACAATGTTATAAATATCCCTTTTACATGTTTTATGAGGGATCAATATAAGTTATAATATATTTGTTTGTACAAAAGGGCTCATATTTTCTCAAAGAACTATATATCTATCTGGTATTAAATGGTCAAAACATGTCCAAGAATTTTGTAATATGCCTGGACTTTAACCATGTTAACACATTTACTTTAACAGTTTAATATTATTCAAAATAAGTGGACCCCTCTTTTAGAAAAAGTTGTTTAAAATATGATGTAACTCTCCTCTTTTTGAGTACAAAATTCTAAGTTTTCAAAGGTTTTGTATAGAAGAACTATACAAATCCTTGGTATTTTTATTTTCTTTTCTACATCAGTAAAATGACCCCTTGTCCATGTTGTCTGAGGGAGGGTTGTTCTCAACCTGATATAAATAACAAACACAGGTCAAGGTACGGCCTTTTACACAGGGCTTTGATACAGACCAAACAGCAGGCTAAAAGGGACCCAAAATTATTAGCGTACACTATTCGAACAGGAAAACCAACGATCTAATTTATATATCATGTATATCCAAACGGGAAAATACCAATGAACAACATTAACTAACGATAACTGCTGAACGACAGGCCCCTCAATCAATCAGGACAGGTGCATAAACAGCAGAGGCTATGGATAGTCTTGTTCCGCAAGCATACAATATAATTGCAGTTGAAGGCAAATCCTTCAGAAGTTCTTTGTACTTTATTCTTACAACGAACATGTTTTGATAGGGAATATAAGTAAGGGGGAAAGTAACCAATGTTTTGTTCTTTACTCCGGTATTTCCGCTGATATATATTTATATCGGAGATACAAATCCTTGATCGGAGCACTCCCGCTTTGGATAAGTAGGTTTCATGCTGAAACAAATATTCTCACAGATATTTACAAAGTGTGCTGGGGTGCTTTTATGTTTCAAATCGTTATATACAGGTTAGACTGTGATTTTAAAAACAAATGTTGATATCTTTTTATAATGTTTACAAAAAAAAAACGGTGCGGGAAATGGACATGATTACATTTCCGGATGCGGGAAGCGGGAATATAAAAAAATAAAAAAATTCTGTTTTGAAAAAAATAGGTGCGGGCGGGTCCGTCGAACAAGGAATCAAATTGGTGTGGCCTAAGTAAATATTGACATTTCTATCCCAATCAGATTTTCACTGTCTATAACGGTATTCAAGTTTAAAAAAAAACAACTATATACTAGATAAAACACAAAGGTTATGTAAAAAATGCATGCTGGATAAAGTTGAAGATGAAGAACATTTTATATGTGAATGTCCCCTTTATCTTTTGAGAAAAGAGTTCTGTGATAAAATTTGATAAGTTGTCAAAATTTCGAAGTGTTAAACACAAGTGCCAAGTTCAATTGACTTTTTATTCAAGAAAACCTATAGGTATTAAAAAAATTTTGAACTTATATTAAGAAATGTTTTGAACACAGAAAACTATCATTAAAGTACAGATATGTTTATATATAACCCATTGAGAATATTTGCCTGTTAATATTTTATACAATCTGTTTTATTACTGCTTTTTTACACATATTCTTTGGCTCTGGTCTGGCTGTGGCTTAAGATCCGGCATAAACTTATAAAGTTGATTATATTCATATTTATATAAGATTGTCAAAATTATTTGTGTCTCTCAATTATAAAAAATCATTGTAATAAATTGCTTTGCTCATCATGGGTCCTTTAATTGGAATAAAGATATATTGTGTCTTATCTTATCTTTATAGACGATACTTGTATTTTACACCTTTTTTCTACGTTTAGAGATTGAAGTAATATATTTTTTTTTAAACTAGATACACCAAGGATGATTGTGGCCAATTTTGGTTCCAACTGACTAAGACGTTTTACGGACGACTACGACGAAGAACAAGAAGTGATGCCAATAGCTCACACTGGCCCCTTGGTCCGGGCGAGCTAAGCTTAATGTACAAGTATACCAATTAAGACGTACAAATCTTTTGGCACAACAAATTTCCTTCATCAGTGTCGTTCTTTTTAAACAATATTATTATCTTTAAGATATATTAATTAACAATGAAGGTATTTTATTTTGATCAAGGACATGCCGTCCTTTCAGGCTAAATTTTACAGAAATATAAGTTTTGACCTATTTTATCATAATTGTCTTCAACAGCAATGCATTTCACCCAATACTTTTTGATTTTATGAATACATAATAAATTGTTGCAAAATGCTTTAGGTCAACTATTCATTTTAATTCCATTCAATAGAAGATGATGACGGATTGGTGTTTAACGTCCAGTGGGAAATATTACATGCATATCGGGACGAGAACATGGTAATGAGATAGAAGTATGAATCCTGTTAATTTCAAGACCGCCGACGAGCCGGATTTTTAACGTGCTAGTTCACAAGGTAAAAGTCCGAAGGAAGACACAAATAACCTTACTCGGGACACATTATTCTGACTCTGATCATGCCAGACTTGCTCATGCCGAAAGAAATCATAGCTTAAAATTCTTGTATACCACCGTAGTCCTAGGGACTTCCATAGAATTAAAAATATGTGATTTCAACAAATATTGAAGTTAATGACATGTGTCACTTAGCACATGGTCATGCAGTAAATCGGACTAAAACTCATCCATATAATTGTATGGCTCAGTGGGGTGTTTGCAGAATTTCATCGGAGGCAATTTCTTGGCATGCTTACTCCTAAATGCGTGTGCTTGCCAGAGAAGAAAAAAAATCAAATTTTCAAGTCTTTGGTTTGACCCAGTTGGATATCTAACTAACAAACTACCGACATCCCAAGTCATGCTAGGCACCACAAGACCACCACTATAAAAAGGTTTTCGTCATGACGTTCCAATTTTAAAGTTAAAGGGATACGGTTTGGAAAAAATTAGGGAAACCAATTAATAAAATAAAACAAATATAGTAAGTTATTTTATTGCAAATTTGCAGCTATTTGATCGCGTTTTAAAATTCCTTGTTGGTCTGGTCCTTGAAGATTGTTGACTGCGTTTTGTTGAATGTTATCTTCTTCATCGTCATCCATCATATCAAGAGCAGCGTCCCCATCAAGTATTGATATGTTGTGGAGAACACAACAGGTGATAATTATTTCGTTCACTGTTTTAATCTGCTGGACTTCGATATACCGTAGTCTGCGGAATCGTCCTTTCAACATGGCAAAAACTCTTTCTATGATACTACGTGTGGCAGAATGAGCTGCATTATATCTCTTTTGAATTTGTGTCAAATTACCAGTGTTCCTGTATGGCGTCATGAGCCAGGTCTTAATCGGGTAGGCACCGTCTCCTAAAATGTGATTTTGACCACAAGCCATGTTTGCTTCGTCCCATAAATCTGATTGTCGTAGCACCCTGGAGTCATGAACACTTCCAGGAAAACCCGCAAAACAATTCGAAATCTTCATATCTTGAAGGCAAACTGCTTGCAGAATAACACTGTGGAAACTTTTTCTATTGACATAACTTTGTGGGTGTTCTGTTGGGGGTTTAATATGGATATGTGTTCCATCTATACATCCGACGATTCCAGGAAATCCCCTCTTTTCTCTAAATTTTCTTACGACATCATTTTTTTCAGCAGCACCCGAGGGCCATCGTATAAATCTGTCCTTAAGGTTATTCAAAATAGCCGAAATAAACCTATCTCTACTAACAATTACAGACGAGTCGGCCACATCAAAGATATTTGATATAATGCGCACATTTTCCTGATGTCCAAGATATCTCAAGGCTATTAGAACGGTTTTCTCCAAAGAAATTCTCCCCCTACCGCCAAACTGAGGTGACCTGACTGACATTTCTGGGCATGTAGACAATAACTGGCAAAGGTGCTGAAAACAGTCAACTGATATTCTATATATTCTCCTGAATTCAACAGCTGTAAATTGGGCAACAACATCAGATATATAATTGTCTATTCGAACACGACTTTCTCTTTGCCTAAAAAAAAGAAGAGAATTAGCTACAAAATAAATGAATGATAAACATTTTTATAATGTCATAAGATATCTGATTTCATATATTTTTTAACATTTAATGTACTTTATCCATGCACTTAAGAAAAATAGGCAGTGTCCCCCCCCCCCTTTTTATGAATAAAATCTTATAACTCGGAAACGTAAAGTCTGAAATTTATAAAAATCGAAAGGAAGCTTAAGTCAATAGATATAAACAATTCACCAAAGTTTCATACAAACTGGATAAAGCGATTTTGAGTTATTGTCCGACATGTGGACGACGGACGGACAGACGGACGGACAACGGTATACCATAATACGTCCCGTAAACAGGCGTATAAAAAGTCAGCCCTTTTTAAAACTACTTGTATAATAAACAATAGTTAGTAAATGTGTTCATTTGTCGGAAGTATCGAAGGACCGTATGTCTCTACTAAATAATTTTTCAACGTCACAACAATCATACATTTGTGTTTGCTGGAAAACTTACAGAAACTTACAGAAAGGTCTGTAGTACTGCACCAAATATAACTGTACTTTCTGAGTCACAGTCATTGTCACTATCATCGTCTGATAAAAGAAACTCTGTAAAAACTGTTTCCATTTTTTTAATACGAAAATTATTTGTTTATCAAATACATACACAATAGTCCAGAAGCGATCTGTTTATGTTTGTTTGCTTCAAACTTCTGGAGGTAACACGTGATTCTACAGAAGCACTCCATTTCTATTTGTTTGCTTCCCAAACCTGGAGGTCTTCTGGATGTCGTCAGAAGAGAGCAAACAAATACACCCATGGTTCGGTTAAGAGTCTAGAAATTCGTCATGGTTTTGGTCAAGTTTGTCATGGTTTAGATCGAAATAAATATATATATGTGTTTCACTTTAATACTGAAAATTTGTTTGATAGCGCCTGTTATTGAACGAAATTATACTATATATTAAATGCGTAAGATGAAAAAAAGCCTGTTTAACAAAATTTAGTGGGTGTAATTGTCAAAGCGTAAACACATGTCATGTTACTATTCGTAAGTTTTCTACAATATAATTTTAAAAGTCACTGCTCTTTTAAACTAGCTTTAGATATAATTATACAAATCAATACAAAGCGTTGCTTCTGTTTCACATATAATCTTTTCTCCGTATGTCTATGCTTGACTCTGCTAAGGATAACGTGATCGGCATCACTAGTCAAATAGCTAAAGATATCATATACTTAAAAGTTGCAAAAAAGTGGCAGCTAGTCAAAAAGGAAACATGTTTAACTCCGCAATATTTTGTATATACTGTCTCAAGTTAAGTTTCTGTAATGCCGTGAATATCGTTTGTAACTGTATATCATATTTTTCTATTTATTTTGAACAGAA
This sequence comes from Mytilus edulis, assembly GCF_963676685.1. Taxonomy (NCBI): domain Eukaryota; kingdom Metazoa; phylum Mollusca; class Bivalvia; order Mytilida; family Mytilidae; genus Mytilus; species Mytilus edulis. The sequence continues at coordinate 11,681,456 of NC_092347.1, read as the reverse complement.
ATTAGGCTGGTGGTTTTCTTATTGGAATTCCTATACATTGAATTTTGTCGCAGCCTTTTATAACTTGCCAAAAGTATGGTTTTGCTCAGTGTTGAAGGCCTCTTGGTGACATATAGTTGCTAACATCTACATCATTTGATCGAAGGTGGATAGTTGTCTCATTGGCAATCATCTACTTATAATATATTACTACATTGTATGTGCGTTCTTATGCCCTTTTGTGTTTCAAATGAAACAATTGTTGTTAATTTTGATAGTAACTCTTCATTATACACGACAAGAATTACATAACTGAACCATGTCCAACATGAACTAAACCATGACACGAATGAACCAAACCATGACACGAATGAACCAAACCATGACACAGATATTTCAGAAATTTTTAATTGAGTGCAAAAGTAGGTATTCTTCAGAATAATTGACGGCAGTATTATATCACGAAGAAATATGTGATGTAACAGACAGAAAGATAATAACTTTTTATGCACATTAAACCAATTAGCAACTTTTAACTTTTGACATACGCAAGCTTTGTTCTGTAGTAAATCATTAACTATATGATACAAATTGTGGTGTACTAACATATTTACTTTATACAAAGGTACTTACCAGCTTGAATTATTGATCAGAAGTTCCTTTTACAAAATATCCGAATGTTTACATTTTTGCATTGATTGTCATCAAAAACACTTAACAACGTCATGTCAAACTTATCCAAACTATGACAAAATCACTGTACTAAACGGTCCTCGATATGACAACCTTACTACCCGTGCATATGGTCCGGGTAATTAACACTGTGTTACAGTTTACTTTTAATATTTCTTATATTTTTTTAAATATTCTCTTCATATGGTATGACCGTTCATTAAAAAGACGTTATATAGGTAATTTCATTATTATATTGTAATAAAACGATTAGCTAGATAAAAATTAGAAGTTTCACGGAGTTAATTTTACTATAATAATATAAAAAAGAAGATGTGGTATGATTGCCAATGAGACAACTATCTACAAAAAACCAAAATGACACAGACATTAACAACTATAGGTCACCGTACGGCCTTCAACAAATAAACACATTTTATACCGATGGTAATTACCGATGGTCATTACCGATTTGTTATTACAAGTGAATGGCAATATGTCGACTTAAAAAAAAAATCCAAAAAAATTCTTAATGAACTGTTACATAAGAAGTCACTGGAAAGTAACATAGATCTAGTTCATTTAAGTTATCTTGTGAGTACGGTGTATTGCAGTCATGCTACGATACTTGAGATGTAGAGCTTCTTGAAAACACCGTAGACATATCGGAATGGCCCAAGATCTCGGTATCACTGTACGCAACTACAAAAAGGCTAGCTTTTCACTCGCAAACAAAAGGTGTAAATGAAAAGAATCGTGCACAACCAAGACTTGCAAATGCAAAAAAGCTATGATACCGTTTGGAAGTAAATATAACTACAAGCCTACATGCAAGAATGTAATTAACAATGAAAACTAATTATGGCATCAGTATTTAATTTTTATTACGTAGTATTTGAATTATAAAACTAATACATCGTCATGTAACCATCATTGTTTTTTTAGATAAAGTTTTTGTATTATAGAAACTTTTATAATGTAATTTTTTTTTACCTATATGGTCCAAATACTCATATGGTCCGGCCCGTTAATAACCAAACGAGTATTATACTCGTATGGTCCGACCATACGCGTACGGTCGGACCTTATGAGTATACGCAAATGGTCATGACCATACGCGTATGGTCCAAATACTCATATGGTCCGGAACATATCTATAATCCAATCTGTCATTCATCATGGGGTAAAAACAGCAATTCAAAGAATTCAACTTTATATATTATAGCTAATATAGGACAATGGTGTTGATTAAAAGTTACACCATTCCAGACCCTTTTGTTTTCCACATAATAAATATTGCCAATAATTAACAATTTCCGGGTCAAATCCGATACCGATACCAATATTATATTCACCTGTTACCTATTACCTTATCTGTACATTCCGCATCTTACAGGCGCACCACCAAACGGTGTATTTGAGATTTGCTATATACTCGGTTCATAATCACAGGGTTGACACAAATTCAATCATTGTCACATTTGTTTCTTATTGTAGTATTTTAATCAGTATGAATTTATAAGATGACAATATGGATACTAAAAATCTAGACTAAGAATAAGGCGTATAGGTACAGTTTTCAATTTGTTAGCAGGTATGACGTAAAACAGCGAATCAAAGAATTCAACTTTATTTATGACTAATATAGGACACTGCTGTTGATTTACTGACCGTGCAGGGGCTTTATAGCCAGTCAAGATCGTTAAAAACTTCCATTTGTTTGTTGATTGAAAATTACTCCATTCCGGACCCTTTTGTTATCCAAACAATTAAATTTTAAATAATAGATATATTCAAGGGTTCAAACAGAAAGATTTTGAAAGCAGAGAAAACTATGCATCTAATAATCAGCATGACTTAATCAGATGACAATACCAATACAAAAAATCCGGGCTAAAATAAGCTTACACGTAGTAAAATACTTGAATTCAGTCATGGGTTCGGGATATCACGGGTGTGTTCTAGTGCTGACTAATTAATATTCTTCATCAGTAAGATGTTTTAATCTTGACACTGTTATAGTAATCTTGTTGGTTAAGGTGGTACCCAACATCTTCACTAAAATTAATTTGGCTCGTTTAATTTTCATAGCATTTTGACAAAGTATTTACTTTGACCTCTTGACAAAAATATAAAAATTTCAAAAATTTGAACCAACCGTTTTATAAGAAAAAAATACACTGGTTATATACCAGTTTGACAAACACTAATTTTGATCATTGAAAAGCTTAATATTCCCATAACAACACAACGTAATTAAAACGTTTAGCTGATTTTACAGAGTTATCTCCCTGTAGTGTAAGTTACCACCTTAAATAAATTATCACAAATCAATACTCTGTAAGCATCAAAGTAAGGTGCCGATACAGTAAGATCATCAGTGTGAAAAGCTCCTACATCCATCATTGAAAAACAAATTGCAATATCTGGCAAAAAATTTTCAATTAATATCTTGTTGTTATTATTTATTTTCCTTTCACCCAAAATAATAAAGGTAGATACATTATTATAGAATGACATTTTATTTCAGGATTAGTTTAATGCCTTTGATTCGTTATTTCTTCATTTTTAACACTTCTTAGATTTTGGCAGAAAGGTGTATAATTGGTGCTCTTTGTATAGTGATTATCTTGTCGCACATTCAAAAAACATTTTCATGTAAGCTATTGTAAGTGAAAGCATTCTCCCTTTTTAATATTTGTTTAAGAATGTTAAATGATACAGTTAATTGACGTTTGGTAAACAATTAACCGTACTATGCCTATAAAAGTATTACAGCTGTTTTTGTATATGAAACAATGTTTTGTTGGTATAATGAAAGGAACACTGGAAAATGAGGAACCGTGTTTTTGGAGACATTTTCAACATTCGGATGAAAAAAGACATTTTTCCCGAAGCACATGCGTCTATTCTGAAATCCATCAGCAAAAAAAAGACATTGTTCATGAAACTTCAGGAAAGTTTCTGTAAGTAAATTAGGCGTATAGTTTATGTAATAACCAATAGTATATTTTTGATACCGTAAAGTGTTAATTGAATTTGAATATATATAAGTTATAATATATGTAACCAACAGAAATTTGCATGCAATTCGAACAGATCAATACTCGGTGTTTCGACAGGGTAAGTTTCTCTTGCTGTACACATATTACTGGGTTCATGTTTGCTATGTTGTATCGTGTGTACTATTGTTTTCTGTTGGCATTTGTCATTTTTAGCCATGGCGTTGTCAGTTTATTTTCGATTTACGAGTTTGACTGTCCCTCTGGTATCTTTCGTCCCTCTTTCACAACTAAATTCGGTCAAAATATTACAATAAGGAAAACGCTATTTGTTGTTTAATTTCACTTAGTACATAATAAAATATTTGGATTTCAAATCCCTTTGAAACATGCACATTATTATTATAACCTATTTGTTTAATATGTGACATGTTATTATTCTGTTTATCATGATTAACACGGAACACGAACGCGTTGTAACCATGGAAAACAAACTATTACATAAAATCAACAAATAGTACCAGAAAAATTATTTGAAGTTGATCAAACGTCAATTGATTGAACTAAGGCCACACCAATTTAATTTCTTGTTCTACGGATTTTTGGACTTCAAAATTTGGGGCGAGCGAGCGATTTGAAAATTTAAATAAAAAAATATTTAATTTGCAAATTTTTGAGGCGAAGCTTGAAAAGTAGAGGCGAGCGATTATAATTTTTTTTTGTAAACATAAAATAGTAGGTTTTGACAATATTAAAGCTTGATTTATCACTTGTACTTTGACATTTCTTTAATTTCTGAAGTATTTTTCCCTGTTCACCAAGAAATAATTAAATCTGGTCTATGTAGGACATGTATGTGTGACTGACAATGAGACAATTCTCCATCCAAGTCATAATCAGTTTGGGGACAACCCCTTAATGACAATGTTATAAATATCCCTTTTACATGTTTTATGAGGGATCAATATAAGTTATAATATATTTGTTTGTACAAAAGGGCTCATATTTTCTCAAAGAACTATATATCTATCTGGTATTAAATGGTCAAAACATGTCCAAGAATTTTGTAATATGCCTGGACTTTAACCATGTTAACACATTTACTTTAACAGTTTAATATTATTCAAAATAAGTGGACCCCTCTTTTAGAAAAAGTTGTTTAAAATATGATGTAACTCTCCTCTTTTTGAGTACAAAATTCTAAGTTTTCAAAGGTTTTGTATAGAAGAACTATACAAATCCTTGGTATTTTTATTTTCTTTTCTACATCAGTAAAATGACCCCTTGTCCATGTTGTCTGAGGGAGGGTTGTTCTCAACCTGATATAAATAACAAACACAGGTCAAGGTACGGCCTTTTACACAGGGCTTTGATACAGACCAAACAGCAGGCTAAAAGGGACCCAAAATTATTAGCGTACACTATTCGAACAGGAAAACCAACGATCTAATTTATATATCATGTATATCCAAACGGGAAAATACCAATGAACAACATTAACTAACGATAACTGCTGAACGACAGGCCCCTCAATCAATCAGGACAGGTGCATAAACAGCAGAGGCTATGGATAGTCTTGTTCCGCAAGCATACAATATAATTGCAGTTGAAGGCAAATCCTTCAGAAGTTCTTTGTACTTTATTCTTACAACGAACATGTTTTGATAGGGAATATAAGTAAGGGGGAAAGTAACCAATGTTTTGTTCTTTACTCCGGTATTTCCGCTGATATATATTTATATCGGAGATACAAATCCTTGATCGGAGCACTCCCGCTTTGGATAAGTAGGTTTCATGCTGAAACAAATATTCTCACAGAT